>NW_027362984.1:0-1200000 GCF_046119375.1 Phyllobates terribilis | reverse complement strand
TTCCACTCTAACCTCCACCACTCTTCCAAGGGGCATTGACATTGTCTTATTATTCCACTGCGACCTCCATAATTCTTCCAAGGGGCATTGATATTGTCTTTTTATTCCACTGCCACCTCCACCACTCTTCCAAGGGGCATTGATATTGTCTTTTTAATCCACTGAAAGCTCCACCACTTTTCCAAGGGGCTTTAAAAACGTCTTTTTAAGCTACTGTGACCTCCACGTCACTTCCAATGGGTATTAACACCGTCTGGTTAAACCACTCTGAACTCCACAGCTCTTGCAAGGGGCATTGATATTGTCTTTTTATTCCAATGTAACCTCCAGCAATCTTCCAAGTGGCATTGAAGCCGTCTTGTTAAGCTACTGTCAAGTCCATGTCTATTCCACGGGGCATTGATATTGTCTTTTTATTCCACTGTAACCTCCACCACTCTTCCAAGTTTCATTGACATTGTCTTTTTTTCCACTGCGACTTCCACCTCTCTTCTAAGGTTCATTGATATTGTCTTTTTAATCCACTGCGACCTCCACCACTCTTCCAAGGGGCATTAAAACAGTCTTGTTAAGCTGCTGTGACCTCCATGTCTCTTCCAAGGGGCATTAGAACCATCTGGTTAAACCTCTGTGAACTCCACAGCTCTTCGAAGGGGCATTGAAATTTTCTTTTTCTTCCACTGTAACCTCCACCACTATTCCAAGGGGCATTGATTTTGTCTTTTTATTCCACTGCGACCTCCACCACTCTTCCAATGGGCATTGTTATTGTCTTTTTAATCCCCTGCAACCTCCACCTCTCTTCCAAGGGGCATTAAAAACGTCTTGTTAAGCTACTGTGAGCTCCACGTCCCTTCCACGGGCATTGATATTGTCTTTTTATTCCTCTGCGACCTCCAGCACTCTTCCAAGGGACATTGATATTGTCTTTTTAATCCACTGCGAACTCCACCACTCTTCCAAGGGGCATTAAAACTGTCTTGTTATGCTACTGTGACGTCGAATTCTCTTCCAAGGGGCGTTAAAACCATCTTGTTAAACCACACTGAACTCCACAGCTGTTTCAAGGGGCATTTGTATTGTCTTTTTATTCCACCCTAACCTCCACCACTCTTCCAAGGGGCATTGACATTGTCTTTTTAAGCTACTGTGACCTCCACGTCACTTCCAATGGGCATTAAAACCATCTGGTTTAACTACCCTAAACTCCACTGCTCTTCCAAGGGGCATTGATATTGTCTTTTTAATCCACTGTTTCCTCCACCACACTTCCAAGGGGCATTGATATTGTTTTTTTGTTCCACTGCGACCACCACTACTCTTCCAAGGGGCATTGATATTGTCTTTTTATTCCACTGCAACCTCCACCACTCTTCTAAGGGGCATTTATACTGTCTTTTTAATCAAATGCAACCTCTACCACTCTTCCAAGGGCCATTAAAACTGTGTTGTTAAGTTAATTTGACCTCCACGTCAATTCCACGGGGCATTAAAACCGTCAATTAAAACCACTCTGAACTCCACAGCTCTTGCAAGAGGCATTGATATTGTCTTTTTATTCCAATGTAACCTCCAGCACTCTTCCAAGGGGCATTAAAACCGTCTTGTTAATCTACTGTGACCTCCACGTCTCTTTCACTGGGCATTGATATGGTCTTTTTATTCCACTGTAACCTCCACCACTCTTCCAAGGGGCATTGATATTGTCTTTTTATTTCACTGGGACCTTCAACACTCTTCCAAGTGGCATTGATATTTTCTTTTTAATCCACTGCGACCTCCACCACTCTTCCAAGGGGCATTAAAACCGTATTGTTAAGCTACTGTGACCTCCACATCTCTTCCAAGGTGCATTAAAACCGTCAATTTAAAACCGTCAATTTAAACCACTCTGGACTCCACAGCTCTTGCAAGAGGCATTGATATTGTCTTTTTATTCCACTGTAACCTACAGCACTCTTTCAAGGGGCATTGATATTGTCTTTTTATTCCACTACGACTTCCACCACTCTCCCAAAGTGCATTAAAAACGTCTTGTTTAGCTACTGTAACGTCCATGTATATTCCACGGGGCATTGATATTGTCTTTTTATTCCACTGTATCCTCCACCACTCTTCAAAGGGGTATTGATATTGTCTTTTTATTCCACTGCGACTTCCACCTCTCTTCTAAGGGGCATTGATATTGTCTTCTTAATCCACTGCGACCTCCACCACTCTTCCACGAGGCATTAAAACAGTCTTGTTAAGCTACTGTGACCTCCAAGTCTCTTCCACGAGGCACTGATATTGTCTTTTTATTCCACTGCGACCTCCAAATCTCTTCCAAGTGGAATTGATATTGTCTTTTTAATCCCCTGCAACCTCCACCACTCTTCCAAGGGGCATTAAAACAGTTTTGATAAGCTACTGTGACCTCCACGTCTCTTCCAAGGGGCATTAAAACCGTGTGGTTAAACCACTCTGAACTCCACAGCTATTCCAAGAAACATTGATATTGTCTTTTTATTCGACTGTAACCTCCACCACTCTTCCAAGGGGCATTAAAACCGTCTTGTTAAGCTACTGTGACCTCCACGTCTCTTCCAAGGGGCATTAAAACCGTCAATTTAAACCACTCTGAACTCCACAGCTCTTGCAAGAGGCATTGATATTGTCTTTTTATTCCAATGTAACCTCCAGCACTCTTCCAAGGGGCATTGTTATTGTCTTTTTATTCCACTGCAACTTCCACCTCTCTTCCAAGGGGCATTAAAACCGTCTTGTTAAGCTACTGTGACCTCCACGTCTCTTTCACTGGGCATTGATATGGTCTTTTTATTTCACTGTAACCTCCACCACTCTTCCAAGGGGCATTGATATTGTCTTTTTATTCCACTGGGACCTTCACCACTCTTCCAAGTGGCATTGATATTGTCTTTTTAATCCACTGCGACCTCCACCACTCTTCCAAGGGGCATTAAAACCGTATTGTTAAGCTACTGTGACCTCCACGTCTCTTCCAAGATGCATTAAAACCGTCAATTTAAACCACTCTGGACTCCACAGCTCTTGCATAAGGCATTGATATTGTCTTTTTATTCCACTGTAACCTACATCACTCTTTCAAGGGGCATTGATATTGTCTTTTTATTCCACTGCGACTTCCACCACTCTTCCAAAGTGCATTAAAAACATCTTGATTAGCTACTGTAATGTCCATGTCTATTCCACGGGGCATTGATATTGTCTTTTTATACCACTGTATCCTCCACCACTCTTCAAAGGGTTATTGATATTGTCTTTTTATTCGACTGCGACTTCCACCTCTCTTCTAAGGTGCATTGATATTGTCTTTTTAATCCACTGCGACCTCCACCACTCTTCCACGAGGCATTAAAACAGTCTTGTTAAGCTACTGTGACCTCCAAGTCTCTTCCACGAGGCACTGATATTGTCTTTTTATTCCACTGCGACCTCCACCACTCTTCTAAGGGGCATTGATATTGTCTTTTTAATCCCCTGCAACCTCCAGTTTTGATAAGCTACTGTGACCTCCACGTCTCTTCCAAGGGGCATTAAAACCGTGTAGTTAAACGACTCTGAACTCCACAGCTATTCCAAGAAACATTGATATTGTCTTTTTATTCGACTGTAACCTCCACCACTCTTCCAAGGGGCATTAAAACCGTCTTGTTAAGCTACTGTGACCTCCACGTCTCTTCCAAGGGGCATTAAAACCGTCAATTTAAACCTCTCTGAACTCCACAGCTCTTGCAAAAGGCATTGATATTGTCTTTTTATTCCACTGTAACTTCCACCACTCTTCCAAGGGGCATTGATTTTGTCTTTTTAATTCACTGCGACCTCCATCACTCTTCCAAGAAGCATTAAAACCGTCTTGTTTAGCTACTGTGACCTCCACGTCTATTCCACGGTGCCTTAAAACCTTCTTGTTAAACCACTGTGAACTCCACAGCTCTTCCAAGGGGCATTGATATTGTCTTTTTATTCCACTGTAACCTCCACCACTCTTCCAAGGGGCATTGATATTGTCTTTTTATTTTACTGCGACCTCCACCACTCTTCCAAGGGGCATTAATATTGTCTTTTTATTCCACTGCGACCTCCACCACTCTTCCAAGGGTCATTGATATTGTCTTTTTATTCCCCTGCGACCTCCACCTCTCTTCCAAGGGGCATTAAAACCATCTTGTTAAGCTACTGTGACCTCCAAGTCTCTTGCACGAGGCATTGATATTGTCTTTTTATTCCACTGCGACCTCCACATCTCTTCCAAGGGGAATTGATATTGTCTTTTTATTCCACTTCGATCTCCACCATTCTTCCAAGGGGCATTAAAACTGTCCTGTTAAGCTACAGTGACCTCCACATCTCTTCCACGGGGCATTGATATTGTCTTTAAATTCCACTGTAACCTCCACCACTCAACCAAGGGGCATTGATATTGTATTTTTATTCCACTGCGACCTCCACCACTCTTCCAAAGAGCATTGATATTGTCTTTTTAATCCACTGCGACCTCCACCACTCTTCCAAAGGGCATTAAAACCATCTTGTTAAGCTACTGTGACCTCCACTTCTCTTCCACGGAGCATTGATATTGTCTTTTTATTAAACTGTGACCTCTGCTACTCTTCCAAGGGGCATTAATATTGTCTTTTTTTCCACTGCGACCTCCACCAATCTTACAAGGGGCATTTATATTGTCTTCTTAATCAACTGCGACCTCTAGCACTCTTCAAAGGGGCATGAAAACCGTCTTGTTAACCTACTTTGACATCCACGTCAATTCCACGGTGCATTGATATTGTCTTTTTATTCCACTGCGACCTCCACCACTCTTCCAAGGGGCATTGATATTGTCTTTTTATTTTACTGCGACCTCCACCACTCTTCCAAGGGGCATTAATATTGTCTTTTTATTCCACTGCGACCTCCACCACTCTTCCAAGGGTCATTGATAATGTGTTTTTATTCCACTGTAACCTCCACCACTCTTCCAAGGGGCATTCATATTGTCTTTTGATTCCACTGCGACCTCCACATCTCTTCCAAGGGGCATTAAAACCAACTTGTTAAGCTACTGTGACCTCCAAGTCTCTTCCACGAGGCATTGATATTGTCTTTTTATTCCACTGCGACCTCCACATCTCTTCCAAGGGAAATTGATATTGTCTTTTTATTCCACTGCGATCTCCACCATTCTTCCAAGGGGCATTAAAACTGTCTTGTTAAGCTGCAGTGACCTCCACATCTCTTCCACGGGGCATTGATATTGTCTTTAAATTCCACTGTAACCTCCACCACTCAACCAAGGGGCATTGATATTGTATTTTTATTCCACTGCGACCTCCACCACTCTTCCAAAGGGCATTGATATTGTCTTTTTAATCCACTGCGACCTCCACCACTCTTCCAAAGGGCATTAAAACCATCTTGTTAAGCTACTGTGACCTCCACTTCTCTTCCACGGGGCATTGATATTGTCTTTTTATTCCACTGCGACCTCCGCTACTCTTCCAAGGGGCATTGATATTGTCTTTTTTTCCACTGCGACCTCCACCAATCTTACAAGGGGCATTTATATTGTCTTCTTAATCAACTGCGACCTCCAGCACTCTTCAAAGGGGCATGAAAACCATCTTGTTAACCTACTTTGACATCCACGTCAATTCCACGGTGCATTGATATTGTCTTTTTATTCCACTGCGACCTCCACCACTCTACCAAGGGGCATTGATATTGTCTTTTTATTCCACTGTAACCTACACCACTCTTCCAAGGGGCATTGATTTTGTCTTTTTATTCCACTGCGACCTCCGCTACTCTTCCAAGGGGCATTGATATTGTCTTTTTTTCCACTGCGACCTCCACCAATCTTACAAGGGGCATTTATATTGTCTTCTTAATCAACTGCAACCTCCACCACTCTTCAAAGGGGCAAGAAAACCATCTTGTTCACCTACTTTGACATCCACCTCAATTCCACGATGCATTGATATTGTCTTTTTATTCCACTACGACCTCCACCACTCTACCAAGGGGCATTGATATTGTCTTTTTATTCCACTGTAACCTACACCACTCTTCATAGGGGCATTGATTTTGTCTTTTTATTCCACTGTGACCTACTCCACTCTTCCAAAGTGCATTGGTATTGTCTTTTTAATCCACTGCGACCTCCACCACTGTTCGAAGGGGCATTAAAACCGTATTGTTAACTTACTGTGACCTCCACGTCTCTTCCAAGTTGCATTAAAACTGTCAATTTAAACCATTCTGAACTCCACAGGTCTTGCAAGAGGCATTGATATTGTCTTTTTACTCCACTGTAACCTACAGCACTCTTTCAAGGGGCATTGCTATTGTCTTTTTATTCCACTACGACTTCCACCACTCTCCCAAGGTGCATTAAAAACATCTTGTTTAGCTACTGTAACGTCCATGTCTATTCCACCGGGCATTGATATTGTCTTTTTATTCCACTGTATCCTCCACCACTCTTCCAAGGGGTATTGATATTTTCTTTTTTTTCCACGGTGACTTCCACCTCTCTTCTAAGGGGCATTGATATTGTCTTTTTAATCCACTGCGACCTCCACCACTCTTCCAAGGGGCATTGAAACAGTCTGGTTAATCTACTGTGACCTCCACGTCTCATTCAATGGGCATTGAAACCGTCAATTTAAACCACTCTCAACTCCACAGCTCTTGCAAGGGGCTTTGATGTTGTTTTTTATTCCACTGTAACCTCCACCACTCTTCTAAGGGGCATTGATATTGTCTTTTTAATCCACTGCGACCTCAACCACTCTTCCAATGGGCATTAAAATAGTCTTGTTATGCTACTGTGACCTCAACGTTCCTTCCACGGGGCATTGATATTGTCTTTTTATTCCATTGCGACCTCCACCACTCTTCCAAGGGGCATTAAAACCGTCTTGTTAAGCTACTTTGACCTCCAAGTCTCTTCCAAGGGGCATTAAAACCGTGTGGTTAAACCGCTCTGAGCTCCACAGCTCTTCCAAGGGGCATTGACAATGTCTTTTTATTCCATTGTAACCTTCTGCACTCTTCCAAGTGCATTGATATTGTCTTTTTATTCCTCTGATACGTCCACGACTCTTCCAAGTGGCATTAAAACCGTCTTGTTAAGCTAATGTGACATTCAAGTTTCTTACACAGTGCATTGATATTGTCTTTTTATTCCACTGTAACCTCCACCACTCTTCCAAGGGGCATTGATATTGTCTTTTTATTCCACTGTAACCTCCACCAATCTTCCAAGGGGCATTGATATTGTATTTTTATTCCACTGCGACCTTCACCACTCTTCTAAGGGGTATTGATATTGTCTTTTAAATCCACAATGATCTCCACCACTCTTCCAAGGAGCATTAAAACAGTCTTGTTAAGCTACTGCTACCTCCTCGTCTCTTCCAAGGGGCATTAAAACCGTCTGGTTAAACACTCTGAACTCCACGCCTCTTACAAGAGGCATTGATATTGTCTTTTTATTCGACTGTAACATCCAACACTCTTCCACGGGGAATTGATATTGTCTTTTTAATCAACTGCGACCTCCAACACTCTTCCAAGGGGCATTAAAACCGTCTTGTGAAGCTACTGTGACATCCACGTCCCTTCCACGGGGCATTGATATTGTCTTTTTATTCCACTGCAACCTCCACCACTCTTCCAAGGGTCATTGGTATTGTCTTTTTAATCCACTGCGACCTCCACCACTCTTCCAAGGGGCATTGGTATTGTCTTTTTATTCCACTCTAACCTCCACCACTCTTCCAAGGGGCATTGACATTGTCTATTTTTTCCACTGCGACCTCCACCACTCTTCCAAGGGGCATTAAAACTGTCTTGTTATGCTACTGTCACGTCGACTTCTCTTCCAAGGGGCATTAAAACCATCTGGTTAAACCACTCTGAACTCCACAGCTCTTCATAGGGGCATTTGTATTGTCTTTTATTCCACTCTAACCTCCACCACTCTTCTAAGGTGCATTGACATTGTCTTTTTATTCCACTGCGACCTCCACCACTCTTCCAAGGGGCATTAAAACCATATTGTAAAGCTACAGTGACCGCAACATCTCTTCGACGGGGCATTGATATTGTCTTTTAATTCCACTGCGACCTCCAAAACTCTTCCAAGGGGCATTAATATTGTCTTTTTAATCCACTGCGAACTCCTCCACTCTTCCAAGGGGCATTAAAAGCGTCTTGTTATGATACTGTGACGTCGACTTCTCTTCCAAGGGGCATTAAAACCGTCTTGTTATGCTACTGTGACGTCGACTTCTCGTCCAAGGGGCATTAAAACCATCTGGTTAAACCACTCTGAACTCCACAGCTCTTCCAATGGGCATTATTATTGTCTTTTTATTCCACTGTAACCTCCACCACTCTTCCAAGGGGCATTGATATTGTCTTTTTATTCCACTGCGACCTCCACCAGTCCTCCAAGAGGCATTAAAACCATCTTGTTAAGCTACTGTGACCTCCACGTCTCTTCCACTGGGCATTTAAATTGTCTTTTTATTCCACTGTAACCTCCACCACTCGTCCAAGGGGCATTGATATTGTCTTTTTATTCCACTGCGACCTCCACGACTCTTCCAAGGGGCATTGATAATGTCTTTTTATTCCACTGCGACCTCCACCACTCTTCCAAGGCTCATTGATATTGTCTTTTTATTCCACTGCGACCTCCACCACTCTTCCAAAGGGCATTAAAACCGTCTTGTTAAGCTATTGTGACCTCCACATCTCTACCACGGGGCATTGATATTGTCTTTTTATTTAACTGTAACCTCCACCACTGTTCCAAGGGGCATTGATATTTTCTTTTTATTCCACTGTAACCTCCATCACTCTTCCAAGGGGCATTGATATTGTCTTTTTATTCCACTGCGACTCCACCACTCTTCCAAGGGGCATTCATATTGTCTTTTTATTCCACTGTAACCTCCACCAATCTTCCAAGGGGCATTGATATTGTCTTTTTATTCCACTGCGACCTCCACCACTCTTCTAAGGGGTATTGATATTGTCTTTTAAATCCACAATGATCTCCACCACTCTTCCAAGGAGCATTAAAACAGTCTTGTTAAGCTACTGCTACCTCCTCGTCTCTTCCAAGGGGCATTAAAACCGTCGGGTTAAACACTCTGAACTCCACGCCTCTTACAAGAGGCATTGATATTGTCTTTTTATTCGACTGTAACATCCACCACTCTTCCAAGGGGCATTAATATTGTCTTTTTAATCAACTGCGATCTCCAACACTCTTCCAATGGGCATTAAAACCGTCTTGTGAAGCTACTGTGACATCCACGTCCCTTCCACGGTGCATTGATATTGTCTTTTTAGTCCACTGCAACCTCCACCACTCTTCCAAGGGTCATTGGAATTGTCTTTTTAATCCACTGCGACCTCCACCACTCTTCCAAGGGGCATTGATATTGTCTTTTTAATCCACTGTGACCTCCACGTCTCTTCCAAGGGGCATTAAAACCGTCAATTTAAACCACTCTGTACTCCACAGCTCTTCCAAGGAGCACTGGTATTGTCTTTTTATTCCACTCTAACCTCCACAACTCTTCCAAGGTGCATTGACATTGTCTATTTTGTCCACTGCGAACTCCACCACTCTTCCAAGGGGCATTAAAACTGTCTTGTTATGCTACTGTCATGTCGACTTCTCTTCCAAGGGGCATTAAAACCATCTGGTTAAACCACTCTGAACTCCACAGCTCTTCCAATGGGCATTATTATTGTCTTTTTTTTCCACTGTAACCTCCACCACTCTTCCAAGGGGCATTGATATTGTCTTTTTATTCCACTGCGACCTCCACCAGTCCTCCAAGAGGCATTAAAACCATCTTGTTAAGCTACTGTGACCTCCACGTCTCTTCCACTGGGCATTTAAATTGTCTTTTTATTCCACTGTAACCTCCACCACTCGTCCAAGGGGCATTGATATTGTCTTTTTATTCCACTGCGACCTCCACGACTCTTCCAAGGGGCATTGATAATGTCTTTTTATTCCACTGCGACCTCCACCACTCTTCCAAGGCTCATTGATATTGTCTTTTTAATCCACTGCGACCTCCACCACTCTTCCAAAGGGCATTAAAACCGTCTTGTTAAGCTATTGTGACCTCCACATCTCTACCACGGGGCATTGATATTGTCTTTTTATTTAACTGTAACCTCCACCACTGTTCCAAGGGGCATTGATATTGTCTTTTTATTCCACTGTAACATCCATCACTCTTCCAAGGGGCATTGATATTGTCTTTTTATTCTACTGTAACCTCCACAACTCTTCCAAGGGGCATTGATATTGTCTTTTTATTCCACTGCGACCTCCACCACTCTTCCAAGGGGCATTCATATTGTCTTTTTAATCCACTGCGAACTCCACCACTCTTCCAAGGGGCATTAAAACCGTCTTGTTATGCTACTGTGACGTCGACTTCTCTTCCAAGGGGCATTAAAACCATCTGGTTAAACCACTCTGAACTCCACAGCTCTTCCAAGGGGCATTATTATTGTCTTTTTTTTGCACTGTAACCTCCACCACTCTTCCAAGGGGCATTGATATTGTCTTTTTATTCCACTGCGACCTCCACCAGTCCTCCAAGAGGCATTAAAACCATCTTGTTAAGCTACTGTGACCTCCACGTCTCTTCCACGGGGCATTTAAATTGTCTTTTTATTACACTGTAACCTCCACCACTCGTCCAAGGGGCATTGATATTGTCTTTTTATTCCACTGCGACCTCCACACTCTTCCAAGGGGCATTGATAATGTCTTTTTATTACACTGCGACCTCCACCACTCTTCCAAGGCTCATTGATATTGTCTTTTTAATTCACTGCGACCTCCACCACTCTTCCAAGGGCATTAAAACCGTCTAGTTAAGCTATTGTGACTTCCACATCTCAACCACGGGGCATTGATATTGTCTTTTTATTTAATTGTAACCTCCACCACTGTTCCAAGGGGCATTGATATTGTCTTTTTATTCCACTGTAACCTCCATCACTCTTCCAAGGGGCATTGATATTGTCTTTTTATTCAACTGTAACCTCCACAACTCTTTCAAGGGGCATTGATATTGTCTTTTTAATCCACTGCGACCTCCACCACTCTTCCAATGGGCATTGATATTGTCTTTTTAATCCACTGTGACCTCCACTTCTCTTTCAACGGGCATTAAAACCGTCAATTTAAACCACTCTGTACTCCAAAGCTCTTCCAAGGAGCACTGGTATTGTCTTTTTATTCCACTCTAACCTCCACCACTCTTCCAAGTGGCATTGACATTGTCTATTTTTTCCACTGCGAACTCCACCACTCTTCCAAGGGGCATTAAGACCATCTTGATAAGCTACAGTGACCTCCACAACTCTTCTATGGGGCATTGATATTGCCTTTTTATTCCACTGCCACCTCCACTACTCTTCCAAGGGGCATTGATATTGCATCTTTAATCCACTGCGACCTCCACCACTTTTCCAAGGGGCATTAAAAACGTCTTTTTAAGCTACTGTGACCTCCACGTCACTTCCAATGGGCATTAAAACCGTGTAGTTTAACTACTCTCAACTCCACAGCTCTTCCAAGGGGCATTGATATTGACTTTTTAATCCACCGTTACCTCCACCACTCTTCCAAGGGGCATTGATATTGTTTTTTTATTGCACTGCGACCTCCACTACTCTTCCAAGGGGCATTGATATTGTCTTTTTATTCCACTGCGACCTCCAGCACTCTTCTAAGGGGCATTTATATTGTCTTTCTAATCAACTTCGACCTCCACCACTCTTCCAAGGGCCATTAAAACCGTGTTGTTACGCTACTTTGACCTCCATGTCAATTCCACGGGGCATTAAAAAAGTCAATTTAAACCACTCTGAACTCCCCAGCTCTTCCAAGGGGCATTGGTATTGTCTTTTTATTCCACTTTAACCTCCACCACTCTTCCAAGGGGCATTAAAACTGTCTTGTTAAGCTGCTGTAACCTCCATGTCCATTCCACGGGGCATTGATTTTTTTTTTTTTCCAATGTAAACTCCCCCACTCTTCTAAGGGGCAGTGATATTGTCTTTTTAAACCACTGTGACCTCCACCACTCTTCCAAGAGGCATTAAAAACATCTTATTAAGCTACTATGACCTCCACGTCTC
This sequence comes from Phyllobates terribilis, assembly GCF_046119375.1. Classification (NCBI taxonomy): domain Eukaryota; kingdom Metazoa; phylum Chordata; class Amphibia; order Anura; family Dendrobatidae; genus Phyllobates; species Phyllobates terribilis. The sequence continues at coordinate 1,187,784 of NW_027362984.1, read as the reverse complement.
TTCCAAGGCTCTTTAAAACCGTCTTGTTAAGCTACTGTGACCTCCACGTCTCACAGCTCTTGCAAGAGGCATTGATTTTGTCGTTTTATTCCACTGAAACCTCCACCACTCTTCCAAGGGGCATGGATTTTGTCTTTTTAATCCACTGCGACCTCCATCACTCTTCCAAGAAGCATTAAAACCGTTTTGTTTAGCTACTGTGACCTCCACGTCTATTCCACGGTGCCTTAAAACCTTCTGGTTAAAACCCTGTGAACTCCACATCTCTTCCAAGGGGCATTGATATTGTCTTTTTATTGTTCTGTAAACTCCACCAATCTTCCAAGAGACATTGATATTGTCTTTTTATTTTACTGCGACCTCCATCACTCTTCCAAGGGTCATTGATATTGTCTTTTCATTCCACTGTAACCTCCACCACTCTTCCAAGGGGCATTGATATTGTCTTTTTATTCCAATGCGACCTCCACATCTCTTCCAATGGGAATTGATATTGTCTTTTTATTCCACTGTGACCTCCACCACTCTTCTAAGGGGCATTGATATTGTCTTTTTAATCCACTGCGACCTCCACCACTCTTCCACGGGCATTAAAACAGTCTTGATAAGCTACTGTGACCTCCTCGTCTCTTCCGAGGGGCATTAAACCGCCTGGTTAAACCACTCTGTACTCCACAGCTCTTCCAAGAGGCATTGATATTGTCTTTTTATTCTACTGTACCCTCCACCAATCTTCCAAGGGGCATTGATATTGCCTCTGTTTTCCACTGCGACCTCCACCACTCTTCCAAGGGGCATTGATATTGTCATTTTATTCCACTGCGACCTCCACGTCTCTTCCACAGGGCATTGTTATTGTCTCTTTATTCCACTGCGACCTCCACCACTCTGCCAAGGGGCATTAAAACCGTCTTGTTTAGCTACTGTGACCTCCACGTCTTTTCCACAGGGCATTGTTATTGTCTTTTTATTCCACTGCGACCTCCATCACTCTGCCAAGGGGCATTAAAACAGTCTTGTTAACCTATTGTGACCTCCACGTCTCTTTCACAGGGCATTGTTATTGTCTTTTTATTCCACTGCGACCTTCACCACACTTCCAAGGGGCATTGATATTGTCTTTTTATTCCACTGCGACCTCCACCACCCTTCCAAGGTTCATTGATATTGTCTTTTTAATCCACTGCGACCTCCACCACTCTTCCAAGGGGCATTAAAACCGTCTTGTTAAGCTACTGTGACCTCCACGTCTCTTCCAAGGGGCACTAAAACCATTTGGTTAAACCACTCTGTACTCCACGGCTCTTCCAAAGGGCATTAAAACCGTCTAGTTAAACCGCTCTGAGCTCCACATCTCTTCCAAGGGGCATTGACAATGTCTTTTTATTCCATTGTAACCTTCTGCACTCTTCCAAGTGCATTGATATTGTCTTTTTATTCCTCTGCGACGTCCACGACTCTTCCAAAGGGCATTAAAACCGTCTTGTTAAGCTACTGTGACCTCCAAGTTTCTTACACAGGGCATTGATATTGTCTTTTTATTCCATTGTAACCTCCACCACTCTTCCAAGGGGCATTGATATTGTCTTTTATTCCACTGTAACCTCCACCACTGTTCTAAGGGGCATTAAAACCGTCTTGTTAAGCTACTGTGACCTCCACGTCTCTTCCACAGGGCATTGTTATTGTCTTTTTATTCCACTGCGACCTCCACCACTCTGCCGAGGGGCATTAAGACCGTCTTGTTAAGCTACTGTGATGTCCACATGTATTCCACGGGTCATTGATATTGTCTTTTTATTCCACTGTAACCTCCACCACTCTTCCAAGAGGCATTGATATTGTTTTTTTATTCCACTGCGACCTCCACCACTCTTCCAAGGTTCATTGATATTGTCTTTTTAATCCACTACGACCTCCACCACTCTTTCAAGGGGCATTAAAACCGTCTTGTTAAGCTACTGTGACCACCATGTCTCTTCCAAGGGGCACTAAAACCGTTTGGTTAAACCACTCTGTACTCCACAGCTCTTCAAAGGGGCATTGATATTGTCTTTTTATTTCACTGTAACTTCCACCACTCATTCAAGGGGCATTGATATTGTATTTTTATTCCACTGTGACCTCCACCACTCTTCCAAGGGGCATTAAAACCGTCTTGTTAAGCTACTGTGATCTCCAAGTCTCTTCCAAGGGGCATTAAAACCGTCTGGTTAAACTGCTCTGAGCTCCACAGCTCTTCCAAGGGGCATTGGCAATGTCTTTTTATTCCATTGTAATCTTCTGCACTCTTCCAAGTGTATTGATATTGTCTTTTACTCCAATGCGACGTCCACGACTCTTCCAAGGGGCATTAAAACCGTCTTGTTAAGCTACTGTGACCTCCAAGTTTCTTACACAGGGCATTGATATTGTCTTTTTATTTCACTGTAACCTCCACCACTCTTCCAAGGGGCATTGATATTGTCTTTTAAATCCACTGCGACCTCCATCACTCTTCCAAAAAGCATTGAAACCGTCTTGTTAAGCTACTGTGATCTCCACGTCTATTCCACGGTGCATTAAAACTTTCTGGTTAAACCACTGTGAACTCCACAGCTCTTCCAAGGGGCATTGATATTGTCTTTTTGTCCCACTGTGACCTCAACGTCTCTTCCAAGGGGCATTGATATTGTCTTTTTATTTAATTGGAACCTCCACCACTCTTCCAAGGGGCATTGATATTGTCTTTTTATTCCACTGTAACCTCCACCATTCTTCCAAGGGACATTGATATTGTATTTTTATTCCACTGTAACCTCCACCACTCTTCCAAGGGGCATTGATATTGTCTTTTTATTCCACTTAACGTCCACCACTCTTCCAAGGGACATTGATATTGTCTTTTTACTCCACTGCGACCTCTATCACTCCTCCAAGGGGCATTAAAACAGTCTTGATAAGCTTTTGTGACCTTCACGTCTCTTCCAAGGGGCATTAAACCACATGGTTAAACCACTCTGAACTCCTCAGCTCTTCCAAGAGGCATTGATATTGTCTTTTTTTTCAACTGTAACCTCCACCACTCTTCCAAGGGGCATTGATATTGTCTTTTTTTTCCACTGCGACCTCCACCACTCTTACAAGGGGATTTGATAGTCTTTTTATTCCACTGCGACCTCCACAACTCTTCCAAGGGGCATTGACATTGTCTATTTATTCCACTACGACCTTCACCCCTCTTCCAAGGAACATTGATATTGTCTTTTTTTTCCACTGTAACCTCCACCACTCTTCTAAGGGGCATTGATATTTTCTTTTTATTCCACTGCGACCTCCACCACTCTTCCAAGGGGCATCAATAATGTCTTTTTAATCCACTGACACCTCCACCACTCTTCCAAGGGGCATTAAAACCGTTTTGTTAAGCTACTGTGACCTCCACGTCTCTTCCAACGGGCGTTAAAGCAGTCAATTTAAACGACTCCACACCTCTTGCAAAAGGCATTGATATTGTCTTTTTATTCCACTGTAACCTCTACCACTCTTCCAAGGGGCATTGATTTTGTCTTTTTAATCTACTGCGACCTCCATCTCTCTTCCAAGAAGCATTAAAACCATCTTGTTTAGCTACTGTGTCCTCCACGTCTATTCCACTGTGCCTTAAAACCTTCTGGTTAAACCACTGTGAACTCCTCAGCTCTTCCAAGGGGCATGGATATTGTCTTTTTATTCCAATTTAACCTCCACCACTCATCCTAGGGGCATTGATATTGTCTTTTTATTTTACTACGACCTCCACCACTCTTCCAAGGGGCATTAATATTGTCTTTTTATTCCACTGCGACCTCCACGTCTCTTCCAAGGGGCATTGATATTGTTTTTTAATTCCACTGTAACCTCCACCACTCTTCCAAGGGGCATTGATTTTGTCTTTTTAATCCACTGCGACCTTCATCACTCTTCCAAGAATCATTAAAACCGTCTTCTTTAGCTACTGTGACCTCCACGTCTATTCCACGGTGCCGTAAAACCTTCTGATTAAACCACTGTGAACTCCTCAGCTCTTCCAAGGGGCATGGATATTGTCTTTTTATTCCACTGTAACCTCCACCACTCATCCTAGGGGCATTGATATTGTCTTTTTATTTTACTGCGACCTCCACCACTCTTCCAAGGGGCATTAATATTGTCTTTTTATTCCACTGTAACCTCCAATACTCTTCGAAGGGGCATTGATATTGTCTTTTTATTCCACTGCGACCTCCACCTCTATGCCAAGGGGCATTAGAACCATCTTGTTAAGGTACTGTGTCCTCCAACTCTCTTCCACGAGGCATTGATATTGTCTTTTTATTCCACTGCGACATTTACCGTCCTCCAAGAGGCATTAAAACCGTCTTGTTAAGCTACTGTGACCTACTCGTCTCTTCCACGGGGCATCAAAATTTTTTTTTTTATTCCACTGTAACCTCCACCACTCGTCCAAGGGGCATTGATATTGTCTTTTTATTCCACTGCGAACTCCACCACTCTTACAAGGGGCATTGATAATGTCTTTTTATTCCACTGCGACCTCCACCACTCTTACAAGGCTCATTGATATTGTCTTTTTAATCCACTGCGACCTCCACCACTCTTCCAAGGGACATTGATATTGTCTTTTTATTCCACTGTAACCTCCATCAATATTCCAAGGGGCATTGATATTGTCTTTTTATTCCACTGCGACCTCCACCACTCTTCTATGGGGCATTGATATTGTCTTTTAAATCCACAACGATCTCCACCACTCTTCCAAGGGGCATTGATATTGTCTTTTTATTCCACTGTAACCTCCACCAATCTTCCAAGGGGCATTGATATTGTTTTTTTATTCCACTGCGACCTCCACCACTCTTCCAAGAGGCATTAAAACCGTCTTGTTATGTTACGGTGACCTCCACATCTCTACCAAGGAGCGTTAAAACCGTCTGGTTATACCACTTTGAACTCCACATCTCTTGCAAGGGGCATTATTATTGTCTTTTTTTTCCACTGTAAACTCCATCACTCTTCCAAGGGGCATTGATATTGTCTTTTTATTCCACTGCGACATTCACCGTCCTCCAAGAGGCATTAAAACCGTCTTGTTAAGCTACTGTGACCTCCTCGTCTCTTCCACGGGGCATCAAAATTTTTTTTTTTATTCCACTGTAACCTCCACCACTCGTCCAAGGGGCATTGATATTGTCTTTTTATTCCACTGCGAACTCCACCACTCTTACAAGGGGCATTGATAATGTCTTTTTATTCCACTGCGACCTCCACCACTCTTACAAGGCTCATTGACATTGTCTTTTTAATCCACTGCGACCTCCACCACTCTTCCAAGGGGCATTGATATTGTCTTTTTATTCCACTGTAACCTCCATCAATATTCCAAGGGGCATTGATATTGTCTTTTTATTCCACTGGGACCTCCACCACTCTTCTATGGGGCATTGATACTGTCTTTTAAATCCACAACGATCTCCACCACTCTTCCAAGGGGCATTAAAACAGTCTTGATAAGCTACTGTGACCTCCACGTCTCTTCCAAGGGGCATTAAACCATCTGGTTAAACCACTCTGTACTCCACAGCTCTTCGAAGAGGCATTGATATTGTCTTTTTATTCGACTGTAACCTCCTCCACTCTTCCAAGGGGTATTGATATTGTCTTTTTATTTCACTGTAACTTCCACCACCCTTTCAAGGGGCATTGATATTGAGTTTTTATTCCACTGTAACCTCCACCACTCTTCCAAGGGGCATTGATATTGTCTTTTTATTCCACTGTAACCTCCACCACTCTTCCAAGGGGCATTGATATTGTCTTTTTATTCCACTGCGATATCCACCACTCTTCCAAGGTTCATTGATATTGTCTTTTTAATCCACTGCGACCTCCACCAATCTTCCAAGGGGCATTAAAACCGTCTTGTTAAGCTACTGTGACCTCCACGTCTCTTCCAAGGGGCACTCAAACCGTTTGGTTAAGCCACTCTGTATTCCACAGCTCTTCCAAGTGGCATTGATATTGTCTTTTTATTTCACTGTAACTTCCACCACTCTTTCAAGGGGCATTGATATTGTATTTATATTCCACTGTGACCTCCACCTCTCTTCCAAGGGGCATTAAAACCGTCTTGTTAAGCTACTGTGACCTCCAAGTCTCTTCCAAGGGGCATTAAAACCGTCTGGTTAAACCGCTCTGAGCACCACAGCACTTCCAAGGGGCATTTACAATGTCTTTTTATTCCATTGTAACGTTCTGCACTCTTCCAAGTGCATTGATATTATCTTTTTATTCCTCTGCGACATCCACGACTCTTCCATGGGGCATTAAAACCGTCTTGTTAAGCTACTGTGACCTCCAAGTTTCTTACACAGGGCATTGATACTGTCTTTTTATTCCACTGTAACCTCCACCACTCTTCCAAGGGGCATTGATACTGTCTTTTTAATCCAATGCGACCTCCCTCACTCTTCCAAGAAGCATTGAAACTGTCTTGTTAAGCTACTGTGACCTCCACGTCTCTTCCACAGGGCATTGTTATTGTCTTTTTATTCCACTGCGACCTCCACCACTCTGCCAAGCGGCATTAAAACCGTCTTGTTAAGCTACTGTGATGTCCACGTCTCTTCCAAGAGGCATTGATATTGTCTTTTTATTCCACTGCAACCTCCACCACTCTTCCAAGGTTCATTGATATTGTCTTTTTAATCCACTGCGACATCCACCACTCTTCCAAGGGGCATTAAAACCGTCTTGTTAAGCTACTGTAACCTCCACGTCTCTTCCAAGGGGCACGAAAAACGTTTGGTTAAACCACTCTTTACTCCACAGCTCTTCCAAGGGCCATTGATATTGTCTTTTTATTTCACTATAACTTCCACCACTCCTTCAAGGGGCATTGATATTGTATTTTTATTCCTCTGTGATCTCCACCACTCATCCAAGGGGCATTTAAACAGACTTATTAAGCTACTGTGACCTCCACGTCTCTTCCAAGGGGCACTAAAACCGTTTGGTTAAACCACAATGTACTCCACAGCTCTTCCAAGGGTCATTGGTATTGTCTTTTTATTTCACTGTAACTTCCACCACTCTTTCAAGGGGCATTGATATTGTATTTTTATTCCACTGTGACCTCCACCACTCCTCCAAGGGGCATTAACACCATCTTGTAAAGCTACTGTGACCTCCAAATCTCTTCCAAGGGGCATTAAAACCGTCTGGTTAAACCGCTCTGAGCTCCACAGCACTTCCAAGGGGCATTTACAATGTCTTTTTATTCCATTGTAATCTTCTGCTCTCTTCCAAGTGCATTGATATTGTCTTTTTATTCCTCTGCGACGTCCACGACTATTCCAAGGGGCATTAAAACCGTCTTGTTAAGCTACTGTGACCTCCAAGTTTCTTACACAGGGCATTGATATTGTCTTTTTATTCCACTGTAACCTCCATCACTCTTTCAAGGGGCATTGATATTGTCTTTTTATTCCACTGCGACCTCCACCACTCTTCCAAGGTTCATTGAAATTGTCTTTTTAATCCACTGCGACCTCCACCACTCTTTCAAGGGGCATTAAAACCGTCTTGATAAGCTACTGTGACCTCCTCGTCTCTTCCAAGGGGCATTAAACCGCCTGGTTAAACCACTCTGTACTCCACAGCTCTTCCAAGAGGCATTGATATTGTCTTTTTATTCTACTGTAACCTCCACCACTCTTCCAAGGGGCATTGATATTGTCTCTGTTTTCCACTGCGACCTCCACCACTCTTCCAAGGGGCATTGTTATTGTCATTTTATTCCACTGCGACCTCCACGTCTCTTCCAGAGGGCATTGTTATTGTCCTTTTATTCCACTGCGACCTGCACCACTCTGCCAAGGGGCATTAAAACCGTCTTGTTTAGCTACTGTGACCTCCACGTCTTTTCCACAGGGCATTGTTATTGTCTTTTTATTCCACTGCGACCTCCATCACTCTGCCAAGGGGCATTAAAACAATCTTGTTAACCTATTGTGACCTCCACGTCTCTTTCACAGGGCATTGTTATTGTCTTTTTATTCCAGTGCGACCTTCACCACACTTCCAAGGGGCATTGATATTGTCTTTTTATTCCACTGCGTCCTCCACCACCCTTCCAAGGTTCATTGATATTGTCTTTTTAATCCACTGCGACCTCCACCACTCTTCCAAGGGGCATTAAAACCGTCTTGTTAAGCTACTGTGACCTCCACGTCTCTTCCAAGGGGAACTAAAATTATTTGGTTAAACCACTCTGTACTCCACGTCTCTTCCAAAGGGCATTAAAACCGTCTAGTTAAACCGCTCTGAGCTCCACAGCTCTTCCAAGGGGCATTGACAATGTCTTTTTATTCCATTGTAACCTTCTGCACTCTTCCAAGTGCTTTGATATTGTCTTTTTATTCCTCTGCGACGTCCACGACTCTTCCAAGGGGCATTAAAACCGTCTTGTTAAGCTACTGTGAACTCCAAGTTTCTTACACAGAGCATTGATATTGTCTTTTTATTCCATTGTAACCTCCACCACTCTTCCAAGGGTCATTGATATTGTCTTTTATTCCACTGTAACCTCCACCACTGTTCTAAGGGGCATTAAAACCATCTTGTTAAGCTACTGTGACCTCCACGTCTCTTCCACAGGGCATTGTTATTGTCTTTTTATTCCACTGCGACCTCCACCACTCTGCCGAGGGGCATTAAAACAGTCTTGTTAAGCTACTGTGATGTCCACATCTATTCCACGGGGCATTGATATTGTATTTTCATTCCACTGTAACCTCCACCACTCTTCCAAGAGGCATTGATATTGTCTTTTTATTCCACTGCGACCTCCACCACTCTTCCAAGGTTCATTGATATTGTCTTTTTAATCCACTACGACCTCCACCACTCTTTCAAGGGGCATTAAAACCGTCTTGTTAAGCTACTGTGACCACCATGTCTCTTCCAAGGGGCACTAAAACCGTTTGGTTAAACCACTCTGTACTCCACAGCTCTTCAAAGGGGCATTGATATTGTCTTTTTATTTCACTGTAACTTCAACCACTCCTTCAAGGGGCATTGATATTGTATTTTTATTCCACTGTGACCTCCACCACTCTTCCAAGGGGCATTAAAACCGTCTTGTTAAGCTACTGTGACCTCCAAGTCTCTTCCAAGGGGCATTAAAACCGTCTGGTTAAACTGCTCTGAGCTCCACAGCTCTTCCAAGGGGCATTGGCAATGTCTTTTTATTCCATTGTAACCTTCTGCACTCTTCCAAGTGTATTGATATTGTCTTTTACTCCAATGCGACGTCCACGACTCTTCCAAGGGGCATTAAAACCGTCTTGTTAAGCTACTGTGACCTCCAAGTTTCTTACACAGGGCATTGATATTGTCTTTTTATTTCACTGTAACCTCCACCACTCTTCAAAGGGGCATTGATATTGTCTTTTAAATCCACTGCGACCTCCATCACTCTTCCAAGAAGCATTGAAACCGTCTTGTTAAGCTACTGTGATCTCCACGTCTATTCCACGGGGCATTGATATTGTGTTTTTATTCTACTGTAACCTCCACCACTCTTCCAAGGGGCATTGATATTGTATTTTTATTCCACTACGACCTCCACCACTCTACCAAGGTTCATAGATGTTGTCTTTTTAATTCACTTCGACGTCCACCACTCTTCCAAGGGGCATTAAAACAGTCTTGTTAAGCTACTGTGACCTCCACGTCTCTTCCAAGGGGCACTAAAACCGTTTGGTTAAACCACTCTGTACTCCACAGCTCTTCCAAGGGGCATTGATATTGTCTTTTTATTTCACTGTAACTTCCACCACTCTTTCAAGGGGCATTGATATTGTGTTTTTATTCCACTGTAACCTCCACCACTCTTCCAAGGGGCATTGATATTGTCTTTTTATTCCACTGTAACCTCCACCACTCTTCCAAGGGGCATTGATATTGTCTTTTTATTCCACTGCGACCTCCACCACTCTTCCAAGGTTCATTGATATTGTCTTTTTAATCCACTGCGACCTCCACCACTCTTCCATGGGGCATTAAAACCGTCTTGTTAAGCTACTGTGAAATCCACGTCTCTTCCAAGGGGCACTCAAACCGTTTGGTTAAGCCACTCTGTACTCCACAGCTCTTCCAAGGGGCATTGATATTGTCTTTTTATTTCACTGTAACTTCCACCACTCTTTCAAGGGGCATTGATATAGTATTTTTATTCCACTGTGACCTCCACCTCTCTTCCAAGGGGCATTAAAACCGTCTTGTTAAGCTACTGTGACCTCCAAGTCTCTTCCAAGGGGCATTAAAACCGTCTGGTTAAACCGCTCTGAGCACCACAGCACTTCCAAGGGGCATTTACAATGTCTTTTTATTCCATTGTAACGTTCTGCACTCTTCCAAGTGCTTTGATATTGTCTTTTTATTCCTCTGCGACGTCCACGACTATTCCATGGGGCATTAAAACCGTCTTGTTAAGCTACTGTGACCTCCAAGTTTCTTACACAGGGCATTGATATTGTCTTTTTATTCCACTGTAACCTCCACCACTCTTCCAAGGGGCATTGATATTGTCTTTTTAATCCACTGCGACCTCCCTCACTCTTCCAAGAAGCATTGAAACTGTCTTGTTAAGCTACTGTGACCTCCATGTCTCTTCCACAGGGCATTGTTATTGTCTTTTTATTCCACTGCGACCTCCACCACTCTGCCAAGCGGCATTAAAACAGTCTTGTTAAGCTACTGTGATTTCCACGTCTCTTCCAAGAGGCAATGATATTGTCTTTTTATTCCACTGCGACCTCCACCACTCTTCCAAGGTTCATTGATATTGTCTTTTTAATCCACTGCGACCTCCACCACTCTTCCATGGGGCATTAAAACCGTCTTGTTAAGCTACTGTGAAATCCACGTCTCTTCCAAGGGGCACTCAAACCGTTTGGTTAAGCCACTCTGTACTCCACAGCTCTTCCAAGGGGCATTGATATTGTCTTTTTATTTCACTGTAACTTCCACCACTCTTTCAAGGGGCATTGATATAGTATTTTTATTCCACTGTGACCTCCACCTCTCTTCCAAGGGGCATTAAAACCGTCTTGTTAAGCTACTGTGACCTCCAAGTCTCTTCCAAGGGGCATTAAAACCGTCTGGTTAAACCGCTCTGAGCACCACAGCACTTCAAAGGGGCATTTACCATGTCTTTTTATTCCATTGTAACGTTCTGCACTCTTCCAAGTGCTTTGATATTGTCTTTTTATTCCTCTGCGACGTCCACGACTATTCCATGGGGCATTAAAACCGTCTTGTTAAGCTACTGTGACCTCCAAGTTTCTTACACAGGGCATTGATATTGTCTTTTTATTCCACTGTAACCTCCACCACTCTTCCAAGGGGCATTGATATTGTCTTTTTAATCAACTGCGACCTCCCTCACTCTTCCAAGAAGCATTGAAATTGTCTTGTTAAGCTACTGTGACCTCCATGTCTCTTCCACAGGGCATTGTTATTGTCTTTTTATTCCACTGCGACCTCCACCACTCTGCCAAGCGGCATTAAAACAGTCTTGTTAAGCTACTGTGATGTCCACGTCTCTTCCAAGAGGCATTGATATTGTCTTTTTATTCCACTGCAACCTCCACCACTCTTCCAAGGTTCATTGATATTGTCTTTTTAATCCACTGCAACATCCACCACTCCACCAGGGGAGGAGTCCTGAGGAGATAATTTGCATATTCCCACTGCATTTTGGGGTAAGTGAAGAGTCTCCGCGAGCTCAAAGAACACTGGATTTTGGCTGTTGGAGCTGAAAAGAGGACATCGGTAAACCGCGCGCCGGTAGGCGCGCGCATGTTGAAGCTTTTTTTTAAGCTTTTTTCACTGTTTTTAGAACATTAACAATAAGAACATGGAAGAGTCCAGGAGCCATTTGGTGAGCTGCATATCCTGCTACATGTTCACAGACTTGCCAGTGGAAAAGCCAAACTTCACATGCCAGAAATGCAAGCTTGTGTCCCTGTTGGAGGAAAAGTTGCGAAATCTAGAAGAGAGGTTAACTACCTTGAAAATCATTAAGGAAGGTGAAGAGTTCTTAGACAGAGCAGAATTATCTCTTCATGATTCAGAAAGAGAAGAAATTCGAACTGCACCTGAGGAAACAGAGGAATGGAAGCATGTGACCCACAGAAGCAGGAGGATCGAGAGGCAGTCAGCACCCATACTGCTCAGGAACCAGTACCAGGCTCTCTCACAGGAGCACCATGAAGAAATACAGCAAGATAAGACTTTGCCAGCAATGAATAACCTTGTAAGCCCTCAGAATCCTCCTGGATGGAGAAAGAAGAATGTTGTGAAGAAAAAACGGAGAGTGGTGGTCATGGGGGATTCCCTGTTAAGAGGAACAGAGGCCGCTATCTGCAGACCAGACATAACCTCAAGAGAAATGTGCTGTCTGCCAGGAGCAAAAATTAAAGATGTGTCTGACAGGATATCAAGACTCTTCAGGCCTACAGATCACTACCCATTCCTGCTAATACATGTGGGGACAAATGACACCGCAAGAAAGGACCTGGAAACCATCTGCAGTGACTTTGAAGACTTAGGCAAGAAAGTGAAAGAATTGGGAGCGCAGGTGGTCTTCTCATCCATCCTCCCAGTGGATGGCCATGGAACAATGAGGTGGAATAAGATTCTACAGGTGAACAACTGGCTACGTCAATGGTGCCGTCAACAAGGATTTGGATTTCTGGATCACGGAATGAATTACCTATACGATGGACTACTTGCTAGAGATGGGGTGCACCTTACAAAGACTGGAAAACATGTATTTGGAAGTCGCCTTGCTACACTCATCAGGAGAGCTTTAAACTAGAACAACGTGGGAAGGGAAGCAAAAGGCCAGAAAAAGCCATACAGCTGACAAATACTATTGAGATCTCTACTGCTAGAAGTGGAAAGGAAGAACAAAGACAAAACAATTTAAATAATAAAAATATGGGAGGAAGAGAAACCAATCACAAACTAAAATGTTTTTATACAAATGCACAAAGCATGGGCAACAAACAAGGAGAATTGGAACTACTAATGCAGGAAAAGAAATATGATGTCATTGGAATCACTGAAACTTGGTGGGACGATACACATGATTGGAATAAAAGGCTAAAAGGATACAACTTATTTGCAAGAAACAGACTTGATAAACGAGGAGGAGGTGTCGCATTGTATGTTAGAAAAGCGCATATCTGCACAGAGATTGAAGCTTCAGAGACTGGGAGTTCTGTGGAAACTGTTTGGGTAAGAATACAAGGAGAGAACAACGGAAAGGACACCATTGTAGGCATTTACTACAGGCCACCTGGGCAAGCTGAAGATATGGATGAACTCTTTATGTATCAAATGACCAAGTTCTCAAAAAAATATGACGTAGTGGTCATGGGAGATTTCAACTATCCAGACATTTGTTGGGAATCTCTCTCAAGTAAAACTAACAGGTCAAGCAAATTCTTATCCTCTCTTGCTGACAACTTTATCTTCCAAAAGGTAGGGGAGAAAACAAGGGGCTCTGCTACTTTGGATCTAATCCTTATAAACAGGGATGAAATGGTTGAGGAGGTAAAGGTGGCTGGGACCCTAGGAGGCAGCGATCATGCTATTATAGAATTTTCGATAACTAGAGGAGGAAGACATGTGAAGACTCAAACTTCAAGGTTAGATTTTAGAAAGGCAGATTTTAAGAGACTCAGAAAGAGAATAGGAGGGATCCAATGGCTGGATGTCCTTAAGGACAAAAATGTCCAGGAAGGATGGGAAATTTTTAAAAATGAGATTCTCAAAGCACAATCGTTAACAATCCCGAAAAGTAGGAAGAATGGGAAGCATTTAAGGAAACCAGGATGGATGAACACAGTACTTAAACATATTCTAAAAAGAAAGAAAGAAATGTTTATTAAATGGAAAGAGGGAGGCATATCTAAAGAAGATTATAATGCAGTCTGCAGATCCTGCAGGGCACGTATCAGGTTAGCTAAAGCTGACAATGAATTAAGGCTTGCAAGAGATGTCAAAAGCAACAAAAAAGGATTTTGGGGGTATGTCAAAAGTAAAAGAAAAGTCAAAGATGCTATAGGATTTTTACAGGATGAAAATGGAGAAATGGTAAGAGAGGATGTTGAGAAGGCCGAACTTTTTAATTCCTATTTTGCATCTGTTTTCTCTCAGAAAGAAAATGTATCATCAACTGATCTTCACTGTCGTTTTAAAGGAATAGAAGAATCCAAGTTATCTGTAAACAGAAAGATTGTGAGGGAATATTTAGCTAACATAAATGAGTTCAAGTCTCCAGGTCCAGATGAATTATACCCCAGAGTACTGAAGATCGTAGAAGAAATTTTAGAACCACTCTCCATAATCTTTGAAAATTCTTGGAGAACAGGAGAAGTCCCAGAAGACTGGAGAAGAGCAAATGTTGTTCCTATCTTCAAAAAGGGGAAGAATGTGGACCCAGGGAACTATAGGCCGGTGAGTCTGACTTCTATACCAGGAAAGATCTTTGAACAAATTATTAAACAACATGTATGTAAGTACATGGATAAGAATGAAGTGATTAACCAGAGTCAGCATGGGTTTGTAACTAACAAGTCATGTCAGACTAACTTAATTTCCTTCTATGACAGAATCACTGACTGGGTGGATCAGGGAAATGCTGTAGATATAGTATATCTTGACTTTAGCATAGCATTTGACAAAGTATCTCACACCATCCTTATTGAAAAAATGACCAAGTATGCAATGGACCAGGCAACTGTTAGGTGGATTCATAACTGGCTTAGTGATCGGACTCAAAGGGTGGTTGTAAATGGCTTCACATCCAGCTGGATGAATGTCTCAAGTGGGGTACCACAGGGCTCCGTCCTGGGACCTGTATTGTTCAACATCTTTATCAATGATTTAGATGAAGGAATTGAGGGTAAACTGATTAAATTTGCTGATGACACAAAGCTAGGAGGGATAGCTAATACTAGAGAAGAGAGAGAGAGGATTCAAAAAGACCTAAATAAACTGGAGCAGTGGGCAGCAACCAACAGAATGGTTTTTAACAGGGAAAAATGCAAAGTACTACATCTGGGCAATAAAAATGAAAAAAGCATATACAGAATGGGAGGAATAGAGCTAAGCAACAGTACATGTGAAAAAGACTTAGGTATACTAATAGATCATAGACTGAACATGAGTCAACAGTGTGATGCAGCAGCAAAAAAGGCAAATACAATTCTGGGATGTATTAACAGAAGCATACAGTCTAGATCACGTGAAGTCATTATCGGACTTTACTCCTCTTTGGTCAGACCTCATCTGGAATACTGTGTACAGTTTTGGGCACCACATTTTAAAAAAGACATAGACAAACTGGAGCAAGTTCAGAGAAGAGCGACCAGAATGGTGACTGGTCTGCAAACCATGTCCTATGAGGAACGGTTGCAGGATTTGGGAATGTTTAGCTTGCAAAAAAGAAGACTGAGAGGTGACTTAATAGCTGTCTACAAATATGTCAAGGGCTGTCACATTGTAGAAGGATTCACTTTATTCTCATTTGCACAAGGAAAGACTAGAAGCAATGGGATGAAACTAAATGGGAGGAGACACAGATTAGATATTAGAAAAAACTTTTTGACAGTGAGGGTGATCAATGAGTGGAACAGGCTGCCATGAGAGGTGGTGAGTTCCCCTTCAATGGACGTCTTCAAACAGAGGCTGGACAGACATCTGTTTGAGATGATTTAGTGAATCCTGCTTTGAGCAGGGGGTTGGACCAGATGACCCAGGAGGTCCCTTCCAACTCTACATTCTATGATTCTATGATTCTATGATTCTTCCAAGGGGCATTAAAACCGTCTTGTTAAGCTACAGTAACCTCCACATCTCTTCCAAGGGGCACAAAAACCGTTTGGTTAAACGACTCTTTACTCCACAGCTCTTCCAAGGGGCATTGATATTGTCTTTTTATTTCACTATAACTTCCACCACTCCTTCAAGGGGCATTGATATTGTATTTTTATTCCTCTGTGACCTCCACCACTCTTCCAAGGGGCATTAAAACAGTCTTGTTAAGCTACTGTGACCTCCACGTCTCTTCCAAGGGGCACTAAAACCGTTTGGTTAAACCACAATGTACTCCACAGCTCTTCCAAGGGGCACTTATATTGTCTTTTTATTTCACTGTAACTTCCACCACTCTTTCAAGGGGCATTGATATTGTCTTTTTATTCCACTGTAACCTCCACCACTCTTCCAAGGGGCATTGATATTGTCTTTTTATTCCACTGCGACCTCCACCACTCTTCCAAGGTTCATTGATATTGTCTTTTTAATCCACTGCGACCTCCACCACTCTTCCAAGGGGCATTAAAACCGTCTTGTTAAGCTACTGTGAAATCCACGTCTCTTCCAAGGGGCACTCAAACCGTTTGGTTAAGCCACTCTGTACTCCACAGCTCTTCCAAGGGGCATTGATATTGTCTTTTTATTTCACTGTAACTTCCACCACTCTTTCAAGGGGCATTGATATAGTATTTTTATTCCACTGTGACCTCCACCTCTCTTCCAAGGGGCATTAAAACCGTCTTGTTAAGCTACTGTGACCTCCAAGTCTCTTCCAAGGGGCATTTACAATGTCTTTTTATTCCATTGTAACGTTCTGCACTCTTCCAAGTGCTTTGATATTGTCTTTTTATTCCTCTGCGACGTCCACGACTCTTCCATGGGGCATTAAAACCGTCTTGTTAAGCTACTGTGACCTCCAAGTTTCTTACACAGGGCATTGATATTATCTTTTTATTCCACTGCAACCTCCACCACTCTTCCAAGGTTCATTGATATTGTCTTTTTAATCCACTGCGACATCCACCATTCTTCCAAGGGGCATTAAAACCGTCTTGTTAAGCTACTGTAACCTCCACGTCTCTTCCAAGGGGCACGAAAACCGTTTGGTTAAACGACTCTTTACTCCACAGCTCTTCCAAGGGGCATTGATATTGTCTTTTTATTTCACTATAACTTCCACCACTCCTTCAAGGGGCATTGATATTGTATTTTTATTCCTCTGTGACCTCCACCACTCTTCCAAGGGGCATTAAAACAGTCTTGTTAAGCTACTGTGACCTCCAGGTCTCTTCCAAGGGGCACTAAAACCATTTGGTTAAACCACAATGTACTCCACAGCTCTTCCAAGGGGCATTGAAACTGTCTTGTTAAGCTACTGTGACCTCCACGTCTCTTCCACAGGGCATTGTTATTGTCTTTTTATTCCACTGCGACCTCCACCACTCTGCCAAGCGGCATTAAAACCATCTTGTTAAGCTACTGTGATGTCCACGTCTCTTCCACGGGGCATTGATATTGTCTTTTTATTCCACTGTAACCTCCACCACTCTTCCAAGAGGCATTGATATTGTCTTTTTATTCCACTGCGACCTCCACCACTCTTCCAAGGTTCATTGAAATTGTCTTTTTAATCCACTGCGACCTCCACCACTCTTCTAAGGGTCATTAAAACCGTCTTGTTAAGCTACTGCGACCTCCACGTCTCTTCCAAGGGGCACGAAAACCGTTTGGTTAAACCACTCTGTACTCCACAGCTCTTCCAAGGGGCATTGATAATGTCTTTTTATTTCACTGTAACTTCCACCACTCCTTCAAGGGGCATTGATATTGTATTTTTATTCCACTGTGACCTCCACCACTCTTCCAAGGGGCATTAAAACAGTCTTGTTAATCTACTGTGACCTCCAAGTCTCTTCCAAGGGGCATTAAAACCGTCTGGTTAAACCGCTCTGAGCTCCAAAGCACTTCCAAGGGGCATTGACAATGTCTTTTTATTCCATTGTAACCTTCTGCACTCTACCAAGTGCATTGATATTGTCTTTTTACTCCTCTGCGACATCCACGACTCTTCCAAGGGGCATTAAAACCGTCTTGTTAAGCTACAGTGACCTCCAAGTTTCTTACACAGGGCATTGATATTGTCTATTATTCCACTGTAACCTCCACCACTGTTCCAAGGGGCATTGATATTGTCTTTTTAATCCACTGCGACCTCCATCACTCTTCCAAGCTTCATTGAAACCGTCTTGTTAAGCTACTGTGACCTCCACGTCTATTCCACGGTGCATTAAAACTTTCTGGTTAAACCACTGTGAACTCCACAGCTCTTCCAAGGGGCATTGATATTGTCTTTTTATTCCACTCTAACCTCCACCACTCTTCCAAGGGGTCATTGATATTGTCTCTTTATTTTACTGCGGCCTCCACCACTCTTCCAAGGGGCATTAATATTGTCTTTTTGTTCCACTGTGACCTCCACGTCTCTTCCAAGGGGCATTGATATTGTCTTTTTATTTAATTGGAACCTCCACCACTCTTCCAAGGGGCATTGATATTGTCTTTTTATTCCACTGTAACCTCCACCATTCTTCCAAGGGACATTGATATTGTCTTTTTATTCCACTGTAACCTCCACCACTCTTCCAAGGGGCATTGATATTGTCTTTTTATTCCACTGTAACCTCCACCACTCATCCAAGGGGCATTGATATTGTCTTTTTAATCCACTGCGACCTCCACCACTCCTCCAAGGGGCTTTTAAACAGTCTTGATAAGCTTCTGTGACCTTCACGTCTCTTCCAAGGGGCATTAAAACCGCATGGTTAAACCACTCTGAACTCCACAGCTCTTCCAAGAGGCATTGATATTGTCTTTTTTTTCTACTGTAACCTCCACCACTCTTCCAAGGTGCATTGATATTGTCTTTGTTTTCCACTGCGACCTCCACCACTCTTCAAAAGGGATTTGATAGTCTTTTTAATCCACTGCGACCTCCACCACTCTTCCAAGGGGCATTAAAACCGTCTTGTTAAGCTACTGTGACCTCCACGTCCCTTCCACGGGGCATTGATATTGTCTTTTTATTCCACTGCGACCTCCACCACTCTTCCAAGGGGCATTAATATTGTCTTTTTAATCCACTGCGACCTCCACCACTGTTCCAAGGTACATTGATATTGTCTTTTTATTCCTCTGCGACCTTCACGTCTCTTCCAAGGAACATTGATATTGTCTTATTTTTCCACTGTAACCTTCACCACTCTTCTAAGGGGCATTGATATTTTCTTTTTATTCCACTGCGACCTCCACCACTCTTCCAAGGGGCATCGATAATGTCTTTTTAATCCACTGCGACCTCCACCACTCTTCCAACTGGCATTAAAATCTTCTTGTTAAGCAACTGTGACCTCCATGTCTCTTCCACAGGGCATTGATATTGTCTTTTTATTCCACTGTAATCTCCACCACTTTTCCTATGGGAATTTATATTGTCTTTTTATTATTATTACTATTATTATTACCTATTATTATAGCGCCATTTATTCCATGGCGCTTTACATGTGATAGGGATATACATAACAAATTCATTTACATAATCTTAACAAAATGAGTCAGCGACTGGTACAGGACGAGCGAGGACCCTGCCCTTGAGAGCTCACATTCTAGAAGGGATGGGTGAGGATACATTAGGTGAGGGTTGAGCTGGTCGTGCTGCAGTGGTTACTGCAGGTTGTAGGCTTGTCGGAAGAGGTGGGTCTTCAGGTTTCTTTTGAAGGTTTCCACTGTCGTTGAGAATCTGATGTGTTGGGGTAGAGAGTTCCAGATTAGGGGGGATGCATGGGAGAAATCTTGTATACGATTGTGGGAGGAGGAGATAAAAGGGGAGTAGAGAAGGAGATCTTGTGAGGATCGGAGGTTGCGTGTAGGTAAGTACAGGGAGACTAGGTCACAGATGTATGGGGGAGACAGGCTGTGGATGGCTTTGTATGCCATGGTTAGAGTTTTGAACTGGATTCTCTGGGCAATGGGGAGCCAGTGAAGAGATTGACAGAGAGGAGAGGCCGGGAAATATTGGGGATCAGGTGAATTAGTCGAGCAGCAGAGTTTAGGATAAAACCGTCTTGTTAAGCTAATGTGACCTCCAAGTCCCTTCCAAGGGGCATTAAAACCGTCTGGTTAAACCTCTCTAAGCTCCACAGCTATTCCAAGGGGCATTGACAATGTCTTTTTATTCCATTGTAACCTTCTGCACTCTTCCAAGTGTATTGATATTGTCTTTTTATTCCTCTGCGACGTCCACGACTCTTCCAAGGGGCATTAAAACCGTTTCTTTAAGCTACTGTGACCTCCAAGTTTCTTACACAGGGCATTGATATTGTCTTTTTATTCCACTGTAACCTCCACCACTCTTCCAAGGGAAATTGATATTGTCTTTTTATTCCACTGTAACCTCCACCAA
The DNA here is from genome assembly GCF_046119375.1 of Phyllobates terribilis. NCBI lineage: Eukaryota > Metazoa > Chordata > Amphibia > Anura > Dendrobatidae > Phyllobates > Phyllobates terribilis. Next base: position 1,167,413 of record NW_027362984.1, on the reverse strand, counting down.
TCTTCCAAGGGGCATTGATATTGTCTTTTTTTTCCACTGCGACCTCCACCACTCTTCTAAGGGGCATTGATATTGTCTTTTAAATCCACAACGATCTCCACCACTCTTCCAAGGGGCATTAAAACAGTCTTGTTAAGCTACTTTGACCTTCTCGTCTCTTCCAAGGGGCATTAAAGCCGTCTCGTTAAACACTCTGAACTCCACAACTCTTACAAGAGGCATTGATATTGTCTTCTTATTCGACTGTAGCATCCTCCACTTTTCCAAGCGGCATTGATATTGTCTTTTTATTCCACTGCGACCTCCACCACTCTTCCAAGGGGCATTGATATTGTCTTTTTAATCACCTGCGACCTCCAGCTCTCTTCCAAGGGCCTTTAAAACCGTATTGTGAAGCTACTGTGACCTCAACGTCCCTTCCAAGGGGCATTGATATTGTCTTTTTAATCCACTGCAACCTCCACCACTCTTTCAAGGGGCATTGATATTGTCTTTTTGTTCCACTGTGACCTCCACGTCTCTTCCAAGGGGCATTAAAACCGTCAATTTAAACCACTCTGAACTCCACAGCTCTTCCAAGGAGCACTGGTATTGTCTTTTTATTCCACTCTAACCTCCACCACTCTTCCAAGGGGCATTGACATTGTCTATGTATTCCACTGCGACCTCCACCCCTCTTCCAAGTGGCATTAAGACCATATTGTTAAGCTACAGTGACCTCCACAACTCTTCCATGGGGCATTGATATTGTCTTTTTATTCCACTGTAACCTCCACCACTCTTCCAAGGGGCATTGATTTTGTCTTTTTATTCCACTGCGAACTCTACCACTCTTCCAATGGGCTTTGATATTGTCTTTTTAATCCACTGCCACCTCCACCACTCTTCCAAGGGGCATTGATTTTGTCTTTTTATTCCACTGCGACCTCTACCACTCTTCCAATGGGCATTGATATTGTCTTTTTAATCCACTGCAACCTCCACCAGTATTCCAAGGGGCATAAAAGCAGTCTTGTTAAGCTACTGTCACGTCCATGTCTATTCCATGGGGCATTGATATTGTCTTTTTATTCCACTGTAACCTCCACCACTCTTCCCAGTGGCATTGACACTGTCTTTTTATTACACTGCGACTTCCACCTCTCTTCTAAGGGGCATTGATATTGTCTTTTTAATCCACTGCGGCGTCCACTACTCTTCCAAGGGGCATTAAAACAGTCTTGTTAAGCTACTGTGACCTCCACGTCTCTTCCAAGGGGCATTAAAAACGTCTGGTTAAACCACTCTGAAATCCACAGCTCTACCAAGGGGCATTGACATTGTCTTTTTATTCCACTGTAACCTCCACCACTCTTCCAATGGGCATTGTTATTGTCTTTTTAATCCCCTGCAACCTCCACCACTCTTCCAAGGGGCATTAAAACGGTCTTGTTAAGCTACTGTGACCTCCAAGTCCCTTCCACGGGGCATTGATATTGTCTTTTTATTCCACTGCGACCTCCACCACTCTTTCAAGGGGCATTGATATTGTCTTTTTAATCCACTGCGAACGCCACCACTCTTCCAAGGGGCATTAAAACCGTCTTGTTTTGCTACTGTGACGTCGACTTCTCTTCCAAGGGGCATTAAAACCAACTGGTTAAACCACTCTGAACTCAACAGCTCTTCCAAGGGGCATTTGTATTGTCTTTTTATTCCACTCTAACCTCCACCACCCTTCCAAGGGGCATTAAAACCATATTGTTAAGCTACAGTGACCTCCACATCTTTTCCACGCGGCATTGATATTGTCTTTTTATTCCACTGTAACCTTCACCAATCTTCCAAGGGGCATTGATATTGTTTTTTTATTCCACTGCAACCTCCACCACTCTTCCAAGGGGCATTAAAACAGTCTTCTTAATGTACTGTGACCTCCACGTCTCTTCCAAGGGGCATTAAAACCGTCTATTTAAACGACTCTCAACTCCACAGCTCTTGCAAGGGGCTTAGATATTGTTTTTTATTCCACTGTAACCTCCAGCATTCTTCCAAGGGGCATTGATATTGTCTTTTTATTCCACTGCGACCTCCACCACTCTTCCAAGAGGCATTAAAAACATCTTATTAAGTTACTTTGACCTCCACGTCTCTTCCAAGATGCATTAAAACCGTCTGGTTAAACCACTCTGAATTCCACAGCTCATCAAAGTGGCATTGATATTGTCTTTTTATTCCACTGTAACCTCCATCACTTTTCCTATGGGAATTGATATTGTCTTTTTATTATTATTATTTACTATTATAGCGCCATTTATTCCATGGCGCTTTACATGTGATAGGGATTTACATAACAAAAGCATTTACATAATCTTAACAAAACGAGTCAGCGACTGGTACAGGAGGAGCGAGGACCCTGCCCACGAGGACTCACATTCTAGAATGGATGGGTGAGGATACATTAGGTGAGGGTACAGCTGGTCATGCAGCGGTGGTTACTGCAGGTTGTAGGCTTGTCGGAAGAGGTGGGTCTTCAGGTTTCTTTTGAAGATTTCCACAGTCGGCGAGAATCTGATGTGTTGGGGTAGAGAGTTCCAGAGTAGGGGGGATGCATGGGAGAAATCTTGTATACGATTGTGGGAGGAGGAGATAAGAGGGGAGTAGAGAAGGAGATCTTGTGAGGATCGGAGGTTGCGTGCAGGTAAGTACCGGGAGACTAGGTCATAGATGTATGGGGGAGACAGGTTGTGGATGGCTTTGTATGCCATGGTTAGAGTTTTGAACTGGATTCTCTGGGTAATGGGGAGCCAGTGAAGAGATTGACAGAGAGGAGAGGCCGGGGAATAGCGGGGGGGCAGGTTAATTAGTCGAGTAGCAGAGTTTAGGATAGATTGGAGAGGGGCAAGAGTGTTGTAAGGGAGGCCACAGAGCAGGAGGTTGCAGTAGTCGAGGTGGGATATGATGAGGGCATGCACTAGTGTTTTTGCAGAGTCTTTGCTGAGGAATGCACAGATCCGGGAGATGTTTTTGAGTTGGAGTCGGCAGGAAGTGGAAAGGGCTTGGATATGTGGCTTGAAGGAGAGATCAGAGTCCAGGGTTACTCCAAGGCAGCGAGCTTGTGGGACTGGGAAGAGTGAACAGCCATTGACGTTGATGGCTAGGTCAGGTGGGGGATGTGAATGAGAGGGTGGAAAGATGATGAACTCTGTTTTATCCATGTTGAGTTTTAGAAATCTGTCAGAGAAGTAGGATGACATGGAGGACAGACATTGTGGGATTTTGGTTAGTAGGGAGGAGATATAGGGTCCAGAGAGGTAGATCTGTGTGTCGTCAGCATAGAGGTGATACTGAAAACCGTGAGACTCTATTAGCTGTCCCACGCCAAAGGTGTAGATGGAGAAGAGCAGAGGTCCTAGAACTGAATCTTGGGGGACATCAACAGATAGGGGGCGAGATGAGGAGGTGGTGCGTGAGTGAGAGACGCTGAATGTCCTGTCTGTTAAGTATGAGGAGATCCAAGATAGAGCCAAGTCCATGATGCCAAGAGATGAGAGAATCTGGAGTAAGAGGGAATGGTCCACTGTGTCAAAGGTAGATGACAGGTCCAGAAGGAGGAGGATGGAGCAGTGTCGCTTGGATTTGGCATTTAGTAGGTCGTTGGTGACTTTGGTCAGGGCAGTTTCAGTCGAGTGATGCGGTCGGAAGCCAGATTGCATGCGGTCGAAGAGGGAGCAGGAGGAGAGGTGGGAGGACAGTTCAAGGTGGACAAGTTGTTCTAGTAGTTTTGAGGCAAAGGGGAGGAGTGATATGGGGCGGTAGCATGTCAGAGAGGAAGGGTCAAGGGAGGGCTTTTTGAGGATGGGTGTGATTGCGGCATGTTTGAAACATGAGGGGAAGACACCGGTTGTTAGTGACAGATTGAAGAGGTGGGTTAGGGTTGGAATGAAGACTGTGGTAAGGTTAGTGATGAGGTGGGATGGGATTGGGTCAAGTTCGCACGTGATGAGGTGTGATTTGGAGATTAAAGAGGAGACTTGACCTTCTGTAATGGTGGAGAAGTGGGGTTTGGAGGAGGAGGGTTGAATAGATATGAGGAGGGGTTGTATGGACTTTAGGCAAAAGTTTTGTCTGATGGTGTCAATCTTCTGTTTGAAGAATGAGGCAAAGTCGTCGGCTGAGATGAGAGAAGAGGGAGGAGGTGCTGGGGGACGAAGGAGAGAGTTGAAAGTGTTAAATAACTGTTTAGGATTGTGAGATAGGGAGGATATGAGAGATGAGAAGTAGGTTTGTTTTGCTGTAGTGAGTCCGGAATTGAAATTAGTGAGGGATTGCTTGAATGCGATGAAGTGCTCGATGGAGTGAGACCTTTTCCATCTCCGCTCCGCAAACCTGGAGGCCCGGCGCAGTTCTTTAGTAAGTTTAATGTGCCAGGGTTGCCTGTTGAATGTGCGAGATGTGGTGTGTGTGTGAGAGGGGCGATCGAGTCTAGAGCTGCAGCTATTGTGGTGTTATATGAAGCAGCAGCAACGTCTGCATCGTGTAAGGAATTTATGTCTGTAAGAGGGAGGAGGGATTCAGAGAGTGAGTGTAAGTCAAGGTGTTTGAGATTTCTGCAAGGGTATGCAAGTTTGTGGAGTGGGGATTGTTGCCCCGGGGAGGAGAGAGAAGAGAATGTAAGTAGGCTGTGATCAGAGAGAGGGAGAGGTGAGTTAGAGAGGTTAGATAGGGAACAGAGGTGGGTGAAGATGAGGTCCAGTGTGTGGTCATCTTTATGGGTGGGTGTGGAAGATCATAGAGTGAGTCCGAAGGAGGAAGTGAGAGATAGGAACTTAGAGACAAACGAGTGGGAAGTGTTAATGGGGATGTTGAAGTCACCCATTATGATAGTGGGGATGTCAGTGGAGAGGAAGCGAAGCAGCCAGGTGGTGAAGTGGTCTAAGAAGGTGGTGGCTTGCCCTGGGGGTCGGTAAACGATGGCCAGTTGGAGGTTGGAGGGGGAATAGATGCGCACACAGTGCACCTCAAAAGAGGGGAGTGTAACGGAGGGTGGCAGTGGGATTTGGGTGAAAGCGCAGTGTTCTGATAGGAGAAAACCTATGCCTCCGCGATGTTTGCCGTTGGGGCGGGGGATGTGGAGAAGGTGGAATCCGCCATATTAAAGTGCAGCTGGGGAAGCTGTGTCAGAGGGGGTGAGCCAGGTTTCAGTGATGGCGAGGAAGGAAAGTTTGTTTGTAATGAATAGATCGTGGATGAAGGAAAGTTTGTTGCAGATAGAGCGAGCGTTCAATAGAGCTCCTGTTAGTCCAACTAAGGGAGGGGGGATTGGTTGGATGGGTATGAGGTTAGAAGGGTTGCGACAGTTTGCGAAAGGTCGTGGATAAGAGGAAGAAGTAACTGTGGGGATATGGCGAGGAAGACCAGGATTTGGAGAGATATCTCCAGCAGTGAGGAGGAGCAGAGAAAGTGTTAGCAGGTGGGAGCAAGAGAGAGCATGAGGTGGCTGTCTGTGTTTGGAGATCCAGGATTGAATGTTTAGGAATAATTTGGAGGAGGAGGTGAGATGAATGGGGAGGATGGAGGGAGAGATGAAGAGTTTCTTACTAGGTGTAGGGATTTGAGGGGTTACTAGAAAGTGGAGGACTATAGAGGAAAGCGTGAGAGCTAACAGAAACATAGTTAAAAGAGAGTAAGTGGTCAAAGTGTTGGTTACCTGACTCCTGCCCTGACTAACTGCCTCTGAAATAACTGCCACTTATCTCCGAAGCCACTTTGCACAAGAAGCTTCTAAATATATAGGGCACATTAAACTATCAGATGAAGGGCATTGTAGGAGCTGCATATGGCTAAATTTGCAGCTGGTTTTCTCACCAGGAGATGGCTGGGTGATCAAACACAGAGCTAGGACTCTAGTCTCTGCAGTTTAGATTCTCTAAAAATCAGATAAGATCTATAGTGGGGAAGGGACAGACATATGTGGGTATTGAATGGAGTGGGACAGATAAAGCAGAGAAGTTATGCAGAGCATGTACCAGTGAGGTGAATCAGCAAAGCAGAGCATTAGATTACAGCAGACACAGCAAGCAGAGAAGTTATGAAGAGCATGTACCAGTGAGGTGAATCAGCAAAGCAGAGCATTAGATTACAGCAGACACAGCAAGCAGAGAAGTTATGCAGAGCATGCACTAGTTAGGTGAATCAGCAAAGCAGAGCATTAGATTACAGCAGACACAGCAAGCAGAGAAGTTATGCAGAGCATGTACCAGTGAGGTTATTCCACTGCGACCTCCACCACTCTTCCAAGGGGCATTGATATTGTCTCTTTATTCCACTGCGACCTCCCCCACTTTTCCAAAACGCATTGATATTGTCTTTTATTCCACTGTAACCTCCACCACTGTTCTAAGGGGTATTAAAACCATCTTGTTAAGCTACTGTGATCTCCACGTCTCTTCCACAGGCCATTGTTATTGTCTTTTTATTCCACTGCGACCTCCACCACTCTGCCAAGGGGCATTAAAACCGTCTTATTAAGCTACTGTGATGTCCAAGTCTCTTCCACTTGGCATTGATATTGTCTTTTTATTCCACTGTAACCTCCACTACTCTTCCAAGGGGCATTGAAATTGTCTTTTTATTCCACTGCGACCTCCACCACTCTTCCAAGGTTCATTGATATTGTCTTTTTAATCCACTGCGACCTCCACCACTCTTCCAAGGGGCATTAAAACCGTCTTGTTAAGCTAATGTGACCTCCAGGTCTCTTCCAAGGGGCATTAAAACCGTCAATTTAAACCACTCTGAACTCCACAGGTCTTCTAAGAGGCATTGATATTGTCTTTTTATTTCACTGTAACCTCCACCAATCTTCCAAGGGGCATTGATTTTGTCTTTTTAATCCACTGCGACCTCCATCCCTCTTCCAAGAAGCATTAAAACCGTCTTGTTAAGCTACTGTGACCTTCAAGTCTCTTCCAAGGGGCATTAAATCCGTCTGGTTAAATCACTCTGAGCCCCACAGCTCTTCCAAGGATTGTTGATATTGTCTTTTTATTCCACTGTGACATTCACCACTCTTCCAAGGGGCATTGATATTGTCTTTTTATTTTACTGCGACCTCCACCACTCTTCCAAGGGGCACTAATATTGTCTTTTTATTCCACTGTAACCTCCACCACTCTTCCAAGGGGCATTGATATTGTCTTTTTATTCCACTGCGACCTCCACCTCTCTTCCAAGGGGCATTAAAACAATCTTGTTAAGCTACTGTGACCTCCAAGTCTCTTCCACGAGGCATTGATATTGTCTCTTTATTCCACTGTGACCTCCACATCTCTTCCAAAGGGAATTGATATTGTCTTTTTATTCCACTGCGACCTCCACCACTCTTCTAAGAGGCATTGATATTGTCTTTTTAATCCACTGCGACCTCCACCACTCTTCCAAGGGGCATTAATACTGTCTTGATAAGCTACTGTGACCTCCACGTCTCTTCCAAGGGGCATTAAACCGTCTGGTTAAACCACTCTGTACTCCACAGCTCTTCCAAGAGGCATTGATATTGTCTTTTTATTCGACTGTAACCTCCACCACTTTTCCAATGGGCATTGATATTGTCTCTGTTTTCCACTGCGACCTTCACCACTCTTCCAATGGGCATTAAAACCGTCTTGTTATGCTACTGTGACCACCATGTCCCTTCCACGGAGCATTGATATTGTCTTTTTATTCCATTGCGAACTCTATCACTCTTCCAAGGCGCATTAAAACCCTCTTATTAAGCTACTGTGACCTCCAAGTCTCTTCCAAGGGGCATTAAAACCGTCTGGTTAAACCTCTCTGAGCTCCACAGCTCTTCCAAGGGGCATTGACAATGTCTTTTTATTCCATTGTAACCTTCTGCACTCTTCCAAGTGCATTGATATTGTCTTTTTATTCCTCTGCGATGTCCACGACTCTTCCAAGGGGCAATAAAACCGTCTTGTTAAGCTACTGTGACCTTCAAGTTCCTTACACAGGGCATTGATATTGTCTTTTTATTCCACTGTAACCTCCACCACTCTTCCAAGGGGCATTGATATTGTCTTTTTTTCCACTGTAACCTCCACCAATCTTCCAAAGGGCATTGATATTGTCTTTTTATTCCACTGCGACCTCCATCACTCTTCTAAGGGGCATTAAAACCATCTTGTTTAGCTACTGTGACGTCGACGTCTCTTCCAAGCGGCATTAAAACCGTCTGATTAAACACTCTGAACTCCACAGCTCTTACAAGGGGCATTTGTATTGTCTTTTTATTCGACTGTAACATCGACCACTCTTCCAAGCGGCATTGATATTGTCTTTTTATTCCACTGCAACGTCCACCACTCTTCCAAGGGGCATTGATATTGTCTTTTTAATCCACTGCGACCTCCACCAGTCTTCCAAGGGGCATTGATATTGTCGTTTTAATCCACTGCGATCTCCACCACTCTTCCAAGGGGCATTAAAACCGTCTTGTTATGCTACTGTGACGTCGACTTCTCTTCCAAGGGGCATTAAAACCATATGGTTAAACCACTCTGAACTCCACAGCTCTTCCAAGGGGCATTTGTATTGTCTTTTTATTCCACTCTAATATCCACCACTCTTCCAAGGGGCATTGACATTGTCTTTTTATTCCACTGCTACCTCCACCACTCTTCCAAGGGGCATTAAAACCATATTGTTAAGCTACAGTGACCTTCACATCTCTTCCACGGGGCATTGATATTGTCTTTTTATTTTACTGTAACCTCCACCAATCTTCCAAGGGGCATTGATATTTTTTTTTATTCCACTGCGACCTCCACCACTCTTCCAAGGGGCCTTAAAACCATCTTGTTAAGTTACTGTGACCTCCACGTCTCTTCCAAGGAGCGTTAAAACAGTCTGGTTATAACACTCTGTACTCCACTGCTCTTCCAAGGGGCATTATTATTGTCTTTTTATTCCACTGTAACCTCCACCACTCTTCCAAGGGGCATTGATATTGTCTTTTTATTCCACTGCGACCTCCACCAGTCCTCCAAGAGGCATTAAAACCGTCTTGTTAAGCTACTGTGACCTCCACGTCTCTTCCACGGGGCATTGAAATTGTCTTTTTATTCCACTGTAATCTCCACCACTCGTCCAAGGGGAATTGATATTGTCTTTTTATTCCACTGCGACCTCCACCACTCCTCCAAGGGGCATTGATAATGTCTTTTTATTCCACTGCGACCTCCACCACTCTTCAAAGGCTCATTGATATTGTCTTTTTAATCCACTGCGACCTCCACCACTGTTCCAAGGGGCATTAAAACCGTCTTGTTAAGCTATTGTGACCTCCACATCTCTTCCACGGGGCATTGATATTGTCTTTTTATTTAACTGTAACCTCCACCACTGTTCCAAGGGGCATTGATATTGTCTTTTTATTCCACTGTAATCTCCTTCACTCTTCCAAGGGGCATTGATATTGTGTTTTTATTCAACTGTAACCTCCACCACTCTTCCAAGGGGCATTGATATTGTCTTTTTATTCCACTGCGACCAACACCACTCTTCCAAGGGGCATTCATATTGTCTTTTTAATCCACTGCGATCTCCACCACTCTTCCAAGGGGCATTAAAACCGTCTTGTTAAGCAACTGTCACCTTCATGTCCCTTACAAGGGGCATTAAAAACGTCAATTTAAACCACTCTGAAATCCACAGCTCTTCCAAGGGGCATTGATATTGTCTTTTTATTCCAATGTAACCTCCAGCACTCTTCCAAGGTGCATTGATATTGTCTTTTTATTCCACTGCAACTTCCACCTCTCTTCCAAGGGGCATTAAAACCGTCTTGTTAAGCTACTGTGACCTCCACGTATCTTTCACTGGGCATTGATATTGTCTTTTTATTCCACTGTAACCTCCACCACTCTTCCAAGGGGCATTGATATTGTCTTTTTATTCCACTGGGACCATCACAACTCTTCCAAGTGGCATTGATATTGTCTTTTTAATCCACTGCGACCTCCACCACTCTTCCAATTGGCATTAAAACCGTTTTTTGATAGGCAACTGTGACCTCCACGTCTCTTCCAAGGTGCATTAAAACCGTCAATTTAAAGCACTCTGAACTCCACAGCTCTTGCAAGAGGCATTGATATTGTCTTTTTTCTCCGCTGTAACCTACAGCCCTCTTTCAAGGGGCATTGATATTGTCTTTTTATTCCACTACGACTTCCACCACTCTCCCAAGGTGCATTAAAAACATCTTGTTTAGCTACTGTAACGTCCATGTCTATTCCACGGGGCATTGATATTGTCTTTTTATTCCGCTGTATCCTCCACCACGCTTCCAAGGGTTATTGAAATTGTATTTTATTCCACTTCGCCTTCCACCTCTCTTCTAAGGGGCATTGATATTGTCTTTTTAATCCACTGCGACCTCAACCACTCTTCCAAGGGGCATTTAAACCATCTGGAATTAATACAGTTTTGTTAAGCTACTGTGACCTCCACATCTCTTCCATGGGGCATTAAAACAGTCTGGTTAAACCACTCTGAACTCCACAGCTCTTCCAAGGGGCATTGATATTGTCTTTTTATTCCACTGTAACCTCCACCATTTTTCCAAGGGGTATTGATATTGTCTTTTTAATGCACTACGACCTCCACCACTCTTCCAAGGGGCATTTAAACCATCTGGTTAATCCACTCTGAACTCCATAGCTCTTTCAAGAGGCATTGATATTGTCTTTTTATTTCACTGTAACCTCCACAACTCTTTCAAGGGGCATTGATATTGTCTTTTTATTCCACTGCGACCTCCACCACTCTTCCAAGGGGCATTAAAACTGTCTTGTTAAGCTACTGTGACCTCCACGAGTCTTCCATGGGGCATTGATATTGTCTTTTTAATCCACTGTTACCTCCACCACTTTTCCAAGGGGCATTAAAACAGTCTTGTTAATCTACTGTAACCTCCACGTCGCTTCCAAGGGGCAATAAAACCATCTGGTTAAACCACTCTGAACTCCACAGCTCTTCCAAGGGGCATTGGTATTGTCTTTTATTCCACTATAACCTCCAACACTCTTCCAAGGGGCATTGACATTGCCTTTTTGTTCCACTGCGACCTCCATCATTCTTCCAAGGGGCATTGATATTGTCTTTTTATTTCACTGCCACCTCCACCACTCTTCCAAGGGGCATTGATATTGTGTTTTTAATCCACTGTGACCTCCACCACTTTTCCAAGGGGCATTAAAAACGTCTTATTAAGCTACTGTGACCTCCACGTCACTTCCAATGGGCATGAAAATCGTCTGGTTAAACCACTCTGAACTCCACAGCTCTTCCAAGGTTCATTAGTATTGTCTTTTTATTCCACTCTAACCTCCACCACTCTTCCAAGGGGCATTGATATTGTCTTTTTATTTCACTGCGACCTCCACTATTCTTCCAAGGGGCATTAAAACTGTCTTGTTAAGCTACAGTTATCTCCACGTCTCTTCCACCAGGCATTGATATTGTCTTTAAATTCCACTGTAACCTCCACTACTCTACCAAGGGGCATTGATATTGTATTTTTATTCTACTGCGACCTCCACCACTCTTCCAAAGGGCATTGATATTGTCTTTTTATTCCACTGCGACCTCCACCACTCTTCCAAAGGGCATTAAAACCATCTTGTTAAGCTACTGTGACCTCCACGTCTCTTATACGGGGCATTGATATTGTCTTTTTGTTCCACTGCGACCTCCACCACTCTTCCTCGGGGCATTGATATTTTTTTTTAATCCACTGCAACCTCCAACACTCTACCATGTGGCATTAAAACCATTTTGTTGAGCTACTGTGACCTCCACGTCTTTTCCAAGGGGCATTAAAACCGTATGGTTAAACCAATCTGAACTCCACAGATCTTCCAAGGGGCATTGATATTGTCTTTTTATTCCACTGCGACCTCTAACACTCTTCCAAGGGCCATTAAAACAGTGTTGTTAAGCTACTTTGACCTCCACGTCAATTCCACGGGGCATTAAAACCTTCAATTTAAACCACTCTGTACTCCACAGCTCTTGCAAGGGGCATTGATATTGTCTTTTTATTCCAATGTAACCTCCAGCACTCTTCCAATGGGCATTGATATTGTCTTTTTATTCCACTGCAACTTCCACCTCTCTTCCAAAGGGCTTTAAAACCATCTTGTTAAGCTACTGTGAACTCCACGTCTCTTTCACGGGGCATTGATATTGTCTTTTTATTCCACTGTAGCCTTCACCACTCTTCCAAGGGGCATTGATATTGTCTTTTTATTCCACTGGGACTTTCACCAGTCTTCCAAGTGGCATTGATATTGTCTTTTTAATCCACTGTGACCTCCACCACTCTTCCAAGGGGTATAAAAACCGTATTGTTAAGCTACTGTGACCTCCACGTCTCTTCCAAAGTGCATTAAAACCGTCAATTTAAACCACTCTGAACTCCACAGCTCTTGCAAGAGGAATTGATATTGTCTTTTTATTCCACTACGGCTTCCACCACTCTCCCAAGGTGCATTAAAAACATCTTGTTTAACTACTGTAACGTCCATGTCTATTCCACGGGGCATTGATATTGTCTTTTTATTGCACTGTGACCTCCACCACTCTTCCAAGGGGCATTAAAACCATCTTGTTAAGCTTCTGTGACCTCCACGTCTCTTCCAAGGGGCATTAAAACAGCATGTTTAAACCACTTTGAACTCCACAGCTCTTCCAAGAGGCATTGATATTGTCTTTTTTTTCCACTGCGACCTCCACCACTCTTCCACGGGGATTTGATAGTCTTTTTAATCCACTGAGACCTCCACCACTCTTCCAAGGGGCATTAAAACCGTCTTGTTAAGCTAATGTGACCTCCACATCCCTTCCACGGGGCATTGATATTGTCTTTTTATTCCACTGCGACCTCCACCACTCTTCCAAGGGGCATTGATACTGTCTTTTTAATCCACTGCGACCTCCACCACTCTTCCAAGGGACATTGATATTGTCTTTTTATTCCACTGCGACCTTCACCCCTCTTCCAAGGAACATTGATATTGTCTTTTTTTTCCACTGTAACCTCCACCACTCTTCTAAGGGGCATTAATATTTTCTTTTTATTACACTGCGACCTCCACCACTTTTCCAAGGGGCATCGATAATGTCTTTTTAATCCACTGCGACCTCCACCACTCTTCCAAGGGGCATTAAAACCGTCATGTTAAGCTACTGTGACCTCCACTTCTTTTCCAAGGGGCATTAAAACCATCAATTTAAACCACTCTGTACTCCACAGCTCTTGCAAGAGGCATTGATATTGTCTTTTTATTCCACTGTAACCTCCACCACTCTTCCAAGGGGCATTGATTTTGTCTTTGTAATCCACTGCGACCTCCATCTCTCTTCCAAGAAGCATTAAAACCGTAATATTTAGCCACTGTGACCTCCACATCTATTCCACCGTGCCTTAAAACCTTCTGGTTAAACCACTGTGAACTCCACAGCTCTTCCAAGGTGCATTGAAATTGTCTTTTTATTCCACTGTAACTACCACCACTCTTCCAAGGGATATTGATATTGTCTTTTTATTCCACTGTAACCTCCATCACTATTCCAAGGGGCATTGATATGGTCTTTTTATTCCACTGCGACCTCCACCTCTCTTCCAAGGGGCATTAAAACCATCTTGTTAAGCTACTGTGACCTCCAAGTCTCTTCTACGGGGCATTGATATTGTCTATTAAATCCACAACGATCTCCACCACTCTTCCAAGGGGCATTAAAACAGTCTTGTTAAGCTAATGTGACCTCCTCGTCACTTCCAAGGGTCATTAAAACTGTCTGGTTAAACACTTTGAACTCCACAGCTCTTACAAGAGGCATTGATATTGTCTTTTTATTCTAATGTAACATGCACCACTCTTCCAAGCGGCATTGATATTGTCTTTTTATTCCACTGCGACCTCCACCTCTCTTCCAAGGGGCATTGATATTGTCTTTTTAATCAACTGCGACCTCCAACTCTCTTCCAAGGGGCATTAAAACCATCTTGTGAAGCTACAGTGACCTCCACGTCTCTTCCACTGGGCAATGATATTGTCTTTTCATTCCACTGCGAACTTCACCACTCTTCCAAAGGGCATTGATATTGTATTTTTAATCCACTGCAACCTCCACCACTCTTCCAAGGTGCATTGATATTGTCTTTTTATTCCACTGCGACCTCCACCTCTCTTCCAAGGGGCATTAAAACCATCTTGTTAAGCTACTGTGACCTCCAAGTCTCTTCCACGAGGCATTGATATTGTCTTTTTATTCCACTGCGACCTCCACATCTCTTCCTAGTGGAATGGATATTGTCTTTTCATTTCACTGCGACCTACACCACTCTTCTAAGGGGCATTGATATTATCTTTTTAATCCACTGCGACCTCCACCACTCTTCCAAGGGGCATTAAAACTGTTTTGATAAGCTACTGTGACCTCCACGTCTCTTCCAAGGGGCATTAAAACCGTCTGGTTAAACCACTCTGATCTCCACATCTCTTGCAAGATGCATTGATATTGTCTTTTTATTCGACTGTAACCTGCACTACTCTTCGAAGGGGCATTAAAGCCGTCATTTTAAACCACTCTGAACTCCACAGCTCTTGCAAGAGGCATTGATACTGTCTTTTTATTCCACTGTAAACTCCACCACTCTTCCAAGGGGCATTGATTTTGTCTTTTTAATCCACTGTGACCTCCATCACTCTTCCAAGAAGCATTAAAACCGTCTTGTTTAGCTACTGTGACCTCCACGTCTATTCCACGGTGCTTAAAAACCTTCTGGTTAAACCACTGTGAACTCCACAGCTCTTCCAAGGGGCATTGATGTTGTCTTTTTATTCCACTGTAACCTCCACCACTCTGCCAAGGGGCATTGAAATTGTCTTTTTATTTTACTGCGACCTCCACCACTCTTCCAACGGATATTAATATTGTCTTTTTATTCCACTGCGACCTCCACCACTCTTCCAAGGGTCATTGATATTTTCTTTTTATTCCACTGTAACCTCCACCACTCTTCCAGGGAGCATTGATATTGTCTTTTTATTCCACTGCGACCTCCACCTCTCTTTCAAGGGGCATTAAAACCATCTTGTTAAGCTACTGTGGCCTTCAAGTCTCTTCTACGAGGCATTGATATTGTCTTTTTATTCCACTGCGACCTCCGCATCTCTTCCAAGGGAAATTGATATTGTCTTTTTATTCCACTGTGACCTCCACCACACTTCTAAGGGGCATTGATATTGTATTTTTAATCCACTGCGAACTCCACCACTCTTCCAAGGGACATTAGAACACTCCTGATTATCTACTCTGACCTCCTAGTCACTTCCGTCTGGTTTAACTACTCTGAACTCCACTGCTCTTCCAAGGGGCATTGATATTGTCTTTTTAATGCACTGCGACCTCCACCACTCTTCCAAGGGACATTAAAACCATCTGGTTAGACAACTCTGAACTCCATAGCTCTTTCAAGAGGCATTGATATTGTCTTTTTATTTCACTGTAATCTCCACCACTCTTTCAAGGGGCATTGATATTGTCTTTTTATTCCACTGCGACCTCCACCACTCTTCCAAGGGGCATTAAAACTGTCTTGTTAAGCTACTGTGACCTCCACTTGTCTTCCACGGGGCATTGATATTTTCTTTTTAATCCACTGTGACCTCCACCACTTTTCCAATGGGCATTAAAACCGTCTTGTTAATCTACTGTGACCTCCACGTCTCTTCCAAGGGGCAATAAAACCATCTGGTTAAACCACTCTGAACTCCACAGCTCTTCCAAGGGGCATTAGTATTGTCTTTTTATTCCACTCTAACCTCCACCACTCTTCCAAGGGGCATTGACATTGTCTTTTTATTCTACTGCGACCTCCATCATTCTTCCAAGGGGCATTAATATTGTCTTTTTATTCCACTGTCACCTCCACCACTCTTCCAAGGGGCATTGATATTTTCTTTTTAATCCACTGTGACCTCCACCACTTTTCCAATGGGCATTAAAACCGTCTTTTTAAGCTTCTGTGACCTCCACGTCACTTCAAATGGGCATTAAAACCGTCTGGTTAAACCACTCTGCACTCCACAGCTGTTCCAAGGGGCATTGGTATTGTCTTTTTATTCCACTCTAACCTCCACCACTCTTCCAAGGGGCATTCATATTGACATTTTATTCCACTGCGACCTCCACCATTCTTCCAAGGGGCATTAAAACTGTCTTGTTAAGCTACAGTGACCTCCACATCTCTTCCACGGGGCATTGATATTGTCTTTTTATTCCACTGCGACCTCCACCATTCTTACAAGGGGCATTAAAACAGTTTTGTTAAGCTACTGTGACCTCCACGTCTCTTCCAAGGGGCATTAAAACCGTCTGGTTAAACCACTCTGAACCCCACAACTCTTCCGAGGGGTCATTGAAATTGTCTTTTTATTCCACTGTAACCTCCACCACTCTTCCAAGGGGCATTGATTTTGTCTTTTTATTCCTCTGCGACCTCCACCACTCTCCAAGGGGCATTGATATTGTCTTTTTAATCCACTGCGACCTCCACCACTTTTCCAAGGGGCATTAAAACGGTCTTGTTAAGCTACTGTGACGTCGAAGTCTCTTCCAAGGGGCATTAAAACCATCTGGTTAAACCACTCTGAACTCCACAGCTCTTCCAAGGGGCATTTGTATTGTCTTTTTATTCCACTCTAACCTCCACCACTCTTCCAAGGGGCATTGACATTGACTTTTTAATCCACTATGACCTCCACCACTCTTCCAAGGGGCATTGATATTGTCTTTTTAGTCCACTGCGATCTCCACCCCTCTCCAAGGGGCATTAAAACCGTCTTGTTAAGCTACTGTGACCTCCACGTGTCTAAGAAGGGGCATTGATATTGTCTTTTTATTCAACTGTAACCTCCACCACTCTTCCAAGGGGCATTAATATTGTCTTTTTAATTCACTGCAACCTCCACCACTCTAACAGGGGGTAATAAAATCGTCGTGATAAGTTACTGTGACCTCCACGTCTCTTCCAAGGGGCGTTAAAACGTCTGTTTATTCCACGCTGAACTCCACAGCTCTTCTAAGGGGCATTATTATTGTATTTTTATTCCACTGTAACCTCCACAACTCTTCCAAAGGGCATTGATATTGTCTTTTTACTCCACTGCGACCTTCACCAGTCCTCCAAGGGGCATTTAAACCATATTGTTAAGCTACTGTGACCTCCACGTCTCTTCCACGGGGCATTGGTATTGTCTTTTAATTCCACTGTAACATCCACCACTCGTCCAAGGGGCATTAAAACCATGTTGTTAAGCTACTTTGACCTCCACGTCAGTTCCACGGGGCATTAAAACCGTCAATTTAAACCACTCTGAACTCCACAGCTCTTGCTAGGGGCATTGATATTGTCTTTTTATTCCAATGCAACCTCCAGCACTCTTACAAGGGGCATTGATATTGTCTTTTTATTCCACTGCAACTTCCACCTCTCTTCCAAGGGGCATTAAAACCGTCTTGATAAGCTACTGTGACCTCCACGTCTCTTTAACGGGGCATTGATATTGTCTTTTTATTCCACTGTAACCTCCACCACTCTTCCAAGTGGCATTGATATTGTCTTTTTATTCCACTGGGACCTCCACCACTCTTCCAAGTGGCATTGATATTGTCTTTTTAATCCACTGCGACCTCCACCACTTTTCCAAGGGGCATTAAAACCGTATTGTTAAGCTACTGTGACCTCCATGTCTCTTCCAAGGTGCATTAAAACCGTCAATTTAAACCACTCTGAACTCCACAGCTCTTGCAAGAGGCATTGATAATGTATTTTTATTCCACTGTAACCTACAGCACTCTTGCAAGGGGCATTAATATTGTCTTTTTATTCCACTACGACTTCCACCACTCTCCCAATGTGCATAAAAAACATCTTGTTTATCTACTGTAACGTCCATGTCTGTTCCACTGGGAATTGATATTGTCTTTTTATTCCACTGTATCCTCCACTACTCTTCCAAGGGGTATTGATATTGTCTTTTTATTCCACTGCGACTTCCACCTCTCTTCTAAGGGGCATTGATATTGTCTTTTTAATCCACTGCGACCTCCACCACTCTTCCAAGAGGCATTAAAACAGTCTTGTTAAGCTACTGTGACCTCCAATTCTCTTTCAAGGGGCATTAAAACCGTCTGGTTAAACCACTCTGAACTCCACAGCTCTTTCAAGAGGCATTGATATTGTCTTTTTATTTCACTGTAACCTCCACCACTTTTTCAAGGGGCATTGATATTGTCTTTTTATTTCACTTCGACCTCCACCACTCTCCAAGGCGCATTGATATTGTCTTTTTAATCCACTGCGACCTCCACCACTCTTCCAAGCGGCATTAAACCGGTCTTGTTAAGCTACTGTGACGTCGAAGTCTCTTCCAAGGGGCATTAAAACCATCTGGTTAAACCACTGTGAACTTCACAGCTCTTCCAAGGGGCATTTGTATTGTCTTTTTATTCCATTCTATCCTCCACCACTCTTCCAAGGGGCATTGACATTGTCTTTTTAATCCACTGCGACCTCCACCACTCTTCCAAGGGGCATTGATATTGTCTTTAAAGTCCACTGCGAATTCCACTCCTCTCAAAGGGGCATTAAAACTGCCTTGTTATGCTACTGTGACCTCCACGTTTCTACGAAGGGGCATTGATATTGTCTTTTTATTCAACTGTAACCTTCACCAATCTTCCAAGGGGCATTGATATTGTTTTTTTACTCCACTGCGACCTCCGCCACTCTTCCAAGGGGCATTAATATTGTCTGTTTAATCCACTGCAACCTCCACCACTCTACCAGGGGGCAATAAAACCGTCGTGATAAGTTACTGTAACCACAACGTCTCTTCCAAGGGGCATTAAAACTGTCTGGTTATTCCACTCTGAAATCCACAGCTCTTCTAAGGGGCAATATTATTGTATTTTTATTCCACTGTAACCTCCACCACTCTTCCACAGGGCCTTGATATTGTCTTTTTATTCCACTGCGACCTTCACCAGTCCTCCAAGGGGCATTAAAACCATCTTGTTTAGCTACTGTGACCACCACGTCTCTTCCACGGGGCATTGGTATTGTCTTTTAATTCCACTGCAACATCCACCACTCATCCAAGGGGCATTAAAACCGTGTTGTTAAGCTACTTTGACCTCCACGTCAATTCCACGGGGCATTAAAACCATCAATTTAAACCACTCTGAACTCCACAGCTCTTACAAGGGGCATTGATATTGTCTTTTTATTCCAATGTAACCTTCAGCACTCTTCCAAGGGGCATTGATATTGTCATTTTATTCCACTGCAACTTCCACTTCTCTTCCAAGGGGCATTAAAACCGTCTTGTTAAGTTACTGTGACCTCCACGTCTCTTTCACGGGGCATTGATATTGTCTTTTTCTTCCACTGTAACCTCCACCACTCTTCCAAGGGGCATTGATATTGTCTTTTTATTCGGCTGCGACCTCCACCACTCTACCAGGGGGCATTAAAACCATACTGTTAAGCTACTGTGACCTCCACGTCTCTTCCAAGGTGCACTAAAACCGTCAATTTAAACCACTCTGAACTCCACAGCTCTTGCAAGAGGCATTGATATTGTCTTTTTATTCCACTGTAACCTACAGCACTCTTTCAAGGGGTATTGATGTTGACTTTTTATTCCACTATGACTTCCACCTCTCTCCCAAGGTGCATTAAAAACATCTTGTTTAGCTACTGTAACGTCCATGTCTGTTCCACTTTGCATTGATATTGTCCTTTTATTCCACTGTATCCTCCACCACTCTTCCAAGGGGTATTGATATTGTCTTTTTATTCCACTGCAACTTCCACCTCTCTTCTAAGGGGCATTGATATTGTCTTTTTAATCCACTACGACCTCCACCACTCTTCCAAGAGGCATTAAAACAGTCTTGTTAAGCTACTGTGACCTCCACATCTCTTCCAAGGGGCATTAAAACCGTCTGGTTAAACCACTCTGAACTCCATAGCTCTTTCAAGAGGCATTGATATTGTCTTTTTATTTCACTGTAACCTCAACCACTTTTTCAAGGGGCATTGATATTGTCTTTTTATTCCACTGCAATCTCCACCACTCTTCCAAGAGGCATTAAAACTGCCTTGTTAAGCTACTGCGACCTCCACGTGTCTTCCACGGGGCATTGATATTGTCTTTTTAATCCACAGTGACCTTCACCACTTTTCGAAGGGGCATTAAAACCATCTTTTTAATCTACTGTGACCTCCATGTCTCTTCCAAGGGGCAATAAAACCATCTGGTTAAACCACTCTGAACTGCACAGCTCTTCCAAGGGGCATTGGTATTGTCTTTTTATTCCACTCTAACCTCCAGCACTCTTCGAAGGGTCAATGACATTGTCTTTTTATTCCACTGCGACCTCCATCATTCTTCCAAGGGGCATTGATATTGTCTTTTTATTCCACTGCCACTTCCACCACTCTTTCAATGGGCATTGATATTGTCTTTTTATTCCATTGCGATCTGCACCACTTTTCCAAGGGACATTAAAATTGTCTTTCTAAGCTACTGTGTCCTCCACGTCACTTCCAATGGCCATTAAAACCGTCTGGTTAAACCACTCTGAACTCCACAGCTCTTCCAAAGGGCATTGGTATTGTCTTTTTATTCCACTTTAACCTCCACCACTCTTCCAAATGGCATTGACATTGTCTTTTTATTCCACTGCAACCTCCACCATTTTTCCAAGGGGCATTAAAACTGTCTTGTTAAGCTAAAGTGACCTTCACATCTCTTCCACGGGGCTTTTATATTGTCCTTAAATTCCACTGTGACCTCCACCACTCTTCCAAAGGGCATTGATATTGTCTTTTTAATCCACTGCGACCTCCATCACTCTTCTAAGGGGCATTAAAACCATCTTGTTAAGCTACTGTTACCTATAAGGTTCTTACACAGGGCATTGATATTGTCTTTTTATTCCACTGTAACCTCCACCAGTCTTCCAAGGGGCATTGATATTGTCTTTTTAATCCACTGCAACCTCCATCACTCTTCCAAGAAGCATTGAAACCGTCTTGTTAAGCTACTGTGACCTCCACGTCTATTCCACGGTGCATTAAAACTTTCTGGTTAAACCACTGTGAACTCCACAGCTCTTCCAAGGGGCATTGATATTGTCTTTTTATTCCCCTCTAACCTCCACCACTCTTCCAAGGGGCATTGATATTGTCTTTTTATTTTACTGCGTCCTCCACCACTCTTCCAAAGGGCATTAATATTGTCTTTTTATTCCACTGTGACCTCCACGTCTCTTCCAAGGGGCATTGATATTGTCTTTTTATTTAATTGGAACCTTCACCACTCTTCCAAGGGACATTGATATTGTCTTTTTATTCCACTGTAACCTCCACCATTCTTCCAAGGGACATTGATATTGTCTTTTTATTCCACTGTAACCACCACCACTCTTCCAAGGGGCATTGATATTGACTTTTTATCCCACTGTAACCTCCACCACTCTTCCAAGGGGCATTGATTTTGTCTTTTTAATCCACTGCGACCTCCATCTCTCTTCCAAGAAGCATTAAAACTATCTTGTTTAGCTACTGTGACCTCCACGTCTATTCCACGGTGCCTTAAAACCTTCTGGTTAAACCACTGTGAACTCCACAGCTCTTCCAAGGGGCATTGATATTGTGGTTTTATTCCACTGTAACGTCCACCACTCTTCCAAGGGGCATTGATATTGTCTTTTTATTTTACTGCGACCTGCAGCACTCTTCCAAAGGGTATTAATATTTTCTTTTTATTCCACTGTGACCTCCACCACTCTTCCAAGGGGCATTGATATTGTCTTTTTATTCCACTGCGACCTCCACTTCTCTTCCAAGGGCATTAAAACCATCTTGTTAAGCTACTGTGACCTCCAAGTCTCTTCCACGAGGCATTGATATTGTCTAATTATTCCACTGCGACCTCCACATCTCTTCCAAGTGGAATTGATATTGTCTTTTTATTCCACTGCGACCTCCACCACTCTTCTAAAGGGCATAGATATTGTCTTTTTAATCCACTGCGACCTCTACCAGTCTTCCAAGGGGCATTAAAACAGTTTTGATAAGCTACTGTGACCTCCACGTCTCTTCCAAGGGGCATTAAAACCGTCTGGTTAAAACACTCTGAAATCCACAGCTCTTCTAAGAGGCATTATTATTGTCTTTTTATTCCACTGTAACCTCCACCACTCTTCCAAAGGGCATTGATATTGTCTTTTTATTCCACTGCGACCTTCACCAGTCCTCCAAGCTGCATTAAAACCATCTTGTTAAGCTACTGTGACCTCCACGTATCTTCCACGGGGCATTGGTATTGTTTTTTAATTCCACTGTAACATCCACCACTCGTCCAAGGGGCATTTAAACCGTGTTGTTAAGCTACTTTGACCTCCACGTCTCTTCCAAGGTGCATTAAAACCGTCAATTTAAACCACTCTGAACTCCACAGCTCTTGCAAGAGGCATTGATATTGTCTTTTTATTCCACTGTAATCTACAGCACTCTTTCAAGGGGCATTGATATTGTCTTTTTATTCCACTATGACTTCCACCACTCTCCCAAGGTGCATTAAAACACCTTGTTTAGCTACTGTTATGTCCATGTCTGTTCCACTGGGCATTGATATTGTCTTTTTATTCCACTGTATCCTCCACCACTCTTCCAAGGGGTATTGATATTGTCTTTTTATTCCACTGCGACTTCCACCTCTCTTCTAAGGGGCATTGATATTGTCTTTTTAATCCACTGCGACCTCCATCACTCTTCCAAGAGGCATTAAAACCATCTGGTTAAACCACTCTGAACTCCATAGCTCTTTATAGAGGCCTTAATATTGTCTTTTTATTTCACTGTAACCTCCACCACTCTTTCAGGGGTCATTGATATTGTCTTTTTATTCCACTGCGACCTCCACCACTCTTCCAAGGGGCATTAAAACTGTCTTGTTAAGCTACTGTGACCTCACTTGTCTTCCACGGGGTACTGATATTGTCTTTTTAATCCACTGTGACCTCCACCACTTTTCCAAGGGGCATTAAAACAATCTTTTTAATCTACTGTGACCTTCACGTCTCTTCCAAGGGGCATTAAAACCATCTGGTTAAACCACTCTGAACTCCACAGCTCTTCCAAGGGGCATTAGTATTGTCTTTTTATTCCACTCTAACCTCCACCACTCTTCCAAGGGACATTGACATTGTCTTTTTATTCCACTGCGACCTCCATCATTCTTCCAAGGGACATGGATATTGTCTTTTTATTCCACTGCGACCTCCACCACTTTTCCAAGGGGCATTAAAAACGTCTTTTTAAGCTACTGTGTCCTCCACGTCACTTCCAATGGGCATTAAAACCGTCTGGCTAAACCACTCTGAACTCCACAGCTCTTCCAAGGGGCATTGGTATTGTCTTTTTATTCCACTCTAACCTCCATCACTCTTCCAAGGGGCATTGACATTGTCTTTTTATTCCACTGCGACCTCCACCATTCTTCCAAGGGGCATTAAAACTGTCTTGTTAAGCTACAGTGACCTCCACATCTCTTCCACGGGTCTTTGATATTGTCTTTAAATTCCACTGTAATCTCCACCACTCTTCCAAGGGGTATTCATATTGTATTTTTATTCCACTCTAACCTCCACCATTCTTCCAAGGGGCATTGATATTGTCTTTTTAATCCACTGCAACCTCCATCACTCTTCCAAGAAGCATTGAACCTGTCTTGTTAAGCTACTGTGACCTCCACGTCTATTCCACGATGCATTAAAACTTTCTGGCTAAACCACTGTGAACTCCACAGCTCTTCCAAGGGGCATTGATATTGTCTCTTTATTCCACTCTAACCTCCACCACTCTTCCAAGGTGCATTGATATTATCTTTTTATTTTACTGCGTCCTCCACCACTCTTCCAAGGGGCATTAATATTGTCTTTTTATTCCACTGTGACCTCCACGTCTCTTCCAAGGGGCATTGATATTGTCTTTTTATTTAATTGGAACCTCCACCACTCTTCCAAGGGGCAATGATATTGTCTTTTTATTCCACTGTAACCTCGACCATTCTTCCAAGGGACATTGATATTGTCTTTTTATTCCACTGTAACCACCACCACTCTTCCAAGGGGCATTGATATTATCTTTTTATTCCACTGTAACCTCCACCACTCTTCCAAGGGGCATTGATATTGTCTTTTTAATCCACTGCGACCTCTACCACTCCTCCAAGGGGCTTTAAAAGAGTCTTGATAAGCTTCTGTGACCTCCACGTCTCTTCCAAGGGGCATTAAAACCGCATGGTTAAACAACTCTGAACTCCACAGCTTTTCCAAGAGGCATTGATATTGTCTTTTTATTCAACTGTAACCTCCACCACTCTTCCAAGGGGCATTGATATTGTCTTTTTTTTCCACTGCGACCTCCACCGCTCTTACTAGGGGATTTGATAGTCTTTTTAATCCATTGCGACCTCCACAACTTTTCCAAGGGGTATTAAAACCATCTTGTTAAGCTACTGTGACCTCCACGTCTCTTCCAAGGGGCATTAAACCCGTCAATTTAAACCACTCTGAACTCCACAGCTCTTGCAAGAGGCATTAATATTGTCTTTTTATTCCACTGTAACCTCCACCACTCTTCCAAAGGGCATTGATATTGTCTTTTTATTCCACTGCGACCTTCACCAGTCCTCCAAGGGGCATTAAAACCATCTTGTTAAGCTACTGTGACCTCCACGTATCTTCCACGGGTCATTGGTATTGTTTTTTAATTCCACTGTAACATCCACCACTCGTCCAAGGGGCATTTAAACCGTGTTGTTAAGCTACTTTGACCTCCACGTCACTTGCAAGATGCATTAAAACCGTCAATTTAAACCACTCTGAACTCCACAGCTCTTGCAAGAGGCATTGATATTGTCTTTTTATTCCACTGTAATCTACAGCACTCTTTCAAGGGGCATTGATATTGTCTTTTTATTCCACTATGACTTCCACCACTCTCCCAAGGTGCATTAAAACACCTTGTTTAGCTACTGTTATGTCCACATCTGTTCCACTGGGCATTGATATTGTCTTTTTATTCCACTGTATCCTCCACCACTCTTCCAAGGGGTATTGATATTGTCTTTTTATTCCACTGCGACTTCCACCTCTCTTCTAAGGGGCATTGATATTGTCTTTTTAAACCACTGCGACCTTCATCACTCTTCCAAGAGGCATTAAAACCGTCTGGTTAAACCACTCTGAACTCCATAGCTCTTTATAGAGGCATTGATATTGTCTTTTTATTTCACTGTAACCTTCACCACTCTTTCAGGGGGCATTGATATTGTCTTTTTATTCCACTGCGACCTCCACCACTCTTCCAAGGGGCATTAAAACTGTCTTGTTAAGCTACTGTGACCTCCACGTGTCTTCCACGGGGCACTGATATTGTCTTTTTAATCCACTGTGACCTCCACCACTTTTCCAAGGGGCATTAAAACAATCTTTTTAATCTACTGTGACCTCCACGTTTCTTCCAAGGGGCAATAAAACCATCTGGTTAAACCACTCTGAACTCCACAGCTCTTCCAAGGGGCATTAGTATTGTCTTTTTATTCCACTCTAACCTCCACCACTCTTCCAAGGGGCATTGACCTTGTCTTTTTATTCCACTGCGACCTCCATCATTCTTCCAAGGGGCATTGATATTGTCTTTTTATTCCACTGTGACCTCCACCACTTTTCCAAGGGGCATTAAAAACGTCTTTTTAAGCTACTGTGTCCTCCACGTCACTTCCAATGGGCATTAAAACCGTCTGGTTAAACCACTCTGAACTCCACAGCTCTTCCAAGGGGCATTGGTATTGTCTTTTTATTCCACTCTAACCTCCATCACTCTTCCAAGGGGCATTGACATTGTCTTTTTATTCCACTGCGACCTCCACCATTTTTCCAAGGGGCATTAAAACTGTCTTGTTAGGCTACAGTGACCTCCACATCTCTTCGACGGGGCTTTGATATTGTCTTTAAATTTCACTGTAACCTCCACCACTCTTCCAAGGGGCATTGATATTGTATTTTTATTCCACTCTAACTTCCACCATTCTTCCAAGGGGCATTGATATTGTCTTTTTAATCCACTGCAACCTCCATCACTCTTCCAAGAAGCATTGAAACCGTCTTGTTAAGCTACTGTGACCTCCACGTCTATTCCACGATGCATTAAAACTTTCTGGCTAAACCACTGTGAACTCCACATCTCTTCCAAGGGGCATTGATATTGTCTCTTTATTCCACTCTAACCTCCACCACTCTTCCAAGGGGCATTGATATTATCTTTTTATTTTACTGCGTCCTCCACAACTCTTCCAAGGGGCATTAATATTGTCTTTTTATTCCACTGTGACCTCCACGTCTCTTCCAAGGGGCATTGATATTGTCTTTTTATTTAATTGGAACCTCTACCACTCTTCCAAGGGGCAATGATATTGTCTTTTTATTCCACTGTAACCTCGACCATTCTTCCAAGGGACATTGATATTGTCTTTTTATTCCACTGTAACCACCACCACTCTTCCAAGGGGCATTGATATTATCTTTTTATTCCACTGTAACCTCCACCACTCTTCCAAGGGGCATTGATATTGTCTTTTTAATCCACTGCGACCTCTACCACTCCTCCAAGAGGCTTTAAAAGAGTCTTGATAAGCTTCTGTGACCTCCACGTCTCTTCCAAGGGGCATTAAAACCGCATGGTTAAACAACTCTGAACTCCACAGCTTTTCCAAGAGGTATTGATATTGTCTTTTTATTCAACTGTAACCTCCACCACTCTTCCAAGGGGCATTGATATTGTCGTTTTTTTCCACTGCGACCTCCACAACCTTTCCAAGGGGCATTAAAACCATCTTATTAAGCTACTGTGACCTCCATGTCTCTTCCAAGGGGCATTAAACCCGTCAATTTAAACCACTCTGAACTCCACAGCTCTTGCAAGAGGCATTGATATTGTCTTTTTATTCCACTGTAACCTCCACCACTCTTCCAAGGGGCATTGATATTGTCTTTTTAATCCACAGCGACCTCTAACACACCACCAAGGGGCTTTAAAACAGTCTTGATAAGCTTCTGTGACCTCCACGTCTCTTCCAAGCGGCATTAAAATCGCATGGTTAAACCACTCTGAACTCCACAGCTCTTGCAAGAGGCATTGATATTGTCTTTTTATTCCACTGTAATCTACAACACTCTTTAAAGTGGCATTGATATTGTCTTTTTATTCCACTATGACTTCCACCACTCTCCCAAGGTGCATTAAAACACCTTGTTTAGCTACTGTTATGTTCATGTCTGTTCCACTGGGCATTGATATTGTCTTTTTATTCCACTGTATCCTCCACCACTCTTCCAAGGGGTATTGATATTGTCTTTTTATTCCACTGCGACTTCCACCTCTCTTCTAAGGGGCATTGATATTTTCTTTTTAAACCACTGCGACCTCCATCACTCTTCCAAGAGGCATTAAAACCGTCTGGTTAAACCACTCTGAACTCCATAGCTCTTTATAGAGGCATTGATATTGTCTTTTTATTTCACTGTAACCTCCACCACTCTTTCAGGGGGCATTGATATTGTCTTTTTATTCCACTGCGACCTCCACCACTCTTCCAAGGGGCATTAAAACTGTCTTGTTAAGCTACTGTGACCTCCATGTGTCTTCCACGGGGCACTGATATTGTCTTTTTAATCCACTGTGACCTCCACCACTTTTCCAAGGGGCATTAAAACAATCTTTTTAATCTACTGTGACCTCCACGTTTCTTCCAAGGGGCAATAAAACCATCTGGTTAAACCACTCTGAACTCCACAGCTCTTCCAAGGGGCATTAGTATTGTCTTTTTATTCCACTCTAACCTCCACCACTCTTCCAAGGGGCATTGACCTTGTCTTTTTATTCCACTGCGACCTCCATCATTCTTCCAAGGGGCATTGATATTGTCTTTTTATTCCACTGTGACCTCCACCACTTTTCCAAGGGGCATTAAAAACGTCTTTTTAAGCTACTGTGTCCTCCACGTCACTTCCAATGGGCATTAAAACCGTCTGGTTAAACCACTCTGAACTCCACAGCTCTTCCAAGGGGCATTGGTATTGTCTTTTTATTCCACTCTAACCTCCATCACTCTTCCAAGGGGCATTGACATTGTCTTTTTATTCCACTGCGACCTCCACCATTTTTCCAAGGGGCATTAAAACTGTCTTGTTAGGCTACAGTGACCTCCACATCTCTTCGACGGGGCTTTGATATTGTCTTTAAATTTCACTGTAACCTCCACCACTCTTCCAAGGGGCATTGATATTGTATTTTTATTCCACTCTAACTTCCACCATTCTTCCAAGGGGCATTGATATTGTCTTTTTAATCCACTGCAACCTCCATCACTCTTCCAAGAAGCATTGAAACCGTCTTGTTAAGCTACTGTGACCTCCACGTCTATTCCACGATGCATTAAAACTTTCTGGCTAAACCACTGTGAACTCCACATCTCTTCCAAGGGGCATTGATATTGTCTCTTTATTCCACTCTAACCTCCACCACTCTTCCAAGGGGCATTGATATTATCTTTTTATTTTACTGCGTCCTCCACAACTCTTCCAAGGGGCATTAATATTGTCTTTTTATTCCACTGTGACCTCCACGTCTCTTCCAAGGGGCATTGATATTGTCTTTTTATTTAATTGGAACCTCTACCACTCTTCCAAGGGGCAATGATATTGTCTTTTTATTCCACTGTAACCTCGACCATTCTTCCAAGGGACATTGATATTGTCTTTTTATTCCACTGTAACCACCACCACTCTTCCAAGGGGCATTGATATTATCTTTTTATTCCACTGTAACCTCCACCACTCTTCCAAGGGGCATTGATATTGTCTTTTTAATCCACTGCGACCTCTACCACTCCTCCAAGAGGCTTTAAAAGAGTCTTGATAAGCTTCTGTGACCTCCACGTCTCTTCCAAGGGGCATTAAAACCGCATGGTTAAACAACTCTGAACTCCACAGCTTTTCCAAGAGGTATTGATATTGTCTTTTTATTCAACTGTAACCTCCACCACTCTTCCAAGGGGCATTGATATTGTCGTTTTTTTCCACTGCGACCTCCACAACCTTTCCAAGGGGCATTAAAACCATCTTATTAAGCTACTGTGACCTCCATGTCTCTTCCAAGGGGCATTAAACCCGTCAATTTAAACCACTCTGAACTCCACAGCTCTTGCAAGAGGCATTGATATTGTCTTTTTATTCCACTGTAACCTCCACCACTCTTCCAAGGGGCATTGATATTGTCTTTTTAATCCACAGCGACCTCTAACACACCACCAAGGGGCTTTAAAACAGTCTTGATAAGCTTCTGTGACCTCCACGTCTCTTCCAAGCGGCATTAAAATCGCATGGTTAAACCACTCTGAACTCCACAGCTCTTGCAAGAGGCATTGATATTGTCTTTTTATTCCACTGTAATCTACAACACTCTTTAAAGTGGCATTGATATTGTCTTTTTATTCCACTATGACTTCCACCACTCTCCCAAGGTGCATTAAAACACCTTGTTTAGCTACTGTTATGTTCATGTCTGTTCCACTGGGCATTGATATTGTCTTTTTATTCCACTGTATCCTCCACCACTCTTCCAAGGGGTATTGATATTGTCTTTTTATTCCACTGCGACTTCCACCTCTCTTCTAAGGGGCATTGATATTTTCTTTTTAAACCACTGCGACCTCCATCACTCTTCCAAGAGGCATTAAAACCGTCTGGTTAAACCACTCTGAACTCCATAGCTCTTTATAGAGGCATTGATATTGTCTTTTTATTTCACTGTAACCTCCACCACTCTTTCAGGGGGCATTGATATTGTCTTTTTATTCCACTGCGACCTCCACCACTCTTCCAAGGGGCATTAAAACTGTCTTGTTAAGCTACTGTGACCTCCATGTGTCTTCCACGGGGTACTGATATTGTCTTTTTAATCCACTGTGACCTCCACCACTTTTCCAAGGGTCATTAAAACAATCTTTTTAATCTACTGTGACCTCCACGTCTCTTCCAAGGGGCAATAAAACCATCTGGTTAAACACTCTGAACTCCACAGCTCTTCCAAGGGGCATTAGTATTGTCTTTTTATTCCACTCTAACCTCCACCACTCTTCCAAGGGGCATTGACATTGTCATTTTATTCCACTGCGACCTCCATCATTCTTCCAAGGGGCATTGATATTGTCTTTTTATTCCACTGCGACCTCCACCACTTTTCCAAGGGGCATTAAAAACGTCTTTTTAAGCTACTGTGTCCTCCACGTCACTTCCAATAGGCATTAAAACCAACCGTCTGGTTAAACCACTCTGAACTCCACAGCTCTTCCAAGGGGCATTGGTATTGTCTTTTTATTCCACTCTAACCTCCATCACTCTTCCAATGGGCATTGACATTGTCTTTTTATTCCACTGCAACCTCCACCATTCTTCCAAGGGGCATTAAAACTGTCTTGTTAAGCTACAGTGACCTCCACATCTCTTCCACGGGGCTTTGATATTGTCTTTAAATTCCACTGTAAACTCCACCACTCTTCCAAGGGGCATTGATATTGTATTTTTATTCCACTCTAACCTCCACCATTCTTCCAAGGGGCATTGATATTGTCTTTTTAATCCACTGCAACCTCCATCACTCTTCCAAGAAGCATTGAAACCGTCTTGTTAAGCTACTGTGACCTCCACGTCTATTCCAAGATGCATTAAAACTTTCTGGCTAAACCACTGTGAATTCCACAGCTCTTCCAAAGGGCATTGATATTGTCTCTTTATTCCACTCTAACCTCCACCACTCTTCCAAGGGGCATTGATATTATCTTTTTATTTTACTGCGTCCTCCACCACTCTTCCAAGGGGCATTAATATTGTCTTTTTATTCCACTATGACCTCCACATCTCTTCCAAGGGGCATTGATATTGTCTTTTTATTTAATTGGAACCTCCACCACTCTTCCAAGGGGCAATGATATTGTCTTTTTATTCCACTGTAACCTCGACCATTCTTCCAAGGGACATTGATATTGTCTTTTTATTCCACTGTAACCACCACCACTCTTCCAAGGGGCATTGATATTGTCTTTTTATTCCACTGTAACCTCCACCACTCTTCCAAGGGGCATTGATATTGTCTTTTTAATCCACTGCGACCTCTACCACTCCTCCAAGGGGCTTTAAAAGAGTCTTGATAAGCTTCTGTGACCTCCACGTCTCTTCCAAGGGGCATTAAAACCGCATGGTTAAACAACTCTGAACTCCACAGCTTTTCCAAGAGGCATTGATATTGTCTTTTTATTCAACTGTAACCTCCACCACTCTTCCAAGGGGCATTGATATTGTCGTTTTTTTCCACTGCAACCTCCACCGCTCTTACTAGGGGATTTGATAGTCTTTTTAATCCACTGCGACCTCCACAACTTTTCCAAGGGGCATTAAAACCATCTTGTTAAGCTACTGTGACCTCCACGTCTCTTCCAAGGGGCATTAAACCCGTCAATTTAAACCACTCTGAACTCCACAGCTCTTGTAAGAGGCATTGATATAGTCTTTTTATTCCACTGTAACCTCCACCACTCTTCCAAAGGGCATTGTTATTGTCTTTTTATTCCACTGCGACCTTCACCAGTCCTCCAAGGGGCATTAAAACCATCTTGTTAAGCTACTGTGACCTCCACGTATTTTCCACGGGGCATTGGTATTGTTTTTTAATTCCACTGTAACATCCACCACTCGTCCAAGGGGCATTTAAACTGTGTTGTTAAGCTACTTTGACCTCCACGTCTCTTCCAAGGTGCATTAAAACCGTCAATTTAAACCACTCTGAACTCCACAGCTCTTGCAAGAGGCATTGATATTGTCTTTTTATTCCACTGTAATCTACATCACTCTTTCAAGGGGCATTGATATTGTCTTTTTATTCCACTATGACTTCCACCACTCTCCCAAGGTGCATTAAAACACCTTGTTTAGCTACTGTTATGACCATGTCTGTTTCACTGGGCATTGATATTGTCTTTTTATTCCACTGTATCCTCCACCACTCTTCCAAGGGGTATTGATATTGTCTTTTTATTCCACTGCGACTTCCACCTCTCTTCTAAGGGGAATTGGTATTGTCTTTTTAATCCACTGCTACGTCCATCACTCTTCCAAGAGGCATTAAAACCGTCTGGTTAAACCACTCTGAAATCCATAGCTCTTTATAGAGGCATTGATATTGTCTTTTTATTTCACTGTAACCTCCACCACTCTTTCAGGGGGCATTGATATTGTCTTTTTATTCCACTGCGACCTCCACCACTCTTCCAAGGGGCATTAAAACTGTCTTGTTAAGCTACTGTGACCTCCACGTGTCTTCCACGGGGCACTGATATTGTCTTTTTAATCCACTGTGACCTCCACCACTTTTCCAAGGGGCATTAAAACAATCTTTTTAATCTACTGTGACCTCCACGTCTCTTCCAAGGGGCAATAAAACCATCTGGTTAAACCACTCTGAACTCCACAGGTCTTCCAAGGGGCATTAGTATTGTCTTTTTATTCCACTCTAACCTCCACCACTCTTCCAAGGGGCATTGACATTGTCTTTTTATTCCACTGCGACCTCCATCATTCTTCCAAGGGGCATTGATATTGTCTTTTTATTCCACTGCGACCTCCATCATTCTTCCAAGGGGCATTGATATTGTCTTTTTATTCCACTGCGACCTCCACCACTTTTCCAAGGGGCATTAAAAACGTCTTTTTAAGCTACTGTGTCCTCCACGTCACTTCCAATGGACATTAAAACTGTCTGGTTAAACCACTCTGAACTCCACAGCTCTTCCAAGGGGCATTGGTATTGTCTTTTTATTCCACTCTAACCTCCATCACTCTTCCAAGGGGCATTGACATTCTCTTTTTATTCCACTGCGACCTCCACCATTCTTCCAAGGGGCATTAAAACTGTCTTGTTAAGCTACAGTGACCTCCACATCTCTTCCACGGGGCTTTGATATTGTCTTTAAATTCCACTGTAACCTCCACCACTCTTCCAAGGGGCATTGATATTGTATTTTTATTCCAGTCTAACCTCCACCATTCTTCCAAGGGGCATTGATATTGTCTTTTTAATCCACTGCAACCTCCATCACTCTTCCAAGAAGCATTGAAACCGTCTTGTTAAGCTACTGTGACCTCCACGTCTATTTCACGATGCATTAAAACTTTCTGGCTAAACCACTGTGAACTCCACAGCTCTTCCAAGGGGCATTGATATTGTCTCTTTATTCCACTCTAACCTCCACCACTCTTCCAAGGGGCATTGATATTATCTTTTTATTTTACTGCGTCCTCCACCACTCTTCCAAGGGGCATTTATATTGTCTTTTTATTCCACTGTGACCTCCACGTCTCTTCCAAGGGGCATTGATATTGTCTTTTTATTTAATTGGAACCTCCACCACTCTTCCAAGGGGCAATGATATTGTCTTTTTATTCCACTGTAACCTCGACCATTCTTCCAAGGGACATTGATATTGTCTTTTTATTCCACTGTAACCACCACCACTCTTCCAAGGGGCTTTGATATTGTCTTTTTATTCCACTGTAACCTCCACCACTCTTCCAAGGGGCATTGGTATTGTCTTTTTAATCCACTGCAACCTCTACCACTCCTTCAAGGGGCTTTAAAAGAGTCTTGATAAGCTTCTGTGACCTCCACGTCTCTTCCAAGGGGCATTAAAACCGCATGGTTAAACAACTCTGAACTCCACAGCTTTTCCAAGAGGCATTGATATTGTCTTTTTATTCAACTGTAACCTCCACCACTCTTACTAGGGGATTTGATAGTCTTTTTAATCCACTGCGACCTCCACAACTTTTCCAAGGGGCATTAAAACCATCTTGTTAAGCTACTGTGACCTCCACGTCTCTTCCAAGGGGCATTAAACCCGTCAATTTAAACCACTCTGAACTCCACAGCTCTTGCAAGAGGCATTGATATTGTCTTTTTATTCCACTGTAACCTCCACCACTCTTCCAAGGGGCATTGATTTTGTCTTTTTAATCCACTGCGACCTGCATCTCTCTTCCAAGAAGCATTAAAACCGTCTTGTTTAGCTACTGTGACCTCCACGTCTATTCCATGGTGCCTTAAAACCTTCTGGTTAAACCACTGTGAACTCCACAGCTCTTCCAAGGTGCATTGATATTGTCGTTTTATTCCACTCTAACCTCAACCACTCTTCCAAGGGGCATTGATATTGTCTTTTTATTTTACTGCGACCTGCACCACTCTTCCAAAGGGCATTAATATTGTCTTTTTATTCCACTGCGACCTCAACCACTCTTCCAAGGGTCATTGATATGGTCTTTTTATTCCACTGTAACCTCCACCACTCTTCCAAGGGACATTGATATTGTCTTTTTATTCCACTGCGACCTCCACCACTCTTCCAAGGGGCATTAAAACCATCTTGTTAAGCTACTGTGACCTCCAAGTCTCTTCCACGAGGCATTGATATTGTCTTATTATTCCACTGCGACCTCCACATCTCTTCCAAGTGGAATTGATATTGTCTTTTCATTCCACTGCGACCTCCTTCACTCTTCTAAGGGGCATTGATATTGTCTTTTTAATCTACTGCGACCTCCACCACTCTTCCAAGGGGCATTAAAACAGTTTTGATAAGCTACTGTGACCTCCACGTCTCTTCCAAGGGGCATTAAAACCGTCTGGTTAAAACACTCTGAAATCCACAGCTCTTCTAAGGGGCATTATTATTGTCTTTTTATTCCACTGTAACCTCCACCACTCTTCCAAAGGGAATTGATATTGTCTTTTTATTCCACTGCGACCTTCACCCGTCCTCCAAGGGGCATTAAAACCATCTTGTTAAGCTACTGTGAACTCCACGTCTCTTCCACGGGGCAGTAGTATTGTCTTTTAATTCCACTGTAACATCCACCACTCGTCCAGGGGGCATTAAAACCGTGTTGTTAAGCTTCTTTGACCTCCACGTCTATTCCACGGGGCATTAAAACCATCAATATAAACCACTCTGAACTTCACAGCTCTTGCAAGGGGCATTGATATTGTCTTTTTATTCCAATGTAACCTCCAGCACTCTTCCAAGGGGCATTGATATTGTCTTTTTATTCCACTGCAACTTCCACCTCTCTTCCAAGGGGCATTAAAACCGTCTTGTTAAGCTACTGTGACCTCAACGTCTCTTTCACGGGGCATTGATATTGTCTTTTTATTCCACTGTAACCTCCACCACTCTTCCAAGGGGCATTGATATTGTCTTTTTATTCCACTGGGACCTTCACCATTCTTCCAAGGGGCATTGATATTGTCTTTTTAATCCACTGCGACCTCCACCACTCTACCAAGGGGCATTAAAACCGTATTGATAAGCTACTGTGACCTCCGCGTCTCTTCCAAGGTGCATTAAAACCGTCAATTTAAACCACTCTGAACTCCACAGCTCTTGCAAGAGGCATTGATATTGTCTTTTTATTCCACTGTAACCTACAGCACTCTTTCAAGGGGCATTGATATTGTCTTTTTATTCCACTCCGACTTCCACCTCTCTCCCAAGGTGCATTAAAAACAACTTGTTTAGCTACTGTAACGTCCATGTCTGTTCCACTGGGCATTGATATTGTCTTTTTATTCCACTGTATCCTCCACCACTCTTCCAAGGGGTATTGATAGTGTCTTTTTATTCCACTGCAACTTCCACCTCTCTTCTAAGTGGCATTGATATTGTCTTTTTAATCCACTGCGACCTCCACCACTCTTCCAAGAGGCATTAAAACCGTCTGGTTAAACCACTCTGAACTCCATAGCTCTTTACAGAGGCATTGATATTGTCTTTTTATTTCACTGTAACCTCCACCACTCTTTCAAGGGGCATTGATATTGTCTTTGTATTCCACTGCGACCTCCACCACTCTTCCAAGGAGCATTAAAACTGTCTTGTTAAGTGTAGCGCCGTTCCCCTCACCTCTCTGCTCCGTGCCCGGCGTCCGCCTCCCACACTGCTGGCAGCGCGCGCTCCTTCCCGGCCACTGTGCTTAGGGCACGCGCGCGCGCTCTCCCTCCCTCTTAAAGGGGCCGCGCGCGCCGTCCTAAGGAGTCCCCGGCCAATGGCCGGAGGACTTCACCATATATAAGGCACCTCCTCCAAAATGGAGGTGCCTGAGCAATGTTGTTGCACTGTTCACTACTCTGCTTCAGCCCTCAGGTCCTGTTGCCAGTTACCTGCCAGATACCTGCCAGATTCCTGCCAGCTTGCTGTCTTATTCCTGCCTGATATTCTGCTACCTGCCTGCTAGCCTGAGGTCCGACGGTCTGCCTTACAACTCCTGTCAGTCTGTCTAAGGACCAGCTTGCCCGCTCACCTGGGAGCGCACATCAGCTACCTGCCTGCTTGCCAGAGGTCCGACGGTCTGCCTTCCAACTCCTGTCAGTCTGTCTATGGACCAGCTTGCCCGCTCACCTGGGAGCGCACATCTGCTACCTGCCTGCTAGCCTACCTGGAGGCTCCGCCGTCAAGTGCTGTGACCTCCTGCCTGTCCAGTGACTCCTGCCCGCTCACCTGGGAGCGCTCATCTGCTGCCTGTCTCCTAGCCTACCTGGAGGCTCTGCCGTCACGTGCTGTGACCACCCGCCTGTCCAGAGACTTCTGCCCGCTCACCTGGGAGCGCCCATCTGCCGCCTGTCTGTTGGTTTTCCTGGAGGCTCCGCCGTCACATGCCGTGACCACCCGTTTATCCAGAGACTCTCGCCTGCTCACCTGGGAGCTCACGTCTACCATCAGCCGCCACAGGTCATACCAACCCTTTACCCAGAGACTGCCCCGGTCACTTGCCGTGACCATCTGCCCGTTCATCCAGAGATTGCCCCGGTCACTTGCCGTGACCATCTGCCCATTCATCCAGAGACTGCCCCGGTCACTTGCCGTGACCATCTGCCCGTTCATCCAGAGACTGCCCCGGTCACTTGCCGTGACCATCTGCCCGTTCATCCAGAGACTGTCCCGGTCACCTGCTGTGACTGCCTGCCTGGTCGCCACCCGCTCCCTTACAAGGACCGCCACCTTGTATAGTAGCTCAGAGGTTCCGCCTCCCAGTCCCGTTACAGTTTGCTCGGGCCATGGAACCCGCTCGGACCTGTGTCATGAACTGTCCCGTCAGAGGTCCCAACAGGAGTCCATCCTGGGTCACCTGCGGAATGTCAATTCTCGCCTGGACACTCTGACTGCTCCGCCAGCAACCTCCGCCAGTGCCATGACTCGCAATCCGGCAGCTCCGCTGCCCACTAATACCGTGGTATCCTACCCCGGACCCCGGCTTTCTGCACCTCCTCGCTTCGGAGTCGACTCCGCCCAGGCTCGGGGCTTCATAAATCAGTGCACCCTGCACTTTGGACTATTGTCCCACCAGTTTAACTCCGACCGGGCCAAAATTGCCTTCATCATGTCCCATCTCACCGGGGAGTCCCTGGCCTGGCTAAATCCTCTATGGGAGAGAGGAGACCCCCTGGTGTCCGACTTGCCTGCCTTTCTCACGGCTTTCCGGAAAGTCTTCGACGAACCCGGACGGAAGACCTCATCCGCATCATCACTGCTACGCCTCCGTCAGGGAAGTCTCACCGTGGGCCAATATGCCATACGGTTCCGTACCCTTGCCTCGGAGCTGGCCTGGGATAACGACGCTCTGGTATCCGTCTTCTGGGAGGGTCTGTCCGGCCGTATTAAAGATGAACTTGCCGGTCGGGACATTCCTACCACTCTCGATGACCTAATAACTCTTGCCACCCGGATTGACCTACGGTTCCAGGAGCGTGCCAAAGAGGTCACCCGTGAGAGGAGGTTTCCACGTCTAGCTCCTACTCTTCAGAAACCCGTCACTCCCTCCGTCTCTCCCCAGGTACACTCTCCTGAGCCTATGCAGGTCGACCAGACCAAGATGGTCAAAACCCGTCAGGACTTACGCCGTGCCGAGGGGAGCTGCTTCTACTGTGGCAGTAAGGAGCACCGGATCCGTGCCTGCCCGGAGAGGTCGGGAAACGCCTGTGTCTAGGTTCGCTCAGAGAGGTCGACCTAGACAAGAATAAATCCTCTCCATCTCTGCTGCTGTCAGTCTCAATCGTCTGCGGGGAGAACCGTTATTTCGAACTAGCCCAACTTGACTCTGGAGCAGCCGGGAATCTTATTTCACAGTCCCTGGTAGAGAAATACCGCATCCCCACCAAACCTCTGGCTGTACTCTTGTCTGTTGCTGCCGTGGATGGGGGTCTCTTACCACGCCCCATCCAACTCATCACCGAATCCATTACTCTGCAGGTGGGAATGCTGCATTCTGAGAGTATCTCCTTTCATGTTCTGCCTGGACTCTCTCACGCCCTCTTGCTAGGTCTACCTTGGCTCCAGAGACATGCACCCGTGCTTGACTGGCAGACCGGAGAGGTCCTTCGCTGGGGACAGGACTGCCATAAGACCTGTCTGGTTCCCGTCCATCCCGTCCGTCCTTCTCCTACCCCAGCTAATCTACCTGGACTTCCGATTCCTTATTGGTCTTATGCTGATGTCTTTAATAAAAAGGAGGCAGAGACACTACCCCCTCATAGACCATACAACTGCCCTATCGACCTGTTACCCGGTACTACTCCTCCCCGTGGGCGTATTTATCCATTATCCGCTGCTGAGACCCGGTCGATGTCCGAATATATTGAGGAGAATCTGGCCAGGGGATTCATCCGGAAATCTACCTCCCCGGCGGGAGCAGGCTTCTTTTTCGTCAAAAAGAAGGACGGCTCTCTCCGTCCCTGTATAGACTATAGAGGCCTTAACCAGATCACGGTGAAGAATAAGTACCCCCTTCCGCTCATTCCGGAGTTATTTGATCGTCTGAGGGGGGCTAGAATCTTCACCAAACTGGACCTCCGTGGGGCGTACAACCTGGTTCGTATCCGTCAGGGGGATGAATGGAAGACGGCATTCAACACCCGGGACGGCCACTATGAATATCTGGTAATGCCCTTTGGTCTCTGTAACGCTCCTGCTGTCTTTCAAGAGTTGGTCAATGACATCTTCCGGGACCTTCTCTACTCCTGCGTAGTGGTGTACCTGGACGACATCTTGGTCTTCTCTCCGGATCTCCAGACTCACCGGAGGGACGTTCGTCAGGTCCTGCTCAGGCTCAGGCAGAATCACCTCTTCGCTAAATACGAGAAGTGCCTCTTTGAGCAGACCTCGCTTCCGTTTTTGGGCTACATTATTTCTCAGACCGGCCTACGAATGGATCCAGAGAAACTGTCTGCCATCGAGAAATGGCCTCGACCGGAGGGGTTGAAGGCCATTCAGCGGTTCCTGGGCTTCGCCAAGTACTACCGCCTCTTCATACCACACTTCTCTTCCCGGACTGCCCCAATTTCCGCGCTCACCCGTAAGGGTACTAATCCCAAAGAGTGGCCGCCCGAAGCAGAGGAGGCCTTTCTTTCCTTAAAACAGGCCTTCTCTTCCGCCCCGGTGCTGCATCGCCCGGACGGCAACAAGCAGTTCTTCCTGGAAGTTGACGCATCCTCCTCTGGAGCCGGAGCTGTACTTACTCAAAAATCATCTTCCGGGAGGATGGTAACTTGTGGCTTCTTCTCTAAACTCTTCTCCTCCTCAGAGCGCAATTATTCCATAGGAGACCGAGAGTTATTGGCCATCAAACTGGCATTGGAGGAGTGGCGTTACCTGCTCGAGGGGGCTCTTCACCCGGTAATAATTTACACTGACCACAAGAACTTGGCTTACCTCCAGCATGCCCAGAGACTTAACCCACGCCAAGCCCGGTGGTCCTTGTTTTTTGCTCGCTTTGATTTTGTTCTTCATTTTCGCCCGGCTGACAAAAACGTCAAGGCGGACGCCTTGTCTCGATCCTTTCTGGTGTCTGATCTCGAGGAAAATCCGAAACACATCATCGATCCCGCCAGAGTAATGCAGGTGGCTTCCGTGAGTCTAAATCGTCTCCCTCCCGGAAAGACGTTCGTATCAGTACCTGATCGGGAGAAGATCCTTCACTGGGGTCACTCGTCTAAACTGGCTGGCCATTCCGGTCAGGAAAAGACCCTCCAGCTTATTACCCGGCACTACTGGTGGCCTACCCTGCACAAGGACGTAATAGACTTTGTTTCTGCCTGTGTGTCCTGCGCCCGCAACAAGGTTCCGAGACATCTGCCAGCCGGTCGCCTCCTTCCGCTTTCTGTACCTGCTGCCCCCTGGCAGCATATAGCAATGGACTTTATAACTGACCTCCCAGTCTCTGCCGGTTGTACGGTCATTTGGGTGGTTGCTGACCGCTTCTCCAAGATGGCTCATTTCGTTCCCCTGCCAGGCCTCCCGTCTGCACCCGAGCTAGCTAAAGACTTTATTCGTCACATCTTTCGTCTTCATGGCCTGCCCCTCCACATCGTGTCGGATCGTGGGGTACAGTTCACCTCACGCTTCTGGAGAGCCACTTGTAAACTGCTAGACGTCACCCTGGACTTCTCTTCCGCTTACCACCCTCAGTCCAATGGTCAAGTGGAGCGGATCAATCAGAACCTGACCAGTTACCTCCGGCACTTCGTTAATGCTCATCATTCAGACTGGGTGAATCTCCTACCATGGGCCGAGTTCTCTTATAACAATCACGAGAGCGAATCCTCCTCCAAATCCCCGATTTTTGTAGTCTTCGGTCAGCATCCTCGGATTCCTTTTCCTGTCTCCACCTCTGTGGACAACCTGGCTGCGGAATCTCTCGTTAGCAAATTTTCCTCCATTTGGGAGAGTACCCGATCCGCACTCCTTCAGTCGTCCGAACGGATGAAAAGACACGCTGACAAAAAACGCCTGGATCCTCCACAATTTCGTCCTGGAGATAAAGTCTGGCTCTCATCTAAATATGTCCGACTCAAGATACCTTCTTACAAGTTAGGGCCTCGGTTCATCGGTCCTCTGGAGGTCATCAGTCAGATCAACCCGGTGGCCTATAAATTGAAACTCCCGGCCAACTTACGGATCCCTAACTCCTTCCATGTATCTCTCCTCAAACCTGTGGTACTTACCTCTTTTTCCAAGTCTACAGGTACGCCTCCTGCTCCGGTTTCTGCTGAGGACGAGTTTGAGGTAGAGAACATTCTTGCCACCAAAAGGGTAAGAGGAAAGACCTTTTTTCTAGTAGATTGGAAGGGGTTTGGTCCTGAGGAGAGAACGTGGGAGCCCCGGGAGAACATCCATGCCCCTCTTATCCTTGCTAAATTTCTGTCTGGCCTAAAAAAGGGGGGGCCTAAAGGGGGGGGTACTGTAGAGCCGGCGTCCCTGCCCTCTGCTAGGCAGGGACGCTGTTCCCCTCACCTCTCTGCTCCGTGCCCGGCGTCCTCCTCCCGCTCTGCTGGCAGCGCGCGCTCCTTCCCCTCCACTGTGCTTAGAGCGCGCGCGCGCTCTCCCTCCCTCTTAAAGGGGCCGCGCGCGCCGTCCTAAGGAGTCCCCGGCCAATGGCCGGAGGACTTCACCATATGTAAGGCACCTCCTCCAAAATGGAGGTGCACGAGCAATGTTGTTGCTCTGTTCACTACTCTGCTTCAGCCCTCAGGTCCCGTTGCCAGTTACCTGCCAGATACCTGTCAGATTCCTGCCAGCTTGCTGTCTTATTCCTGCCTGATATTCTGCTACCTGCTTGCTAGCCTGAGGTCCGACGGTCTGCCTTACAACTCCTGTCAGTGTGTCTAAGGACCAGCTTGCCCGCTCACCTGGGAGCGCACATCAGCTACCTGCCTGCTTGCCTGAGGTCCGACGGTCTGCCTTCCAACTCCTGTCAGTCTGTCTATGGACCAGCTTGCCCGCTCACCTGGGAGCGCACATCTGCTACCTGCCTGCTAGCCTACCTGGAGGCTCCGCCGTCACGTGCTGTGACCTCCTGCCTGTCCAGTGACTCCTGCCCGCTCACCTGGGAGCGCTCATCTGCTGCCTGTCTCCTAGCCTACCTGGAGGCTCTGCCGTCACGTGCTGTGACCACCCGCCTGTCCAGAGACTTCTGCCCGCTCACCTGGGAGCGCCCATCTGCCGCCTGTCTGTTGGTTTTCCTGGAGGCTCTGCCGTCACATGCTGTGACCACCCGTTTATCCAGAGACTCTCGCCTGCTCACCTGGGAGCTCACGTCTACCATCAGCCGCCACAGGTCGTACCAACCCTTTACCCAGAGACTGCCCCGGTCCCTTGCCGTGACCATCTGCCCGTTCATCCAGAGACTGCCCCGGTCACTTGCCGTGACCGTCTGCCCGTTCATCCAGAGACTGCCCCGGTCACTTGCCGTGACCATCTGCACGTTCATCCAGAGACTGCCCCGGTCACTTGCCGTGACCATCTGCCCGTTCATCCAGAGACTGTCCCGGTCACCTGCTGTGACTGCCTGCCTGGTCGCCACCCGCTCCCTTACAAGGACCGCCCCCTTGTATAGTAGCTCAGAGGTTCCGCCTCCCAGTCCCATTACATTAAGCTACTGTGACCTCCACTTGTCTTCCACGGGGCACTGATATTGTCTTTTTAATCCAATGTGACCTCCACCACTTTTCCAAGGGGCATTAAAACCATCTTTTTAATCTACTGTGACCTCCACGTCTCTTCCAAGGGGCAATAAAACCAACTGGTTAAACCACTCTGAACCCCACAGCTCTTCCAAGGGGCATTGGTATTGTCTTTTTATTCCTCTCTAACCTCCACCACTCTTCCAAGAGGCATTGACATTGTCTTTTTATTCCACTGCGATCTCCATCATTCTTCCAAGTGGCATTGATATTGTCTTTTTATTCCACTGCCACCTCCACCACTCTTCCAAGGGGCATTGATATTGTATTTTTATTCCACTGCGACCTCCACCACTTTTCCAAGGGGCATTAAAAACGTCTTTTTAAGCTACTATGTCCTCCACGTCACTTCCAATGGGCATTAAAACCATCTGGTTAAACCACTCTGAACTCCACAGCTCTTCCAAGAGGCATTGATATTGTCTTTTTATTCCACTCTAACCTCCACCACTCTTCCAAGGGGCATTGACATTGTCTTTTTATTCCACTGCGACCTCCACCATTCTTCCAAGGGGCATTAAAACTGTCTTGTTAAGCTACAGTGACCTCCACATCTCTTCCAGAGGGCTTTGATATTGTCTTTAAATTCCACTGTAACCTCCACCACTCTTCCAAGGGGCATTGATATTGTATTTTTATTCCACTGCGACCTCCACCACTCTTCCAAAGGGCATTGATATTGTCTTTTTAATCCACTGCGACCTCCATCACTCTTCTAAGGGGCATTAAAACCATCTTGTTAAGCTACTGTGACCTCCAAGTTTCTTACACAGGGCATTGATATTGTCTTTTTATTCCACTCTAACCTCCACCACTCTTCCAAGGGGCATTGATATTGTCTTTTTAATCCACTGCAACCTCCATCACTCTTCCAAGATGCATTGAAACCATCTTGTTAAGCTACTGTGACCTCCCCGTCTATTCCACGGTTCATTAAAACTTTCTGGTTAAACCACTGTGAACTCCACAGCTCTTCCAAGGGGCATTGATATTGTCTTTTTATTCCACTCTAACCTCCACCACTCTTCCAAGGGGCATTGATATTATCTTTTTATTTTACTGTGT
Organism: Phyllobates terribilis; assembly: GCF_046119375.1. Classification (NCBI taxonomy): domain Eukaryota; kingdom Metazoa; phylum Chordata; class Amphibia; order Anura; family Dendrobatidae; genus Phyllobates; species Phyllobates terribilis. The sequence goes on along the minus strand of NW_027362984.1, from coordinate 1,123,537 downwards.
CAGCCACCACTCTTCCAAGGGGCATTAATATTGTCTTTGTATTCCACTGTGATCTTCACGTCTCTTCCAAGGGGCATTGATATTGTCTTTCTATTTAATTGGAACCTCCACCACTCTTCCAAGGGGCATTGATATTGTCTTTTTATTCCACTGTAACCTCCACCATTCTTCCAAGGGACATTGTTATTGTCTTTTTATTCCGCTGTAACCACCACCACTCTTACAAGGGGCATTGATATTGTCTTTTTATTCCACTGTAACCTCCACCACTCTTCCAAGGGGCATTGATATTGTCTTTTTAATCCACTGCGACCTCTACCACTCCTCCAAGGGGCTTTAAAAGAGTCTTGATAAGCTTCTGTGACCTCCACCTCTCTTCCAAGGGGCATTAAAACTGCATGGTTAAACAACTCTGAACACCACAGCTCTTTCAAGAGGCATTGATATTGTCTTTTAATTCAACTGTAACCTCCACCACTCTTCCAAGGGGCATTGATATTGTCTTTTTTTTCTACTGCGACCTACACCGCTCTTCCAAGGGGCATTGATATTGTCTTTTTAATCCACTGCGACCTCAACTACTCTTCCAAGGGGCATTAAAACAGTTTTGATAAGCTACTGTGACCTCTACGTCTCTTCCAAGGGGCATTAAAACCGCCTAGTTAAAACACTCTGAGCTCCACAGCTCTTCCAAGAGGCATTGATATTGTCTTTTTATTCGACTGTAACCTCCACCACTCTTCCAAGGGGCATTAAAACCGTCTTGTTAAGCTACTGTGAAAACCACCTGTCTTTCAAGGGGCATTAAAACCGTCAATTTAAACCACTCTGAACTCCACAGATCTTGCAAGAGGCATTGATATTGTCTTTTTATTCCACTGTAACCTCCACCATTCTTCCAAGGGGCATTGATTTTGTCTTTTTAATCCACTGTGACCTCCATCACTCTTCGAAGAAGCATTAAAACCGTCTTGTTTAGCTACTGTGACCTCCACGTCTATTTCACGATGCCTTAAAACCTTCTGGTTAAACCACTGTGAACTCCACAGCTCTTCCAAGGGGCATTGATATTGTCTTTTTATTCCACTGCAACCTCCACCACTCTTCCAAGGGGCATTGATATTGTCTTTTTATTCCACTGCGACCTCCACCTCTCTTCCAAGGGGCATTAAGACCATCTTGTTAAGCTAGTGTGAACTCCAAGTCTCTTCCACGAGGCATTGATATTGTCTTTTTATTCCACTGCGACCTCCACATCTCTTCCAAGGGGAATTGATATTGTCTTTTTATTCCTCTGCGACCTCCACCACTCTTCTAGGGGGCATTGATATTGTCTTTTTAATCCACTGCGACCTCCACCACTCTTCCAAGGGGCATTAAAACAGACTTGATAAGCTACTGTGACCTCCACGTCTCTTCCAAGGGGCATTAAACCGTCTGGTTAAACCACTCTGTACTCCACAGCTCTTCCAAGAGGCATTGATATTGTCTTTTTATTCGACTGGAACCTCCACCATTCTTCCAAGGGGCATTGATATTGTCTCTGCTTTCCACTGCGACCTCCACCACACATCCAAGGGGCTTTGATATTGTATTTTTTATCAACTGCGAATTCCACCACTCCTCCAATGGGCATTAAAACCGTCTTGTTATTCTACTGTGACCTCCACGTCCCTTCCACTGGGCATTGTTATTGTCTTTTTATTCCATTGCGACCTCCACCACTCTTCCAAGGGGCATTAAAACCGTCTTGTTAAGCTACTGTGACCTCCAAGTCTCTTCCAAGGGGCATTAAAACCGTCTGGTTAAACCGCTCTGAGCTCCACAGCTCTTCCATGGGGCATTGACAATGTCTTTTTATTCCATTGTAACCTTCTGCACTCTTCCAAGTGCATTGATATTGTCTTTTTATTCCACTGCGACCTCCACCACTCTTCCAAGGGACAGTGATATTGTCTTTTTAATCCACTGCGACCTCCACCACTCTTCCAAGGGACATTGATATTGTCTTTTTATTCCACTGCGACCTTCACCCCTCTTCCAAGGAACATTGATATTGTCTTTTTTTTCCACTGTAACCTCCACTACTCTTCTAAGGGGCATTGATATTTTCTTTTTATTCCACTGCGACCTTCACCACTCTTCCAAGGGGCATCGATAATGTCTTTTTAATCCACTGCGACCTCCACCACTCTTCCAAGGGGCATTAAAACCACCTTGTTAAGCTACTGTGACCTCCACGTCTCTTCCAAGGGGCATTAAACCCGTCAATTTAAACCACTCTGAACTCCACAGCTCTTGCAAGAGGCATTGATATTGTCTTTTTATTCCTCTATTACCTCCACCACTCTTCCAAGGGGCATTTATTTTGTCTTTTTAATCCACTGCGACCTCCATCTCTCTAACAAGAAGCATTAAAACCGTCTTGTTTAGCTACTGTGACCTTCACGTATATTCCACGGTGCCTTAAAACCTTCTGGTTAAACAACTGTGAACTCCACAGCTCTTCCAAGGGGCATTGATATTGTCGTTTTATTCCACTGTAACCTCCACCACTCTTCCAAGGGGCATTGATATTGTCTTTTTATTTTACTGCGACCTCCACCACTCTTCCAAGGGGCATTAATATTGTCTTTTTATTCCACTGCGACCTACACCACTCTTCCAAGCGTCATTGATATTGTCTTTTTATTCCACTGTAACCTCTACATCTCATCCAAGAGGCATTGATATTGTCTTTTTATTCCAATTTAACCTCCACCATTCTTCCAAGGGGCATTGATTTTGTCTTTTTAATCCACTGTGACCTCCATCACTTTTCCAAGAAGCATTAAAACCATCTTGTTAAGCTACTGTGAGCTCCAAGTCTCTTCCACGAGGCATTGATATTGTCTTTTTATTCCACTGCGACCTCCACATCTCTTCCAAGGGGAATTGATATTGTCATTTTATTCCACTGCGACCTCCACCACTCTTCCAAGGGGCATTGATATTGTCTTTTTAATCCACTGCGACCTCCACTACTCTTCCAAGGGGCATTAAAACAGTTTTGATAAGCTACTGTGACCTCCACGTCTCTTCCAAGGGGCATTAAAACCGCCTGGTTAAAACACTCTGAACTCCACAGCTCTTCCTAGAGGCATTGATATTGTCTTTTTATTCGACTGTAACCTCCACCACTCTTCCAAGGGGCATTAAAAACGTCTTGTTAAGCTACTGTGACATCCACCTGTCTTTCAAGGGGCATTAAAACCGTCAATTTAAACCACTCTGAACTCCACATATCTTGCAAGAGGCATTGATATTGTCTTTTTATTCCACTGTAACCTCCACCATTCTTCCAAGGGCCATTGATTTTGTCTTTTTAATCCACTGTGACCTCCATCACTCTTCTAAGAAGCATTAAAGCCGTCTTGTTTAGCTACTGTGACCTCCACGTCTATTCCACAGTGCCTTAAAACCTTCTGGTTAAACCACTGTGAACTCCACAGCTCTTCCAAGGGGCATTGATATTGTCTTTTTATTCCACTGTAACCTCCACCACTCTTCCAAGGGGCATTGATATTGTCTTTTTATTCCACTGCGACCTCCACCTCTCTTCCAAATGGCATTAAAACCATCTTGTTAAGCTAGTGTGAACTCCAAGTCTCTTCCACGAGTCATTGATATTGTCTTTTTATTCCACTGCGACCTCCACATCTCTTCCAAGGGGAATTGATATTGTTTTTTTATTCCTCTGCGACCTCCACCACTCTTCTAAGGGGCATGAATATTGTCTTTTTAAACTACTGCGACCTCCACCACTCTTCCAAGGGGCATTAAAACAGACTTGATAAGCTACTGTGACCTCCATGTCTCTTAGAAGGGGCATTAAACCGTCTGGTTAAACCACTCTGTACTCCACAGCTCTTCCAAGAGGCATTGATATTGTCTTTTTATTCGACTGGAACCTCCACCACTCTTCCAAGGGGCATTGATATTGTCTCTGTTTTCCACTGCGACCTCCACCACACTTCTAAGAAGCATTAAAGCCGTCTTGTTTAGCTACTGTGACCTCCACGTCTATTCCACAGTGCCTTAAAACCTTCTGGTTAAACCACTGTGAACTCCACAGCTCTTCCAAGGGGCATTGATATTGTCTTTTTATTCCACTGTAACCTCCACCACTCTTCCAAGGGGCATTGATATTGTCTTTTTATTCCACTGCGACCTCCACCTCTCTTCCAAATGGCATTAAAACCATCTTGTTAAGCTAGTGTGAACTCCAAGTCTCTTCCACGAGTCATTGATATTGTCTTTTTATTCCACTGCGACCTCCACATCTCTTCCAAGGGGAATTGATATTGTTTTTTTATTCCTCTGTGACCTCCACCACTCTTCTAAGGGGCATGAATATTGTCTTTTTAAACTACTGCGACCTCCACCACTCTTCCAAGGGGCATTAAAACAGACTTGATAAGCTACTGTGACCTCCATGTCTCTTAGAAGGGGCATTAAACCGTCTGGTTAAACCACTCTGTACTCCACAGCTCTTCCAAGAGGCATTGATATTGTCTTTTTATTCGACTGGAACCTCCACCACTCTTCCAAGGGGCATTGATATTGTCTCTGTTTTCCACTGCGACCTCCACCACACTTCCAATGGGCATTAAAACAGTCTTGTTATGCTACTGTGACCTCCACGTCCCTTCCACTGTGCATTGATATTGTCTTTTTATTCCATTGCGACCTCCACCACTCTTCCAAGGGGCATTAAAACCGTCTTGTTAAGCTACTGTGACCTCCAAGTCTCTTCCAAGGGGCATTAAAACCTTCTGGTTAAACCGCTCTGAGCTCCACAGCTCTTCCATGGGGCATTGACAATGTCTTTTTATTCAATTGTAACCTTCTGCACTTTTCCAAGTGCATTGATATTGTCTTTTTATTCCTCTGCGACATTCACGACTCTTCCAAGGGGCATTAAAACCGTCTTGTTAAGCTACTGTGACCTCCACGTCCCTTCCACGGGGCATTGATATTGTCTTTTTATTCCACTGCGACCTCCACCACTCTCCCAAGGGGCATTGATATTGTCTTTTTAATCCACTGCGACCTCCACCACTCTACCAATGGACATTGATATTGTCTTTTTATTCCACTGCGACCTTCACCCCTCTTCCAAGGAACATTGATATTGTGTTTTTTTTCCACTCTATCCTCCACTACTCTTCTAAGGGGCATTGATATTTTCTTTTTATTCCACTGCGACCTCCACCACTCTTCCAAGGGGCATCGATAATGTCTTTTTAATCCACTGCGACCTCCACCACTCTTCCAAGGGGCATTAAAACCATCTTGTTAAGCTACTGTGACCTCCACGTCTCTTCCAAGGGGCATTAAACCCGTCAATTTAAACCACTCTGAACTCCACAGCTCTTGCAAGAGGCATTGATATTGTCGTTTTATTCCACTGTAACCTCCACCACTCTTCCAAGGGGCATTGATATTGTCTTTTTATTTTACTGCGACCTTCACCACTCTTCCAAGGGGCATTAATATTGTCTTTTTATTCCACTGCGACCTACACCACTCTTCCAAGCGTCATTGAAATTGTCTTTTTATTCCACTGTAACCTCCACATCTCTTCCAAGAGGCATTGATATTGTCTTATTATTCGACTGTAACCTTCACCACTCTTCCAAGGGGCATTAAAACCGTCTTGTTAAGCTACTGTGACCTCCACCTGTTTCCAAGGGGCATTAAAACCGTCAATTTAAATCACTCTGAACTCCACAGCTCTTGTAAGAGGCATTGATATTGTCTTTATATTCCACTGTAACCTCCACCATTCTTCCAAGGGGCATTGATTTTGTCTTTTTAATCCACTGTGACCTCCATCACTCTTCCAAGAAGCATTAAAACCGTCTTGTTTAGCTAATGTGACCTCCACGTCTATTCCATGGTGCCTTAAAACCTTCTGGTTAAACCACTGTGAACTCCACAGCTCTTCCAAGGGGCATTGATATTGTCTTTTTATTCCACTGTAACCTCCACCACTCTTCCAACGGGCGTTGATATTGTCTTTTTATTTTACTGCGACCTCCACCACTCTTCCAAGGGACATTAATATTGTCTTTTTATTCCACTGCAACCTCCACATCTCTTCCAAGTGGAATTGATATTGTCTTTTTATTCCACTGCGACCTCCACCACTCTTCTAAGGGGCATTGATATTGTCTTTTTAATCCACTGCGACCTCCACCACTCTTCCAAGGGGCATTAAAACAGTCTTGATAAGCTACTGTCACCTCCACTTCTTTTCCAAGGGGCATTAAACCGTCTGGATAAACCACTCTGTACTCCACAGCTCTTCCAAAAGGCATTGATATTGTCTTTTTATTCCACTGCGACCTCCACCTCTCTTCCAAGGGGCATTAAAACCATCTTGTTAAGCTACTGTGAACTCCAAGTCTCTTCCACGAAGCATTGATATTGTCTTTTTATTCCACTGCGACCTCCACATCTCTTTCAAGGGGAATTGATATTGTCTTTTTATTCCACTGCGACCTCCATCACTCTTCCAAGGGGCTTTGATATTGTCTTATTTATCCACTGCAAACTCCACCACTCTTCCATTGGGCATTAAAACTGTCTTGTTATGCTACTGTGACCTCCACGTCCCTTCCACGGGGCATTGATATTGTCTTTTTATTCCATTGCGACCTCCACCAATCTTCAAAGGGGCATTAATACCGTCTTGTTAAGCTACTGTGACCTCCAAGTCTCTTCCAAGGGGCATTAAAACCGTCTGGTTAAACCGCGCTGAGCTCCACAGCTCTTCCAAGGGGCATTGACAATGTCTTTTTATTCCATTGTAACCTTCTGCACTTTTCCAAGTGCATTGATATTGTCTTTTTATTCCTCTGCGACATCCACGACTCTTCCAAGGGGCATTAAAACCGTCTTGTTAAGCTACTGTGACCTCCAAGTTTCTTACACAGGGCATTGATATTGTCTTTTTATTCCACTGTAACCTCCACCAATTTTCCAAGGGGCATTGATATTGTCTTTTTATTCCACTGCGACCTCCACCACTCTTCTACGGGGCATTGATATTGTCTTTTAAATCCACAACAATCTCCACCACTCTTCCAAGGGGCATTAAAACAGTCTTATTAAGCTACTGTGACCTCCTCTTCACTTCCAAGGGACATTAAAACTGTCTGGTTAAACACTTTGAACTCCACAGCTCTTTCAAGAGGCATTGATATTGTCTTTTTTTTCGAATGTAACATCCACCACTCTTCCAAGCGGCATTGATATTGTCTTTTTATTTCACTGCGACCTCCACCTCTCTTCCAAGGGGCATTGATATTGTCTTTTTAATCAACTGCGACCTCCAACTCTCTTCCAAGGGGCATTAAAACCATCTTGTGAATCTACTGTGACCTCCACGTCTCTTCCACTGGGCATTGATATTGTCTTTTCATTCCACTGCGAACTTCACCACTCTTCCAAAGGGCATTGATATTGTATTTTTAATCCACTGCGACCTCCACCACTCTTCCAAGGGGCATTGATATTGTCTTTTTATTCCACTGCGACCTCCACCACTCTTCCAAGGGGCATTAAAACCATCTTGTTAAGCTACTGTGACCTCCAAGTCTCTTCCACGAGGCATTCATATTGTCTTTAGTGTTGAGCCACCCCCGTAGTGTTCGAGTTCGGTTCGGTTCGTCGAACACCCGTGTGTTCGCCGAACTGTTCGTCGAACTGTTCGTCGAACACCTTCGAACACCGTTAAAACCAATGGCAGGCAAACAAAAACACATAGAAACACATAGAAAACACCTTCAAAGGAGTCCAAAAGCTGACAAACTGCTCAGAAGACACAACTAACACATGGAAAAGTGACAAGTACATATAGTCATGCGAAAATAAAAGAGGTGGAGGAGTAAAAGGAGGGGGAGACACAGATATAGGCATGTCATGCCCTTCTAAAATCCAAAAAGTGAGAAGTCGACACGGCCAGTCTGCTCCTGCCTGTGCCACCTCCGTGTCGCCGGGTTTGTGCCAGAGACGCGGTGAACCCTGACGGCCAGCCCCCCTCTCCCAATACTGGTGCCTGTCCGCTGGTGGGTCGAGAGAGCCCCCCTGTGGTGGAGGCAGCTCTAAGCTTTTTAAATTAAATTGTCCCTCTAATTTGAATGAATACACTTTAAATCCATTTACAAGGATCTATTGGAGGGCAAGTCTCATGCCAGCAGCCGCGTAATTACAGCTCCAGTAGCGTCCACTAAAGCTGCTGCAGTTAAAAAGCTTTTATAAGGATCGAGCTCGGCTGTCCACCACAAGGCATCCTAGTGCCAGTCCCAGCCCCTATGCCTTGGGGTGCCTCCTGATGCTCTTCACTGAGTATCCCGTGGTCCCGAAGCATTTCCTTTGAAAAAATTAAGTGTCCAAACTACAGGTGGTGTAGCTTGCTTAACAGCCGGGATAATCCGCTGACTAGCAGACACTGCTACTAGGCACAAAGTATTTCCTGGGCTAGATGCAGTTAAAAATTTGTAAGTAGATACTCTCGTTGGATGCTGAGAAAGCATTCCATAGAGTCTCCTGGCACGCCATATATGATTCTCTTAAAAAGCTTGGGGTAGGGGTCTAGGGGACCCTTTTATAGCCAAAATCACGGCCCTGTATCACAATACGTCACCTAGGCTGAAGATAAATGGAACTGTAGCACCGAGGGCTCGGTTGCTACAGACGTATTGCACCTCACCCAGAGGTGTGATATCTCACTCTTAGATAAGGATGGAGTGTGGATCAGGACCCGACACCTGCATGCATTACACCACATTGCCGTGGGGCAGGGCGACCAATATGCCCCTGAGATGGGCACGACAGTCCCTGTCCCTGGCTGGAGTGGGGGGAGGGAACACTGAGGAAGGGGAACCCTGTAGTGCAGGAGCAGGGAGGAAGCAGTTCCTGGGTGCATTGAGAAGGGAGTATAAAAGGTGGGCACCATCTTAGTTCAGTGCAGAGAAGTCTGAGCAGAAGTGGCAGGGAGCAGGGGCTCTGCATCAGCTCTGCTCCGGAGGCGGGCCTAGTAACAGAGGCCCAGGCCTGCAAGAGGGAGAAGGAAGGAAGAGGAGCGGAGAAGGCTCCAGGAATGAGGAATGAAGGGATCCCAGGGGTGCGGATGGGCGAGTCGCCACCGCACGCCCGAATCCACCTGCGTGGAGGGGTCAGGCCAAAGGGGGAGACCGGTCCCCGAACTAGTGGAGGCAGGAAACGACCCTCAGCTAGAAACCGGAGGCTCTGACATTTTATGTGGCGCAGCCCCTTGCTCCACCCGCTAGGAAGGCACCACATAGGGTCAGGGAAACTGGCGCCAAGTTTACCAAGAGGAGGCCCGAGGCAGCCGGACAGAAGTGTTGGTAAGAAAGGCCAGACAAAGGACACACAAAGGGGGTCCTGTGAAGCGCTCCAAAGTTATCTGGGAGTTGTCTGAGCCCCTCACCTGGTGAGCACAGTACGACGTGGGCAGCCGTTACCTGCAGACGTGGTCTGGATAATAAGAACTGTGAGTAAAGGCCCTGAACTGCATCACTGACTCCGTGTCGTTACTGCTGATGCCCTGCACCATCACCCCCATCCTCCGCATACACTGCCCTGAGGCTATACTCCTCCCGTGGGGAGTTATGCTACGCTCTGCTGCACCCACAACACCAGCCTTAGCGGTCTGCCCTGTAGCGGCGGTTCACTCTGACCGCAATCCACGGGTGGCGTAGTCGGACATTTAAACATCAAAACCACATAAATAGTTCCGCCACTGGTTTGACCGCCCTGAGCCACGGAACCGGATCGCCGCCACGAAGACTACAACCACCAGCATCCACCAAAAAGGGTCCGGCTCCGGGTGTCCCAAGGCCCAGGGGGTGCGTCAGAACATTTTCATCACCTTTCACAATCACCAATGGGACAAGGCAGGGATGTCCTCTGTCCCCTCTCTTATACATCCTAGTGACGGAGCACCTGCTCTCATCAATTCGCCATAACCCCAATATTAGGTGGATTGAGGTGGGAGGCACCGAGTACAAGTGATCTCTATTTGCTGATGATGTCCTAGTATATATCACTCAATCACATATATCCATCCCTGCTGTTATGGCTGAAATAGATCACTTTGTTACATGGTAAAATTTTTAAATCAATGCAGCGAAGTCTGAGGCCCTCGATGTCTCCCTCCCTAAATCCATATAGGATTCCATCCAGTCCAACTTTCCCTTTGCCTGGCCCTCACAGGGTATCAAATACTTAGGAATTCCTATTCATAGAGACCTCTCCCATCTATGTTATCTTAATTTTGGGCCCTTTATTGAACAATTCCATACAGACCACGGTTGGCAAGTTAGAACTGTAAGATTCACTACGTGAACCACTGGTGTTTTGTGGAAAAGCACATGTACACCGCGTTCCAAATTATTATGCAAAAAGTGTTTAGGAGTGATAAGGGAAGAATTTGTTTGTTTGTCAGTTAAACTCATTGATGGTGATGTGTGTCAGGGCTCTTTAAATCACTGTAAGCAATTGCAGACACCTGTGCTAATTAGTTTGGCAGGTGTGTCCAATGAAAGGCAAGACTACTTAAGAAGGCTCTCTCACATTATTAAGCAGCCTACATTTTCTGCCAAAATGGGAAAGAAAAAGGATGTGTCGGCTGCTGAGAAGCAACAAATTGTGGAGTGTTTAGGTCAAGGCATGACTACAATCAACATTGTGCGATGATCAGGATGAAGTGTCTTGGCAATCAAGAAGTATGTAGCTGATTCACAGTACACACGTGTGCGTGCTGATAAGGGCAAATTGAGGACTCTTTCCTACAGGCAATTACGTCAGGTTGAAAGAGCAGCGGCAAAAAAGCCTTGTCATAGCAGCAGACAAGTTTTTGAAGCTGCTTGTGCCTCCAACGTCCCCCGAACAACAAGATGCAGGGTCCTTCAGAGGTTTGCAGCTGTGCATACGCCATCCTGTCGACCTCCTCTATCCACTTCACACAAGCAGAAACGGCTCCAGTGGGCCAAACATTACATGAAGACTGATTTCAAAACTGTTTTGTTCACGGATGAGTGCCGTGCAGCGCTCGATGGTCCAGATGAATGGAGTGGAGGATGGCTGGTTGATGGACACCCCACGCAAACACGGCTACAGCGCCAACAAGGAGGAGGTGGAGTAATGTTTTGGGCTGGAATCATGGGGAGAGAGATTGTCGGCCCCTTTAGGATCCCTGAAGGCGCTAAAGATGAACTCCATAATGTATGTGGATTTTCTCAAACAGCACTTCCTGCCATGGTTCAAGAAGAAGAACCGTGTATTTCACAGCAAGATCATTTTTCTGCATGATAATGCACCATCTCATGCTGCACATAAAACATCTGCATCTCTGGCTGATATGGGCATAAAAGGGGACAAACTTATGGTGTGACCCCCATGCTCCCCTGACCTCTACCCCATTCAGAACCTTTGGAGCATCATTAAAAGGAGTGTCTATGATGGCGGGAGGCAGTTCACATCTAAGCAACAGCTCTGGGAGGGTATTCTGTCCTCATGCAAAACAATTGAAGCAGAAACCATCCAAAACCTGACAAATTCAATGGACGAGAGAGTTCAGAAGCTCCTTTCGAACAAGGGGTCCTATGTGAAAATGTAACATCACCTTGAATAAAGTTTTGAGTTGAAAACTGTTTGATTTCAGTTTCTAACAACCTGCTAATGCTTATAATTTCAAAAATGACCATTTTTTTGGTCTTTATTAAAATGAAAAGGTTGATCGAAAAGTTTGGGGGATCTAAGAGTGTGGCAACCCAGTAGTCATGATTACTTCGAATTCTGACAATATGAGGGTCATGCTGCAGGTAGTGCAGCAAGAAGGCACTTATGTGTCTTGCGCATCTCGGAGCCCCAAAATTATTTTCCGGGCTAGATGCAGCTAAAAATTATTTTTAATTTTAAATCTGGTGAAGCTTATTATAGATGGCCTAATAGGATCAGTGCTGCACACTGCTACAAAGCCCAAATTATTTTCCAGTCAAGATACAGATAAACATGATTAGTAATTTGAAAGCTTAAAACGGTTGGTAGGGTGATTTTAACCAATCATCAAGCTTTTACTCTCCCCAGGATGACACAGGGGTAGAAAAGTCGTTTCGGATCCATGATTTGTTCATCTTTATGAACATGAGTCTGTCTACATTATCAGTGGAGAGCCGCGTGCGCTTTTCTGTCAGCACACCACCAGCAGCGCTGAACACACGTTCAGACAGAACGCTGGCTGCGGGGCATGACAAGATCTCCAAGGCGTAAGTGGCTAGCTCCGGCCATTTATCCAGATTGGAAGCCCAAAAAGAGCAAGGGTCCAGTGACACAGTCGTGGCTTCAATGTTTACTTGGAGATACTCCTGTACCATCGTCTCTAGGCGTTGACTATGTGTCAGACTTCTTGTCTCCTGTGGCCTTGCAAAGGATGGGCTAAAAAAGTGGTGAAATGATTCCGCAAAATTGATGTTACCAGCAGATACTGTGGTTCTGTTACGGTTTGAGTGCTGAACACTTGACGGTCCCACGGTTGGCAAGTTGGAACTGTGAGATTCACTACGTGCACCACTGGTATTTTGTGGAAAAGCACATGTAAGATTCTGCAACAGTCTCTGCTGATACTCCTGCATGCGTGCATCCCTTTCTATGGCAGGAATAATTTCTGCAAATTTACTTTTGTACCGGGGATCTAACAGTGTGGCAACCCAGTAGTCAGGATTATTTCTAATTCTCACAATTCGAGGGTCATGTTGCAGGTAGTGCAGCAAGAAGGCACTCATGTGTGTTGCGCATCCAGGAGCACCAAGTCCCTGTTGTGTTGGTGGCGAGGTAACAATCATGCTTCCTTCCTCTGTCCTCTCCCCCCAACCTCGCACAACAGAAATGTGATCAAGGTCTCCCTCATCTGATGAGTCTTCCATCAGTTCGTCCTCCACTTCTTCCTGGGCTCCTGCACCTTCCTCACTAGTTTGGCTGCTACCATGCGCCCTGGTAAAATCATCTCCCCCACCCTCACATGCCTGCCGCCTTGGTGCTGCCGACTGTCTGGACCTTGCAGATGTTAGCCCTTCCGCATACAACTCCTCCTCCTCTACTTCCTCCACCTCCTCTTGTGCCACCACCTGACTCCGAATTCTGTTTAACATGTGCTCCAGCATGTAAATCACCGGAATAGTCATGCTGATAATGGCATCGTCAGCACTAAACATCTTCGTCGCCATTTCAAAACTGTGCAGAAGGGTGCATAGGTCCCTGATCTGAGACCACTCCTCCAGCGTGATTTGCCCCACCTCTGAATCTCGTTGGCCCAGGCTATACGTCAGAACGTATTGCACCAGGGCTTGTCGGTGCTGCCACAGTCGCTGCAACATGTGCAGAGTTGAATTCCACCGGGTAGGCACATCGCATTTTAGCCGGTGAAGTGGCAGGCCCAACGACTTCTGTAGAGATGTAAGTCGCTGAGCTGCGGGATGCGAACGGCGGAAGTGAGCACACAGCGACCGTGCCCTCTGCAGAAGGCCATCTAGTCTGGGATAGTGGGCTAAAAATTGCTGGACAACCAGGTTCAACACGTGAGCCATACAAGGCACGTGTGTGACATTGCCCCGGCGAAGGGCCGCACCCAGGTTTGCAGCATTGTCGCACACGGCCTTCCCTGGTTTCAGGTCCAGTGGAGACAACCATTCATGAAATTGGTTCTCCAGAGCTGACCACAACTCCTCAGCTGTGTGACTCACATTTCCCAGACATTTCAATGTAAAAACTGCCTGATGACGTTGAGCCCTACTGCCAGCATAGTAAGGAGGTGTGCAGGATCCCTTCTGCGCAGTTAGAAAGCTTGTGGCATGACCAGACAGGCTTTGGGTGCAGGTGGAAGACCGAGAGGAGGTTGAGGAGGCAGAAGCAGTGGAGGAACTTTGACATAAAGAGGATTGACGCACAACTCGTGGGGACGGCAAGACTTGGACAGCAGCCCCTTGTCCTGCTGTCACCATAGTTACCCAGTGCCCAGTCAGCGACATGTAACGCCCCTGTCCATGCCTACTCGTCCAAGTGTCTGTGGTGAAATGCACCCTGTCACACACAGAGTTTCTCAAAGAAGCGGTGATGTTGTGTGCGACATGCTGGTGGAGCGCAGGCACACCTTTCTTTGAGAAGTAGTGCCGACTGGGCATCTGGTACTGGGGCACTGCGACGGACATAAGGTCTCGAAAATCCTCTGTGTCCACCAGGCGGAAAGGCAGCATTTCTGTAGCCAAGAGCTTGCAGATGGTGAAATTCAACCTCTTAGCTTTCTCATGGCTAGGAGGAAATGGTCTTTTACTTGTCCACATCTGAGGGACCGAGGGCTGGCTATTGTGCTTAGACGGGGTTGATAAGGGTGTCCCCGGCAAACTGCCGGTCTGTGAGGAAGATGCAGGCGGACATGTTAGGTTGCCTTGATCCAAAGGTGGTGCTATCGATGTCGGACAGCGCTCAAGACCAGCTGGTGTTACCACCTCCAAAGAAAATGATGACCTGCCAATCACGCTGGCTGCTGCGCGTAAAGAGGTGGCAGGTCTGCGCCCCAAAACAGGTGTGACTGCTGTCCCCCCAGTCACAGAGGATGAAGAGGCCGCGGATGCACAAGATATGGCAGACGGTGGTTGGCCCGGCCGGCTAGGCCGCATTGTAGCACACTGAGCTTCCCACTGCAACTTATGCTTCATGTCCATGTGCTGGTTCATGCATGAAGTACTCAAACTATGTATTTTTTGGCCTCTACTTAGCTTTTGCTGACAAATGTTACAGATAACACGAGTTGGGTCATCTTTATCGATCTGAAAAAATGCCCAGGCTATGCAAGGCTTAGCACCCATGCGACCTGAAGAGCCACCACGACTTGTGGTGAGAGGCAGAGTTGTGTTTGAGGATGCAGTTGTTGACGTGCTTCCAGTACTACGTCTCTGTCCAGGAAGGCGCAACCTGACCTCGTCGTCACTAGCATCTTCCTCCACCTCCTCTGCTGACCTCATCTCTTGGCTGACTGTGGGTTGACAGTAAGTGGGATCTCCGACCTCATCATCATCACCCTGTGCGTTATCACACCCGTCGTCCTCAGAGCCAAACTGTTCCTGCCCTGACAAAAAACTAAAGTTGTCGCTCCAATCAGGTATTTGAGTCTTATCATCGTCTTCCTCATTGTCTCCACCAACAGGAGTTACAGTTTGGGAATGAGGGTCTACATTATGGTCAGAACCTTCTGCGTCTGGTCCTGGATCCGACTCATAAAGATTCTGGGCATCAGTGCAGATCATTTCCTCGTCTGGATTCACAGAAGCGCTGGAGTCGACCTCTGATTCCCAGGCTATAGTATGAGTAAACAGCTCTGCAGACTCAACCATCTGTTCTACCTCATACTCAGACGGGCAGCTGGAGATTTGGGAGCTGTGAGGAAGCAAGTGCGATTTGGGTGACACCTTTGAGGACTGGAGTATTTGTGATGTTGAAGTTGATGTGGAGGAGAGCCCACTTAAAGGAGCACTTGATATCCGTTGAAGCACCTGCTGTTTTTGTGCCTCATCTGGAATTTGTAGCGATTGGCGTGGCCGTAAGAAAGGGATCTTATCACATTGTCCGCTAAAAGAAGTAGACATTTTAGTTTGGCTGGAAGATGGTCTTTCTTCTGCACCTACCCCACGGACACAACCTTTTTTCCCCTTCCCAACACGCCTATTCCCCTTTCCACCAGCAGCAGGCCTTTTTCCACTCATTTTGGTGGTTAACTAATTCACAACTCTGGAGTTGTTTGCACAGAAAAACAATGGATGGTAACCGAGCAGAGCTGAGTGGCCAAACTGTGGTATTAGGCCAAAACTATTGGCTGGGTTAGATGCAGAAAAAAATTATTTTTAATTTGCAACCTGATGGAGGTCAGTATAGATGGACTAATAGACCAAGTCCCACACACCGCTAGAAGCCCAAATATTTTTTCAGAGCTAGATGCAGAAATTTTTTTTATTCAATTTGCAACCTGATGGAGGTCAGTATAGATGGACTAATAGACCAAGTCCCACACACTGCTAGAAGCCCAAATATTTTTTCAGAGCTAGATGCAGAAAAAAATTATTTTTAATTTGCAACCTGATGGAGGTCAGTATAGATGGACTAATAGACCAAGTCCCACACACCGCTAGAAGCCCAAATATTTTTTCAGAGCTAGATGCAGAAAAAAATTATATTCAATTTGCAACCTGCTGGAGGTCAGTATAGAAGGACTAATAGAACAAGTCCCACACACTGCTAGAAGCCCAAATATTTTTTCAGAGCTAAATGAAGAAAAATATTATTTTTAATTTGCAACCTGATGGAGGTCAGTATAGATGGACTAATAGACCAAGTCCCACACACTGCTAGAAGCCCAAATATTTTTTCAGAGCTAGATGCAGAAAAAAATTATTTTTAATTTGCAACCTGATGGAGGTCAGTATAGATGGACTAATAGACCAAGTCCCACACACCGCTAGAAGCCCAAATATTTTTTCAGAGCTAGATGCAGAAAAAAATTATTTTTAATTTGCAACCTGATGGAGGTCAGTATAGATGGACTAATAGACCAAGTCCCACACACCGCTAGAAGCCCAAATATTTTTTCAGAGCTAGATGCAGAAAAAAATTATATTCAATTTGCAACCTGCTGGAGGTCAGTATAGAAGGACTAATAGAACAAGTCCCACACACTGCTAGAAGCCCAAATATTTTTTCAGAGATAAATGAAGAAAAAAATTATTTTTAATTTGCAACCTGATGGAGGTCAGTATAGATGGACTAATAGACCAAGTCCCACACACTGCTAGAAGCCCAAATATTTTTTCAGAGCTAGATGCAGAAAAAAATTATATTCAGTTTGCAACCTGATGGAGGTCAGTATAGATGGACTAATAGAATGATGCTATGCCCAAAAGATTTTACTTCACTAGGTGCAGTAAAAAAATTGGTATTCTATACACAGGTGGTATATCTTGCAACACAGATAGGCTACTCCACTGACTAACACACTCTGCAATAGGCCAAAAAGGATTAGCTTTGCTAGATTCAGCCAAATGCTGTGAAAAAAACTTGCACAGCACTGGCACAGACCTGCCTGGCAAAAACTGATAGGAACTGATGTAACCTAGTCCTGAAAAGGACTCCAATTACAATTAGTCTTTACTCCCACAATCTATCTATTTAAGAGCACAGACCTGCTTGATAAAAGTCGTAGGAAATGCTGTAACCTAGTCCTTAAAAGGACTGCAATCACAACTATTCCCTACTCCCAAGCTATCTGTATATTTGTGCGAAAATTGGCTTGAAATTAACAAGGTATAGCGCACACAGCAACAGCGGTGCCGTCTAACACGCAGCTGCAGCAGTGAGAAAATGGTGGCGACGGGGAAAATGGCTTGGTCTTATAGGGCAAGGACATGTGACATACACTGCCAATCACACATGCCCTTGCTTGTGTGAAAAAAAGCACTTCGCTCCGTGTGTGCGCTGCTGATAGGCTGACAGATTGCACCTCCCCACTGCAAATGCGGGAAAGAGAAAAAAAAATGGAGATCTTCATTGTTCCTGCAGAGATCCATCCCCTGCCCCTCCCCCCGCCCCGCTGTACACTCAAACTGCGTATTAACATTAATTTTCATCATTACTGAGAAAAAATCCAGTTATGATTTTGGTGCACGAACAGTTATCGAACATAACCTCGAACAGCCGAATTTTTCTCAAATTGTTCGTGTTCGCCGACCGGCTCGAACACCGCCCAAAACAGCTCGAATTTGAGAATGGCGAACAGTTCGAGTAGAACAACGCTCATCTCTAATTGTCTTTTTATTCCACTGCGACCTCCACATCTAAACCAAGTGGAATTGATATTGTCTTTTTATTCCACTGCGACCTCCACCACTCTTCTAAGGGGCATTAATATTGTCTTTTTAATCCACTGCGACCTCCACCACTCTTCCAAGGGGCATTAAAACAGTTTTGATAAGCTACTGTGACCTCCACGTCTCTTCCAAGGGGCATTAAAACCGTCTGGTTAAACCACTCTGAACTCCACAGCTCTTCCTAGAGGCATTGATATTGTCTTTTTATTCGACTGTAACCTCCACCACTCGTCCAAGCGGCATTGGTTTTGTCTTTTTATTCCACTGTAACCTCCATCACTCTTCCAAGGGGCATTGTTATTGTCTTTTTATTCCACTGCGACCTCCAACTCTCTTCCAAGGGGCATTGAAACCATCTTGTTAAGCTACTGTGACCTCCAAGTCTTTTCCACGAGGCATTGATATTGTCTTTTTATTCCACTGCGACCTCCACATCTCTTCCAAGGGAAATTGATATTGTCTTTTTATTCCACTGCGACCTCTACCACTCTTCTAAGGGGCATTGATATTGTCTTTTTAATCCACTCAGACCTCCACCACTCTTCCAAGGGGCATTAAAACAGACTTGATAAGCTACTGTGACCTCCACATTTCTTCCAAGGGGCATTAAACCATCTGGTTAAACCACTCTGTACTCCACAGCTCTTCCAAGATGGAATGATATTGTCTTTTTATTCGACAGTAACCTCCACCACTCTTCGAAGGGGCATTGATATTGTCTCTGTTTTCCACTGCGACCTCCACCACTCTTCCAAGGGGCATTAAAACCGTCAATTTAAACCACTCTGAACTCCACAGCTCTTACAAGGAGCACTGGTATTGTCTTTTTATTCCACTCTAACCTCCACCTCTCTTCCAAGGAGCATTGACATTGTCTATTTATTCCACTTCGACCTCCACCACTCTTCCAAGGGGCATTAAAACTGTCTTGTTAAGCTACTGTGACCTCCACGTGTCTTCCTTGGGGCATTGATATTGTCTTTTTATTCCACTGTAACCTCCGCCACTCTTCCAAAGGGCATTGATTTTGTCTTTTTATTCCACTGCGACCTCCACCACTCTTCCAATGGACATTGTTATTGTCTTTTTAATCCCCTGCAACCTCCACCACTCTTCCAAGGGGCATTAAAACCGTCTTTTTAAGCTACTGTGACCTCCTCTTCCCTTCCACGGGGCATTGATATTGTCTTTTTATTCCACTGCGACCTCCACCACTCTTCCAAGGGCATTGATATTGTCTTTTTAATCCACTGCGAACTCCACAAGTCTTCCAAGGGGCATTAAAACCGTCCTGTTATGCTACTGTGACGTCGACTTCTCTTCCAAGGGGCATTAAAACCATCTGGTTAAACAACTCTGAACTCCACAGCTCTTCCAAGGGGCATTTGTATTGTCTTTTTTTTCCACTCTAGCCTCCACCACTCTTCCAAGGGGCATTGATATTGTTTTTTATTCCACTTTGACCTCCAACACTCTTCCGAGGGGCATTAAAACCGTCTTGTTAAGGTACTGTGACCTCCACGACTCTTCCAAGGAGCGTTAAAACCGTCTGGTTATACCACTCTGAACTCCACAGCTCTTCCAAGGGGCATTATTATTGTCTTTTTATTCCACTGCGACCTCCACCACTCTTCCAAGGGGCAATAAAACCGTCTTGTTAAAGTGCTCTGAGCTCCACAGCTCTTCCAAGGGGCATTGACAATGTATTTTTATTCCATTGTAACCTTCTGCACTCTTCCAAGTACATTGATATTGTCTTTTTGTTCCTCTGCGACGTCCTCGACTCCACAGCTCTTACAAGCGGCACTGATATTGTCTTTTTAATCCACAGCGACCTCCACCACTCTTCCAAAGGGCATTGATATAGTCTTTTTAATGCACTGTGACCTCCACGTCTCTTCCAAGGGGCATTAAAGCCGTCTTGTTAAGCTACTGTCACGTCCATGTATATTCCACGGGGCATTGATATTGTCTTTTTATTCCACTGTAACCTCCACCACTCATCCAAGTGGCATTGACATTGTCTTTTTATTCCACTGAGACTTCCACCTCTCTTCTAAGGGGCATTGATATTGTCTTTTTTAACCACTGTGATCTCCACCACTCTTCCAAGGGGCATTAAAACAGTCTTGTTAAGCTACTGTGACCTCCACGTCTCTTCCAAGGGGCATTAAAACCGTCTGGTTAAACCACTCTGAACTCCACAGCTCTTCCAAGGGGCATTGACAATGTCTTTTTATTCCATTGTAACCTTCTGCACTCTTCCAAGTGCATTGATATTGTCTTTTTGTTCCTCTGCGACGTCCTCGACTCTTCCAAGGGGCATTAAAATAGTCATGTTAAGCTACTGTGACCTCCAAGTTTCTTACACAGGGCATTGATATTGTCTTTCTATTCCACTGTAACCTCCACCACTCTTCCAAGGGGCATTGATATTGTCTTTTTATTCCACTGTAACCTCCACCAATCTTCCAAGGGGCATTGATATTGTCTTTTTATTCCACTGCGACCTCCACCACTCTTCTAAGGGGCATTGATATTGTCTTTTAAATCCACAGCGATCTCCACCACTCTTCCAAGGGGCATTAAAACAGTCTTGTTAAGCTACTGTGACCTCCTCGTCTCTTACAAGGGGCATTAAAGCCGTCTGGTTAAACACTCTGAACTCCACAGCTCTTACAAGAGGCATTGATATTGTCTTTTTATTCGACTGTAACATCCACCACTCTTCCAAGCTTCACTGATATTGTCATTTTAATGGACAGCGACCTCCACCACTCTTCCAAAGGGCATTGATATAGTCTTTTTAATGCACTGTGACCTCCACGTCTCTACCAAGGGGCATTAAAACAGTCTTGTTAAGCTACTGTGACCTCCACGTCTCTTCCAAGGGGCATTAAAACCGTCTGGTTAAACCACTCTGAACTCCACAGCTCTTCCAAGGGGCATTGATATTGTCTTTTTATTCCACTGTAACCTCCACCACTCTTCCAAGGGGCATTGATTTTGTCTTTTTATTCCACTGCGACCTCCACCACTCTTCCAATGGGCATTGTTATTGTCTTTTTAATCCCCTGCAACCTCCACCACTCTTCCAAGGGGCATTAAAACCGTCTTGTTAAGCTACTGTGACCTCCACGTCCCTTCCACGGGGCATTGATATAGTCTTTTTATTAAACTGTGACCTCCACCACTCTTCCAAGGGGCATTGATATTGTCTTTTTAATCCACTGCGAACTCCACCACTCTTCCAAGGGGCATAAAAACCGTCTTGTTATGCTACTGTGACATCGACTTCTCTTCCAAGGGGCATTAAAACCATCTGGTTAAACCAATCTGAACTACACAGCTCTTCCAAGAGGCATTTGTATTGTCTTTTTATTCCAATCTAAGCTTCACCACTCTTCCAAGGGACATTAACATTGTCTTTTTATTCCACTGCGACCTCCACCACTCTTCCAAGGGGCAATAAAACCATATTGTTAAGCTACAGTAACCTCCACATCTCTTCCATGGGGCATTGATATTGTCTTATTTTTCCACTGTAACCTCAACCAATCTTCCAAGGGGCATTGATATTGTTTTTTTATTCCAATGCGACCTCCACCACTCTTCTAAGGGGCATTAAAACCGTCTTGATAAGTTACTTTGACCTCCACGTCTCTTCCAAGGAGCGTTAAAACCATCTGGTTATATCACTCTGAACTCCACAGCTCTTCTAAGGGTCATTATTATTTTCATTTTATTCCACTGTAACCTCTACCACTCTTCCAAGGGGCATTGATATTGTCTTTTTATTCCACGGAGACCTCCACCAGTCCTCCAAGAGGCATTAAAACCGTCTTGTTAGGCTACTGTGACCTCCACGTCTCTTCCACGGGGCATTGAAATTGTCTTTTTATTCCACTGTAACCTCCACCACTCATCCAAGAGGCATTGATATTGTTTTTTTATTCCACTGTGCCCTCCACCACTCTTCCAAGGGGCATTGATAATGTCTTTTTATTCCTCTGTGACCTCCACCACTCTTCCAAGGCTCATTGATGTTGTCTTTTTAATCCACTGCGAACTCCACCACTCTTCCAAGGTTCATTAAAACGGACTTGTTAAGCTATTGTGACCTCCACATCTCTTCCACGGGGCATTGATATTGTCTTTTTATTTAACTGTAACCTCCACCACTGTTCCAAGGGGCATTGATATTGTCTTTTTATTCCACTGTAACCTCCATCACTCTTCCAAGGGGCATTCATATTGTCTTTTTATTCAACTGTAGCCTCCACCACTCTTCCAAGGGGAATTGATATTGTCTTTTTATTCCACTGCGACCTCCACCACTCTTCCAAGGGGCATTCATATTGTCTTTTTAATAAACTGCGACCTCCACCACTCTTCCAAGGGGCATTAAAACTGTCTTGTTAAGCTACTGTCACCTCCACGTCCCTTCCAAGGGGCGTTAAAACCGTCAATTAAAATCACTCTGAACTCCACATCTCTTAGAAGGGGCATTGATATTGTCTTTTTATTCCAATGCAACCTCCAGCACTCTTCCAAGGGGCATTGATATTGTCTTTTTATTCCACTGCAACTTCCACCTCTCTTACAAGGGGTATTAAAACCATCTTGTTAAGCAACTGTGACCTCCACGTCTCTTTCACGGGGCATTGATATTGTCTTTTTATTCCACTGTAACCTCCACCTCTCTTCCAAGGGGCATTGATATTGTCTTTTTATTCCACTTGGACCTTCACCACTCTTACAAGTGGCATTGATATTGACTTTTTAATCCACTGCGACCTCCACCACTCTTCCAAAGGGCATTAAAACAGTCTTGTTAATCTACTGTGACCTCAACGTTTCTTCCAAGGGGCATTAAAACCGTCAATTTAAACCACTCTCAACTCCACAACTCTTGTAAGGTTCATTGATATTGTCTTTTTATTCCACTGTAACCACTACCACTCTTCCAAGGGGCATTGATATTGTCTTTTTATTCCACTGCGACCTCCACCTCTCTTCCAAGGGGCATTAAAACCATCTTGTTAATCTAATGTGACCTCCAAGTCTCTTCCACGAGGCATTGATATTGTGTTTTTATTCCACTTCGACCTCCACATCTCTTACAAGTGGAATTGATATTGTCTTTTTATTCTACTGCGACCTCCACCACTCTTCTAAGCGGCATTGATATTGTCTTTTTAATGCACTGCGACCTCCTCCACTCTTCCAAGTGGCTTTGAAACAGTTTTAATAAGCTACTGTGACCTCCATGTCTCTTCCAATTGTCATTAAAACCGTCTGGTTAAACCACTCTAAACTCCACAGCTCTTCCAAGAGGCATTGATATTGTCTTTTTATTCGACTGTAACCTCCACCAGTCTTCCAAGGGGCATTAAAACCATCTTGTTAAGCTACTGTGACCTCCACGTCTCTTCCAAGGGGCATTAAAACCGTCAATTTAAACCAATCTGAACTTCACAGCTCTTCCAAGGAGCACTGGTATTGTCTTTATATTCCACTCTAAACTCCACCACTCTTCCAAGGGGCATTGACATTGTCTATTTATTCCACTGCAACCTCCACCACTCTTCCAAGGGGCATTTAGACCATTTTGTTAAGCTACAGTGACCTCCACAACTCTTCCATTGGGCATTGATATTGTTTTTTTATTCCACTCTAACCTCCACCACTCTTCCAAGGGGCATAGATTTTGTCTTTTTATTCCACTGCGACCTCTACCACTTTTCCAATGGGCATTGATATTGTCTTTTTAATCCAATGCAACCAGCACCACTATCCCAAGGGACATTAAAGCCATCTTCTTAAGCTCCTGTGGCCTCCAAGTCCCTTCCACGGGGCATTGATATTCTCTTTTTATTCCACTGCGACCTCCACCACTCTTCCAAGGGGCATTGATATTGTCTTTTTAATCCACTTAGAACTCCACCTCTCTTCAAAAGGGTATTAAAACCATCTTGTTATGCTACTGTGACGTCGACTTCTCTTCCAAGGTCCATTAAAACCATAGGGTTAAACCACTCTGATCTCCACAGCTCTTCCAAGGGGCATTTGCATTGTCTTTTTATTCCACTGTAACCTCCACCACTCTTCCAAGGGGCATTGACATTGTCTTTTTATTCCACTGGGACCTTCACCACTCTTCCAAGTGGCATTGATATTGTCTTTTTAATCCACTGCGTCCTCCACCACCCTTCCAAGGGGCATTAAAACCGTATTGTTAAGCTACTGTGACCTCCACGTCTCTTCCAAGGTGCATTAAAACCGTCAATTTAAATCACTCTGAACTCCACAGCTTTTGCAAGAGGCATTGATATTGTCCTTTTACTCCACTGTAACCTACAGCACTCTTTCAAGGGGCATTGATATTGTCTTTTTATTCCACTACGACTTCCACCACTCTCCAATGTGCATTAAAAACATCTTTTTTAGCTACTGTAACGTCCATGTCTATTCCACGGGGCATTGATATTGTCTTTTTATTCCACTGTGACTTCCACCTCTCTTCTAAGGGGCCAATATTGATATTGTCTTTTTAATCCACTGCGACCTCCACCACTCTTCCAAGGGGCATTAAAACAGTCTTGTTAATCTACTGTGACCTCCACGTCACTTCCAAGGGGCATTAAAACCGTCAATTTAAACCACTCTCAACTCCACAGCTCTTGTAAGGGGCTTTGATATTGTTTTTTATTCCACTGTAACCTCCAGCACTCTTCCAAGGGGCATTGATATTGTCTTTTTATTTCACTGCGTCTTCCACCACTTTCCCAAGGGGCATTAAAACTGTCTTGTTAAGCTGCTGCAACCTCCATGTCTATTCCACGTTGCATTGATATTGTCTTTTTATTCCAATGTAACCTCCACCACTCTTCTAATGGGCAGTGATATTGTCTTTTTAAACCACTGCGACCTCCACCACTCTTCCAAGAGGCATTTAAAACATCTTATTAAGCTACTATGACATCCACGTCTCTTCCAAGGGGCATTAAAATAGACTGGTTAAACCACTCTGAATTCCACAGCTCATCAAAGGGGCATTGATATTGTCTTTTTATTCCACTGTAACCTCCACAACTTTTCCTATTCGAATTGATATTGTCTTTTTATTATTATTATTATTATTATTATTATTATTATTATTATTATTTATTATTATAGCACCATTTATTCCATGGCGCTTTACATGTGATAAGGATATACATAACAAAAGCATTTACATAATCTTAACAAAATGAGTCAGCGACTGGTACAGGTTGTGGATGGCTTTGTATGCCATTGTTAGAGTTTTGAACTGGATTCTCTGGGCAATGGGGAGCCAGTGAAGAGATTGACAGAGAGGAGAGGCCGGGGAATAGCGGGGGGACAGGTGAATTAGTCGAGCAGCAGAGTTTAGGATAGATTGGAGAGGCGCAAGAGTGTTATAAGGGAGGCCACAGAGCAGAAGGTTGCAGTAGTCGAGGCGGGATATGATGAGGGCATGCACTAGTGTTTTTGCAGAGTCTTTGCTGAGGAATGCACGGATCCGGGAGATGTTTTTGAGTTGAAGTCGGCAGGAAGTGGAAAGGGCTTGAATATGTGGCTTGAAGGAGAGATCAGAGTCCAGGGTTACTCCAAGGCAGCTAGCTTGTGGGACTGGGGAGTGTGAACAGCCATTGACGTTGATGGCTAGGTCAGATGGGGGATGTGAATGAGAGGGTGGAAAGATGATGAACTCTGTTTTATCCATGTTGAGTTTTAGAAATCTGTCAAAGAAGAAGGATGACATGGCGGACAGACATTGTGGGATTTTGGTTAGCAGGGAGGAGATATCGGGTCCAGAGAGGTAGATCTGTGTATCGTCAGCATAGAGGTGATACTGAAAACTGTGAGACTCTATGAGCTGTCCCAGGCCAAAGGTGTAGATGGAGAAGAGCAGAGGTCCTAGAACTGAACCTTGGGGGACACCGACAGATAGGGGGCGAGATGAGGAGGTGGTGCGTGAGTGGGAGACGCTTAATGTCCTGTCTGTTAAGTATGAGGAGATCCAAGATAGAGCCAAGTCCATGATGCCAAGAGATGAGAGAATCTGGAGTAAGAGGGAATGGTCCACTGTGTCAAAGGCAGTTGACAGGTCCAGAAGGAGGAGGATGGAGTAGTGTCGCTTGGATTTGGCATTTAATAGGTCGTTGGTGACTTTGGTCTGGGCAGTTTCAGTCGAGTGATGTGGTCGGAAGGCAGATTGCAGGCGGTCGAAGAGGGAGCAGGAGGAGAGGTGGGAGGACAGTTCAAGGTGGACATGTTGTTCTAGTAGTTTTGAGGCAAAGGGGAGGAGTGATATGGGGCGGTAGCTTGTCAGAGAGGAAGGGTCAAGGGAGGGCTTTTTGAGGATGGGTGTGATTGCGGCATGTTTGAAACATGAGGGGAAGACACCGGTTGTTAGTGACAGATTGAAGAGGTGGGTTAGGGTTGGGATAAAGACTGTGGTAAGGTTAGTGATGAGGTGGGGTGGGATGGGATTGGGTCAAGTTCGCAGGTGGTGAGGTGTGATTTGGAGAGTAAAGAGGAGACTTGATCTTCTGTAATGGTGGAGAAGTGGGGTTTGGAGGAGGAGGGTTGAATAGATATGAGGAGGGGTTGTGTGGACTTTAGGCAAAAGTTTTGTCTGATGGTTTCAATCTTCTGTTTGAAGAATGAGGCAAAGTCATCAGCTGAGATGAGAGAAGAGGGAAGAGGTGCTGGGGGATGAAGTAGAGAGTTGAAAGTGTTAAATAGCTGTTTAGGGTTGTGAGATAGGGAGGATATGAGAGATGAGAAGTAGGTTTGTTTTGCTGTAGTGAGTGCGGACTTGAAATTAGTAAGGGATTGCTTGAATGCGATGAAGTGCTCGATGGAGTGAGACCTTTTCCATCTCTGCTCCGCAACCCTGGAGGCTCAGCGCAGTTATTTAGTAAGTTTAGTGCCAGGGTTGCCTGTTGAATGTGCGAGATGTGGTGTGTGTGAGAGGGGCGATCGAGTCTACAGCTGCAGCTATTGTGGTGTTATATGAAGCAGAAGCAACGTCTGCATCGTGTAAGGAATTTAAGAGGGAGGAGGGATTCAGAGAGTGAGTGTAAGTCAAGGTGTTTGAGATTTCTGCGATGGTATGCAAGTTTGTGGAGTGGGGATTGTTGCCCCGGGGAGGAGAGAGAAGAGAATGTAAGTAGGCTGTGATCAGAGAGAGGGAGAGGTGAGTTAGAGAGGTTAGATAGGGAACAGAGGCGGGTGAAGATGAGGTCCAGTGTGTGGCCATCTTTGTGGGTGGGTGTGGAAGACCATTGAGTGAGTCCGAAGGAGGAAGTGAGAGATAGGAACTTGGAGACTGACGAGTGGGAAGTGTTAATGGGGATGTTGAAGTCACCCATTATGATAGTGGGGATGTCAGTGGAGAGGAAGTGAAGCAGCCAGGTGGTGAAGTGGTCTAAGGTGGTGGTGGCTTGCCCTGGGGGTCGGTAAACGCCGGCCAGTTGGAGGTTGGAGGGGGAATAGATGCGCACACAGTGCACCTCAAAAGAGGGGAGTGTAGCGGAGGGTGGCAGTGGGATTTGGGTGAAAGCGCAGTGTCCTGATTGGAGAAAACCTACGCATCCGCCATGTTTGCCGTTGTGGCGGGGGGTGTGGGAAAGGTGGAATCCGCCATATGAAAGTGCAGCTGGGGAGGCTCTGTCAGAGGGGGTGAGCCAGATTTCAGTGATGGCGAAGAAGGAAAGTTTGTTTGTAATGAAAAGATCGTGGATGAAGGAAAGTTTGTTGCAGACAGAGCGAGAGTTCCATAGAGCTCCTGTTAGAGCAACTAAGGGAGTGTGGATTGGTTGGATGGGTATGAGGTTAGAAGGGTTGCGACAGTTTGTGGAAGGTCGTGGATAGGAGGAAGAAGTAACTGTGGGGATATGGTGAGGAGGACCAAGAATTGGAGAGATATCTCCAGCAGTGAGGAGGAGCAGAGAAAGTGTTAGCAGGTGGGAGCAAGAGAGAGCATGAGGTGGCTGTCTGTGTTTGGAGATCCAGGATTGAATGTTTAGGAATAATTTGGAGGAGGAGGTGAGATGAATGGGGAGGATGGAGAAAGAAATGAAGAGTTTCTTACTAGGTGTAGGGATTTGAGGGGTTACTAGAAAGTGGAGGACTATAGAGGAAAAAGTGAGAGCTAACAGAAACATAGTTAAAAGAGAGTAAGTTGTCAAAGTGTTGGTTACCTGACTACTGCCCTGACTAACTGCCTCTGAAATAACTGCCACTTATCCCCGAAGCCACTTTGCACAAGAAGACGCGTGCACCCCTTACAGAGCTTCTAAATATATAGGGCACATTAAACTATCAGGTGAAGGGCATTGTGGGAGCTGCATATGGCTAAATTAGCAGCTGGTCGTTTCACCAGGAGATGGCTGGGTGATCAAACACAGAGCTAGGACTCTAGTCTCTGCAGTTTAGCACCTCTAAAAATCAGATAAGATCTATAGTGGGGAAGGGACAGACATACGTGGGTATTGAATGGAGTGGGACAGATAAAGCAGAGAAGTTATGCAGAGCATGTACCAGTGATGTGAATCAGCAAAGCAGAGCATTAGATTACAGCAGACACCGCAAGCAGAGAAGTTATGCAGAGCATGTACCAGTGAGGTGAATCAGCAAAGCAGAGCATTAGATTACAGCAGACACAGCAAGCAGAGAAGTTATGCAGAGCATGTACCAGTGAGGTGTATCAGCAAAGAAGAGCATTAGATTACAGCAGACACAGCAAGCAGAGAAGTTATGCAGAGCATGTACCTGTGAGGTTATTCCACTGCAACCTCCACCACTCTTCCACGGGGCATTGATATTGTGTTTTTATTCCACTGTAACCTCCACCAGTGTTCTAACGGGCATTAAAACTGTCTTTTTAAGCTATTGTGACCTCCACGTCTCTTCCACAGGGCATTGATATTGTCTTTTTATTCCACTGCGACCTCCACCACTCTGCCAAGAGGCATAAAAACCGTCTTGTTAAGCTACTGTGATGTCCACGTCTCTTCCACGAGGCATTGATATTGTCTTTTTATTCCACTGTAACCTCCACCACTCTTCCAAGAGGCATTGATATTGTCTTTTTATTCCACTGTAACCTCCACCACTCTTCCAAGGGGCATTAAAACCGTCTTGTTAAGCTACTGTGACCTCCAAGTTTCTTCCAAGGGGCATTAAAACCGTCTGGTTAAACCGCTCTGAGCTCCACATCTCTTCCAAGGAGCATTGACAATGCCTTTTTATTCCATTGTAACCTTCTGCACTCTTCCAAGTGTATTGATATTGCCTTTTTATTCCTCTGCGACGTCCACGACTCTTCCAAGGGGCATTAAAACCGTCTTGTTAAGCTACTGTGACCTCCAAGTTTCTTACATAGGGCATTGATATTGTCATTTTATTCCACTGTAACCTCCACCACTCTTCCAAGGGGCATTGATTTTGTCTTTTTTTTCCACTGCGACCTCCACCACTCTTCCAATGGGCATTGTCATTGTCTTTTTAATACCCTGCAACCTCCAACACTCTTCCAAGGGCAATTAAAACTGACTTGTTAAGCTACTGTGACCTCCATGTCTCTTCCACAGAGCTTTGATATTGTCTTTTCTTTCCACTGGAACCTCCAACACTCTTCCAAGGTGCATTGATATTGTCTTTTTACTCCACTGAGACCTCAACCACTACTTCAAGGAGCATTGACATTGTCTTTTTAATCCACTTCGACCTCCACCACTCTTCCAAGGGGCATTAAAACAGTCTTGTTAATCTAATGTGACCTCCACGTCTCTTCCAAGGGGCATTAAAACCGTCAATTTAAACCACTCTCAACTCCACAGCTCTTGCAAGGGTCATTGATATTGTCTTTTTATTACACTGTAACCTCCACCACTCTTCCAAGGGGCATTGATATTGTCTTTTTATTCCACTGCAACCTCCACCTCTCTTCCAAGGGGCATTAAAACCATCTTGTTAAGCTACTGTGACCTCCAAGTCTCTTCCACGAGGCATTAATATTGGCTTTTTATTCCACTGTGACCTCCACATCTCTTCCATGTGGAATTGATATTGTCTTTTTATTCCACTGCGACCTCCACCACTCTTCTAAGGGTTATTGATATTGTCTATTTAATTCACTGCGACCTCCACCACTCTTCCAAGGGGCATTAAAACAGTTTTGATAAGCTACTGTGACCTCCACGTCTCTTCCAAGGGGCATTAAAACCATCTGGTTAAACCACTCTGAACTCTACAGTTCTTCCAAGAGGCATTGATATTGTATTTTTATTCGACTGTAACCTCCACCACTCTTCCAAGGGGCATTAAAACTGTCTTGTAAAGCTACAGTTACCTCCACGTCTCTTCCAAGGGGCATTAAAACCGTCAATTTAAACCACTCTGAACTCCACAGCTCTTGCAAGAGGCATTGATATTGTCTTTTTATTCCACTGTAACCTCCACCACTCTTCCAATGGGCATTGATTTTGTCTTTTTAATCCACTGCGACCTCCATCACTCTTTCAAGGAGCATTAAAACCGTCTTGTTTAGCTCCTGTGACCTCCACGTCTATTCCACTGTGACTAAAAACCTTCTGGTTAAACCACTGTGAACTCCACAGCTCTTCCAAGGGGCATTGATATTGTCTTTTTATTCCACTGTAACCTCCACCTCTTTTCCAAGGGACATTGATATTGTCTTTTTATTTTAATGCGACCTCCACCACTCTTCCAAGGGGCATTAATATTGTCTTTTTATTCCACTGCGACCTCCTCCACTCTTCCAAAGGTCATTGATATTGTCTTTTTATTCCACTGTAACCTCCACCACTCTTCCAAGAGGCATTGATATTGTCTTTTATTCCACTGAGACTTCAACCACTCTTCCACAAGGCATTGATATTGCCTTTGTATTCCAATGTGACCTGCACGTCTCTTCCAAGGGGAATTAAAACCGTCAATTTAAACCACTCTGAACTCTACAGCTCTTCCAAGGAGCATTGGTAATGTCTTTTTATTCCACTCTAACCTCCATCACTCTTCCAAGGGGGCATTGACATTGTCTTTTTATTCCACTGTAACCTCCACCACTCTTCCAAGGGGCATTAAAACGGTCTTGTTAAGCTACTGTGAAGTCGAAGTCTATTCCAAGGGGCATTAAAACCATCTGGTTAAACCACTGTAAACTCCACAGCTCTTCCAAGGGGCATTGATATTGTCTTTTTAGTCCGCTGCGCACTCCACCCCTCTCCAAGGGGCATTAAAACCGTCTTGTTAAGCTACTGTGACCTCCACGTGTCTTCGAAGGGGTATTGATATTGTCTTTTTATTCCACTGTAACCTCCACCAATCTTCCAAGGGGCATTGATATTGTTTTTTAACTCCACTGCGACCTCCACCACTCTACCAGGGGGCAATAAAACCGTCTTGATAAGTTACTGTGACCACCACGTCTCTTCCAAGAGGCGTTAAAACCGTCTGGTTATTCCACTCTGAACTCCACAGCTCTTCTAAGGGGCATTATTATTGTCTTTTTATTCCACTGCGACCTTCACCAGTCCTCCAAGGGGCAATAAAACCATCTTGTTAAGCTACTGTGACCTCCACGTCTCTTCCACGGGGCATTGCAATTGTTTTTTAATTCCACTGTAACATCCACCACTCGTCCAAGGGTCATTGATATTGTCTTTTTATTCCACTGCAACCTACACTACTATTCCAAGGGGCATTCATATTGTCTTTTCAATCCACTGTGACCTCCACCACTCTTCCAAGGGGCATTAAAACAGTCTTGCTAAACTACTGTGACCTCAACGTATCTTCCACGGGCCATTGATATTGTCTTTTTATTCCACTGAAACCTCCACCACTCATCCAAGGGGCATTGATATTGTCTTTTTATTCCACTGTAATGTCCACCACTCTTCCAAGGGGCACTCATATTGTCTTTTTATTCCACTGCGACCTCCACCACTCTTCGAAGGGGCATTGATAATATCTTTTTATTCCACTGCGACCTCCACCACTCTTCCATGGGACATTAAAACCATCTTGTTAAGCTTCTGTGACCTCCATGTCTCTTCCACATGGCATTGATATTGTCTTTTTATTCCACTGTAACCTCCATCACTCTTCCAAGGGGCATTGATATTGTCTTTTTATTCAACTGAGACTTCCACCACTCCTTCAAGGAGCATTGACATTGTCTTTTTAATCCACTTCGAACTCCACCACTCTTCAAAGGGGCATTAAAACAGTCTTGTTAATCTACTGTGAACTCCACGTCTCTTCCAAGGGGCATTAAAACCGTCTATTTAAACCACTCTCATCTCCGCAGCTCTTGCAAAGTGCATTGATATTGTCTTTTTATTCCACTGTAACCTCCAGCACTCTTCCAAGGGGCATTGATATTGTATTTTTATTCCATTGCGACTTCCACCTCTCTTCCAAGGGGCATTAAAACCGTCTTGTAAAGCTACTGTGACATCCACGTCTCTTTCACGGGGCATTGATATTGTCTTTTTATTCCACTGTAACCTTCACCACTCTTAGAAGGGGCATTGATATTGTCGTTTTATTCCACTGCGACCTCCACCTCTCTTCCAAGGGGCATTAAAACCGTTTTGTTAAGCTACTGTGACCTCCACGTCACTTCCAAGGGACATTAAAACCGTCTGGTTTAACTTCTCTGAACTCCACAGCTCATCCAAGGGGCATTGATATTGTCTTTTTCTTCCACTGTAACCTCCACCACTCTTCCAAGGGGCATTGATACTATCTTTTTATTCCACTGCGACCTTCACTACTCTTCCAAGGGGCATTGATATTGTCTTTTTATTCCACTGTGACCTCCACCACTCTACCAAGGGGCATTTATATTGTTTTTTTAATCAGCTGCGACCTCCACCACTCTTCAAAGGGGCATTAAAACCGTGGTGTTAAGCTACTTTGACCACCACGTCAATACCATGGGGCTTTGATATTGTCTTTTTATTCCACTGCGACCTCCACCGCTCTACCAAGGGGCATTGATATTGTCTTTTTAATACACTGCGACATCCACCACTCTTCCAAGGGGCATTAAAACCGGCTAGTTAAGCTATTGTGACCTCCACGTCTCTTCCAAGGGGCATTAAAACCGCCTATTTAAACCACTCTGAACTCCACAGCTCTTCCAAGGGGCATTGATATTGTCTTTTTTTTCCATTGTAACCTTCACCACTCTTCCAAAGGGCATTGATATTGTCTTTTAGTTCCACTGCGACCTCCACCCCTCTTCCAAGGGGCATTGATATTGTCTTTTAAATACACTGCGACCACCACCACTCTTCCAAGGGGCATTGATATTGTCCTTTTAATCCACTGTGACCTCCACGTCTCTTCTAAGGGGCATTAAAACTGTCAATTTAAACAATTCCGAACTCTAAAGCTCTTCGAAGGAGCATTGGTATTGTCTTTTTATTCCACTCTAACTTCCACCACTCTTCCAAGGGGCATTGACATTGTCTTTTTTTTCCACTGCGACCTCCACCACTCTTCCAAGGGCATTAAAACAGTCTTGTTAAGCTACTGTGACCTCCACGTCTCTTCCAAGGGGCATTAAAACTGTCAATTTAAACCACTCTGAACTCCACAGCTCTTGCAATAGGCATTGATATTGTCTTTTTATTCCACTGTAACCTCCACCACTCTTCCAAGGGGCATTGATTTTGTCTTTTTAATCCACTGCGACCTCCATCACTCTTCCAAGGAGCATTAAAACCGTCTTGTTTAGCACCTGTGACCTCCACGTCTATTCCACGGTGACTTAAAACCTTCTGGTTAAACCATTGTGAGCTCCACAGCTCTTCCAAGGGGCATTGATATTGTCTTTTTATTCCACTGTAACCTCCACCACTCTTCCAAGCGGCATTGATATTGTCTTTTTATTTTACTGCGACCTCCACCACTCTTCCAGGGGGCATTAATATTGTCTTTTTATTCCACTGCGACCTCCACCACTCTTCCAAGGGTCAATGATATTGTCTTTTTATTCCACTGTAACTTCCACCACTCTTCCAAGGGGCATTGATACTGTCTTTTTATTCCACTGAGACTTCAACCACCCTTCCACAAGGCATTGATATTGTCTTTTTATTCCACTGTGACCTCCACGTCTCTTCCAAGGGGAATTCTAACCGTCAATTTAATCCACTCTGAACTCTACAGCTCTTCCAAGCAGCATTGGTAATGTCTTTTTATTCCACTCTAACCTCCACCACTCTTCCAAGGGGGCATTGACATTGTCTTTTTATTCCACTGCGACTTCCACCACTCTTCCAAGCGGCATTAAGACCATCTTGTTAACCTACAGTGACCTCCACAACTATTCCACTGGGCATTGATATTGTCTTTTATTCCACTGTAACCTCCACCACTCTTCCAAAGGGCATTGATATTGTCTTTTTATTCCACTGCGACCTCCACCACTCTTCCAAAGGGCATTGATATTGCCTTTTTAATCCTCTGCGACATCCACCACTCTTCCAAGGGCATTATAACAGTTTTGTTAAGCTACTGTGACCTCCCCGTCTCTTCCAAGGGGCATTAAAACCGTGTGGTTAAACCACTCTGAACTCCACAGCTCTTCCAAGGGGCATTGATATTGTCTTTTTTTTCCCCTGTAACCTCCAAAACTCTTCCAAGGGGCATTGATGTTGTCTTTTTAATCCACTGCGACCTCCACCACTCTTCCAAGGGGCATTAAAACCGTCTTTTTAAGCTACTGTCACGTCCTTGTCTATTCCACGGGACATTGATGTTGTCTTTTTAATCCACTCTAACCTCCACCACTCTTCCAAGGGGCATTGATATTGTCTTTTTATTCCACTGCAACTTCAACCTCTTTTCTAAGGGGCATTGATATTGTCTTTTTAATCCACTGCGACGTCCAACACTCTTCCAAGCAGCACTAAAACAGTCTTGTTAAGCTACTGTGACCTCCACGTCATTTCCAAGGGGCATTAAAACCTTCTGTTTAAACCACTCTGAACTCCACAGCTGTTCCGAGGGGCATTGATATTGTCTTTTTATTCCACTGTAACCTCCACCACTCTTCCAAGTGGCATTGATTTTGTCTTTTTATTCCGCTGCGACCTCCACCACTCTTCCAAGGGGCAATGATATTGTCTTTTTAATCCACTGCGACCTCCACCACTCTTCCAAGGTGCATTAAAACGGTCTTGTTAAGCTACTGTGACGTCGAAGTCTCTTCCAAGGGGCATTAAAACCTTCTGTTTAAACCACTCTGAACTCCACATCTCTTCCAAGGGGCATTTGTATTGTCTTGTAATTTCACTCATACCTCCACCACTCTTCCAAGGGACATTGACATTGTCTTTTTATTCCACTGCGACCTCCACCACTCTTCCAAGGGGCATTAATATTGTCTGTTTATTCCACTGCGCACTCCACCCCTCTCCAAGGGGCATTAAAACCATCTTGTTAAGCTACTGTGACCTCCACGTGTCTTCGAAGGGGCATTGATATTGTCTTTTTATTCCACTGCAACCTCCACCAATCTTCCAAGGGGCATTGATATAGTTTTTAACTCCACTGCGACCTCCACCACTCTACCAGGGGGCAATAAAACCGTCTTGATAACTTACTGTGACCACCAAGTCTCTTCCAAGAGGCGTTAAAACCGTCTGGTTAAACCACTCTGAACTCCACAGCTCTTCTAAGAGGCATTATTATTGTCTTTTTATTCCACTGTAACCTCCACCACTCTTCCTAGGGGCATTGATATTGTCTTTTTATTCCACTGCGACCTTCACCAATCCTCCAAGGGCCAATAAAACCATCTTGTTAAGCTACTGTGACCTCCACGTCTCTTCCACGGGGCATTGGAATTGTCTTTTAATTCCAATGTAACATCCACCACTCGTCCAAGGGGCATTGATATTGTCTTTTTATTCCACTGCAACCTACATTACTATTCCAAGGGGCATTGATATTGTCTTTTTAATCCACTGTGACCTCCAGCACTCTTCCAAGGGGCATTAAAACCGTCTTGCTAAACTACTGTGAACTCAACGTCTCTTCCACGGGCCATTGAAATTGTCTTTTTATTCCACTGAAACCTCCACCACTCATCCAAGGGGCATTGATATTGTCTTTTTATGCCAATGTAGCCTCCACCACTCTTCCAAGGGTCATTGATATTGTCTTTTTATTCCACTGCGATCTCCACCACTCTTCGAAGGGGCATTGATATTTTATTTTTATTCCACTGCGACCTCCACCACTCTTCCATGGGACATTAAAACCATCTTGTTAAGCTACTGTGACCTCCATGTCTCTTCCATAGGGCATTGATATTATCTTTTTATTTCACTGTAACCTCCAACACTCTTCTAAGGGGCATTGATATTGTCTTTTTATTCAACTGAGACTTCCACCACTCCTTCAAGGAGCATTGACATTGTCTTTTTAATCCACTTCGAACTCCACCACTCTTCCACAGGGCATTAAAACAGTCTTGTTAATCTACTGTGAACTCCACGTCTCTTCCAAGGGGCATTAAAACCGTCAATTTAAACCACTCTCATGTCCACAGCTCTTGCAAAGTGCATTGATATTGTCTTTTTATTCCACTGTAAACTCCAGCACTCTTCCAAGGGGCATTGATATTGTTTTTTTATTCCACTGCGACTTCCACCTCTCTTCCAAGGGGCATTAAAACCGTCTTGTTAAGCTACTGTAACATCCACGTCTCTTTCACGGGGCATTGATATTGTCTTTTTATTCCACTGTAACCTTCACCACTCTTAGAAGGGGCATTGATATTGTCTTTTTATTCCACTGCGACCTCCACCACTCTTCCAAGGGGCATTGATATTGTCTTTTTTTTCCTCTGCGACCTCCACCACTCTTCCAAGGGGCATTGATATTGTCTTTTTATTCCACTGTCACCTCCACTACACTTCCAAGGGGCAGTGATATTATCATTTTATTCCATTGCGACCTCCACTACTCTTCCAAGAGGCATTGATATTGTCTTTTTAATCAACTGCGACCTCCACCACTCTTCCAAGGGGCATTAAAACTTTGGTCTTAAGCTACTTTGAACACCACGTCAATTCCATGGGGCATTGATATTGTCTTTTTATTCCACTGCTTCCTCCACCACTCTACCAAGCGGCATTGATATTGTATTTTTAATCCACTGCGACCTCCACCACTCTTCCAAGGGGCATTAAAACCGTCTAGTTAAGCTATTGTGACCTCCACGTCTCTTCCAAGGGGCATTAAAACCATCAAGTTAAACCACTTTGAACTCCACAGCTCTTCCAAGGGGCATTGATATTGTCTTTTTATTCCACTGCGACCTCCACCACTCTTTAAAGTGGCATTGATATTGTCTTTTTAATCAACTGCGACCTCCACCTCTCTTCCATGGGGCATTAAAACCGTCTTATTAAGCTACTGTGACCTCCACCACTCTTCCAAGGGGCATTGATATTGTCTTTTTAATCCACTGTTACCTCCACGTCTCTTCCAAGGGGCATTAAAACCGTCAATTTAAACCACTCTGAACTCTACAGCTCTTGCAAGGAGCATTGGTATTGTCTTTTTAATCCACTGCGACCTCCACCACTCTTCCAAGGTCATTAAAACAGTCTTTTTAAGCTTCTGTGACCTCCACGTCTCTTCCAAGGGGCATTAAAACAGTCTGGCTAAAAAACTCTGTACTCCACAGCTCTTCCAAGGGGCATTGATTTTGTCTTTTTATTCCACTGCGACCTTAACCACTCTTCCAATGGGCATTGATATTGTCTTTTTAATTCACTGCGACCTTAACCACTTTCCACTGGGCATTGATATTGTCTTTTTATTCCACTGTAACCTCCACCACTCGTCCAAGGGGCATTGATATTGTCTTTTTATTCCACTGCGACCTACACCACTCTTCCAAGGGGCATTGATATTGTCTTTTTAATCCACTGTGACCTCCACCACTCTTCCAAGGGGCATTAAAACCGTCTTGCTAAACTACTGTGACCTCAAAGTCTCTTCCACGGGCCATTGATATTGTCTTTTTATTCCACTGAAACCTCCACTACTCATCCAAGGGGCATTGATATTGTCTTTTTATTCCAATGTAACCTCCACCACTCTTCCAAGGGGCATTGATGTTGTCTCTGTATTCCACTGTAACCTCCAACAATCTTCCAAGGGGCATTGATATTGTATTTTTATTCCACTGTAGCCTCCATCATTCTTCCAAGGGGCATGGATATTGTCTTTTTAATCCACTGCGACCTCCACCACTCTTCCAAAGGGCATTAAAACCATCTGGTTAAACCACTCTGAACTCCACAGCTCTTCCAAAGGGCATTGGTATTGTCTTTTTATTCCACTGCGACCTCCACCACTCTTGCAAGGGGCATTAAAACCAACTTGTTAAGCTACTGTGACCTCCACATCTCTTCCACGGATCATTGATATTGTTTTTTTAATCCACTGTAACCTCCATCACTCTTTCAATGGACATCGATATTGTCTTTTTATTCCATTTCGACCTCCACCATTGTTCCAAGGGGCATTGATATTGTCTTTTTAATCCACTGCGACCTCCACCACTCTTCC
This sequence comes from Phyllobates terribilis, assembly GCF_046119375.1. Lineage (NCBI taxonomy): Eukaryota > Metazoa > Chordata > Amphibia > Anura > Dendrobatidae > Phyllobates > Phyllobates terribilis. Next base: position 1,084,895 of record NW_027362984.1, on the reverse strand, counting down.
AAGGGGCATTAAAACCATCTTTTTAAGCTATTGTGACCACCATATCTCTTCCACGGGGCATTGATATTCTCTTTTTATTCCACTGTAACCTCCAACACACTTCCAAGGGGCATGGATATTGTCTTTTTATTTAACTGCGACCTCCACAACTCTTCCAACGGGCATTGATATTGTCTTTTTAATCCTCTGCGACCTCCACCACTCCTCCAAGGGGCATTAAAACCATTTTGTTAAGGTAGTGTGACCTCCTGGTCTCTTCCTAAGGGCATTAAAACCGTCAATTTAAACCACTCTGAACTCCACAGCTCTTGCAAGGGGCATTGATATTGTCTTTTTATTCCACTGTAAGCTCCAGCACTTTTCCAAGGGGCATTGATATTGTCTTTTTATTCCACTGCGACTTCCACCTCTCTTCCAAGGCGCATTAAAATTGTCTTGTTAAGCTACTGTGACCTCCACGTCTTTTTCAGTGGGCATTGATATTATCTTTTTATTTCACTGTAACCTCCAACACTCTTCCAAGGGGCATGGATATTGTCTTTTTATTCAACTGCGACCTCCACAACTCTTCCAAGGGGCATTGATATTGTCTTTTTATCCAATGAAACCTCCACCACTCTCCCAAAGAGCATTAAAACCAACTTATTAAGCCACTGTGACCTCCACGTCTCTTCCAAGGAGCATTAAAACTTTATGGTTAAACCACAGTGAACTCCACATATCTTCCAATTGGCATTGATATTGTCTTTTTATTCCACTGTACCCTCCACCACTCTTCCAAAGGGCATTGAAATGGTATTTTTATTCCACTGCGACCTCCATCACTCTTCCAAGGGGCATTGATATTGTCTTTTTATTCCACTGCGACCTCCACTACTCGTCCAAGGGTCATTGATATTGTCTTTTTATTCCACTGTAGCCTCCACCACTCTTCCAAGGGGCATTGATATAATCCTTTCAATCCACTGCGACCTCCACCACTCTTCCAAGGGGCATTAAAACCATCTGGTTAAACCACTCTGAACTCCACAGCTCTTCCAAAAGTCATTGATATTGTCTTTCTATTCCACTGCGACCTCCACCACTCTTCCAAGGGGCATTAAAACCAACTTGTTAAGCTACTGTAACCTCCACATCTCTTACACGGGGCATTGATATTGTCTTTTTATTCCACTGTAACCTCCACCACTCTTTCAATGGGCATTGATATTGTCTTTTTATTTCACTGTGACCTCCACCATTATTCCAAGGGACTTTGATATTGTCTTTTTAATCCACTGCGACCTCCACCACTCTTCCAAGGGGCATTAAAACCATCTTTTTAAGCTATTGTGACCTCCACATCTCTTCCATGGGGCATTGATATTGTCTTTTTATTCCACTGTAACCTCCACCACTCTTCCATGGTGCATTGATATTGTCTTTTTATTCCACTGCGACCTCCACCACTCTTCCAAGGGGCATTGATATTGTCTTTTTAATCCTCTGCGACCTCCACCACTCTTCCAAGGGGCATTAAAACCATTTTGTTAAGGTAGTGTGACCTCCAGGTCTCTTCCTAAGGGCATTAAAACCGTCAATTTAAACCATTCTGAACTCCACAGCTCTTGCAAGGGGCATTGATATTGTCTTTTTATTCCACTCTAAGCTCCAGCACTTTTCCAAGGGGCATTGATATTGTCGTTTTATTCCACTGCGACTTCCACCTCTCTTCCAAGGCGCATTAAAATCGTCTTGTTAAGCTACTGTGACCTCCACGTCTTTTTCACTGGGTATTGATATTGTCTTTTTATTCCACTGTAACCTCCAACACTCTTCCAAGGGGCATTGATATTGTCTTTTTATTCCACTGCGACCTCCACCACTCTTCTAAGGGGCATTGATATTGTCTTTTTAATCCTCTGCGACCTCCACCACTCTTCCAAGGTGCATTAAAACCATTTTGTTAAGGTAGTGTGACCTCCCGGTCTCTTCCTAAGGGCATTAAAACCGTCAATTTAAACCACTCTGAACTCCACAGCTCCTGCAAGGGGCATTGATATTGTCTTTTTATTCCACTGTAGCCTCCACTACTCTTCCAAGGGGCATTGATATTGTCTTTTTAATCCACTGAGACATCCAACACCCTTCCAAGGGGCCTTAAAACCGTCTTGTTAAGATATTGTGATCTCCACATCTCTTCCACGGGGCATTGATAATGTCTTTTTATTTAACTGTATCCTCCACCACTATTCCAAGGGGCATTGATATTGTCTTTTTATTCCACTGTAAACTCCACCACTCTTCCAAGGGGCATTGATATTGTCATTTTATTCCACTGTATCCTCCACCACTCTTTCAAGGGGCATTGATATTGTCTTTTTATTCCATTGCAACCTCTACCACTCTTTTAAGGGGCATTGATATTGTCTTTTTAATCCACTGCAACCTCCACCACTCTTCCAAGGGTTATTAAAACCGTCTTGTTAAGCTACTGTGACCTCCAAGTCTTTTCCATGGGGCATTGATATTGTCTTTTTATTCCACTGCGACCTCCACCACTCTTACAAGGGTCATTAAAACAGTCTTGTTAAGCCACTGTGACCTCCACGTCTCTTCCAAGGGGCATTAAAACCGTCTGGTTAAACCACTCTGAACTCCACAGCTCTTCCAAAGGGCATTGGTATTGTCTTTTTATTCCACTGCGACCTCCACCACTCTTCCAAGGGGCATTAATATTGTCTTTTTAACACATTGTGACCTCCACCACTCTTCTAAGGGGCATTAAAACCGTCTTGTTAAGCTATTGTGACCTCCCCATCTCTTCCACGGGGCATTGAAATTGTCTTTTTATTCCACTGTAACCTCCACCACTAGTCCAAGGGTCACTGATATTGTCTTTTTTATTCCACTACGACTTCCACCTCTCTTCCGCGGGGCATTTAAACCGTCTTGTTAAGCTACTGTGGCCTCCACGTCTCTTTCACTTGGCATTGATATTGTCATTTTTTTCCACTGTTACCTCCACCACTCTTCCAAGGGGCATTGATATTGTCTTTTTATTCCACTGGTACCTCCACCACTTTTCCAAGGGGCATAGATATTGTCTTTTTATTCCACTGCGACCTCCACCACTGTTCCAAGGGACATTAAAACTGTCTTGTTAAGCTACAGTGACCTCCAATTCTTTTCCACGGGGCATTGATATTGTCTTTTTATTCCACACCGACCTCCACCACTCTTCCAAGGGGCATTGATACTGTCTTTTTAATCCACTGTGACCTCCACCACTGCTCCAAGGGGCATTAAAACCGTCTTGTTAAGCTATTGTAACCTCCACATCTCTTCCACGGGGCATTGATATTGTCTTTTTATTCCACACCGACCTCCACCACTCTTCCAAGGGGCATTGATATTGTCTTTTTAATCCACTGTGACCTCCACCACTCTTCCAAGGGGCATAAAAACCATCTTGTTAAGCTATTGTGACCTCCATATCTCTTCCACGGGGCAGTGATATTGTCTTTTTATTCCACTGTAACCACCACCACTCTTCCACGGGGCATTGATATTGTCTTTTTATTCCACTGCGACCTCGACCACTCTTCCAAGTGGCATTAATATTGTCTTTTTAATCCACTGCGACCTCCATCACACTACCAAGGGGCATTAAAACCATCTTGTTAAGCTACTGTGAACTCCACGTCTCTTCCAAGGGCCAATAAAATCGTCTGGTTAAACCTCTTTGAAATCCACAGTTCTTCCAAGTGGCATTCATATTGTCTTTTTATTCCAATGTAACGTGCACCACTCTTCCAAGGGGCACTGATATTGTCTTTTTATTCCACTGAGACCTCCACCACTTTTCCAAGGGGCATTGATATTGTCTTTTTAATCCTCTGCGACCTCCACCACTCTACCAAAGGGCATCGAAACCGTCTTGTTAAGCTACTTTGACCTCCACGTCTCTTCCTAGGGGCATTAAAACCGTCAATTTAAACCACTTCGAACTCCACAGCTCTTGCAAGGGGCATTGATATTGTCGTTTTATTCCACTGTAACCTCCAGCACTAGTCCAAGGGGCATTGATATTTTCTTTTTATTCCACTACGACTTCCACCTCTCTTCCAAGGGGCATTTAAACCGTCTTGTTAATCTACTGTGACCTCCACGTCTCTTTCAAGGGGCATTAATATTGTCTTTCATTTCAACTGTAACCTCCACCACTCTTCCAGCGGGCATTGATATTGTCTATTTATTCCACTGCGAACTCCACCACTGTTCCAAGAGACATTAAAACTGTCTTGTTAAGCTACAGTGACATCCAATTCTCTTCCTCGGGGCATTGATATTGTATTTTTATTCCACTGCAACCTCCACCACTCTACCAAGGGGCATTGATATTGTCTTTATAATCCACTGTGACCTCCACCACTCTTCCAAGGGGCATTAAAAGCGTCTTGTAAAGCTACTGTGACCTCCATGTCTCTTCAATGGGTATTAAAACCATCTGGTTTAACCTCTCTGAACTCCACAGCTCTTCCAAGGGGCATTGATATTGTCTTTTTATTCCACTGCGACCTCCACCACTTTTCCAAGGGGCATTAAAACTGTCTTGTTAAGTTTCTGTGATCTCCACATCTCTTCCACGGGGCATTGATATTGTCTTTTTTTTCCATTGTAACCTACACCACTCTTCCAAGGGGCATTGATTTTGTCTTTTTATTTCACTGCGACCTCCACCACTCTTCCAAGGGGCATTGATTTTGTCTTTTTAATCTATTGCGACCTCCATTACTCTTCCAAGGGGCATTAAAACTGTCTTGTTAAGCTACTGTGACCTCCTCATCTCTTCCAAGGGGCATTGAATCCTTCTGGTTAAACCATTCTGAACTCCACAGAACTTCCAAGGGGTATTGATATTATCTTTTTAATCCACTGAGACCTCCACCACTCTTCCAAGGAGCATTGATATTGTATTTTTATTCCATTGCGTCTTCCACCTCTCTCCCAAGGGGCATTAAAACTGTCTTGTTAAGCTGCTGTAACCTCCATGTATATTCCACAGGGCATTGATATTGTCTTTTTATTCCAATGTAACCTCCACAACTCTTCTAAGGGGCATTGAAATTGTCTTTTTAAGCCACTGCGACCTCCACCACTCTGCCAAGGGGCATTAAAACAGTCTTGATAAGCTACTGTGACCTCTACGTCTCTTCCAAGGGGCAATAAAACCGTCTGGTTAAACCATTCTGTACTCCACAGTTCTTCCAAGGAGCATTGATATTGTCTTTTTATTCGACTGTATCTTCCTCCACTCTACCAAGGGGCATTGATATTGACTTTTTATTTAACTGCGACCGAGACCACTATACCAAGGGGCATTGATATTGTCTTTTTAATCCACTGCGACTTCCACCACTCTTCCAAGTGGCATTAAAACCATCTTGTTTAGCTACTGAGACCTCCACGTCCCTTCCACGGGTCATTGATATTGTATTTTAATTCCACTGCGACCTCCACAACTCTTCCAAAGGGCATTGATATTGTCTTTTTAATCCACTGCGACCTCCACCACTTCTCCAAGGGGCATTAAAACCGTCTTGTTAAGCTACTGTGACCTCCACGTCTCTTCCAAGGGGCAATAAAACCGTCTGGTTAAAACACGCTGAACTCCGCAGCTCTTCCAAGGGGCATTGGTATTGTCTTTTTATTCCACTGTAACCTCCACCACTTTTCCAAGGGGAAATGACATTGTCTTTTTATTCCACTGTGAACTCCACAATTCTTCCAAGGGGCATTAAAACTGTCTTGTTAACCTGCAGTGACCTCCACATCTCTTCCACTGGGCATTGATATTGTCTTTTTATTCCAGTGTAACCTCCACCACTCTACCAAGGGGCATTGATATTGTATTTTTTTTCCACTACGACCTCCACCACTCTTCCAAGGGGCATTGATATTGTCTTTTTAATCCTCTGCGAACTCCACCACTTTTCCAAGGGGCATTAAAACCGTCTTGTTAAGCCACTGTTACCTTCACATCTCTTCCACGGTGCATTGATATTGCCTTTTTATTCCACTGTAGCTTCCACCACTCTTCCAAGGGGCATTGATTTGTCTTTTTATTCCACTGCGACCTCCACCACTCTTCCAAGGAGCATTGATATTGTATTCTTAATCTACTGCGACCATCACCACTCTTCCATGGGGCATTAAAACCGTCTTGTTAAGGAACGGTGACCTCCATGTCTCTTCCAAGAGACATTAAAACCGTCTGGTTAAACCATGCTGAACTCCACAACTCTACCAAGGAGCATTGATATTGTCTTTTTATTCCACTCTAACCCCCACCACTCTTCCAAGGGGCATTGATATTGTCTTTTTATTCCACTGCGACCTCCACCACTCCTCCAAGGGGCATTGATATTGTCTTTTTATTCCACTGCGACCTACACCACTCTTTCAAAGGGCATTGATATTGTCTTTTTATTCCACTGTAACCTCCACCACTCTTCCAAGGGGCATTGATATTGTCTTTTTAATCCACTGCGACCTTGGCCATTCTTCCAAGGGGCATTAAAACCATCTGGTTAAACCACTGTGAACTCCACAGCTCTTCCAAAGGGCATTGATATTGTATTTTAATTCCATTGTAACCTGCACTTCTCTTCCAAGTAGCATTGATATTGTCATTTTATTCCACTGCGATCTCCACCACTCTTCCAAGGGGCATTAAAATCATCTTGTTAAGCTACTGTGACCTTCAAGTCTCTTCCAAGGGGCATTAAAACCGTGTGATTAAACCACTCTGAGCTCCGCAGCTCTTCCAAGGAGCATTGATATTGTCTTTTTATTCCACTGTAACCTCCACCACTCTTCCAATGGGCATTCATACTGTATTTTTATTCCACTGCGACCTCCACCACTTTTCCAAGGGGCATTTAAACCTTCTTGTTAAGCTACTGTGACCTCCAAGGCTCTTCCACGGGGCATTGATATTGTTTTTTTATTCCTCTGCGACCGCCACCTCTTTTCCAAAGGGCATTGATATTGTCTTTTTAATCCACTGCGACCTCCACGTCTCTTCCAAGGGGCATTAAAACCGTCTGGTTGAACCACTCTAAACAACACAGCTCTTCCAAGGTGCATTGATATTGTCTTTTTATACCACTGTAATCTTCACCACTCTTCCAAGGGGCATTGATATTGTCTTTGTATTCCACTGCGACCTCCACCACTCTTCCAAAGGGCATTGATATTGTCTTTTTAATGCACTTCGACCTCCATCACTCTTCTAAGGGGCATTAAAACCGTCTTGTTAAGCTAATGTGACCTCAATGTCTCTTCCAAGGGGCATTAAAACCGTCTGGTTAAACTACTCTGAGCTAGACAGCTCTTCCAAGGAGCATTGATATAGTCTTTTTATTCCTCTGTAACCTCCACCACTCTTCCAAGGGGCATTGATATTTTCTTGTAATTCCACTGTAACCTTCACCACTCTTCCAAAGGGCATTGATATTGTCTTTTTATACACTGTTACCTCCACCACTCTTCCAAGGGGAATTGATATTGTCTTTTTATTCCACTGTGACCTCCACCACTCTTCCTAGCGGCATTGATATTGTCTTTTTAATCCACTGCGACCTCCACCACTCTTCCAAGGGCATTACAACCATCATTTTAAGCTACTATGACCTCCACGTCTCTTCCAAGGGGCATTAAAACCGTCTGGTTAAACCACTCTGAGCTCCACAGCTCTTCCAAGGAGCATAGATATAGTTTTTTTATTCCTCTGTAACCTCCACCACTCTTCCAAGGGGCATTGATATTGTCTTTTTATTCCACTCCGACCTCCACCACTTTTCCAAGGGGCATTAAAACAGTCTTGTTAAGCTACTGTGACCTCCACATCTCTTCCACGGGGCATTGATATTGTCTTTTTATTCCAATGTAACCTCCACCACTCTTCCAAGGGGCATTGATATTGTCTTTTTATTCCACTGCGACCTCCACCACTCTTCATAGGGGCATTAAAACCGTCTTGTTAAGCTTGTGTAACCTCCACGTCTCTTTCACGGGGCATTGATATTGTCTTTTTATTCCACTGTAACCTCCACCACTCTTCGAAGGGGCATTAAAACCGTCAATTTAAACCACTCTGAACTCCACAGCTCTTGCAAGGGGCATTGATATTGTCTTTTTATTCCACTGCGACCTCCACCACTCTTCCAAAGGGCATTAAAACCGTCTTGTTAAGCTAATGTGACCTAGACGTCTTTCCCAAGGGGCATTAAAACCGTCTGGTTAAACCACTCTGGCGTCCACGTCTCTTCCACTGGGCATTGATATGTCTTTTTATTCCATTGAAACCTACACCACTCTTCCAAGGGGCATTTATATTGTCTTTTTATTCCACTGCGACCTCCACCACTCTTCCAAGGGGCACTGATATTGTCTTTTTAATCCACTGCGACATCCACCACTCTTCCAAGGGGCATTAAAACCATCTTGTTAAGCTAATGTGACCTCCACGTCACTAACAAGGGGCATAAAACCGTCTGGTTAAACCACTCTGAACTCCACAGCTCTTCCAAGGGGCATTGATATTGTATTTTTATTAAACTGGGACCTCCACAACTCTTCCAAGGGGCATTCATATTGTCATTTTATTCCACTGCAACCTCCACCACTCTTTCAAGGGGCATTGATATTGTCTTTTTAATCCACTGCGACCTACACCACTCTTCCAAGGGGCATTAAACTGTGTTGTTAAGCTACTGTGACCTCAACGTCAATTCCATGGGGCATTGATATTGTCTTTTCATACTACTGCGACCTCCACCATTCTTCCAAGGGGCATTGATAATGTCTTTTTAATCCACTTCGACCTCCATCACTCTTCCAAGGGGAATTAAATCAGTGTGGTTAAACCACTCTGAACTCCACAGCTCTTCAAAGGGGCAGTGATATTGTCTTTTTTTTCCACTGTAACCTTCACCACTCTTCCAAGGGGCATTGATATTGTCTTTTTAATCCACTTCGACCTCCATCACTCTTCCAAGGGGCATTAAAACAGTCTGGTTAAACCACTCTGAACTCCACAGCTCTTCAAAGGGGCAGTGATATTGTCTTTTTTTTCCACTGTAACCTTCAGCACTCTTCCAAGGGGCATTGATATTGTCATTTTATCCACTGTAACCTCCACCACTCTTCCAAGGGGCATTGATATTGTCTTTTTATTCCACTGCGACCTCCACCACTCTTCCAAGGGGCATTGATATTGTCTTTTTAATTCACTGCGACCTCCACCACTCTTCCAAGTGCATTACAACCATCTTGTTAAGCTACTGTGACCTCCACATCTCTTCCAAGGGGCATTAAAACCGTCTGATTAAACCAATCTGAACTCCACAGCTCTTGCAAGGAGCATTGATATTGTCTTTTCATTCCAATTAAACCTCCACCACTCTTCCAAGGGGCATTGATATTGTCTTTTTATTCCACTGCGACTTCCACCACTCTTCCAAGGGGCATTAAACTGTCTTGTTAATCTACTTTGACCTCCACGTCTCTTCCACGGGGCATTAATATTGTCATTTTATTCCCCTGCGATCTCCACCACTTTTCCAAAGGGCATTGATATTGTCTTTTTAATCCACTGCGACCTCCACCACTCTTCCAACGGGCATTAAAATCATCTTGTTAAGCTACTGTGACCTCCATGTCTCTTCCACGGGGCAATGATATTGTCTTTTTATTCCACTGCAACCTCCACAAATCTTCAAAGGGGCATTGATATTGTCTTTTTATTCCACTGCGACCTCCAGCACTCTTCCCATGGGCATTGATATTGTCTTTTTAATCCACTGCGACCTCCACTACTCTTCCAAGGGGCATTAAAACTGTGTTTTTAAGCTACTGTGACCTCATCGTCAATTCCATGGGGCATTGATATTGTCTTTTTATTCCACTGCGACCTCCACCACTCTTCCAAAGGGTATTGATATTGTCTTTTTAATGCACTTCGAACTCCATCACTCTTCCAAGGGGCATTAAAACCGTCTTGTTAAGCTAATGTGACCTCAATTTCTCTTCCAAGGGGCATTAAAACCGTCTGGTTAAACTACTCTGAGCTAGACAGCTCTTCCAAGGAGCATTGATATAGTCTTTTTATTCCTCTGTAACCTCCACCACTCTTCCAAGGGGCATTGATATTTTCTTTTTATTCCACTGTAACCTTCACCACTCTTCCAAAGGGCATTGATATTGTCTTTTTATGCACTGTTACCTCCACCACTCTTCCAAGGTGCATTGATATTGTCTTTTTATTCCACTGCGACCTCCACCACTCTTCCTAGCGGCATTGATATTGTCTTTTTAATCCACTGCGACCTCCACAACTCTTCCAAGGGCATTACAACCATCATTTTAAGCTACTATGACCTCCACGTCTCTTCCAAGGGGCATTAAAACAGTCTGGGTAAACCACTCTGAGCTCCACAGCTCTTCCAAGGAGCATAGATATAGTCTTTTTATTCCTCTGTAACCTCCACCACTCTTCCAAGGGGCATTGATATTGTCTTTTTATTCCAGGGCGACCTACACCACTTTTCCAAAGGGCATTGATATTGTCTTTTTAATCCACTGCGACCTCGACGTCTCTACCACGGGGCAATGATATTGTCTTTTTATTCCACTGCGACCTCCACCCCTCTTCCAAGGGGCAATTATATTGTCTTTTTTTTCCACTGTAACCTCCTCCACTCTTCCAAGGGGCATTGATATTGTCTTTTTAATCCACTGCGACCTTCGCCATTCTTCCAAGGGGCATTAAATCCATTTTGTTAAGCTACTGTGACCTCCACGTCTCTTCTAAGGGCATTAAAACCGTCTGGTTAAACCATGCTGAACTCCCCAGCTCTTTCAAAGGGCATTGATATTGTCTTTTTATTTCACTGTAACGTCCACCACTCTTCAAACGGGCATTCATATTGTATTTTTATTCCACTGCGACCTCCACCACTCTACAAAGGAGCATTAAAACTGTCTTGTTAAGCTACTGTGACCTCCACGTCTCTTCCAAGGGGCATTAAAACCGTCAATTTAAACCACTCTGAACTCCACAGCTCTTGCAAGAGGCATTGATATTGTCTTTTTATTCCACTGCGACCTCCACCACTTTTCCAAAGGGCATTGATATTGTCTTTTTAATCCACTGCGACCTCCACCACTCTTCCAAGGGGCATTAAAACCGTCTTGTTAAGCTACTGTGGCCTCTATGTATCTTCCACCGGGCAATGATATAGACTTTTTATTCCACTGCGACCTCCACCATTCTTCCAAGGAGCATTGATATTGTCTTTTAAATCCACTGTGACCTCCACCGTTTTTCAAAGTTGCATTAAACCCGTGTTGTTGAGCTACTGTGACCTCCACGTCTCTTCCACGGGGCTTTGATATTTTCTTGTTATTCCACTGCGACCTCCCCAACTCTTCCAAGGGGATTTGATATTGTCTTTTTAATCCACTGCGATCTCCACCACTCTTCCAAGGGGCATTAAAACCGTCTTGTTAAACTACTGTGACCTCCACGTCTTTTCCAAGGGGCATTAAAACGATCTGGTTAAACCGCACTGAACTCCACATCTCTTCCATGGGGCATTGAAATTGTTTTTTTGTTCCACTGTAACCTCCACCACTCTTTCAAGGGGCATTGATATTGTCTTTTTATTCCACTGCGAACTCCACCACTTTTCCAAGGGGCATTAAAACCGTCTTGTTAAGCCACTGTGACCTTCACATCTCTTCCACGGTGCATTGATATTGTCTTTTTATTCCACTGTAGCTTCCACCACTCTTCCAAGGGGCATTGATTTGTCTTTTTATTCCACTGCGACCTCCACCACTCTTCCAAGGAGCATTGATATTGTATTCTTAATCTACTGCGACCACCACCACTCTTCCATGGGGCATTAAAACCATCTTGTTAAGGAACAGTGACCTCCATGTCTCTTCCAAGAGACATTAAAACCGTCTGGTTAAACCACGCTGAACTCCACAGCTCTACCAAGGAGCATTGATATTGTCGTTTTATTCCACTCTAACTTCCACCACTCTTCCAAGGGGCATTGATATTGTCGTTTTATTCCACTGCGACCTCCACCACTCCTCCAAGGGGCATTGATATTGTCTTTTTATTCCACTGCGACCTACACCACTCTTTCAAAGGGCATTGATATTGTCTTTTTATTCCACTGTAACCTCCACCACTCTTCCAAGGGGCATTGATATTGTCTTTTTAATCCACTGCGACCTTGGCCATTCTTCCAAGGGGCATTAAAACCATCTGGTTAAACCACTGTGAACTCCACAGCTCTTCCAAAGGGCATTGATATTGTATTTTCATTCCATTGTAACCTGCACCTCTCTTCCAAGTAGCATTGATATTGTCATTTTATTCCACTGCGATCTCCACCACTCTTCCAAGGGGCATTAAAATCATCTTGTTAAGCTACTGTGACCTTCAAGTCTCTTCCAAGGGGCATTAAAACCGTCTGGTTAAACCACTCTGAGCTCCGCAGCTCTTCCAAGGAGCATTGATATTGTCTTTTTATTCCACTGTAACCTCCACCACTCTTCCAATGGGCATCCATACTGTATTTTTATTCCACAGCGACCTCCACCACTTTTCCAAGGGGCATATAAACCGTCTTGTTAAGCTACTGTGACCTCCAAGGCTCTTCCACGGGGCATTGATATTGTCTTTTTATTCCACTGCGACCGCCACCTCTTTTCCAAAGGGCATTGATATTGTCTTTTTAATCCACTGCGACCTCCACGTCTCTTCCAAGGGGCATTAAAACCGTCTGGTTGAACCACTCTAAACAACACAGCTCTTCCAAGGTGCATTGATATTGTCTTTTTATACCACTGTAATCTTCACCACTCTTCCAAGGGGCATTGATATTGTCTTTTTATTCCACTGTGACCTCCACCATGCTTCCAAGGGGCATTAAAACCGACTTGTTAAGCTACTGTGACCACCATGTCTTTTCCACAGGACACTGATATTGTCTTTTTGTTCCACTGCGACCTCCACCACTCTTCCAAGGGGCATTGATATTGTCTTTTTAATCCACTGCAACCTCCACCACTCTTCCAAAGGGCATTAAAACCGTCTTGTTAAACCACTCTGACCTCCACGTCTCTTCCACTGGGCATTGATATTATCTTTTTATTCCATTGAAACCTCCACCACTCTTCCAAGGGGCAATGAAATTGTCTTTTTATTGCACTGTGACCTCCACCACTCTTCCAAGGGGCACTGATATTGTCTTTTTAATCCACTGCGACATCCACCACTCTTCCAAGGGGCATTAAAACCATCTTTTTAAGCTAATGTGACCTCCACGTCACTACCAAGGGGCATAAAACCGTCTGGTTAAACCACTCTGAACTCCACAGCTCATCCAAGGGGCATTGATATTGTATTTTTATTCCACTGGGACCTCCACAACTCTTCCAAGGGGCATTGATATTGTCATTTTATTCCGCTGCAACCTCCACCACTCTTTCAAGGGGCATTGATATTGTCTTTTTAATCCACTGCGACCTCCACCACTCTTCCAAGGGGCATTAAACTGTGTTGTTAAGCTACTGTGACCTCAACGTCAATTCCATGGGGTATTGATATTGTCTTTTTATACCACTGCGACCTCCACCACTCTTCTAAGGGACATTGATATTGTCTTTTTAATCCACTTTGACCTCCATCACTCTTCCAAGGGGCATTAAAACCATCTTGTTAAGCTAATGTGACCTCAACTTCTCTTCCAAGGGCCATTAAAACCATCTGGTTAAACCACTATGAACTCCAAAGCTCTTCAAAGGGGCAGTGATATTGTCTTTTTATTCCACTTTAACCTTCACCACTCTTCCAAGGTTCATTGATATTGTCATTTTATCCACTGTAACCTCCACCACTCTTCCAAGGTGCATTGATATTGTCTTTTTATTCCACTGCGACCTCCACCACTCTTCCAAGGGGCATTGATATTGTCTTTTTAATTCACTGCGACCTCCAACACTCTTCCAAGTGCATTACATCCATTCTGTTAAGCTACTGTGAACTCCACATCTCTTCCAAGGGGCATTAAAACCGTCTGATTAAACCACTTTGAACTCCACAGCTCTTCGAAGGAGCATTGATATTGTCTTTTCATTCCAATTAAACCTCCACCACTCTTCCAAGGGGCATTGATATTGTCTTTTTATTCCACTGCGACCTCCACCACTCTTCCAAGGGGCATTAAAGCCGTCTGTTAATCTTCTTTGACCTCCACGTCTCTTCCACGGGGCATTAATATTGTCTTTTTAATCCCCTGCGATCTCCAACACTTTTCCAAAGGGCATTGATATTGTCTTTTTAATCCACTGCGACCTCCACCACTCTTCCAACGGGCGTTAAAACCATCTTGTTAAGCTACTGTGACCTCCACGTCTCTTCCACGGGGCAATGATATTGTCTTTTTATTCCACTGCGACCTCCACAAATCTTCCAAGGGGCATTGATATTGTCTTTTTATTCCACTGCGACCTCCACCACTCTTCCAAGGGGCATTGATATTGTCTTTTTAATCCACTGCGACCTCCACCACTCTTCTAAGGGGCATTAAAACTATGTTGATAAGCTACTGTGACCTCAATGTCAATTCCAAGGGGCATTGATATTGTCTTTTAATTCCAATGCGACCTCCACCACTCTTCCAAGGTACATTGATATTGTCTTTTTAATGCACTTCGACCTCCATCAATCTTCCAAGGGGCATTAAAAGCGTCTTGTTAAGTTAATGTGACCTCAATGTCTCTTCCAAGGGGCATTAAAACGGTCTGGTTAAACCACTCTGAGATCCACAGCTCTTCCTAGGAGCATTGATATAGTCTTTTTATTCCTCTGTAACCTCCACCACTCTTCCAAGGGGTATTAATATTATCTTTTTATTCCACTGTAACCTTCACCACTCTTCCAAAGGGCATTGATATTGTCTTTTTATACACTGTTACCTCCACCACTCTTCCAAGGGGCATTGATATTGTCTTTTTATTCCACTGCGACCTCCACCACTCTTCCTAGGGGCATTGAATTTGTCTTTTTAATCCACTGCGACCTCCACCACTCTTCCAAGGGCATTACAACCATCATTTTAAACTACTGTGACCTCTACATCTCTTCCAAGGGGAATTAAAACCGTCTGGTTAAACCACTCTGAGCTCCACAGCTCTTCCAAGGAGCATTGATATAGTCTTTTTATTCCTCTGTAACCTCCACAACTCTTCCAAGGGGCATTGATATTGTCTTTTTATTCCAGTACGACCTACACCACTTTTCCAAAGGGCATTGATATTGTCTTTTTAATCCACTGCGACCTCGACGTCTCTACCATAGGGCAATGATATTGTCTTTTTATTCCATTGCGACCTCCACCACTCTTCCAAGGGGCATTGATATTGTCTTTTTTTTCCACTGTAACCTCCCCCACTCTTCCAAGGGGCATTGATATTGTACTTTTAATCCACTGCGACCTTCGCCATTCTTCCAAGGGGCATTAAAACCGTTTTGTTAAGCTACTGTGACCTCCTCGTCTCTTCCAAGGGCATTAAAACCGTCTGGCTAAACCATGCTGAACTCCCCAGCTCTTTCAAATGGCATTGATATTGTCTTTTTATTTCACTGTAACGTCCACCACTCTCCAAACGGGCATTGATATTGTCTTTTTATTCCACTGCGACCTTCACCACTCTTCCAAGGAGCATTAAAACTGTCTTGTTCAGCTACTGTGACCTCCACGTCTCTTCCACGGGGCATTGATATTGTCTTTTTATTCCACTGCGACCTCCACCTCTTTTCCAAAGGGCATTGATATTGTCTTTTTAATCCACTGCGACCTCCACCACTCTTCCATGGGGCATTGATATTGTCTTTTTATTCCACTGTGACCTCCACCACTGTTCCAAAGAGCATTGATATTGGAACAGAAGGAGAGAGTTGAAAGTGTTAAATAGCTGTTTAGGGTTGTGAGATAGGGAGGATATGAGAGATGAGAAGTAGGTTTGTTTTGCTGTAGTTAGTGCGGACTTGAAATTAGTGAGGGATTGCTTGAATGCGATGAAGTGTTCGATGGAGTGAGACCTTTTCTATCTCCGCTCCGCAACCCTGCAGGCCCGGCGCAGTTCTTTAGTAAGTTTAGTGTGCCAGGGTTGCCTGTTGAATGTGCGAGATGTGGAGTGTGTGAGAGGGGCGATCGAGTCTAGAGCTGCAGCTATTGTGGTGTTATATGAAGCAGCAGTAATGTCTGCATCGTGTAAGGAATTTATGTCTGTAAGAGGGAGGAGGGATTCAGAGAGTGAGTGTAAGTCAAGATGTTTGAGATTTCTGCGAGGGTATGCAAGTTTGTGGAGTGGGGATTGTTGCCCCGTGGAGGAGAGAGAAGAGAATGTAAGTAGGCTGTGATCAGAGAGAGGGATGGGTGAGTTAGAGAGGTTAGATAGGGAACAGAGGCGGGTGAAGATGAGGTCCAGTGTGTGGCCATCCTTGTGGGTGGGTGTGGAAGACCATTGAGTGAGTCCGAAGGAGGAAGTGAGAGATAGGAACTTAGAGATAGACGAGTGGGAAGTGTTAATGGGGATGTTGAAGTCACCCATTATGATAGTGGGGATGTCAGTGGAGAGGAAGTGAAGCAACCAGGTGGTGAAGTGGTCTAAGAAGGTGGTGGCTTGCCCTGGGGGTCGGTAAACGACGGCCAGTTGGAGGTTGGAGGGGGAATAGATGCGCACACAGTGCACTTCAAAAGAGGGGAGTGTAACGGAGGGTGGCAGTGGGATTTGGGTGAAAGCGCAGTGTTCTGATAGGAGAAAACCTACGCCTCTGCCATGTTTGCCGTTGGGGCGGGGTGTGTGGGAAAGGTGGAATCCGCCATATGAGAGTGCAGCTGGGGAGGCTGTGTCAGAGGGGGTGAGCCAGGTTTCAGTGATGGCGAGGAAGGAAAGTTTGTTTGCAATGAAAAGATTGTGGATGAAGGAAAGTTTGTTGCAGACAGAGCAAGCGTTCCATAGAGCTCCTGTTAGAGCAACTAAGGGAGTGGGGATTGGTTGGATGGGTATGAGGTTAGAAGGGTTGCGACAGTTTGTGGAAGGTCGTGGATAGGAGGAAGAAGTAACTGTGGGGATATGGCGAGGAGGACCAGGATTTGGAGAGATATCTCCAGCAATGAGGAGGAGCAGAGAAAGTGTTAGCAGGTGGGAGCAAGAGAGAGCATGAGGTGGCTGTCTGTGTTTGGAGATCCAAGATTGAATGTTTAGGAATAATTTGGAGGAGGAGGTGAGATGAATGGGGAGGATGGAGGGAGATATGAAGAGTTTCTTACTAGGTGTAGGGATTTGAGTGGTTACTAGAAAGTGGAGGACTATAGAGGAAAAAATGAGAGCTAACAGAAACATAGTTAAAAGAGAGTAAGTGGTCAAAGTGTTGGTTACCTGACTCCTGCCCTGACTAACTGCCTCTGAAATAACTGCCACTTATCTCCGAAGCCACTTTGCACAAGAAGACGCGTGCACACTCCAGCACAAGTGCACCCGTTACAGAGCTTCTAAATATATAGGGCACATTAAACTATCTGGTGAAGGGCATTGTGGGAGCTGCATATGGCTAAATTAGCAGCGGGTCGTCTCACCAGGAGATGGCTGGGTAATCAAACACAGAGCTAGGACTCTAGTCTCTGCAGTTTAGCACCTCTAAAAATCAGATAAGATCTATAGTGGGGAAGGGACAGACATATGTGGGTATTGAATGGTGTCGGACAGATAATGCAGAGAAGTTATGCAGAGCATGTACCAGTGAGGTGAATCAGCAAAGCAGAGCATTAGATTACGGCAGACACAGCAAGCAGAGAAGTTATGCAGAGCATGTACCAGTGAGGTGAATCAGCAAAGCAGAGCATTAGATTACAGCAGACACAGCAAGCAGAGAAGTTATGCAGAGCATGTACCAGTGAGGTTATTCCACTGCGACCTCCACCACTCTTCCAAGAGGCATTAAAACCGTCTTGTTAAGCTACTATGACCTCCACGTCCCTTCCACGGGGCATGGATATTGTCTTTTTATTCCACTGCGACCTCCACCACTCTTCCTAGGGGCATTGATATTGTCTTTTTAATCCACTGCGACCTCCACCACTCTTCCATGGGACATTGATATTGTCTATTTATCCCACTGCGACCTTCACCCCTCTTCCAAGGAACATTGATATTGTCCTTTTTTTCCACTGTAACCTCCACCACTCTTCAAAGGAGCAATGATATTTTCTTTTAATCCATTGCGACCTCCACCACTCTTCCAAGGGGCATTGATATTGTCTTTTTATTCCACTGCGACCTCCACCACTCTTCCAAGGGGCATTGATATTGTCTTTTTAATCCACTGCGACCTCCACCACTCTTCCATGGGGCATTGATATTGTCTTTTTAATCCACTGTGACCTCCACGTCTCTTCCAAGGGGCATTAAAACCGTAAATTTAAACCACTATGAACTCCACAGCTCTTCCAAGGAGCACTGGAATTGTCTTTTTATTCCACTCTAACCTCCACCACTCTTCCAAGGGGCATTGACATTGTCTATTTATTCAACTGCGACCTCCACCACTCTTCAAAGTGGCATTAAGACCATCTTGCTAAGCCACAGTGACCTCCACAACTCTTCCATGGGGTATTGATCTTGTCTTTTTATTCCACTGTAACCTCCACAACTCTTTCAAGGGGCATTGATTTGTCTTTTTATTCCACTGCGACCTCTACCACTCTTCCAATGGGCATTGATATTGTCTTTTTAATCCACTGCAACTTCCACCACTCTTCCAAGGGGCATTAAAGCCGTCTTGTTAAGCTACTGTCAAGTCCTTGTCTATTCCACTGGGCACTGATATTGTCTTTTTATTCCAATGTAACCTCCACCACTCTTCCAAGTGGCATTGACATTGTCTTTTTATTCCACTGCGACTTCCACCTCTCTTCTAAGGGGCATTGATATTGTCTTTTTAATCCACTGCAACCTCCACCACTCTTCCAAGGGGCATTAAAAACGTCTTGTTAAGCTACTGTGACCTCCACGTCCCTTCAACGGGGCACTGTTATTGTCATTTTATTCCACTGCGACCTCCACCACTCTTCCAAGGGGCATTGATATTGTCTTTTTAATCCACTGCGACCTCCACCACTCTTCCAATGGGCATTAAAACATTATTGTTAAGCTGCTGTGACCTCCACGTCTCTTCCAAGGTGCATTAAAATCGTAAATTTAAACCACTTTGAACTCCACAGCTCTTGCAAGAGGCATTGATATTATCTTTTTACTCCACTGTAACCTACAGCACTGTTTCAAGGGGCATTGATATTGTCTTTTTATTTCACTACGACTTCCACCACTCTCCCAAGGTGCATTAAAAACATCTTGTTTAGCTACTTTAACGTCCATGTCTAATCCACGGAGCATTGATATTGTCTTTTTATTCCACTGTATCCTCCACCACTCTACCAAGGGGTATTGATATTGTCTTTTTATTCCACTGCGACTTCCACCTCTCTTCTAGGGGGAATTGATATTGTCTTTTTAATCCACTGCGACCTCCACCACTCTTCCAAGGGGCATTAAAACAGTCTTGTTAATCTACTGTGACCTCCACGTCTCTTCAAAGGGGCATTAAAACCATCTTGTTAATCTACTGTGACCTCCACGTCTCTTCCAAGGGGCAATAAAACCATCTGGTTAAACCACTCTGAACTCCACAGCTCTTCCAAGGGGCATTGGTATTGTCTTTTTATTACACTCTAACCTCCACCACTCTTCCAAGGGGCATTGACATTGTCTTTTTATTCCACTTCGACCTGCATCATTCTTCCAAGGGGCATTGATATTGTCTTTTTATTCCACTGCTACCTCCACCAGTCTTCCAAGGGGCATTGATATTGTCTTTTTAATCCACTGCGACCTCCACCCCTTTCCAAGAGGCATTAAAAACGTCTTTTTAAGCTACAGTGACCTCCACATCTCTTCCAATGGGCATGGATATTGTGTTTAAATTCCACTGTAACCTCCACCACTCTACCAAGGGGCATTGATATTGTATTTTTATTCCACTGCGACCTCCACCACTCTTTCAAAGGGCATTAAAACCATCTTGTTAAGCTACTGTGAACTCCACGTCTCTTCCACGGGGCATTGATGTTGTCTTTTTATTCCACTGCGACCTCCACCACTCTTCCTCGGGGCATTGATATTGTCTTTTTTATCCACTGCAACCTCCACCACTCTTCCATGTGGCATTAAAACCGTCTTGTTAAGTTGCTGTGACCTCCATGTCTCTTCCAAGGGGCATTAAAACCGTATGGTTAAGCCATCTGAACTACACAGAACTTCCAAGGGGCATTGATATTGTCTTTTTATTCCACTGCGACCTCCACCACTCTTCCAAGGGGCATTGATATTATCTTTTTATTCCACTGAGATTTCAACCACTCCCTTCAAGGAGCATTGACATTGTCTTTTTAATCCACTTCGAACTCCACCACTCTTCCAAGGGGCATTAAAACAGTTTGTTAATCTACTGTGACCTCCACGTCTCTTCCAAGGGGCATTAAAACGTTCCATTTAAACCACTCTCAACTCCCAGCTCTTGCAAGGGGCTTTCATATTGTTTTTTATTCCACTGTAACCTCCAGCACTCTTACAAAGGGCATTGATATTGTCTTTTTATTCCACTGCGACTTTCACCTCTCTTCCAAGGGACATTAAAACCGTCTTGTTAAGTTAATGTGACATCCACGTCTCGTTCACGGGGCATTGATATTGTCTTTTTATTCCACTGTAAACTCCACCACTCTTCCAAGGGGCATTGATATTGTCCTTTTTTCTACTGCCACCTCCACCACTCTTCCAAGGGGCATTGAAATTGTATTTTTAATCCACTGCGACCTCCACCACATTTCCAAGGGGCATTAAAAATGTCTTTTTAAGCTACTGTGACCTCCACGTCACTTGCAATGGGCAATAAAACCGTCTGGTTTAACTACTCTGAAATCCACTGCTCTTCCAAGGGGAATTGATATTGTCTTTTTAATCCACTGTTACCTCCACCACTCTTCCATGGGGCATTGATATTGTTTTTTTATTCCACTGCGACCTCCACTACTCTTGCAAGGGGCATTGATATTGTCTTTTTATAACAATGTAACCTCCAGTACTCGTCCAAGGGGCATTGATATTTTCTTTTTGTTTCACTGCAACTTCCACCTTGTAACGGGTCTGGGAGGCGGAACCTCTGAGCTACTATACAAGGGGGCGGCCCTTGTAAGGGAGCGGGTGGCAGTCTCTGGATGAACGGACAGGGAGATACGGCAAGTGATCAGGGCAGTCTCTGGGTAATGTGTAGGTACGACCTGTGATGGCAGAGCCTCCGGGTAGGCTAGCAGGCAGATGGTAGATGTGTGCTCCCAGGTGAGCAAGCGAGAGTCTCTGGAATAACAGGTGGTCACGGCACGTGACGGCGGAGCCTCCGGGCAGGCAAGCAGGCAGGTAACGGAGAAGCGCTCCCAGGTGAGCGGGCAAGAGTCTCTGAAATAGCTGGTGGTCACAGCACGTGACAGCGGAGCCTCCGGGTAGACAAGCAGGCAGGTAGTGGAGCAGCGCTCCCAGGTGAGCGGGCAAGAGTCTCTGAAATAGCTGGTGGTCACAGCACGTGACAGCGGAGCCTCCGGGTAGACAAGCAGGCAGGTAGTGGAGCAGCGCTCCCAGGTGAGCGGGCAAGAGTCCGAAGTAGCTGATGGTCATAGCACGTGACAACGGAGCCTCCGGGCTGGCAAGCAGGCAGGTAACGGAGAAGCGCTCCCAGGTGAGCGGGCAAGCTGGTCCATAGACAGACTGACCGGAGTTGTAAGGCAGACCGTCGGACCTCAGGCAAGCAGGCAGGTAGCTGATGTGCGCTCCCAAGTGAGCTGGCAGGCTGGTCCTTTAGACAGACTGACAGGAGTAGTAAGGCAGACCGTCGGACCTCAGACTGGCAGACTGGTAACAAGTATTCAGGCAGGAATCAGGCAGGTAACTGGCAGGTAACTGGCAGGTAACTGGCAGGTAACTGGCAACGGGACCTGAGGGCTGAAGCACAGGTGAGACACAGGTGCAAACAACATTGCTCGGGCACCTCCATTTTGGAGGAGGTGCCTTATATATGATGAAGTCCTCCGGCCATTGGCCGGGGACTCCTTAGGACGGCGCGCGCGGCCCCTTTAAGAGGAGGGGAGCGCGCGCGCGCGCGCCCTAAGCACAGGGGCCGGGAAGGAGCGCGCACTGAGAGCAGAGCGGGAGGAGGACGCCGGGAAGGAGCGCGCGCTGACAGCAGAGCGGGGGGAGGACGCCGGGCACGGAGCAGAGCGGTGAGGGGAGCAGCGTCCCTGCCTAGCAGAGGGCAGGGACGCCGGCACTACAGTACCCCCCCCTTTATGCCCCCCCTTTTTTAGGCCAGACAGAAATTTAGCTAGGATGAGAGGGGCATGGATGTTCTCCCGGGGCTCCCACGTTCTCTCCTCAGGACCAAACCCCTTCCAATCTACCAGAAAAAAGGTCTTTCCTCTTACCCTTTTGGTGGCAAGAATGTTCTCTACCTCAAACTCGTCCTCAGCAGAAACCGGAGCAGGAGGCGTACCTGTAGACTTGAAAAAAGAATTAAGTACCACGGGTTTGAGGAGAGATACATGGAAGGAGTTAGGGATCCGTAAGTTGGCCGGGAGTTTCAATTTATAGGCCACCGGATTGATCTGACTGATGACCTCCAGTGGACCGATGAACCGAGGCCCTAACTTATAGGAAGGGATCTTGAGCCGGACATATTTGGACGAGAGCCAGACTTTATCCCCAGGACGGAATTGAGGAGGATCCAGACGTCTTTTGTCAGCATGTCTTTTCATACGCTCGGATGACAGAAGGAGTGAGGACCGGGTACTCTCCCATATGGAGGAAAATTCGCTAACAAGAGATTCCGCAGCCGGATTGTCCACCGAGGTGGAGACGGGAAACGGGATCCGAGGGTGCTGACCGTAGACTACAAAAAACGGGGATTTGGAGGAAGATTCGCTTTCGTGATTGTTGTACGAGAATTCGGCCCACGGCAGGAGATCCACCCAGTCAGAATGGTGGGCATTAACGAAGTGCCGGAGGTAACTGGTCAGGTTCTGATTGATCCGCTCCACTTGACCATTAGACTGTGGGTGGTAAGCGGAGGAGAAGTCCAGGGTGACGTCCAGTAATTTACAAGTGGCTCTCCAGAAACGAGAAGTGAACTGTACCCCTCGATCCGACACGATGTGACGGGGTAGGCCATGAAGACGGAAAATGTGGCGGATAAAGTCTTTAGCCAGCTCGGGTGCAGACGGAAGGCCTGGCAGGGGAATGAAGTGAGCCATCTTGGAAAAGCGGTCAGCGACCACCCAAATGACCGTACAACCGGCTGAGACGGGCAGATCAGTAATGAAGTCCATCGCTATATGCTGCCAGGGGGCAGCAGGTACTGGCAGAGGAAGAAGGCGGCCGGCCGGCAGGTGTCTCGGAACTTTGTTGCGGGCGCAGGACACACAGGCAGAAACAAAGTCTATTACATCCTTGTGCAGGTTAGGCCACCAGTAGTGCCGGGTAATAAGCTGGAGGGTCTTTTTCTGACCGGCGTGGCCAGCTAGTTTAGACGAATGACCCCAGTGTAGGATCTTCTCCCGATCAGGTACTGATACGAACGTCTTACCGGGAGGGAGACGATTTAGACTCACGGGAGCCACCTGCATTACTCTGGCGGGATCGATGATGTGTTTCGGATCTTCCTCGAGATCAGACACCAGAAAGGATCGAGACAAGGCGTCCGCCTTGACGTTTTTGTCAGCCGGGCGAAAATGAAGGATAAAATCAAAACGAGCAAAAAACAAGGACCACCGGGCTTGGCGCGGGTTAAGTCTCTGGGCGTGCTGGAGTTAAGCCAAGTTCTTGTGGTCAGTGTAAATTATTACCGGGTGAAGAGCCCCCTCAAGCAGGTAACGCCACTCCTCCAATGCCAGTTTGATGGCCAATAACTCTCGATCTCCTATGGAATAATTACGCTCCGAGGAGGAGAAGAGTTTGGAGAAGAAGCCGCAAGTAACCATTCTCCCGGAAGAAGATTTTTGAGTAAGTACCGCTCCGGCTCCAGAGGAGGAGGCGTCCACTTCCAGGAAAAACTGCTTGTTGCCGTCCGGGCGATGCAGCACCGGGGCGGAAGAGAAGGCCTGTTTTAAGGAAAGAAAGGCTTCCTCTGCTTCGGGCGGCCACTCTTTGGGATTAGTACCCTTACGGGTGAGCGCGGAAATTGGGGCAGTCCGAGAAGAGAAGTGTGGTATGAAGAGGCGGTAGTAGTTGGCGAAGCCCAGGAACCGCTGAATGGCCTTCAACCCCTCCGGTCGGGGCCATTTCTCGATGGCAGACAGTTTCTCTGGATCCATTCGTAGGCCGGTCTGAGAAATAATGTAGCCCAAAAACGGAAGCAAGGTCTGCTCAAAGAGGCACTTCTCGTATTTAGCGAAGAGGTGATTCTGCCTGAGCCTGAGCAGGACTTGACGAACGTCCCTCCGGTGAGTCTGGAGATCCGGAGAGAAGACCAAGATGTCGTCCAGGTACACCACTACGCAGGAGTAGAGAAGGTCCCGGAAGATGTCATTGACCAACTCTTGAAAGACGGCAGGAGCGTTACAGAGACCAAAGGGCATTACCAGGTATTCATAGTGGCCGTCCCGGGTGTTGAAGGCCGTCTTCCATTCATCCCCCTGACGGATACGAACCAGGTTGTATGCCCCACAAAGGTCCAGTTTGGTGAAGATCCTAGCCCCCCTCAGACGGTCAAATAATTCTGGAATGAGCGGAAGGGGGTACTTATTCTTCACCGTGATCTGGTTTAGGCCTCTATAGTCTATACAGGGACGGAGAGAGCCGTCCTTCTTTTTGACGAAAAAGAAGCCTGCTCCCGCCGGGGAGGTAGATTTCCGGATGAATCCCCTGACCAGATTCTCCTCAATATATTCGGACATCGACCGGGTCTCAGCAGCGGATAATGGATAAATACGCCCACGGGGAGGAGTAGTACCGGGTAACAGGTCGATGGGGCAGTCGTATGGTCTATGAGGTGGTAATGTCTCTGCCTCCTTTTTATTAAAGACATCAGCATAAGACCAATAAGGAATCGGAAGTCCAGGTAGATTAGCTGGGGTAGGAGAGGGACGGACGGGATGGACGGGAACCAGGCAGGTTTTATGACAGTCTTGTCCCCAGCGAAGGACCTCTCCGGTTTGCCAGTCAAGCACGGGTGCATGTCTCTGGAGCCAAGGCAGACCTAGCAAGAGGGCGTGAGAGAGTCCAGGCAGAACATGGAAGGAGATACTTTCAGAATGCAGCATTCCCACCTGCAGAGTAATGGATTCGGTGATGAGTTGGATGGGGCGAGGTAAGAGCCCCCCATCCACGGCAGCAACAGACAAGGGTACAGCCAGAGGTTTGGTGGGGATTCGGTATTTTTCTACCAGGGACTGTGAAATAAGATTCCCGGCTGCTCCAGAGTCAAGTTGGGCTAGTTCGAAATAACGGTTCTCCCCGTAGACGATAGAAACTGACAACAGCAGGGATGGAGAGGATTTATTCTTGTCTAGGTGGACCTCTCTGAGCGAACCTAGACACAGGCGTTTCCCGACCTCTCCGGGCAGGCACGGATCCGGTGCTCCTTACTGCCACAGTAGAAGCAGCTCCCCTCGGCACGGCGTGAGTCCTGACGGGTTTTGACCATCTTGGTCTGGTCGACCTGCATAGGCTCAGGAGAGTGTACCTGGGGAGAGACGGAGGAAATGACGGGTTTCTGAAAAGTAGGAGCTAAACGTGGAATCCTCCTCTCACGGGTGACCTCTTTGGCACGCTCCTGGAACCGTAGGTCAATCCGGGTGGCAAGAGTTATTAGATCATCGAGAGTGGTAGGAATGTCCCGACCAGCAAGTTCATCTTTAATACGGCCAGACAGACCCTCCCAGAAGACGGATACCAGAGCGTCGTTATCCCAGGCCAGCTCCGAGGCAAGGGTACGGAACCGTATGGCATATTGGCCCACGGTGAGACCTTCCTGACGGAGGCGTAGCAGCGAGGATGCGGATGAGGTCTTCCGTCCGGGTTCGTCGAAGACTTTCCGGAAAGCCGAGAGAAAAGCAGGCAAATTGGACACCAGGGGGTCTCCTCTCTCCCATAGAGGATTTAGCCAGGACAGGGCCTCCCCGGTGAGATGGGACATGATAAAGGCAATTTTGGCCCGGTCGGAGTTAAACTGATGAGACAAAAGTTCAAAGTGCAGGGTGCACTGATTTATGAAGCCCCGAGCCTGGGCGGAGTCGCCTCCGAAGCGAGGAGGTGCAGACAGCCGGGGTCCGGGGTAGGATACCATGGTATTAGTGGGTAGCGGAGCTGCCGGGTTGCGAGTCATGGTACTGGCAGTGGTTGCAGGTGGAGCAGTCAGAGTGTCCAGGCGAGAATTAACATTGCGTAGGTGACCCAGGATGGACTCCTGTTGGGACCTCTGACGGGACAGTTCATGACACAGGTCCGAGAGCGAGGGAGCTTGGGTGCCACCGGGTTCCATGGCCCGAGCAAACTGTAACGGGTCTGGGAGGCGGAACCTCTGAGCTACTATACAAGGGGGCTGCCCTTGTAAGGGAGCGGGTGGCAGTCTCTGGATGAACGGACAGGGAGATACGGCAAGTGATCAGGGCAGTCTCTGGGTAATGGGTAGGTACGACCTGTGATGGCAGAGCCTCCGGGTAGGCTAGCAGGCAGATGGTAGATGTGTGCTCCCAGGTGAGCAAGCGAGAGTCTCTGGAATAACAGGTGGTCACGGCACGTGACGGCGGAGCCTCCGGGCAGGCAAGCAGGCAGGTAACGGAGAAGCGCTCCCAGGTGAGCGGGCAAGAGTCTCTGAAATAGCTGGTGGTCACAGCACGTGACAGCGGAGCCTCCGGGTAGACAAGCAGGCAGGTAGTGGAGCAGCGCTCCCAGGTGAGCGGGCAAGAGTCTCTGAAATAGCTGGTGGTCACAGCACGTGACAGCGGAGCCTCCGGGTAGACAAGCAGGCAGGTAGTGGAGCAGCGCTCCCAGGTGAGCGGGCAAGAGTCCGAAGTAGCTGATGGTCACAGCACGTGACAACGGAGCCTCCGGGCTGGCAAGCAGGCAGGTAACGGAGAAGCGCTCCCAGGTGAGCGGGCAAGCTGGTCCATAGATAGACTGACCGGAGTTGTAAGGCAGACCGTCGGACCTCAGGCAAGCAGGCAGGTAGCTGATGTGCGCTCCCAAGTGAGCGGGCAGGCTGGTCCTTTAGACAGACTGACAGGAGTAGTAAGGCAGACCGTCGGACCTCAGACTGGCAGACTGGTAACAAGTATTCAGGCAGGAATCAGGCAGGTAACTGGCAGGTAACTGGCAGGTAACTGGCAGGTAACTGGCAACGGGACCTGAGGGCTGAAGCACAGGTGAGACACAGGTGCAAACAACATTGCTCGGGCACCTCCATTTTGGAGGAGGTGCCTTATATATGATGAAGTCCTCCGGCCATTGGCCGGGGACTCCTTAGGACGGCGCGCGCGGCCCCTTTAAGAGGAGGGGAGCGCGCGCGCGCGCGCCCTAAGCACAAGGGCCGGGAAGGAGCGCGCACTGAGAGCAGAGCGGGAGGAGGACGCCGGGAAGGAGCGCGCGCTGACAGCAGAGCGGGGGGAGGACGCCGGGCACGGAGCAGAGCGGTGAGGGGAGCAGCGTCCCTGCCTAGCAGAGGGCAGGGACGCCGGCACTACACACCTCTCTTCCAAGGGGCGTTAAAACCGTCTTGTTAAGCTACTGTGACCTCCACGTTTCTTTCACGGGGCATTGATATTGTCTTTTTATTCCACTGTAACCTCCACCACTCTTCCAAGGGGCATTGATATTGTATTTTTATTCCACTGGGACCTTCACCACTCTTCCAAGTGGCATTGATATTGTCTTTTTAATCCACTGCGACCTCCACCACTCTTCCAAGGGGCATTAAAACCTTATTGTTAAGCTACTGTGACTTCCACGTCTCTTTCAAGGTGCATTAAAAGCGTCAAATTAAACCATTCTGAACTCCACAGCTCTTGCAAGAGTCATTGATATTGTCTTTATATTCCACTGTAACCTACAGCACTCTTTCAAGGGGCATTGATAATGTCTTTTTATTCTACTACGACTTCCACCACTCTCCCAAGGTGCATTAATAATATCTTGTTTAGCTACTGTAACGTCCATGCCTATTCCACGGGGCATTGACATTGCCTTTTTATTCCACTGTATCCTCCACCACTCTTCCAAGGGGTATTGATATTGTCTTTTTATTCCACTGTGACTTCCACCTCTCTTCTAAGGGGCATTGATATTGTCTTTTTAATCCACTGCGACCTCCACCACTCTTCCAAGAAGCATTAAAACAGTCTTGTTAAGCTACTCTGACCTCCACATCTCTTCCAAGGGGCATTAAAACCGTCCGGTTAATCCACTCTGATCTCCACAGCTCTTCCAAGGGGCATTGATATTGTCTTTTTATTCCACTGTAACCTCCACCATTCTTCCAAGGGGTATTGATATTGTCTTTTTAATGCACTGCGACCTCTACCACTCTTCCAAGGGGCATTATTACCATCTGGTTAAACCACTCTGAACTCCATAGCTCTTTCAAGAGACATTGATATTGTCTTTTTATTTCACTGTAACCTACACCACTCTTTCAAGGGGCATTGATATTGTTTTTTTATTCCACTGCGACCTCCACCACTCTTCCAAGGGCCATTAAAACTGTCTTGTTAAACTACTGTGACCTCCACGTGTCTCCCACGGGCATTGATATTGTCTTTTTAATCCACTGTGACCTCCACCACTTTTCCAAGGGGCATTAAAACTGTCTTGTTAATCTACTGTGATCTCCACTTCTCTTCCAAGGGGCAATAAAACCATCTGGTTAAACCACTCTGAACTCCACAGCTCTTCCAAGGGGCATTGGTATTGTCTTTTTATTCCACTCTAACCTCCACCACTCTTCCAAGGGGCATTGAAATTGTCTTTTTATTCCACTGCGACCTCCACCATTCTTCCAAGGGGCATTAAAACTGTCTTGTTAAGCTACAGTGACCTCCACATCTCTTCCACAGGGCACTGATATTGTCTTTAAATTCCACTGTAACCTCCACCACTCTACCAAGGGGCATTGATAATGTATTTTTATTCCACTGCTACCTCCACCACTCTTCCAAAGGGAATTGATATTGTCTTTTTAATCCACTGCAACCTCCACCAGTCTTACAAAGGGCATTAAAACCATCTTGTTAAGCTACTGTGACCTCCACGTCTCTTCCACGGTGCATTGATATTGCCTTTTTATTCCACTGCAACCTCCACCACTCTTCCATGTGGCATTAAAACCGTCTTGTTAAGCTACTGTGACCTCCACATCTCTTCCAATGGGCATTAAAACCGTATGGTTAAACCAATCTGAACTCCACAGATCTTCCAAGGGGCATTGATATTGTCTTTTTGTTCCACTGTATCCTCCACCACTCTTCCAAGGGGCATTTATATTGTCTTTTTATTCCACAGCGACCTCCACCACTCTTTCAACGGGCATTAAAACCATCTTGTTATGCTACTGTGACCTCTACGTCTCTTCCACGGGGCATTGAAATTGTCTTTTTATTCCACTGCAACCTCCACCACTCTTCCACGGGGCTTTGATATTTTCTTTTTATTCCACTGCGACCTCCACCACTCTTTCAAGGGGCATTAAAACCGTCTTGTTAAGCTATTGTGAACCTCCACGTCTCTTCTACCGGGTATTGATATTGTCTTTTTATTGCACTGTAACCTCCACAACTCTTCCAAGGGGCATTGATATTGTCTTTTTCTTCCACCGTAACTTCCACCACTCTTCCAAGGGGCATTGATATTGCCTTTTTATTAAAATGTTACCTCCACCACTCTTCCAAGGGGCAATAAAACCATCTTGTTAAGCTACTGTGACCTCCATGTCTCTTCCAAGCGGCATTAAAACTGTCTAGCAAAACCACTCTGAACTCCACAGCTCTTCCAAGGGGCATTGATATTGTCTTTTTATTCCACTGTAACCTCCACCACTGTTCCAAGGGGCATTGATATTGTGTTTTTATTCCACTGTGACCTCCACCTCTCTTCCAAGGGGCATTGATATTGTCTTTTTATTCCACTGTAACCTCCACCACTCTTCCAAGGGGCAATGATATTGTCTTTTTACACCACTGTAACCTCCACTACTAGTGTTGAGCGATACCTTCCGATATCAGGAAATATCGGATCGGATTGGATCGGGCCGATACCCAAAAAGTATCGGATATCGCCGATTCCGATACCGGAAACCAATGCAAGTCAATGGGACACAAATATCGGTATGAAAATAAACCCTTTCTTTCCCTGTAGGTTAATTCTACATGAAGGAAAACAACTAACAATAAAGTAGAATGTATTGGTGGAGGTGGTTGCCCCAATCGATGGGAACAGTGCTCACAGTGAAACATGAAAAGCCGGCAATGCACCAGCGGCATACACCGGTACCCGACAATTTAGAACAGAAAGAATAGAGCTTCACACATAGATTAGATAGATAGAAACATGTCAGTCACATATATATGAAGTACAGTGACAGTGTTGCTTACTGTACTTGTCATTTAGTGTAAAGGATTTATTTAAAAAAATAACAGTGTTTTCATGCACCGTCTCTTTAAAAAATCCGGCCGGCAATTCAGCAGCGGTACCCGTCAATTTATAACAGAAAGAATAGAGCATCACACATAGATTAGATAGATAGAAACATGTCAGTAACATATATATGAAGTACAGTGACAGTGTTGCTTACTGTACTTGTTATTTAGTGTTAAAATAAAGGATTTATTAAAAAAAAAATTGGCGTGGGGTTCCCCATAATTTTAGGCTCTAGCGGCGGTTAAGCAGACTGCTGGGGCAGGTGTTTGAAGCCTGGGAAGGGGGTAATACCCACGGAGCTTCCCAGGCTACTAATATCAGCCCCCAGCTGAATACCTAGCCTTTACTAGCTATTAAAATGGGGGACCCCCGCAAAAAAATGACTTGGGGTCCCCCCTATTTTAATAGCTAGCAAAGGCTAGTCAGACAGCTGGGGGCTGATATTAATAGCCCAGGAAGGGTGCCATGAATATTGGCCCCCTCCCAATCTAGAAACACCAGCCATCAGCCGCCCCAGAAATGGCGCATCCATAGGATGCGTCAATTCTGGCACTTAGCCTCGCTCTTCCCATTGCCCTGTAGCGGTGGCAGTGGGGTAATAGGCCTGGGGTTAATGTCAGCTTATAATGCCAGCTGACATCAAGCCCAGGTTAGTAATGGAGAGGCGTCTATAAGACACCCCCATTACTAACCCCATAGTCAAAGTTAAAAAAAAAACACAAACACCCAGAATAAAGTCCTTTAATTGAAATAAAGACACAATTCTTTATTGTTCTAAATTAAACCATACTTACCATCACGCCCATTCCAGCTGAAGCCAACGATCTCCTGCAATAAAAGAAAAATAATAAAGCAACCTCATCCTTACCTTTCCATGGTTCCCAGGACAGCTTCAGCTCTGCTACATCGAGCTGACAGGCTGGACCGCAGCAGAACGCTGCCATCCCGCAGACACTGCGAAGCGCAGGCATGCTTGCGCTCCTCAGTGTCTGGCTTTGACGGCATCCAGATAAGCCGACAATGAACTCAGCTCACCTCATGCACGTCACTGACAGCGTGGGAGAATTCTCCTGCGCATGAGGTGAGCGTGAGAGACTCGGCTCATCTGGATGCCGTGACAGCCTGACACTGAGGAGCGCAAGCATGCCTGCTCTTCTCAGTGTCTGCGGGATGACAGGCTTGATGGCAGCTTTCTGCTGCGGTCCAGCCTGTCAGCTCGATGTAGCAGAGCTGAAGCTGTCCTGGGAACCATGGAAAGGTAAGGATGAGGTTGCTTTATTATTTTTCTTTTATTGCAGGAGATCGTTGGCTTCAGCTGGAATGGGCGTTATGGTAAGTATGGTTTAATTTATAACAATAAAGAATTGTGTGTTTATTTCAATTAAAGGACTTTATTCTGGGTGTTGTGTTTTTTTTTAAATACTTTACTATAAATTCAAGGCGGTCATGTCTAATATTGGCGTGACCCCATGAATTTCGGGCTTAGGGCCAGCTGATAATACCAAGCTGGCCCTAACCCCTTTATTACCCAGTGAGCCACCGCACCAGGGCCCTGGATGAGTTGGGTACAGCGCCAGAAGATGGCGCTTCTATGAATGCGCCATTTTCTGGGGTGGCTGCGGACTGCAATTTGTAGCGGGTGGAGCCCAGAAAGCTTGGACCTCCCTGCGCTGCAGATTCCAGCCCCCAGCTGCCTAGTTGTACCTGGCTGGACACAAAAATAGGGCGAAGCCCCACGTTTTTTTTTTTTTTTTAATTATTTCATGAAATAATTAAGAAAAAAAGGGCTTCCCTATATTGTTGTGTCCAACCAGGTACAAATAGGCAGCTGGTGGTTGGGTGCAGCCCGTTGCTGCCTGCTGTACCTGGCTGGACACAAATATAGTGCGAAGCCCCAAGTCAATTTTTTTTAATTATTTCATGAATTACCTGAAATAATTAAAAAAAAATTGAAGTGGGGCTTCGCACTATATTTGTGTCCAGCCAGGTACAGCAGGCAGCAACGGGCTGCACCCAACCACCAGCTGCCTATTTGTACCTGGCCGGACACAACAATATAGGGAAGCCCTTTTTTTCTTTATTATTTCATGAATTTCATGAAATAATTTAAAAAAAAAAACTTGGGGCTTCGCCCTATTTTTGTGTCCAGCCAGGTACAACTAGGCAGCTGGGGGCTGGAATCTGCAGCGCAGGGAGGCCCAAGATTTCTGCCCCCCCCCCTGCTGCAAATTGCAGTCCGCAGCCACCCTGGAAAATGGCGCGTTCATAGAAGCGCCATCTTCTGGCGCTGTACCCAACTCATCCAGGGACCTTGTGCGGTGGCTCACTGGGTAATAAAGGGGATAGGGCCAGCTTGGTATTATATGCTGGCCCTAAGCCCGAAATTCATGGGGTCACACCAATATTAGACATGACCGCCATGAATTTATAGTAAAGTATTTAAAAAAAACACAACACCCAGAATAAAGTCCTTTAATTGAAATAAAGACACAATTCTTTATTGTTCTAAATTAAACCATACTTACCATCACGCCCATTCCAGTTGAAGCCAACGATCTCCTGGAATAAAAGAAAAATAATAAACCAACATCATCCTTACCTTTCCATGGTTCCCAGGACAGCTCCAGCTCTGCTACATCGAGATGACAGGCTGGATCGCAGCAGAAAGCTGCCATCTAGCCTGTCATCCCGCAGACACTGAGAAGCGCAGGCATGCTTGCGCTCCTCAGTGTCAGGCTGTGACGGCATCCAGATGAGCCGAGTCTCTCACGCTCACCGCATGCACTGGAGAATTCTCCCACGCTGTCAGTGACATGCATGAGGTGAGCTGAGTTTATTGTCAGCTCATCTGGATGCCGTCACAGCCAGACACTGAGGAGTATAAGCATGCCTGCGCTTCTCAGTGTCTGTGGGATGACAGGCTGGATGGCAGCTTTCTGCTGCGATCAAGCCTGTCATCTCGATGTAGCAGAGCTGAAGCTGTCCTGGGAACCATGGAAAGGTAAGGATGATGTTGCTTTATTATTTTACTTTTATTGCAGGAGATCGTTGGCTTCAGCTGGAATGGGCGTGACGGTAAGTAGAGTTTAATTTAGAACAATAAAGAATTGTGTGTTTATTTCGATTAATGGACTTTATTGTGTGTGTTTGTGTTTTTTTTAAATACTTTACTCTAAATTCATGGCGGTCATGTCTAATATTGGCGTGACCCCATGAATTTCGGGCTTAGGGCCAGCTGATAATACAAAGCTGGCCCTAACCCCTTTATTACCCAGTGAGCCACCGCACCAGGGCCCTGGATGAGCTGGATACAGCGCCAGAAGATGGCGCTTCTATGAACGCAACATTTTCTGGGGTGGCTGCGGACTGCAGTGCGCAGCAGGGGGGGGCCCACAAAGCTTGGGCCACCCTGCACTGTGGATTCCAGCCCCCAGCTGCTTAGTTGTACCTGGCTGGACACAAAAATAGGGTGAAGCCCCACGTATTTTTTTTTTTTTACTAATTTCATGAAATTCATGAAATAATTAAAAAAAGGGCTTCCCTATATTGTTGTGTTCGGCCAGGTACAAATAGGCAGCTGGGAGTTGGGGGCAGCCCGTTCCTGGATGCTGTACCTGTCTGGCATACAAAAATATGGCAAAGCCCACGTCAAAATTTTTGGGAAAAATTAATTAAAAAATAAATAATAATTTAGGGACTGCATCTTTATTAACCCCTCAAGTGTCACTTAGTGTTAAAATAAAGGATTTATTAAAAAAAAATTGGCGTGGGATCCCCCATAATTTTAGTCTCTAGCGGAGGTTAAGCAGACGGCTGGGGCAGATGTTTGAAGCCTGGGAAGGGGGTAATACCCACGGAGCTTCCCAGGCTACTAATATCAGCCCCCAGCTGAATACCTAGCCTTTACTAGCTATTAAAATGGGGAGACGGCCCAAAAAAATTGACGTGGGGTCCCCCCTATTTTAATAGCTAGCAAAGACTAGGCAGACAGCTGGGGGCTGATATTAATAGCCCAGGAAGGGTGCCATGAATATTGGCCCCCTCCCAGGCTAGAAACACCAGCCCTCAGCCGCCCCAGAAAAGGCGCATCCATAGGATGCGCCAATTCTGGCACTTAGCCTCGCTCTTCCACGCTGCCCTGGTGCGGTGGCAGGGGGTAATAGTGGTGGGGTTCATGTCAGTGCCAGCTGCCGTGAAGTCCAGGTTAGTAATGATGGGCATCTATAAGACACCCCCATTACTAACCTACAAAGTGTTAAAAAGAAAAAACACACACTACACACAGAAAAAAATAATTTATTTGAAATAAAACACACCATTTTATTTAATTCTTAGTTTACTAAAAAAAAATAGTTACCTGTCCACGTTCCTGCGCTGATCTCCCATGCACAGCTGTCACATCTGGAGATGGTGACAGCTGTGCATGGCTGCTGTAAGCTCACACTGGCGGGAACACGTCCGCTCCCGGCAGCGGGAGCCACTGACTGAGGTCACCGGAGTGCATTCAGTCAGCGCAGCTCCGGAGACCTCCTTTACGGCACTGCTGTACCGTGGGAATTTCTCATGGTACAGCAGGGCCGTAAAGGAGCTGACCGGAGCAGCGCTGCCTGAACTCCGGCGAACCCGCTTATGCAATGACGGGGCTGCTTTACGGCCCCGTTATTGTAGCGGCGGCAGCGGTTTAGAGCGGTCACATTTTATGTGGCTGCTCTAAACTGGAGATCTTCGTGGGACACTTGTGGACTACTACGGAGGGGTAAGGATAAGGTTGTGGTTTATCATTTTATATTTTATTACAGGAGATCAATGGCTTCGGGGAATTAGGTGTCTAGGTGAGTATAGGTGTAGTTTTTTATTTTTTACTTTATTTTAGGTGGCGATCGGCGGGGACAGGTAATGTATAAACTAATTTATTTTAGGTAACCACTGGCCACCAATGAAATGTATTTAAAATTTATTGGGGACCAACAACCCCCCCAAAAAAATATGGGGGCCTAAATAAAACATGTATAGGGGCAAAAATAGAAAACTATGGGGGACAAAATAACATATGGGCCAGTTTAAAGGGCAATTTAAATAGCAGGATCAGGCTGATGGGAACTACTGCTCCCATCAAGCTGATCCTGCTGGCACGAGTGGACGGGGGACAGACATAGGCCGATGGGAGTAGTAGTGTCACATCGGCTTATGTCTGCCTGCGCACACAAATCGCGCACACATCACGCACACATCGCGCACTCATCGCGCACACATCATGCAGACACCGCGCAGACACCAATCATGACCGGTCTGATGGTCTGGGAGGTGAGGCTGACCTGTGCGGCCGTGGGAAAGTTCATGTGAGTTCATGCAATGCAGTCAAGGATGAACTCACACGAACACTCTGAGGGCACCGCGGCTACTTCAAATGAACAGCCGATCAGCATCACCTGATACCTCAGCTGTTCACTTGAAATAACCGGCGGGAGAGCGCTGCACAGAACGGGAAAGCCGGCGGTGAAGTCTTTTCACTGCCGACTTCCCGGCCCGGATCCTTCGCTCCCCGCTCCCTGGTGCTGCGCTCCCCGCCCGGTCCTAACTTACGATCGGGATGGGAGGTGGCGAGGGGAGCGGAGGATCGGGGTGGTAGGCTGCGGGGAAGCAGTATGGGGCTGTGTGATTGTTTAAAAGCCGGCGGCTATTTACCGCCCGCCGGCTTTTAAACAATCAGGAGAAATCTGGGATGGCATTCTGATGACAGGCTGGATCGCAGCTGAGCGCTGATATCCAGCTTGTCATCCTTCAGAGACAATGCAGAGCGCAGGCATTATGGATACTTCCGATTCTGGTATTCGATATTGTAAAAATATCGGAACTCAGTATCGGAACTCCGATACCGCGAATATCGGCGGATAACCGATATTACAGTATCGGAAAGCTCAACACTATCCACAACTCTTCCAAGGGACATTGATATTGTCTTTTTATTCCACTGTAACCTTCACCACTTTTCCAACAGGCATTAAAACCATCTTGTTAAGCTACTGTGACCTCCACGTCTCTTCCACGGGGCATTGATATTGACTTTTCATTCCACTGCGACCTCCACCACTCTTCCAAAGGGCATTGATATGGTCTTTTTAATTCTCTGCGACCTCCACCACTCTTCCAAGGGGAGTTAAAACGTCTTGATAACCTACTGTGACCTCGACGGCTCTTCCACGGGGCATTGATATTATGTTTTTATTCCACTGCGACCTCCACCACTCTTCCAAAGGGCATTGATATTGTCTTTTTTAATCCACTGCGACCTCCACCACTCTACCAAGGGGCATCAAAACCATCTTGTTAAGGAGCTGTGACCTCCACGTCTCTTCCAAGGGACATTAAAACCGTCTGGTTAAACCACTCTAAACTCCACTGCTCTTCCAAGGGGCATTGATATTGTCTTTTTATTCCACTATAACCTCCACCACTCTTCCAAGGGGCATTGATATTGTCTTTTTATTTCACTGCAACCTCCACCACTCTTCCAAGGGGCATTAAAACAGTCTTGTTAAGCTACTGTGACCACCACGTCTCTTCAACGGGGCATTGATATTGTCTTTTTAATTCACTGTAACCTCCACCACTCTTCCACGGGGCATTGATATTGTCTTTGTAATCCACTGCGACCTCCACCACTCTTCCAAGGGGCATTAAAACCATCTTGTTAAGCTATTGTGACCTCCACGTCTCTTCTACAGGGCATTGATATTGTCTTTTTATTCCACTGTAACCTCCACCACTCTTCCAAGGGGCATTGATATTGCCTTTTTATTAGAATGTAACCTCCACCACTCTTCCAAGGGGCAATAAAACCATCTTGTTAAGCTACTATGACCTCCACGTCTCTTCCAAGCGGCATTAAAACCGTCTGGTAAAACCACTCTGAACTTCACAGCTCTTCCAAGGGGCATTGAAATTGTCTTTTTATTCCACAGCGAACTCCACCACTCTTCCAAGGGGCATTGATATTGTCTTTTTATTTCACTGTAACTTCCACCACTCTTTCAAGGGGAATTGATAGTATCTTTTTTAATCCACTGCGACCTCCACCTCTCTTCCAAGGGGTATTAAAACCATCTTATTAAGCTACTGTGACCTCCAAGTCTCTTCCACGAGGCACTGATATTGTCTTTTTATTCCACTGCGACCTCCACATCTCTTTCAAGTGGAATTGATATTGTCTTTTTATTCCACTGCGACCTCCACCACTCTTCTAAGGGGCATTGATATTGTCTTTTTAATCCACTGCGACCTCCACCACTCTTCCAAGGGGCATTAAAACAGTCTTGTTAAGCTACTGTGACCTCCTCGTCTCTTACAAGGGGCATTAAAACAGTCTGGTTAAACACTCTGAACTCCACAGCTCTTACAAGAGGCATTGATATTGTCTTTTTATTCGACTGTAACATCCACCACTCTTCCAAGCGGCATTGATATTGTCTTTTTATTCCACAGCGACCTCCACCACTCTTCCAAGGAGCATTGATATTGTCTTTTTAATCAACTGCGACCTCCACCTCTCCTCCAAGGGTCATTAAAACCGTCTTGTGAAGCTACTGTGACCTCCACGTCCCTTCCACGGGGCATTGATATTGTCTTTTTATTCCACTGCGACCTCCACCACTCTTATAAGGGGCATTGATATTGTCTTTTGAATCCACTGCGTCCTCCACCACTCTTCCAAGGGGCATTGATATTGTCTTTTTAATCCACTGTGACCTCCACGTCTCTTGCAAGGGGCATTAAAACCGTCAATTTAAACCACTCTGAAATCCACAGATCTTCCAAGGAGCACTGGCATTTTCTTTTTATTCCACTCTAACCTCCACCACTCTTCCAAGGGGCATTGACATTGACTATTTATTCCACTGCGACCTCCACCACTCTTCCAAGGGGCGTTAAGACCACCTTGTTAAACTACAGTGACCTCCACAACTCTTCATTGGGGCATTGATATTGTCTTTTTATTCCACTGTAACCTCCACCACTCTTCCAAGGGGCATTGATTTTGTGTTTTAATTCCACTGCGACCTCTACCACTCTTCCAATGGGCATTGATATTGTATTTTTATTCCACTGTAACCTCCACCACTCTTCCAAGTGGCATTGACAATGTCTTTTTATTCCACTGCGACTTCCACCTCTCTTCTAAGGGGCATTGATATTGTCTATTTAATAGAGATGAGCGTTGTTCTACTCGAACTGTTCGCCATTCTCAAATTCGAGCTGTTTTGGGCGGTGTTCGAGCCGGTCGGCGAACACGAACAATTTGAGAAAAATTCGGCTGTTCGAGGTTATGTTCGATAACTGTTCGTGCACCAAAATCATAACTGGATTTTTTCTCAGTAATGATGAAAATTAAAGTTAATACGCAGTTTGAGTGTACAGCGGGGTGGGGGGAGGGGCAGGGGATGGATCTCTGCAGGAATAATGAAGATCTCCATTTTTTTTTCTCTTTCCCGCATTTGCAGTGGGGAGGTGCAGTCTGTCAGCCTATCAGCAGCGCACACATGGAGCGAACTGCTGTTTTTCACACAAGCAAGGGCATGTGTCATTGGCAGTGTATGTCACATGTCCTTGCCCTATAAGACCAAGCCATTTTCCCCGTCGCCACCATTTTCTCACTGCTGCAGCTGCGTGTTAGACGGCACCGCTGTTGCTGTGTGCGCTATACCTTGTTAATTTCAAGCCAATTTTCGCACAAATCTACAGATAGCTTGGGAGTAGGGAATAGAGATGAGCGTTGTTCTACTCGAACTGTTCGCCAATCTCAAATTCGAGCTGTTTTGGGCGGTGTTCGAGCCGATCGGCGAACACGAACAATTTGAGAAAAATTCGGCTGTTCGAGGTTATGTTCGATAACTGTTCGTGCACCAAAATCATAACTGGATTTTTTCTCAGTAATGATGAAAATTAATGTTAATACGCAGTTTGAGTGTACAGCGGGGTGGGGGGAGGGGCAGGGGATGGATCTCTGCAGGAACAATGAAGATCTCCATTTTTTTTTCTCTTTCCCGCATTTGCAGTGGGGAGGTGCAATCTGTCAGCCTATCAGCAGCGCACACAAGGAGCGAAGTGCTTTTTTTCACACAAGCAAGGGCATGTGTCATTGGCAGTGTATGTCACATGTCCTTGCCCTATAAGACCAAGCCATTTTCCCCGTCGCCACCATTTTCTCACTGCTGCAGCTGCGTGTTAGACGGCACCGCTGTTGCTGTGTGCGCTATACCTTGTTAATTTCATGCCAATTTTCGCACAAATATACAGATAGCTTGGGAGTAGGTAATAGTTGTGATTGCAGTCCTTTTAAGGACTAGGTTACAGCATTTCCTACGACTTTTATCAGGGAGGTCTGTGCTCTTAAAGAGATAGGTTGTGGGAGTAAAGACTAATTGTAATTGGAGTCCTTTTCAGGACTAGGTTACATGAGTTCCTATCAGTTTTTGCCAGGCAGGTCTGTGCCAGTGCTGTGCAAGTTTTTTTCACAGCATTTGGCTGAATCTAGCAAAGCTAATCCTTTTTGGCCTATTGCAGAGTGTGTTAGTCAGTGGAGTAGCCTATCTGTGTTGCAAGATATACCACCTGTGTATAGAATACCAATTTTTTTACTGCACCTAGTGAAGTAAAATCTTTTGGGCATAGCATCATTCTATTAGTCCATCTATACTGACCTCCATCAGGTTGCAAATTGAATATAATTTTTTTCTGCATCTAGCTCTGAAAAAATATTTGGGCTTCTAGCAGTGTGTGGGACTTGGTCTATTAGTCCATCTATACTGACCTCCATCAGGTTGCAAACTAAAAATAATTTTTTTCTTCATTTAGCTCTGAAAAAATATTTGGGCTTCTAGCAGTGTGTGGGACTTGTTCTATTAGTCCTTCTATACTGACCTCCAGCAGGTTGCAAATTGAATATCATTTTTTTCTGCATCTAGCTCTGAAAAAATAGTTGGGCTTCTAGCGGTGTGTGGGACTTGGTCTATTAGTCCTTCTATACTGACCTCCAGCAGGTTGCAAATTGAATATCATTTTTTTCTGCATCTAGCTCTGAAAAATTAGTTGGGCTTCTAGCGGTGTGTGGGACTTTCTCTATTAGTCCATCTATACTGACCTCCATCAGGTTGCAAACTGAATATAATTTTTTTCTGCATCTAGCTCTGAAAAAATATTTGGGCTTCTAGCAGTGTGTGGGACTTGGTCTATTAGTCCATCTATACTGACCTCCATCAGGTTGCAAACTAAAAATAATTTTTTTCTTCATTTAGCTCTGAAAAAATATTTGGGCTTCTAGCAGTGTGTGGGACTTGTTCTATTAGTCCTTCTATACTGACCTCCAGCAGGTTGCAAATTGAATATCATTTTTTTCTGCATCTAGCTCTGAAAAAATAGTTGGGCTTCTAGCGGTGTGTGGGACTTTCTCTATTAGTCCATCTATACTGACCTCCATCAGGTTGCAAACTGAATATAATTTTTTTCTGCATCTAGCTCTGAAAAAATATTTGGGCTTCTAGCAGTGTGTGGGACTTGGTCTATTAGTCCATCTATACTGACCTCCATCAGGTTGCAAACTAAAAATAATTTTTTTCTTCATTTAGCTCTGAAAAAATATTTGGGCTTCTAGCAGTGTGTGGGACTTGTTCTATTAGTCCTTCTATACTGACCTCCAGCAGGTTGCAAATTGAATATCATTTTTTTCTGCATCTAGCTCTGAAAAAATAGTTGGGCTTCTAGCGGTGTGTGGGACTTGGTCTATTAGTCCTTCTATACTGACCTCCAGCAGGTTGCAAATTGAATATCATTTTTTTCTGCATCTAGCTCTGAAAAATTAGTTGGGCTTCTAGCGGTGTGTGGGACTTGGTCTATTAGTCCATCTATACTGACCTCCATCAGGTTGCAAATTAAAAATAATTTTTTTCTGCATCTAGCTCTGAAAAAATATTTGGGCTTCTAGCAGTGTGTGGGACTTGGTCTATTAGTCCATCTATACTGACCTCCATCAGGTTGCAAACTAAAAATAATTTTTTTCTTCATTTAGCTCTGAAAAAATATTTGGGCTTCTAGCAGTGTGTGGGACTTGTTCTATTAGTCCTTCTATACTGACCTCCAGCAGGTTGCAAATTGAATATAATTTTTTTCTGCATCTAGCTCTGAAAAAATAGTTGGGCTTCTAGCGGTGTGTGGGACTTGGTCTATTAGTCCTTCTATACTGACCTCCAGCAGGTTGCAAATTGAATATAATTTTTTTCTGCATCTAGCTCTGAAAAAATAGTTGGGCTTCTAGCGGTGTGTGGGACTTGGTCTATTAGTCCATCTATACTGACCTCCATCAGGTTGCAAATTAAAATAATTTTTTTCTGCATCTAGCTCTGAAAAAATATTTGGGCTTCTAGCAGTGTGTGGGACTTGGTCTATTAGTCCATCTATACTGACCTCCATCAGGTTGCAAATTAAAAATAATTTTTTTCTTCATTTAGCTCTGAAAAAATATTTGGGCTTCTAGCAGTGTGTGGGACTTGTTCTATTAGTCCTTCTATACTGACCTCCAGCAGGTTGCAAATTGAATATCATTTTTTTCTGCATCTAGCTCTGAAAAAATAGTTGGGCTTCTAGCGGTGTGTGGGACTTGGTCTATTAGTCCATCTATACTGACATCCATCAGGTTGCAAATTAAAAATAATTTTTTTCTGCATCTAGCTCTGAAAAAATATTTGGGCTTCTAGCAGTGTGTGGGACTTGGTCTATTAGTCCATCTATACTGACCTCCATCAGGTTGCAAATTAAAAATAATTTTTTTCTGCATCTAGCTCTGAAAAAATATTTGGGCTTCTAGCAGTGTGTGGGACTTGGTCTATTAGTCCATCTATACTGACCTCCATCAGGTTGCAAATTGAATATAATTTTTTTCTGCATCTAGCTCTGAAAAAATATTTGGGCTTCTAGCAGTGTGTCGGACTTTCTCTATTAGTTCATCTATACTGACCTCCATCAGGTTGCAAATTAAAAATAATTTTTATCTGCATCTACAGTACCTCTGAAAAAATATTTGGGCTTCTAGCTGTGTGTGGGACTATTTGTATTAGTCCATCTATACTGACCTCCATCAGGTTGCAAACTGAATATATTTTTTTCTGCATCTACCTCTGAAAAAATATTTGGCCTTCTAGTAGTGTGTCGGACTTTCTCTATTAGTCCATCTATACTGACCTCCATCAGGTTGCAAATTAAAACTAATTTTTATCTGCATCTACAGTACCTCTGAAAAAATATTTGGGCTTCT
This sequence comes from Phyllobates terribilis, assembly GCF_046119375.1. NCBI lineage: Eukaryota > Metazoa > Chordata > Amphibia > Anura > Dendrobatidae > Phyllobates > Phyllobates terribilis. The sequence continues at coordinate 1,041,727 of NW_027362984.1, read as the reverse complement.
AGCTGTGTGTGGGACTATTTGTATTAGTCCATCTATACTGACCTCCATCAGGTTGCAAATTCAAAATAATTTTTTTCTGCATCTAACCCAGCCAATAGTTTTGGCCTAATACCACAGTTTGGCCACTCAGTTCTGCTCGGTTACCATCCATTGTTTTTTTGTGCAAACAACTCCAGAGTTGTGAATTAGTTAACCACCAAAATGAGTGGAAAAAGGCCTGCTGCTGGTGGAAAGGGGAATAGGCGTGTTGGGAAGGGGAAAAAAGATTGTGTCCGTGGGGTAGGTGTTAAAGCAACAGTAACATCTGCAGAAGAAAGACCATCTTCCAGCCAAACTAAAATGTCTACTTCTTTTAGCGGACAATGTGATAAGATCCCTTTCTTACGGCCACGCCAATCGCTACAAATTCCAGATGAGGCACAAAAACAGCAGGTGCTTCAACGGATATCAAGTGCTGCTTTAAGTGGGCTCTCCTCCACATCAACTTCAACATCACAAATACTCCAGTCCTCAAAGGTGTCACCCAAATCGCACTTGCTTCCTCACAGCTCCCAAATCTCCAGCTGCCCGTCTGAGTATGAGGTAGAACAGATGGTTGAGTCTGCAGAGCTGTTTACTCATACTATAGCCTGGGAATCAGAGGTCGACTCCAGCGCTTCTGTGAATCCAGACGAGGAAATGATCTGCACTGATGCCCAGAATCTTTATGAGTCGGATCCAGGACCAGACGCAGAAGGTTCTGACCATAATGTAGACCCTCATTCCCAAACTGTAACTCCTGTTGGTGGAGACAATGAGGAAGACGATGATAAGACTCAAATACCTGATTGGAGCGACAACTTTAGTTTTTTGTCAGGGCAGGAACAGGTTGGCTCTGTTGACGACGGGTGTGATAACGCACAGGGTGATGATGATGAGGTCGGAGATCCCACTTACTGTCAACCCACAGTCAGCCAAGAGATGAGGTCAGCAGAGGAGGTGGAGGAAGATGCTAGTGACGACGAGGTCAGGTTGCGCCTTCCTGGACAGAGACGTAGTACTGGAAGCACGTCAACAACTGCATCCTCAAACACAACTCTGCCTCTCACCACAAGTCGTGGTGGCTCTTCAGGTCGCATGGGTGCTAAGCCTTGCATAGCCTGGGCATTTTTTCAGATCGATAAAGATGACCCAACTCGTGTTATCTGTAACATTTGTCAGCAAAAGCTAAGTAGAGGCCAAAAAATACATAGTTTGAGTACTTCATGCATGAACCGGCACATGGACATGAAGCATAAGTTGCAGTGGGAAGCTCAGTGTGCTACAATGCGGCCTAGCCGGCCGGGCCAATCACCGTCTGCCATATCTTGTGCATCCCCGGCCTCTTCATCCTCTGTGACTGGGGGGACAGCAGTCACACCTGTTTTGGGGCACAGACCTGCCACCTCTTTACCCGCAACAGCCAGCGTGATTGGCAGGTCATCATTTTCTTTGGAGGTGGTAACACCAGCTGGTGTTGAGCGCTGTCCGACATCGATAGCACCACCTTTGGATCAAGGCAACCTAACATGTCCGCCTGCATCTTCCTCACAGACCGGCAGTTTGCCGGGGACACCCTTATCAACCCCGTCTAAGCACAATAGCCAGCCCTCGGTCCCTCAGATGTGGACAAGTAAAAGACCATTTCCTCCTAGCCATGAGAAAGCTAAGAGGTTGAATTTCACCATCTGCAAGCTCTTGGCTACAGAAATGCTGCCTTTCCGCCTGGTGGACACAGAGGATTTTCGAGACCTTATGTCCGTCGCAGTGCCCCAGTACCAGATGCCCAGTCGGCACTACTTCTCAAAGAAAGGTGTGCCTGCGCTCCACCAGCATGTCGCACACAACATCACCGCTTCTTTGAGAAACTCTGTGTGTGACAGGGTGAATTTCACCACAGACACTTGGACGAGTAGGCATGGACAGGGGCGTTACATGTCGCTGACTGGGCACTGGGTAACTATGGTGACAGCAGGACAAGGGGCTGCTGTCCAAGTCTTGCCGTCCCCACGAGTTGTGCGTCAATCCTCTTTATGTCAAAGTTCCTCCACTGCTTCTGCCTCCTCAACCTCCTCTCGGTCTTCCACCTGCACCCAAAGCCTGTCTGGTCATGCCACAAGCTTTCTAACTGCGCAGAAGGGATCCTGCGCACCTCCTTACTATGCTGGCAGTAGGGCTCAATGTCATCAGGCGGTTTTTACATTGAAATGTCTGGGAAATGTGAGTCACACAGCTGAGGAGTTGTGGTCAGCTCTGGAGAACCAATTTCATGAATGGTTGTCTCCACTGGACCTGAAACCAGGGAAGGCCGTGTGCGACAATGCTGCAAACCTGGGTGCGGCCCTTCGCCGGGGCAATGTCACACACGTGCCTTGTATGGCTCACGTGTTGAACCTGGTTGTCCAGCAATTTTTAGCCCACTATCCCAGACTAGATGGCCTTCTGCAGAGGGCACGGTCGCTGTGTGCTCACTTCCGCCGTTCGCATCCCGCAGCTCAGCGACTTACATCTCTACAGAAGTCGTTGGGCCTGCCACTTCACCGGCTAAAATGCGATGTGCCTACCCGGTGGAATTCAACTCTGCACATGTTGCAGCGACTGTGGCAGCACCGACAAGCCCTGGTGCAATACGTTCTGACGTATAGCCTGGGCCAACGAGATTCAGAGGTGGGGCAAATCACGCTGGAGGAGTGGTCTCAGATCAGGGACCTATGCACCCTTCTGCACAGTTTTGAAATGGCGACGAAGATGTTTAGTGCTGACGATGCCATTATCAGCATGACTATTCCGGTGATTTACATGCTGGAGCACATGTTAAACAGAATTCGGAGTCAGGTGGTGGCACAAGAGGAGGTGGAGGAAGTAGAGGAGGAGGAGTTGTATGCGGAAGGGCTAACATCTGCAAGGTCCAGACGGTCGGCAGCACCAAGGCGGCAGGCATGTGAGGGTGGGGGAGATGGTTTTACCAGGGCGCATGGTAGCAGCCAAACTAGTGAGGAAGGTGCAGGAGCCCAGGAAGAAGTGGAGGACGAACTGATGGAAGACTCATCAGATGAGGGAGACCTTGATCACATTTCTGTTGTGCGAGGTTGGGGGGAGAGGACAGAGGAAGGAAGCATGATTGTTACCTCGCCACCAACACAACAGGGAGTTGGTGCTCCTGGTTGCGCAACACACATGAGTGCCTTCTTGCTGCACTACCTGCAACATGACCCTCGAATTGTGAGAATTAGAAATAATCCTGACTACTGGGTTGCCACACTGTTAGATCCCCGGTACAAAAGTAAATTTGCAGAAATTATTCCTGCCATAGAAAGGGATGCACGCATGCAGGAGTATCAGCAGAGACTGTTGCAGAATCTTACATGTGCTTTTCCACAAAATACCAGTGGTGCACGTAGTGAATCTCACAGTTCCAACTTGCCAACCGTGGGACCGTCAAGTGTTCAGCACTCAAACCGTAACAGAACCACAGTATCTGCTGGTAACATCAATTTTGCGGAATCATTTCACCACTTTTTTAGCCCATCCTTTGCAAGGCCACAGGAGACAAGAAGTCTGACACATAGTCAACGCCTAGAGACGATGGTACAGGAGTATCTCCAAGTAAACATTGAAGCCACGACTGTGTCACTGGACCCTTGCTCTTTTTGGGCTTCCAATCTGGATAAATGGCCGGAGCTAGCCACTTACGCCTTGGAGATCTTGTCATGGCCCGCAGCCAGCGTTCTGTCTGAACGTGTGTTCAGCGCTGCTGGTGGTGTGCTGACAGATAAGCGCACGCGGCTCTCCACTGATAATGTAGACAGACTCACGTTCATAAAGATGAACAAATCATGGATCCGAAACGACTTTTCTACCCCTGTGTCATCTGGGGAGAGTAAAAGCTTGATGATTGGTTAAAATCACCCTACCAACCGTTTTAAGCTTTCAAATTACTAATCATGTTTATCTGTATCTTGGCTGGAAAATAATTTGGGCTTTGTAGCAGTGTGCAGCACTGATTCTATTAGGCCATCTATAATAAGCTCCACCAGATTTAAAATTACTAATCATGTTTATCTGTATCTTGACTGGAAAATAATTTGGGCTTTGTAACAGTGTGCAGCCATCTATTAGGCCATCTATACTAAAGCTTCACCAGATTTAAAATTAATAATAATTTTTAGCTGCATCTAGCCCGGAAAATAATTTTGGGGCTCCGAGATGCGCAAGACACATAAGTGCCTTCTTGCTGCACTACCTGCAGCATGACCCTCATATTGTCAGAATTTGAAGTAATCATGACTACTGGGTTGCCACACTCTTAGATCCCCCAAACTTTTCGATCAACCTTTTCATTTTAATAAAGACCAAAAAAATTGTCATTTTTGAAATTATAAGCATTAGCAGGTTGTTAGAAACTGAAATCAAACAGTTTTCAACTCAAAACTTTATTCTAGGTGATGTTACATTTTCACATAGGACCCCTTGTTCGAAAGGAGCTTCTGAACTCTCTCGTCCATTGAATTTGTCAGGTTTTGGATGGTTTCTGCTTCAATTGTTTTGCATGAGGACAGAATACCCTCCCAGAGCTGTTGCTTAGATGTGAACTGCCTCCCGCCATCATAGAGACTCCTTTTAATGATGCTCCAAAGGTTCTGAATGGGGTACAGGTCAGGGGAGCATGGGGGTCACACCATAAGTTTGTCCCCTTTTATGCCCATATCAGCCAGAGATGCAGATGTTTTATGTGCAGCATGAGATGGTGCATTATCATGCAAAAAAATGATCTTGCTGTGAAATACACGGTTCTTCTTCTTGAACCATGGCAGGAAGTGCTGTTTGAGAAAATCCACATACATTATGGAGTTCATCTTTAGCGCCTTCAGGGATCCTAAAGGGGCCGACAATCTCTCTCCCCATGATTCCAGCCCAAAACATTACTCCACCTCCTCCTTGTTGGCGCTGTAGCCGTGTTTGCGTGGGGTGTCCATCAACCAGCCATCCTCCACTCCATCCATCTGGACCATCGAGCGCTGCACGGCACTCATCCGTGAACAAAACAGTTTTGAAATCAGTCTTCATGTAATGTTTGGTCCACTGGAGCCGTTTCTGCTTGTGTGAAGTGGATAGAGGAGGTTGACAGGATGGCGTATGTACAGCTGCAAACCTCTGAAGGACCCTGCATCTTGTTGTTCGGTGGACGTTGGAGGCACAAGCAGCTTCAAAAACTTGTCTGCTGCTATGACAAGGCTTTTTTGCCGCTGCTCTTTCAACCTGACGTAATTGCCTGTAGGAAAGAGTCCTCAATTTGCCCTTATCAGCACGCACACGTGTGTACTGTGAATCAGCTACATACTTCTTGATTGCCAAGACACTTCATCCTGATCATCGCACAATGTTGATTGTAGTCATGCCTTGACCTAAACACTCCACAATTTGTTGCTTCTCAGCAGCCGACACATCCTTTTTCTTTCCCATTTTGGCAGAAAATGTAGGCTGCTTAATAATGTGAGACAGCCTTCTTAAGTAGTCTTGCCTTTCATTGGACACACCTGCCAAACTAATTAGCACAGGTGTCTGCAATTGCTTACAGTGATATAAAGAGCCCTGACACACATCACCATCAATGAGTTTAACTGACAAACAAATAAATTCGTCCCTTATCACTCCTAAACACTTTTTGCATAATAATTTGGAACGCAGTGTACATGTGCTTTTCCACAAAACACCAGTGGTTCACGTAGTGAATCTTACAGTTCTAACTTGCCAACCGTGGTCTGTATGGAGTTGTTCAATAAAGGGCCCAAAATTAAGATAACATAGATGGGAGAGGTCTCTATGAATAGGAATTCCTAAGTATTTGATACCCTGTGAGGGCCAGGCAAAGGGAAAGTTGGACTGGATGGAATCCTATATGGATTTGGGGAGGGAGACATCGAGGGCCTCAGACTTCGCTGCATTGATTTTAAAATTTGACCATGTAACAAAGTGATCTATTTCAGCCATAACAGCATGGATGGATATATGTGATTGAGTGATATATACTAGGACATCATCAGCAAATAGAGAGCACTTGTACTCGGTGCCTCCCACCTCAATCCACCTAATATTGGAGTTATGGCGAATTGATGAGAGCAGGTGCTCCGTCACTAGGATGTATAAGAGAGGGGACAGAGGACATCCCTGCCTTGTCCCATTGGTGATTGTGAAAGGTGATGAAAATGTTCTGATGCACCCCCTGGGCCTTGGGACACCCGGAGCCGGACCCTTTTTGGTGGATGCTGGTGGTTGTAGTCTTCGTGGCGGCGACCCGGTTCCGTGGCTCAGGGTGGTCAAACCAGTGGCGGAACTATTTATGTGGTTTTGATGTTTAAATGTCCGACTACGCCACCCGTGGATTGCGGTCAGAGTGAACCGCCGCTGCAGGCAGACCGCTGAGGCTGGTGTTGTGGGTGCAGCAGAGCATAGCATAACTCCCCACGGGAGGAATATAGCCTCAGGGCAGTGTATGCGGAGGATGGGGGTGATGGTGCAGGGCAGCAGCAGTAACGACACGGAGTCAGTGATGCAGTCCAGGGCCTTTACTCACAGTTCTTATTATCCAGACCACGTCTGCAGGTAACGGCTGCCCACGTCGTACTGTGCTCACCAGGTGAGGGGCTCAGACAACTCCCAGATAACTTTGGAGCGCTTCACAGGACCCCCTTTGTGTGTCCTTTGTCTGGCCTTTCTTACCAACCCTTCTGTCCGGCTGCCTCGGGCCTCCTCTTGGTAAACTTGGCGCCAGTTTCCCTGACCCTATGTGGTGCCTTCCTAGCGGGTGTAGCGAGGGGCTGCGCCACATAAAATGTCACAGCCTCCGGTTTCTAGCTGAGGGTCGTTTCCTGCCTCCACTAGTTTCGGGGACCGGTCTCCCCCTTTGGCCTGACCCCTCCACGCAGGTGGATTCGGGCGTGCGGTGGCGACTCGCCCGTCCGCACCCCTGGGATCCCTTCATTCCTCGTTCCTGGAGCCTTCTCCGCTCCTCTTCCTTCCTTCTCCCTCTTCCAGGCCTGGGCCTCTGTTACTAGGCCCGCCTCCGGAGCAGAGCTCATGCAGAGCCCCTGTTCTCTGCCACTTCTGCTCAGACTTCTCTGCACTGAACTAAGATGGTGCCCACCTTTTATACTCCCTTCTCAATGCACCCAGGAACTGCTTCCTCCCTGCTCCTGCACTACAGGGTTCCCCTTCCTCAGTGTTCCCTCCCCCCACTCCAGCCAGGGACAGGGACTGTCGTGCCCATCTCAGAGGCATATTTGTCGCCCTGCCCCACGGCAATGTGGTGTAATGCATGCAGGTGTCGGGTCCTGATCCACACTCCATCCTTACCTGAAAGTGAGATATCACACCTCTGGGTGAGGTGCAATACCTCTGTATCAATCGAGCCCTCAGGGTGCTACAGTTCCAATTTATCTTCAGTCCTAGGTGACGTATTGTGATACAGGGCCGTGATTTTGGCTATAAAAGGGTCCCCTAGACCCCTACCCCAAGCTTTTTAAGAGAATCATATATGGCGTGCCAGGAGACTCTATGGAATGCTTTCTCAGCATCCACTTTTTGGATTTTAGAAGGGCATGACATGCCTATATCTGTGTCTCCCCCTCCTTTTACTCCTCCACCTCTTTTATTTTCGCATGACTATATGTACTTGTCACTTTTCCATGTGTTAGTTATGTCTTCTGAGCAGTTTGTCAGCTTTTGGACACCTTTGAAGGTGTTTTCTATGTGTTTCTATGTGTTTTTGTTTGCCTGCCATTGGTTTTAACGGTGTTCGAAGGTGTTCGACGAACAGTTCGACGAACAGTTCGGCGAACACACGGGTGTTCGACGAACCGAACTCGAACACTACGGGGGTGGCTCAACACTAGTAGGGAATAGTTGTGATTGCAGTCCTTTTAAGGACGAGGTTACAGCATTTCCTACGACTTTTATCAGGCAGGTCTGTGCTCTTAAATAGATAGGTTGTGGGAGTAAAGACTAATTGTAATTGCAGTCCTTTTCAGGACTAGGTTACATCAGTTCCTATCAGTTTTTGCCAGGCAGGTCTGTGCCAGTGCTGTGCAAGTTTTTTTCACAGCATTTGGCTGAATCTAGCAAAGCTAATCCTTTTTGGCCTATTGCAGAGTGTGTTAGTCAGTGGAGTAGCCTATCTGTGTTGCAAGATATACCACCTGTGTGTAGAATACCAATTTTTTTACTGCAGCTAGTGAAGTAAAATCTTTTGGGCATAGCATCATTCTATTAGTCCATCTATACTGACCTCCATCAGGTTGCAAATTGAATATAATTTTTTTCTGCATCTAGCTCTGAAAAAATATTTGGCCTTCTAGAAGTGTGTGGGACTTTCTCTATTAGTCCATCTATACTGACCTCCATCAGGTTGCAAATTAAAAATAATTTTTTGTCTGCATCTAGCTCTGAAAAAATATTTGGCCTTCTAGCAGTGTGTGGGACTTTCTCTATTAGTCCATCTATACTGACCTCCATCAGGTTGCAAATTAAAACTAATTTATATCTGCATCTAGCTCTGAAAAAATATTGGCCTTCTAGCTGTGTGTGGGACTTTCTCTATTAGTCCATCTATACTGACCTCCATCAGGTTGCAAACTGAATATATTTTTTTTCTGCATCTACCTCTGAAAAAATATTGGGCTTCTAGCTGTGTGTGGGTCTTGTTCTATTAATCCATCTATACTGACCTCCATCAGGTTGCAAACTGAATATAATTTTTTTCTGCATCTACCTCTGAAAAAATATTTGGGCTTCTAGATGTGTGTGGGACTTGTTCTATTAGTCCATCTATACTGACCTCCATCAGGTTGCAAATTCCAAATAATTTTTTGTCTGCATCTAGCTCTGAAAAAATATTTGGCCTTCTAGCAGTGTGTGGGACTTTCTCTATTAGTCCATCTATACTGACCTCCATCAGGCTGCAAATCAAAAATAATTTTTATCTGCATCTACCTCTGAAAAAATATTTGGCCTTCTAGCTGTGTGTGGGACTTGTTCTATTAGTCCATAGATACTGACCTCCATCAGGTTGCAAACTGAATATAATTTTTTTCTGCATCTAGCTCTGAATCGCTACAAATTCCAGATGAGGCACAAAAACAGCAGGTGCTTCAACGGATATCAAGTGCTCCTTTAAGTGGGCTCTCCTCCACATCAACTTTAACATCACAAATACTCCAGTCCTCAAAGGTGTCACCCCAATCGCACTTGCTTCCTCACAGCTCCCAAATCTCCAGCTGCCCGTCTGAGTATGAGGTAGAACAGATGGTTGAGTCTGCAGAGCTGTTTACTCATACTATAGCCTGGGAATCAGAGGTCGACTCCAGCGCTTCTGTGAATCCAGACGAGGAAATGATCTGCACTGATGCCCAGAATCTTTATGAGTCGGATCCAGGACCAGACTCAGAAGGTTCTGACCATAATGTAGACCCTCATTCCCAAACTGTAACTCCTGTTGGTGGAGACAATGAGGAAGACGATGATGAGACTCAAATACCTGATTGGAGCGACAACTTTAGTTTTTTGTCAGGGCAGGAACAGGTTGGCTCTGAGGACGACGGGTGTGATAACGCACAGGGTGATGATGATGAGGTTGGAGATCCCACTTACTGTCAACCCACAGTCAGCCAAGAGATGAGGTCAGCAGAGGAGGTGGAGGAAGATGCTAGTGACGACGAGGTCAGGTTGCGCCTTCCTGGACAGAGACGTAGTACTGGAAGCACGTCAACAACTGCATCCTCAAACACAACTCTGCCTCTCACCACAAGTCGTGGTGGCTCTTCAGGTCGCATGGGTGCTAAGCCTTGCATAGCCTGGGCATTTTTTCAGATCAATAAAGATGACCCAACTCGTGTTATCTGTAACATTTGTCAGCAAAAGCTAAGTAGAGGCCAAAAAATACATAGTTTGAGTACTTCATGCATGAACCGACACATGGACATGAAGCATAAGTTGCAGTGGGAAGCTCAGTGTGCTACAATGCGGCCTAGCCGGCCGGTCCAACCGCTGTCTGCCATATCTTGTGCATCCGCGGCCTCTTCATCCTCTGTGACTGGGGGGACAGCAGTCACACCTGTTTTGGGGCGCAGACCTGCCACCTCTTTACCCGCAACAGCCAGCGTGATTGGCAGGTCATCATTTTCTTTGGAGGTGGTAACACCAGCTGGTGTTGAGCGCTGTCCGACATCGATAGCACCATCTTTGGATCAAGGCAACCTAACATGTCCGCCTGCATCTTCCTCACAGACCGGCAGTTTGCCGGGGACACCCTTATCAACCCCGTCTAAGCACAACAGTCAGCCCTCGGTCCCTCAGATGTGGACAAGTAAAAGACCATTTCCTCCTAGCCATGAGAAAGCTTGGAGGTTGAATTTCACCATCTGCAAGCTCTTGGCTACAGAAATGCTGCCTTTCCGCCTGGTGGACACAGAGGATTTTCGAGACCTTATGTCCGTCGCAGTGCCCCAGTACCAGATGCCCAGTCGTCACTACTTCTCAAAGAAAGGTGTGCCTGCGCTCCACCAGCATGTCGCACACAACATCACCGCTTCTTTGAGAAACTCTGTGTGTGACAGGGTGCATTTCACTACAGACACTTGGACGAGTAGACATGGACAGGGGCGTTACATGTCGCTGACTGGGCACTGGGTAACTATGGTGACAGCAGGACAAGGGGCTGCTGTCCAAGTCTTGCCGTACGCACGAGTTTTGCGTCAATCCTCTTTATGTCAAAGTTCCTCCACTGCTTCTGCCTCCTCAACCTCCTCTCGGTCTTCCACCTGCACCCAAAGCCTGTCTGGTCATGCCACAAGCTTTCTAACTGTGCAGAAGGGATCCTGCACAACTCCTTACTATGCTGGCAGTAGGGCTCAACGTCATCAGGCGGTTTTTACTTTGAAATGTCTGGGAAATGTGAGTCACACAGCTGAGGAGTTGTGGTCAGCTCTGGGGAACCAATTTCATGAATGGTTGTCTCCACTGGACCTGAAACCAGGGAAGGCCGTGTGCGACAATGCTGCAAACCTGGGTGCGGCCCTTCGCCGGGGCAATGTCACACACGTGCCTTGTATGGCTCACGTGTTGAACCTGGTTGTCCAGCAATTTTTAGCCCACTATCCCAGACTAGATGGCCTTCTGCAGAGGGCACAGTCGCTGTGTGCTCACTTCCGCCGTTCGCATCCCGCAGCTCAGCGACTTACATCTCTACAGAAGTCGTTGGGCCTGCCACTTCACCGGCTAAAATGCGACGTGCCTACCCGGTGGAATTCAACTCTGCACATGTTGCAGCGACTGTGGCAGCACCGAAAAGCCCTGGTGCAATACGTTCTGACGTATAGCCTGGGCCAACGAGATCCAGAGGTGGGGCAAATCACGCTGGAGGAGTGGTCTCAGATCAGGGACCTATGCACCCTTCTGCACAGTTTTGAAATGGCGACGAAGATGTTTAGTGCTGACGATGCCATTATCAGCATGACTATTCCGGTGATTTACATGCTGGAGCACATGTTAAACAGAATTCGGAGTTAGGTGGTGGCACAAGAGGAGGTGGAGGAAGTAGAGGAGGAGGAGTTGTATGCGGAAGGGCTAACATCTGCAAGGTCCAGACGGTCGGCAGCACCAAGGAGGCAGGCATGTGAGGGTGGGGGAGATGGTTTTACCAGGGCGCATGGTAGCAGCCAAACTAGTGAGGAAGGTGCAGGAGCCCAGGAAGGATTGGAGGACGAACTGATGGAAGACTCATCAGACGAGGGAGACCTTGATCACATTTCTGTTGTGCGAGGTTGGGGGGAGAGGACAGAGGAAGGAAGCATGATTGTTACCTCGCCACCAACACAACAGGGACTTGGTGCTCCTGGATGCGCAACACACTTGAGTGCCTTCTTGCTGCACTACCTGCAACATGGCCCTCGAATTGTGAGAATTAGAAATAATCCTGACTACTGGGTTGCCACACTGTTAGATCCCCGGTACAAAAGTAAATTTGCAGAAATTATTCCTGCCATAGAAAGGGATGCACGCATGCAGGAGTATCAGCAGAGACTGTTGCAGAATCTTACATGTGCTTTTCCACAAAACACCAGTGGTGCACGTAGTGAATCTCACAGTTCCAACTTGCCAACCGTGGGACCGTCAAGTGTTCAGCACTCAAACCGTAACAGAACCACAGTATCTGCTGGTAACATCAATTTTGCGGAATCATTTCACCACTTTTTTAGCCCATCCTTTGCAAGGCCACAGGAGACAAGAAGTCTGACACATAGTCAACGCCTAGAGACGATGGTACAGGAGTATCTCCAAGTAAACATTGAAGCCATGACTGTGTCACTGGACCCTTGCTCTTTTTGGGCTTCCAATCTGGATAAATGGCCGGAGCTAGCCACTTACGCCTTGGAGATCTTGTCATGCCCCGCAGCCAGCGTTCTGTCTGAACGTGTGTTCAGCGCTGCTGGTGGTGTGCTGACAGATAAGCGCACGCGGCTCTCCACTGATAATGTAGACAGACTCACGTTCATAAAGATGAACAAATCATGGATCCGAAATGACTTTTCTACCCCTGTGTCATCCTGGGGAGAGTAAAAGCTTGATGATTGGTTAAAATCACCCTACTAACCGTTTTAAGCTTTCAAATTACTAATCATGTTTATCTGTATCTTGGCTGGAAAATAATTTGGGCTTTGTAGCAGTGTGCAGCACTGATTCTATTAGGCCATCTATAATAAGCTCCACCAGATTTAAAATTACTAATCATGTTTATCTGTATCTTGACTGGAAAATAATTTGGGCTTTGTAGCAGTGTGCAGCACTGATCCTATTAGGCCATCTATACTAAGCTCCACCAGATTTAAAATTAATAATAATTTTTAGCTGCATCTAGCCCGGAAAATAATTTTGGGGCTCCGAGATGCGCAAGACACATAAGTGCCTTCTTGCTGCACTACCTACAACATGACCCTCATATTGTCAGAATTTGAAGTAATCATGACTACTGGGTTGCCACACTCTTAGATCCCCCAAACTTTTCGATCAACCTTTTCATTTTAATAAAGACCAAAAAAATGGTCATTTTTGAAATTATAAGCATTAGCAGGTTATTAGAAACTGAAATCAAACAGTTTTCAACTCAAAACTTTATTCTAGGTGATGTTACATTTTCACATAGGACCCCTTGTTCAAAAGGAGCTTCTGAACTCTCTCGTCCATTGAATTTGTCAGGTTTTGGATGGTTTCTGCTTCAATTGTTTTGCATGAGGACAGAATACCCTCCCAGAGCTGTTGCTTAGATGTGAACTGCCTCCCGTCATCATAGACACTCCTTTTGATGATGCTCCAGAGGTTCTGAATGGGGTAGAGGTCAGGGGAGCATGGGGGTCACACCATAAGTTTGTCCCCTTTTATGCCCATATCAGCCAGAGATGCAGATGTTTTATGTGCAGCATGAGATGGTGCATTATCATACAAAAAAATGATCTTGCTGTGAAATACACGGTTCTTCTTCTTGAACCATGGCAGGAAGTGCTGTTTGAGAAAATCCACATACATTATGGAGTTCATCTTTAGCGCCTTCAGGGATCCTAAAGGGGCCGACAATCTCTCTCCCCATGATTCCAGCCCAAAACATTACTCCACCTCCTCCTTGTTGGCGCTGTAGCCGTGTTTGCGTGGGGTGTCCATCAACCAGCCATCCTCCACTCCATCCATCTGGACCATCGAGCGCTGCACGGCACTCATCCGTGAACAAAACAGTTTTGAAATCAGTCTTCATGTAATGTTTGGCCCACTGGAGCCGTTTCTGCTTGTGTGAAGTGGATAGAGGAGGTCGACAGGATGGCGTATGCACAGCTGCAAACCTCTGAAGGACCCTGCATCTTGTTGTTCGGGGGACGTTGGAGGCACAAGCAGCTTCAAAAACTTGTCTGCTGCTATGACAAGGCTTTTTTGCCGCTGCTCTTTTAACCTGACGTAATTGCCTGTAGGAAAGAGTCCTCAATTTGCCCTTATCAGCACGCACACGTGTGTACTGTGAATCAGCTACATACTTCTTGATTGCCAAGACACTTCATCCTGATCATCGCACAATGTTGATTGTAGTCATGCCTTGACCTAAACACTCCACAATTTGTTGCTTCTCAGCAGCCGACACATCCTTTTTCTTTCCCATTTTGGCAGAAAATGTAGGCTGCTTAATAATGTGAGACAGCCTTCTTAAGTAGTCTTGCCTTTCATTGGACACACCTGCCAAACTAATTAGCACATGTGTCTGCAATTGCTTACAGTGATATAAAGAGCCCTGACACACATCACCATCAATGAGTTTAACTGACAAACAAACAAATTCTTCCCTTATCACTCCTAAACACTTTTTGCATAATAATTTGGAACACAGTGTACATGTGCTTTTCCACAAAACACCAGTGGTTCACGTAGTGAATCTTACAGTTCTAACTTGCCAACCGTGGTCTGTATGGAGTTGTTCAATAAAGGGCCCAAAATTAAGATAACATAGATGGGAGAGGTCTCTATGAATAGGAATTCCTAAGTATTTGATACCCTGTGAGGGCCAGGCAAAGGGAAAGTTGGACTGGATGGAATCCTATATGGATTTGGGGAGGGAGACATCGAGGGCCTCAGACTTGATTGATTTTAAAATTTGACCATGTAACAAAGTGATCTATTTCAGCCATAACAGCATGGATGGATATATGTGATTGAGTGATATATACTAGGACATCATCAGCAAATAGAGAGCACTTGTACTCGGTGCCTCCCACCTCAATCCACCTAATATTGGGGTTATGGCGAATTGATGAGAGCAGGTGCTCTGTCACTAGGATGTATAAGAGAGGGGACAGAGGACATCCCTGCCTTGTCCCATTGGTGATTGTGAAAGGTGATGAAAATGTTCTGACACACCCCCTGGGCCTTGGGACACCCGGAGCCGGACCCTTTTTGGTGGATGCTGGTGGTTGTAGTCTTCGTGGCGGCGACCCGGTTCCGTGGCTCAGGGTGGTCAAACCAGTGGCGGAACTATTTATGTGGTTTTGATGTTTAAATGTCCGACTACGCCACCCGTGGATTGCGGTCAGAGTGAACCGCCGCTGCAGGGCAGACCGCTGAGGCTGGTGTTGTGGGTGCAGCAGAGCGTAGCATAACTCCCCACGGGAGGAGTATAGCCTCAGGGCAGTGTATGCGGAGGATGGGGGTGATGGTGCAGGGCAGCAGCAGTAACGACACGGAGTCAGTGATGCAGTCCAGGGCCTTTACTCACAGTTCTTATTATCCAGACCACGTCTGCAGGTAATGGCTGCCCACGTCGTACTGTGCTCACCAGGTGAGGGGCTCAGACAACTCCCAGATAACTTTGGAGCGCTTCACAGGACCCCCTTTGTGTGTCCTTTGTCTGGCCTTTCTTACCAACGCTTCTGTCCGGCTGCCTCGGGCCTCCTCTTGGTAAACTTGGCACCAGTTTCCCTGACCCTATGTGGTGCCTTCCTAGCGGGTGTAAATGTCACAGCCTCCGGTTTCTAGCTGAGGGTCGTTTCCCGCCTCCACTAGTTTCAGGGACCGGTCTCCCCCTTTGGCCTGACCCCTCTACGCAGGTGGATTCGGGCGTGCGGTGGCGACTCGCCCGTCCGCAACCCTGGGATCCCTTCATTCCTCGTTCCTGGAGCCTTCTCCGCTCTTCTTCCTTCCTTCTCCCTCTTCCAGGCCTGGGCCTGTGTTACTAGGCCCGCCTCCGGAGCAGAGCTCATGCAGAGCCCCTGCTCCCTGTCACTTCTGCTCAGACTTCTCTGCTCTGAACTAATATGGTGCCCACCTTTTATACTCCCTTATCAATGCACCCAGGAACTGCTTCCTCCCTGCTCCTGCACTACAGGGTTCCCCTTCCTCAGTGTTCCCTCCCCCCACTCCAGCCAGGGTCAGTGACTGTCGTGCCCATCTCAGGGGCATATTGGTCTCCCTGCCCCACGGCAATGTGGTGTAATGCATGCAGGTGTCGGGGTCCTGATCCACACTCCATCCTTACCTGAGAGTGAGATATCACACCTCTGGGTGAGGTGCAATACCTCTGTAGCAAACGAGCCCTCAGGGTGCTACAGTTCCAGTTATCTTCAGCCTAGGTGACGTATTGTGATACAGGGCCGTGATTTTGGCTATAAAAGGGTCCCCTAGACCCCTACCCCAAGCTTTTTAAGAGAATCATATATGGCGTGCCAGGAGACTCTATGGAATGCTTTCTCAGCATCCAACGAGAGTATATAATTACAAATTTTTAACTGCATCTAGCCCAGGAAATACTTTGTGCCTAGTAGCAGTGTCTGCTAGTCAGCGGATTATCCCGGCTGTTAAGCAAGCTACACCACCTGTAGTTTGGACACTTAATTTTTTCAAAGGAAATGCTTCGGGACCACGGGATACTCAGTGAAGAGCATCAGGAGGCACCCCAAGGCATAGGGGCTGGGACTGGCAGTAGGATGCCTTGCGGTGGACAGCCGAGCTCGATCCTTATAAAAGCTTTTTAACTGCAGCAGCTTTAGTGGACGCTACTGGAGCTGGAATTACGCGGCTACTGGCATGAGACTTGCCCTCCAATAGATCCTTGTAAATGGATTTAAAGTGTATTCATTCAAATTAGAGAGACAATTTAAATTAAAAAGCTTAGAGCTGCCTCCACCACAGGGGGGCTCGCTCGACCCACCAGCGGACAGGCACCAGTATTGGGAGAGGGGGGCTGGCCGTCAGGGTTCACCACGGCTCTGGCACAAACCCGGCGACACGGAGGTGGCACGGGCAGGAGCGGACTGAACGTGTCGGCTTCTCACTTTTTGGATTTTAGAAGCGCATGACATGCCTATATCTGTGTCTCCCCCTCCTTTTACTCCTCCACCTCTTTTCTTTTCGCATGACTATATGTACTTGTCACTTTTCCATGTGTTAGTTGTGTCTTCTGAGCAGTTTGTCAGCTTTTGGACACCTTTGAAGGTGTTTTCTATGTGTTTCTATGTGTTTTTGCTTGCCTGCCATTGGTTTTAACGGTGTTCGAAGGTGTTCGACGAACAGTTCGATGAACAGTTCGACGAACCGAACCGAACCGAACTCGAACACTACGGGGGTGGCTCAACACTACTATTTAATCCACTGCGACCTCCACCACTCTTCCAAGGGGCTTTAAAACAGTCTTGTTAAGCTACTGTGACCTCCACTTCTCTTCCAAGGGGTATTAAAACCGTCTGGTTAAACCACTCTGAACTCCACAGCTCTTCCAAGGGGCATTGATATTGTCTTTTTATTCCACTACGACCTTCACCACTCTGCCAAGGGGCATTAAACCGTCTTGTTAAGCTACTGTGATGTCCATGTCTCTTACACGGGGCATTGATATTGTCTTTTTATTCCAATGTAACCTCCACCACTCTTCCAAGAGGCATTGATATTGTCTTTTAATTCCACTTTAACCTCCACCACTCTACCAAGGGGCATTGATATTGTCTTTTTATTCCACTGCGACCTCCACCACTCTTCCAAGGTTCATTGATATTGTCTTTTTATTCACCTGTAACCTCCACCACTCTTCCAAGAAGCATTTATACCGTCTTGTTAAGCTACTGTGACCTCCACGTCTATTCCACGATGCATTAAAAACTTTCTGGTTAAACCACTGTGAACTCCACAGCTCTTCCAAGAGGCATTGATATTGTCTTTTTATTCGACTGTAACCTCCACCAGTCTTCCAAGGGGCATTGATTTTGTCTTTTTAATCCACTGCGACCTCCATCACTCTTCCAAGAAGCATTAATACCATCTTGTTTAGCTACTGTAAACTCCACATCTATTCCACGGTGCCTTAAAACCTTCTGGTTAAACCACTGTGAACTCCACAGATCTTCCAAGGGGCATTGATATTGTCTTTTTATTCCACTGTAACCTCCACCACTCTTCCAAGGGGCATTGATATTGTCTTTTTATTTTACTGCGACCTCCACCACTCTTCCAAGGGGCATTAATATTGTCTTTTTATTCCACTGCGACCTCCACCACTCTTCCAAGGGTCATTGATATTGTCTTTTTATTCCACTGTAACCTCCACCACTCTTCCAAGGGGCATTGATATTGTCTTTCTATTCCACTGCGACCTCCACCTCTCTTCCAAGGGTCATTAAAACCATCTTGTTAAGCTACTGTGACCTCCAAGTCTGTTCCACGAGGCATTGATATTGTCTTTTTATTCCACTGCGACCTCCACATCTCTTCCAAGGGGAATTTATATTGTCTTTTTATTCCACTGCGACCTCCACCACTCTTCTAACGGGCATTGATATTGTCTTTTTAATCCACTGCGACCTCCACAACTCTTCCAAGGGGCATTAAAACCATCTTGTTAAGCCACTGTGACCTTCAAGTCTCTTCCAAGGGGCATTAAAACAGTCTGGTTAAACCGCTCTGAGCTCCACAGCTCTTCCAATGGGCATTGACAATGTCTTTTTATTCCATTGTAACCTTCTGCACTCTTCCAAGTGCATTGTTATTGTCTTTTTATTCCTCTGCGACGTCCACGACTCTTCCAAGGTGCATTAAAACCGTCTTGTTAAGCTACTGTGACCTCCAAGTTTCTTACACAGGGCATTGATATTGTCTTTTTATTCCAGTGTAACCTCCACCCCTCTTACAAGGGGCATTGATATTGTCTTTTTATTCCACTGTAACCTCCACCAATCTTCCAAGGGGCATTGATATTGTCTTTTTATTCCACTGCGACGTCCACCACTTTTCTAAGGGGCATTAATATTGTCTTTTAAATCCACAACTATCTCCACCACTCCTCCAAGGGGCATTAAAACAGTCTCGTTAAGCTACTGTGACCTCCTCGTCTCTTCCAAGGGGCATTAAAACCGTCTGGTTAAACACTCTGAACTCCACAGCTCTTACAAGAGGCATTGATATTGTCTTTTTATTCAACTGTAACATCCACCACTCTTCCAAGCGGCATTGGTATTGTCTTTTTATTCCACTGCGACCTCCACCACTCTTCCAAGGGGCATTGATATTGTCTTTTTAATCAACTGCAACCTTCACCTCTCTTCCAAGGGGCATTAAAACCGTCTTGTGAAGCTACTGTGACCTCCACGTCCCTTCCACGGGGCATTGATATTGTCTTTTTATTCCACTGCGACCTCCACCACTCTTCCAAGGGGCATTGATATTGTCTTTTTAATCCACTGCGACCTCCACCACTCTTTCAAGGGGCATTGATATTGTCTTTTTAATCCACTGTGACCTCCACGTCTCTTCCAAGGGGCATTATAAACGTCAATTTAAACCACTCTGAACTCCACAGCTCTTCCAAGGAGCACTGGTATTGTCTTTTTATTCTACTCTAACCTCCACAAATCTTCCAAGGGGCATTGACATTGTATATTTATTCCACTGCGACCTCCAACACGCTTCCAAGGGGCATTAAGACAATCTTGTTAAGCTACAGTGACTTCCACAACTCTTCCATGGGGCATTGATATTGTCTTTTTATTCCACTGTAACCTCCACCACTCTTCCAAGGGGCATTGATTTTGTCTTTTTATTCCACTGCGACCTCTCCCACTCTTCCAATGGGCATTGATACTGTCTTTTTAATCCACTGCAACCTCCACCACTCTTCCAAGGGGCATTAAAGCCGTCTTGTTAAGCTACTGTCACGTCCATGTCTATTCCACGTGGCATTGACATTGCCTTTTTATTCCACTGCGACTTCCACCTCTCTTCTAAGGGGCATTGATATTGTCTTTTAAATCCACAACTATCTCCACCACTCTTCCAAGGGGCATTAAAACAGTCTCGTTAAGCTACTGTGACCTCCTCGTCTCTTCCAAGGGGCATTAAAACCGTTTGGTTAAACACTCTGAGCTCCACAGCTCTTACAAGAGGCATTGATATTGTCTTTTTATTCGACTGTAACATCCACCACACTTCCAAGCGGCATTGATATTGTCTTTTTATTCCCTGCGACCTCCGACACTCTTCCAAGGGGCATTGATATTGTCTTTTTAATCAACTGCGACCTCCACCTCTCTTCCAAGGGGCATTAAAACCGTCTTGTGAAGCTACTGTGACCTACACGTCCCTTCCATGGGGCATTGATATTGTCTTTTTATTCCACTGCGACCTCCACCACTCTTCCAAGGGGCATTGATATTGTCTTTTTAATCCACTGCGACCTCCACCACTCTTCCAAGGGGCATTAAAACAGTCTTGTTAAGCTACTGTGACCTCCAAGTCTCTTCCAAGGGGCATTGATATTTTCTTTTTATTCCACTGTAACCTCCACCACTCTTCCAATGGGCATTGATTTTGTCTTTTTATTCCACTGCGACCTCCACCACTCTTCCAATGGGCATTGTTATTGTCTTTTTAATCCCCTGCAACCTCCACCACTTTTCCAAGGGGCATTAAAACCGTCTTGTTAAGCTACTGTGACCTCCACGTCCCTTCCACGGGGCATTGATATTGTCTTTTTATTCCACTGCGACCTCCACCACTCTTTCAAGGGTCATTGATATTGTCTTTGTAATCCACTGCGAACTCCACCACTCTTCCAAGGGTCATTAAAACCGTCTTGTTATGCTACTGTGACGTCGACATCTCTTCCAAGGGGCATTAAAACCATCTGTTTAAACCACTCTGAACTCCACAGCTCTTCCAAGGGGCATTTGTATTGTCTTTTTATTCCACTCTAACATCCAACACTCTTGCAAGGGGCATTGCCATTGTCTTTTTATTCCACTGCAACTTCCACCTCTCTTCCAAAGGGAATTAAAAGCTACTGTGACCTCCACGTCTCTTTCACGGGGCATTGATATTGTCTTTTTATTCCACTGTAACCTCCACCACTCTTCCAAGGGGCATTAATATTGTCTTTTTATTCCACTGGGACCTTCACCACTCTTCCAAGTGGCATTGATATTGTCTTTTTAATCCACTGCGACCTCCACCACTCTTCCAAGGGGCATTAATACTGTATTGTTAAGCTACTGTGACCTCCACGTCTCTTCCAAGGTGCATTAAAACCGTCAATTTAAACTACTCTGAACTCCACAGCTCTTGCAAGAGGCATTGATATTTTCTTTTTACTCCACTGTAACCTTCATCACTCTTCCAAGAAGCATTAAAACCGTCTTGTTTAGCTACTGTGACCTCCATGTCTATTCCTCGGTGCCTTTAAACCTTCTGGTTAAACCACTGTGAACTCCACAGCTCTTCCAAGGGGCATTGATATTGTCTTTTTATTCCACTGTAACCTCCACCACTCTTCCAATGGGCATTGATATTGTCTTTTTATTTTACTGCGACCTCCACCACTCTACCAAGGGGCATTAAAATTGTCTTTTTATTCAACTGCGACCTCCACCACTCTTCCAAGGGTCATTGATATTGTCTTTTTATTCCACTGTAACCTCCACCACTCTTCCAAGGGGCATTGATATTGTCTTTTTATTCCACTGCGACCTCCACCTCAATTCCAAGGGGCATTGATATTGTCTCTGTTTTCCACTGCGACCTCCACCACTCTTCCAAGGGGCTTTGATATTGTCTTTTTATTCCACTGCGACCTCCTCATCTCTTCCAAGTAGAATTGATATTGTCTTTTTATTCCACTGCGACCTCCACCACTCTTCTAAGGGGCATTGATATTGTCTTTTTAATACACTGCGACCTCCACCACTCTTCCAAGTGGCATTAAAACAGTCTTCATAAGCTACTGTGACCTCCACGTCTCTTCCAAGGGTCATTAAACTGTCTGATAAGACCACTCTGTACACCACAGCTCATCAAAGGGGCATTGATATTGTATTTTTATTCCACTGTAACCTCCACCACTTTTCCTATGGGAATTGATATTGTCTTTTTATTTTTATTATTATTATTATTTATTATTATAGCGCCATTTATTCCATGGCGCTTTACATGTGATAGGGATATACATAACAAAAGCATTTACATAATCTTAACAAAACGAGTCAGCGACTGGTACAGGAGGAGTGAGGACCCTGCCCGCGAGGGCTCACATTCTAAAAGGGATGGGTGAGGATACATTAGGTGAGGGTAGAGCTGGTCGTGCAGCGGTGGTTACTGCAGGTTGTAGGCTTGTCGGAAGAGGTTGGTCTTCAGGTTTCTTTTGAAGGTTTCCACTGTCGGCGAGAGTCTGATGTGTTGGGGTAGAGAGTTCCAGAGTAGGGGTGATGCACGGGAGAAATCTTGTATACGATTGTGGGAGCAGGAGACAAGAGGGGAGTAGAGAAGGAGATCTTGTGAGGATCGGAGGTTGCGTGCAGGTTAGTACCGGGAGACTAGGTCACAGATGTATGGGGGAGACAGGTTGTGGATGGTTTTGTATGCCATGGTTAGAGTTTTGAACTGGATTCTCTGGTCAATGGGGAGCCAGTGAAGAGATTGACAGAGAGGAGAGGCCGGGGAATAGCGGGGGGACAGGTGAATTAGTCGAGCAGCAGAGTTTAGGATAGATTGGAGAGGCGCAAGAGTGTTGTAAGGGAGGCCACGGAGCAGGAGGTTGCAGTAGTCGAGGCGGGATATGATGAGGTCATGCACTAGTGTTTTTGCAGAGTCTTTGCTGAGGAATGCACGGATCCGGGAGATGTTTTTGAGTTGGAGTCAGCAGGAAGTGGAAAGGGCTTTTGATATGTGGCTTGAAGGAGAGATCAGAGTCCAGGGTTACTCCAAGGCAGCGAGCTTGTGGGACTGGGGAGAGTGAACAGCCATTGACGTTGATGGCTAGGTCAGATGGAGGATGTGAATGAGAGGGTGGAAATATGATGAACTCTGTTTTATCCATGTTGAGTTTTAGAAATCTGTCAGAGAAGAAGGATGATATGGCGAACAGACATTGTGGGATTTGGGTTAGTAGGGAGGAGATATCGGGTCCAGAGAGGTAGATCTGTGTGTCGTCAGCATAGAGGTGAAAGTGAAAACCGTGAGACTCTATGAGCTGTCCCAGGCCAAAGGTGTAGATGGAGAAGAGCAGAGGTCCTAGAACTGAACCTTGGGGACACCGACACATAGGGGGCGAGATGAGGAGGTGGTGCGTGAGTGGGAGACGGTGAATGTCCTGTCTGTTAAGTATGAAGAGATCCAAGATAGAGCCAAGTCCGTGATGCCAAGAGATGAGAGAATCTGGAGTAAGAGGGAATGGTCCACTGTGTCAAAAGCAGATGACAGGTCCAGAAGGAGGAGGATGGAGTAGTGTCGCTTGGATTTGGCATTTAGTAGGTCGTTGGTGACTTTGGTCAGGGCAGTTTCAGTCGAGTGATGCGGTCGGAAGCCAGATTGCAGGCGGTCGAAGAGGGAGCAGGAGGAGAGGTGGGAGGACAGTTCAAGGTGGACATGTTGTTCTAGTAGTTTTGAGGCAAAGGGGAGGAGTGATATGGGACGGTAGCTAGTCAGAGAGGAAGGGTCAAGGGAGGGCTTTTTGAGGATGGGTGTGATTGCGGCATGTTTGAAACATGAGGGGAAGACACCGGTTGTTAGTGACAGATTGAAGAGGTGGGTAAGGGTTGGGATGAAGACTGTGGTGAGGTTAGTGATGAGGTGGCATGGGATTGGGTCAAGTGCGCAGGTGGTGAGGTGTGATTTGGAGAGTAAAGAGGAGACTTGACCTTTTGTAATGGTGGAGAAGTTAGGTTTGGAGGATGAGGGTTGAATAGATATGAGGAGGGGTTGTGTGGACTTTAGGCAAAAGTTTTGTCTGATGGTGTCAATCTTCTGTTTGAAGAATGAGGCAAAGTCGTCGGCTGAGATGAGAGAAGAGGGAGGAGGTGCTGGGGGACGAAGAGAGAGTTGAAAGTGTTAAATAGCTGTTTAGGGTTGTGAGATAGGGAGGATATGAGAGATGAGAAGTAGGTTTGTTTCGCTGTAGTGAGTGCGGACTTGAAATTAGTGAGGGATTGCTTGAATGCGATGAAGTGCTCGATGGAGTGAGACCTTTTCCATCTCCGCTCCACAACCCTGGAGGCCCGGCGCAGTTCTTTAGTAAGTTTAGTGTGCCAGGGTTGCCTGTTGAATGTGCGAGATGTGGTGTGTGTGAGAGGGGCGATTGAGTTTAGAGCTGCAGCTATTGTGGTGTTATATGAAGCAGCAGCAACGTCTGCATCGTGTAAGGAATTTATGTCTGTAATAGGGAGGAGGGATTCAGAGAGTGATTGTAAGTCAAGGTATTTGAGATTTCTGTGAGGGTATGCAAGTTTGTGGAGTGGGGATTGTTGCCCCGGGGAGGAGAGAGAAGAGAATGTAAGTAGGCTGTGATCATAGAGAGGGAGAGGTGAGTTAGAGAGGTTAGATAGGGAACAGAGGCGGGTGAAGATGAGGTCCAGTGTGTGGCCATCTTTGTGGGTGGGTGTGGAAGACCATTGAGTGAGTCCGAAGGAGGAAGTGAGAGATAGGAACTTAGAGACAGACGAGTGGGAAGTGTTAATGGGGATGTTGAAGTCACCCATTATGATAGTGGGGATGTCAGTTGAGAGGAAGCGAAGCAGCCAGGTGGTGAAGTGGTCTAAGAAGGTGGTGGCTTGCCCTGGGGGTCGGTAAACGACGGCGAGTTGGAGGTTGGAGGGGGAATAGATGCGCACACAGTGCACCTCAAAAGATGGGAGTGTAACGGAGGGTGGCAGTAGGATTTGGGTGAAAGCACAGTGTTCTGATTGGAGAAAACCTCCGCCTCCGCCATGTTTGCCGTTGGGGGGGCGGTGTGGGAAAGGTGGAATCCGCCATATGAAAGTGCAGCTGGGGAGGCTGTGTCAGAGGGGTTGAGCCAGGTTTCAGTGATGGCGAGGAAGTAAAGTTTGTTTGTAATGAAAAGATCGTGGATGAAGGAAAGTTTGTTGCAGACAGAGCAAGCGTTAACATAGTTAAAAGAGAGTAAGTGGTCAAAGTGTTGGTTACCTGACTCCTGCCCTGACTTACTGCCTCTGAAATAATTGCCACTTATCTCAGAAGCCACTTTGCACAATAAGACGCGTGCACACCCCAGCACAAGTGCACCCCTTACAGAGCTTCTAAATATATAGGGCACATTAAACTATCAGGTGAAGGGCATTGTGGGAGCTGCATATGGCTAAATTAGCAGTGGGTCGTCTCACCAGGAGATGGCTGGGTGATCAAACACAGAGCTAGGACTCTAGTCTCTGCAGTTTAGCACCTCTAAAAATCAGATAAGATCTATAGTGGGGAAGGGACAGACATATGTGGGTATTGAATGGATTGGGACAGATAAAGCAGAAAAGTTATGCAGAGAATGTACCAATGAGGTGAATCAGCAAAGCAGAGCATTAGATTACAGCAGACACAGCAAGCAGAGAAGTTATGCAGAGCATGTACCAGTGAGGTGAATCAGCAAAGCAGAGCATTAGATTACAGCAGACACAGCAAGCAGAGAAGTTATGCAGAGCATGTTCCAGTGAGGTGAATCAGCAAAGCAGAGCATTAGATTACAGCAGACACAGCAAGCAGAGAAGTTATGCAGAGCATGTACCAGTGAAGTGAATCAGCCAAGCAAAGCATTAGATTACAGCAGACACGGCAAGCAGATAAGTTATGCAGAGCATGTACCAATGAGGTTATTCCACGGCGACCTCCACCACTCTTCCAAAGGTATTGATATTGTCTTTTATTCCACTGTAACCTCCACCACAGTTCTAAGGGGCATTAAAACCGTCTTGTTAAGCTACTGTGACCTCCACGTCTCTTCCACAGGGCATTGTTATTGTCTTTTTATTCCACTGCGACCTCCACCACTCTGCCAAGGGGCATTAAAACCGTCTTGTTAAGCTACTGTGATGTCCACGTCTCTTCCACGGGGCATTGATATTGTCTTTTTATTCCACTGTAACCTCCATCACTCTTCCAAGAGGCATTGATATTGTCTTTTTGTTCCACTGTAAACTCCACCACTCTTCCAAGGGGCATTGATATTGTCTTTTTATTCCACTGCGACCTCCATCACTCTTCCAAGGTTCATTGATATTGTCTTTTTAATTCACTGCGACCTCCACCACTCTTCCAAGGGGCATTAAAACCGTCTTGTTAAGCTACTGTGACCTCCACGTCTCTTCCAAGGGGCACTAAAACCGTTTGGTTAAACCGCTCTGAGCTCCACAGTTCTTCCAAGGGGCATTGACAATGTCTTTTTATTCCATTGTAACCTTCTACACTCTTCCAAGTGCATTGATATTGTCTTTTTATTCCTCTGCGACGTTCACCACTCTACCAAGGGGCATTAAAACCGTCTTGTTAAGCTACTGTGACCTCCAAGTTTCTTACACAGGGCATTGATACTGTCTTTTTATTCCACTGTAACCTCCACAACTCTTCCAAGGGGCATTGATATTGTTTTTAAATACACTGCGACCTCCAACACTCTTTCAAGAAGCATTGAAACCGTCTTGTTAAGCTACTGTGACCTCCACGTCTATTCCATGGTGCATTAAAACTTTCTGGTTAAACCACTGTGAACACCACAACTCTTCCAAGGGGCATTGATATTGTCTTTTTATTCAACTCTAACCTCCACAACTCTTCCAAGGGGCATAGATATTGTCTTTTTATTTTACTGCGACCTCCACCGCTCTTCCAAGTGGCATTACTATTGTCTTTTTATTCCACTGTGATCTCCACGTCTCTTCCAAGGGGTATTGACATTGTCTTTTTATTTAATTGGAAACTCCACCACTCTTCCAAGGGGCATTGATATTGTCTTTTTATTCCACTGTAACCTCCACCATTCTACCAAGGGACATTGATATTGTCTTTTAATTCCAGTGTAACCTCCACCACTCTTCCAAGGGGCATTGATATTGTCTTTTTATTCCACTGCGACCTCTACCACTCCTCCAAGGGGCTTTAAAACAGTCTTGATAAGCTTCTGTGACCTCCACGTCTCTTCCAAGGGGCATTAAAACCGCATGGTTAAACCACTCTGAACTCCACAGCTCTTACAAGAGGCATTGATATTGTCTTTTTATTCGACTGTAACCTCCACCGCTCTTCCAAGGGGCATTAAAACCGTCTTGTTAAGTTGCTGTGACCTCCACGTCCCTTCCACGGGGCATTGATATTGTCTTTTTATTCCACTGCGACCTCCACCACTCTTCCAAGGGGCATTGATATTGTCTTTTTAATCCACTGCAACCTCCACCACTCTTCCAAGGGACATTGATATTGTCTTTTTATTCCACTGCGACCTTCACCCCTCTTCCAAGGAATATTGATATTGTCTTTTTTTTCCACAGTAACCTCCACCACTCTTCTAAGGGGCATTGATATTGTCTTTTTATTCCACTGCGACCTCCACCACTCTTCCAAGGGGCATCGATAATGTCTTTTTAATACACTGCAACCTCCACCACTCTTCCAAGGGGCATTAAAACCATCTTGTTAAGCTACTGTGACCTCTTCCAAGGGGCATTAAAACCGTCAATTTAAACCACTCTGACCTCCACAGCTCTTGCAAGAGGCATTGATATTGTCTTTTTATTCCACTGTAACCTCCACCACTCTTCCAAGGGGCATTGATTTTGTCTTTTTAATCCACTGCGACCTCCATCTCTTTTTAGCTACTGTGACCTCCACGTCTATTCCACGGTGCCTTAAAACCTTATGGTGAAACCACTGTGAACTCCACAGCTCTTCCAAGGAGCATTGATATTGTCTTTTTATTCCACTGTAACCTCCACCACTCTTCCAAGGGGCATTGATATTGTCTTTTTATTTTACTGCAACCTCCACCACTCTTCCAAGGGGCATTAATATTGTCTTTTTATTCCACTGCGACCTTCACCACTCGTCCAAGGGTGATTGATATTGTCTTTTTATTCTACTGTAACCACCACTCTTCCGAGGGGCATTGATATTGTCTTTTTATTCCATTGTAACCTTCTGCACTCTTCAAAGTGCATTAATATTGTCTTTTTATTCCTCTGCGACGTCCACAACTCTTCCAAGGGGCATTAAAACCGTCTTGTTAAGCTACTGTGACCTCCAAGTTTCTTACACAGGGCATTGATATTGTCATTTTATTCCACTGTAACCTCCACCACTCTTCCAAGGGGCATTGATATTTTTTTTTTTTTCCACTGTAACCTCCACAAATATTCCAAGGGGCATTGATATTGTCTTTTTATTCCACTGCGACCTCCAGCACACTTCTAAGGGGCATTGATATTGTCTTTTAAATCCACAACGATCTCCACCACTCTTCCAAGGGGCATCGATAATGTCTTTTTAATCCACTGCGACCTCCACCACTCTTCCAAGGGGCATTAAAACCATCTTGTTAAGCTACTGTGACATCCACGTCTCTTCCACGGGGCATTGAAATTGTCTTTTTATTCCACTGCGACCTCCACCACTCTTCAAAGGCTCATTGATATTGTCTTTTTAATCCACTGCGACCTCCACCACTCATCCAAGGGGCAATAAAACTGTCTTGTTAAGATATTGTGACCTCCACATCTCTTCCACGGGGCATTGATACTTTCTTTTTATTTAACTGTAACCTCCACCACTGTTCCAAGGGGCATTGATATTGTCTTTTTATTCCACTGTAACCTCCATCACTCTTCCAAGGGGCATTGATATTTTGTCTTTTTATTCAACTGTAACCTCCACTACTCTTCCAAGGGGCATTGATATTGTCTTTTTATTCCACTGCGACCTCCACCACTCTTCCAAGGGGCATTCATATTGCCTTTTTAATTCACTGCGACCTCCACCAGTCTTCCAAGGGTGATTAAAACTGTCTTGTTAAGCTACTTTCACCTCCATGTCCCTTCCAATGGGCATTAAAACCGTTAATTTAAACCACTCTGAACTCCACAGCTCTTGCAAGGGGCATTGATATTGTCTTTTTATTCCAATGTAACCTCCAGCGCTCTACCAAGGGGCATTGATATTGTCTTTTTATTCCACTGCAACTCCCACCTCTCTTCCAAGGGGCATTAAAACCGTCTTGTTAAGCTACTGTGACCTCCACGTCTCTTTCACGGGGCATTGATATTGTTTTTTTATTCCACTGTAACCTCCACCACTCTTCCAAGGGGCCTTGATATTGTCTTTTTATTCCACTGGGACCTTCACCACTCTTCCAAGTGGCATTGATATTGTCTTTTTAATCCACTGCGACCTCCACCTCTCTTCCAAGGGGCATTAAAACCGTATTGTTAAGCTACTGTGACCTCCACGTCTCTTCCAAGGTGCATTAAAACCGTCAATTTAAACCACTGTGAACTCCACAGCTCTTGCAAGAGGCATTGATATTGTCTTTTTACTCCACTGTAACCTACAGCACTCTTTCAAGGGGCATTGATATTGTCTTTTTATTACAATACGACTTCCACCACTCTCCCAAGGTGCACTAAAAACTTCTTGTTTAGCTACTGTAACGTCCATGTCTATTCCACGGGGCATTGATATTGTCTTTTTATTCCACTGTATCCTCCACCACTCTTCCAAGGGGTATTGATATTGTCTTTTTATTCCACTGCGACTTCCACCTCTCTTCTAAGGGGCATTGATATTGTCTTTTTAATCCACTGCGTCCTCCACCATTCTTTCAAGAGGCATTAAAACCGTCTTGTTAAGCTACTGTGACCTCCACATCTCTTCCACGGGTCAATAAAACCGTCTGGTAAACCACTCTGAATTCCATAGCTCTTTCAAGAGGCATTGATATTGTCTTTTTATTTCACTGTAACCTCCACCACTCTTTCAAGGGGCATTGATATTGTCTTTTTATTCCACTGCGACCTCCACCACTCTTCCAAGGGGCATTAAACCTGTCTTGTTAAGCTACTGTGACCTCCACGTGTTTTCCACGGGGCATTGATATTGTCTTTTTAATCCAAGGTGACCTCCACCACTTTTCCAAGGGGCATTAAAACCATCTTGTTAATCTTCTGTGACCTCCACATCTCTTCCAAGGGACAATAAAACCATCTGGTTAAACCACTCTGAACTCCACAGCTCTTCCAAGGGGCATTGGTATTGTCTTTTTTTTCCACTCTATCCTCCACCACTCTTCCAAGGGGCATTGACATTGTCTTTTTATTCCACTGCGACCTCCATCATTCTTCCAAGGGGCATTGATATTGTCTTTTTTTTCCACTGCCAGCTCCACCACTCTTCCAAGGGGCATTGATATTGTCTTTTTAATGTCCTGCGACCTCCACCACTTTTCCAAGGGGCATTAAAAACGTATTTTTAAGCTACTGTGATCTCCACGTCACTTCCAGTGGCAATTAAAACCGTCTGGTTAAACTACTCTGAACTCCACAGCTCTTCCAAGGTGCATTGGTATTGTCTTTTAATTCCACTCTAACCTCCACCACTCTTCCAAGGGGCATTGACATTGTCTTTTTATTCCACTGCAACCTCCACCACTCTTCCAAGGTTCATTGATATTGTCTTTTTAATTCACTGCGACCTCTACCACTCTTCCAAGGGGAATTAAAACCGTCTTGTTAAGCTACTGTGACCTCCACGTCTCTTCCAAGGGGCACTAAAACCTTTTGGTTAAACGACTCTGTACTCCACAGCTCTTCCAAGGGGCA
Organism: Phyllobates terribilis; assembly: GCF_046119375.1. Taxonomy (NCBI): domain Eukaryota; kingdom Metazoa; phylum Chordata; class Amphibia; order Anura; family Dendrobatidae; genus Phyllobates; species Phyllobates terribilis. The sequence goes on along the minus strand of NW_027362984.1, from coordinate 1,011,068 downwards.
TTGATATTGTCTTTTTATTTCACTGTAACTTCCACCACTCTTTCAAGGGGCATTGATATTGTCTTTTTAATCCACTGTGACCTCCACCACTCTTCCAAGGGGCATTAAAACCGTCTTGTTAAGCTACTGTGACCTCCAAGTCTCTTCCAAGGGGCATTAAAACCGTCTTGTTAAACCACTCTGAGCTCCACAGCTCTTCCAAGGGGCAATGACAATGTCTTTTTATTCCATTGTAACCTTCTGCACTATTCCAAGTGCATTGATTTTGTCTTTTTAATCCTCTGTGACGTCCACGACTCTTCCAAGGGGCATTAAAACTGTCATGTTAAGCTACTGTGACCTCCAAGTTTCTTACACAGGGCATTGATATTGTCTTTTTATTTCACTGTAACCTCCACCCTTCTTCCAAGGGGCATTGATATGGTCTTTTTAATCCACTGCGACCTCCATCACTCTTCCGAAAAGCATTGAAACCGTCTTGTTAAGCGACTGTGACCTCCACTTCTATTCCACGGTGCATTAAAACTTTCTGGTTAAACCACTGTGAACTCCACAGCTCTTCCAAGGGGCATTGATATTGTCTTTTTATTCCACTCTAACCTCCACCACTCTTCCAAGGGGCATTGATATTGTCTTTTTATTTTACTGCGACCTCCACCATTCTTCCAAGGGGCATCAATATTGTCTTTTTATTCCACTGTGACCTCCACGTCTCTTCCAAGGGGCATTTACATTGTCTTTTTATTTACTTGGAACCTCCACCACTCTTCCAAGGGGCAATGATATTGTCTTTTTATTCCACTGCGACCTCTACCACTCCTCCAAGGGGCTTTAAAACAGTCTTGATAAGCTTCTGTGACCTCCACGTCTCTACCATTGGGCATTAAAACCGCATGGTTAAACCACTCTGAACTCCACAGCTCTTCCAAGAGGCATTGATATTGTCTTTTTATTCAACTGTAATCTCCACCACTCTTCCAAGGGGTATTGATATTGTCTTTTTTTTCCATTGCGACCTCCACCACTCTTCCAAGCGGATTTGATAGTCTTTTTAATCCACTGCAACCTCCACCACTCTTCCAAGAGGCATTAAAACTGTCTTGTTAAGCTACTGTGACCTCCACTTCCCTTCCACGGGGCTTTGATATTGTCTTTTTATTCCACTGCGACCTCCACCACTCTTCCAAGGGGCATTGATATTGTCTTTTTAATCCACTGCGACTTCCACCACTCTTCCAAGGGACATTGATATTGTCTTTTTATTCCACTGCGACCTTCACCCCTCTTCCAAGGAACATTGATATTGTCTTTTTTTTCCACTGTAACCTCCACCACTCTTCTAAGGGGCACTGATATTTTCTTTTTATTTCACTGCGACCTCCACCACCCTTCCAAGGGGCATTAAAACCGTCTTGTTAAGCTTCTGTGACCCCACGTCTCTTCCAAGGGGCATTAAAACCGTCAATTTAAACGACTTTGAACTCCACAGCTCTTGCAAGAGGCATTGATATTGTCTTTTTATTCCACTGTAACCTCCACCACTCTTCCAAGGGGCATTGATTTTGTCTTTTTAATCCACTGCGACCTCCATCTCTCTTCCAAGAAGCATTAAAACCATCTTGTTTAGCTACTGTGACCTCCATGTCTATTCCACGGTGCCTTAATACCTTCTGATTAAATCATTGTGAACTCCACAGCTCTTCCAAGGGGCATTGATATTGTCTTTTTATTCCACTGTAATCTTCACCACTTTTCCAAGGGGCATTGATATTGTCTTTTTATTTTACTGCGACCTCCTCCACTCTTTCAAGGGGCATTAATATTGTATTTTCATTCCACTGCGACCTCCACCACTCTTCCAAGGGTCATGGATATTGTCTTTTTATTCCACTGTAACCTCCACCACTCTTCCACGGGGCATAGATATTGTCTTTTTAATCCGATGTGACCTCCACCACTTTTCCAAGGGGCATTAAAACCGTCTTGTTAATCTACTGTGACCTCCACGTCTCTTCCAAGGGGCAATAAAACCATCTGGTTAGACCACTCTGAACTCCACAGCTCTTCCAAGGGGCATTGGTATTGTAATTTTATTCCACTCTAAACTCCACCACTCTTCCAAGGGGCATTGACATTGTCTTATTATTCCACTGCGACCTCCATCATTCTTCCAAGGGGCATTGATATTGTCTTTTTATTCCACTGCCATATCCACCACTCTTCCAAGTGGCATTGACATTGTCTTTTTATTCCACTGCGACTTCCACCTCTCTTCTAAGGGGCATTGATATTGTCTTTTTAATCCACTGTAACCTCCACCACTTTTCCTATGGGAATTGATATTGTCTTTTTATTATTATTATTATTATTATTATTTATTATTATAGCGCCATTTATTCCTTGGCGCTTTACATGTGGTAGGGATATACATAATAAAAGCATTTACATATCTTAACAAAACGAGTCAGTGACTGGTACAGGAGTAGCGAGGACCCTGCCCGCGACGGCTCACATTCTAGAAGGGATGGGTGAGGATACATGAGGTGAGGGAAGAGCTGGTCGTGCAGCGGAGGTTACTGCAGGTTGTAGGCTTGTCGGAAGAGGTGAGTCTTCAGGTTTATTTTGAAGGTTTCCACGGTCGGCGAGAGTCTGATGTTTTTGAGTTGGAGTCAGCAGGAAGTGGAAAGGGCTTGGATATGTGGCTTGAAGGAGAGATCAGAGTCCAGGGTTACTCCAAGGCAGCGAGCTTGTGGGACTGGAGAGAGTGAACAGCCATTGACGTTGATGGCTAGGTCAGATGGGGGATGTGAATGAGAGGGTGGAAAGATGATGAACTCTGTTTTATCCCTGTTGAGTTTTAGAAATCAGTCAGAAAAGAAGGATGACATGGCGGACACACATTGTGGGATTTTGGTTAGTAGGGAGGAGATATCGGGTCCTGAGAGGTAGATCTGTGTGTCGTCAGCATAGAGGTGATACTGAAAACCGTGAGACTCTATGAGCTGTCCCAGGCCAAAGGTGTAGATGGAGAAGAGCAGAGGTCCTACAACTGAACCTTGGGGAACACAGAGAGATACGGGGCAAGATGAGGAGGTGGTGCGTGAGTGGGAGACTCTGAATGTCCTGTCTGTTCAGAATGAGAAGATCCAAGATAGAGCCAAGTCAGTGATGCCAAGAGATGAGAGAATCTGGAGTAAGAGGGAATGGTCCACTGTGTCAAAGGCAGATGACAGGTCCAGAAGGAGGAGGAAGGAGTAGTGTCGCTTGGATTTGGCATTTAGTAGGTCGTTGGTGACTTTGGTCAGGGCAGTTTCAGTCGAGTGATGCGGTCGGAAGGCAGATTGCAGGCGGTCGAAGAGGGAGCAGGAGGAGAGGTGGGAGGACAGTTCAAGGTGGACATGTTGTTCTAATAGTTTTGAGGCAAAGGGGAGGAGTGATATGGGGCGGTAGCTAGTCAGAGAGGAAGAGTCAAGGGAGGGCTTTTTGAGGATGGGTGTGATTGCGGCATGTTTGAAACATGAGGGGAAGACACCGGTTGTTAGTGACAGATTGAAGAGGTGGGTAAGGGTTGGGCTGAAGACTGTGGTAAGGTTAGTGATGAGGTGGGATGGGATTGGGTCAAGTTCGCAGGTGGTGAGGTGTGATTTGGAGAGTAAAGAGGAGACTTGACCTTCTGTAATGGTGGAGAAGTGGGGTTTGGAGGAGGAGGGTTGAATAGATATGAGAAGGGGTTGTATGGACTTTAGGCAAAAATTTTGTCTGATGGTGTCAATCTTCTGTTTGAAGAATGAGGCAAAGTCGGCGGCTGAGATGAGAGAAGAGGGAGGAGGTGCTGGGGGATGAAGGAGAGAGTTGAACGTGCTAAATAGCTGTTTAGGGTTGTGAGATAGGGAGGATATGAGAGATGAGAAGTAGGTTTGTTTTGCTGTAGTGAGTGCGGACTTGAAATTAGTGAGGGATTGCTTGAATGCGATGAAGTGCTCAATGGAGTGAGACATTTTCCATCTCCGCTCCGCAACCCTGGAGGCCCGGCGCAGTTATTTAGTAAGTTTAGTGTGCCAGGGTTGCCTGTTGAATGTGCGAGATGTGGTGTGTGTAAAAGGAGCGATCGAGTCTAGAGCTGCAGCTATTGTGGTGTTATATGAAGCAGCAGCAACGTCTGCATCGTGTAAGGAATTTATGTCTGTAAGAGGGAGGAGGGATTCAGAGAGTGAGTGTAAGTCAAGGTGTTTGAGATTTCTGCGAGGGTATGCAAGTTTGTGGAGTGGAGAATGGTTGCCCGGGGAGGAGAGAGAAGAGAATGTAAGTAGGCTGTGATCAGAGAGAGGTAGAGGTGAGTTAGAGAGGTTAGATAGGGAACAGAGGCGGGTGAAGATGAGGTCCAGTGTGTGGCCATCTTTGTGGGTGGGTGTGGAAGACCATTGAGTGAGTCCGAAGGAGGAAGTGAGAGATAGGAACTTAGAGACAGATGAGTGGAAAGTGTTAATGGGGATGTTGAAGTCACCCATTATGATAGTGGGGATGTCAGTGGAGAGGAAGTGAAGCAGCCAGGTGGTGAAGTGGTCTAAGAAGGTGGTGGCTTGCCCTGGGGGTCAGTAAACGACGGCCAGTTGGAGATTGGAGGGGGAATAGATGCGCACACAGTGCACATCAAAAGAGGGGAGTGTAACGGAGGGTGGCAGTGGGATTTGGGTGAAAGCGCAGTGTTCTGATAGGAGAAAACCTACGCCTCCGCCATGTTTGCCGTTGGGGCGGGGTGTGTGGGAAAGGTGGAATCCGCCATATGAAAGTGCAGCTGGGGAGGCTGTGTCAGAGGGGGTGAGCCAGGTTTCAGTGATGGCGAGGAAGGAAAGTTTGTTTGTAATGAAAAGATCGTGGATGAAGGAAAGTTTGTTGCAGACAGAGCGAGCGTTCCATAGAGCTCCTGTTAGAGCAATTTAAACCACTCTGAACTCCACAGCTCTTGCAAGAGGCATTGATATTGTCTTTTTATTCCACTGTAACCTCCACCACTCTTCCAAGGGGCATTGATTTTGTCTTTTTAATCCACTGCGACCTCCATCACTATTCCAAGAAGCATTAAAACGGTCCTGTTAAGCTACTGTGACCTCCATGTCTATTCCACGGTGCCTTAAAACCTTCTGGTTAAACCACTGTGAACTCCACAGCTCTTCCAAGGGTCATTAATATTGTTTTTTCTTCCACTGTAACCTCCACAACTCTTCCAAGGAGCATTGATATTGTCTTTTTATTTTACTGCGACCTCCATCACTCTTCCAAGGGGCATTAATATTGTCTTTTTATTCCACTGCGACCTCCACCACTCTTCCAAGGGTCATTGATATTGTCTTTTTATTCCACTGTAACCTCCACCACTCTTCCAAGGGGCATTGATATTGTCTTTTTATTCCACTGCGACATCCACATCTCTTCCAAGGGGCATTAAGACCATCTTGTTAGGCTACTGTGACCTCCAAGTCTCTTCCACGAGGCATTGATTTAGTCTTTTTATTCCACTGCGACCTCCACCTCTTTTCCAAGGGGCATTAAAACAGTATTCATAAGCTATTGCGACCTCCACGTCTCTTCTAAGGGGCATTAAACCGTCTGGTTTAACCACTCTGTACTCCACAGCTCTTCCAAGAGGCATTGATATTGTCTTTTTATTCGACTGTAACCTCCACCACTCTTCCAAGGGGCATTGATATTGTCTCGGTTTTCCACTGCGACCTCCACCACTCTTCCATGGGGCTTTGATATTGTCTTTTTTATCCACTGCGACCTCCACCACTCTTCCAATGGGCATTAAAACCATCTTGTTATGCTACTTTGACCTCCACGTCACTTCCACGGGGCATTGATTTTGTCTTTTTATTACATTGCGACCTCCATTACTCTTCCAAGGGGCATTAAAACCATCTTGTTAAGCTACTGTGACCTCCAAGTCTCTTCCATGGGGCATTAAAACCGTCTGGTTAAACCGCTCTGAGCTCCACAGCTCTTCCAAGGGGCATTGACAATGTCTTTTTATTCCATTGTAACCTTCTGTACTCTTCCAAGTGCACTGATATTGTCTTTTTATTCAACTGCAACCTCCACCAGTCTTCCAAGGTGCATTCATATTGTCTTTAATTTCCACTGTGACCTAAGCCACTCCTCCATTGGGATTTGATAGTCTTTTTAATCCACTGCGACCTCCACCACTATTCCAAGGGGCATTAAAAGCATCTTGTTAAGCTACTGTGACCTCCACCTCCCTTCCCCGGGGCATTTATATTGTCTTTTTATTCCACTGCGACCTCCACCACTCTACCAAGGGGCATTGATATTGTCTTTTTAATCCACTGCGACCTCCACCACTGTTCCAAGGGACATTGATATTGTCTTTTTATTCCACTGCGACAATTACCCCTCTTTCAAAGAACATTGATATTGTCTTTTTTTTCCACTGTAATCTCCACCACTCTTCCAAGGGGCATCGATACCGTCTTTTTAATCCACTGCGACCTCAACCACTCTTCGAAGGGGCATTAAAACCGTCTTGTTTAGCTACTGTGACCTCCACGTCTCTTCCAAGGGGCATTAAAACCGTCAATTTAAACCTCTCTGAACTCCACAGCTCTTGCAAGAGGAATTGATATTGTCTTTTTATTCCACTGTAACCTCCACCACTCTTCCAAGCGGCATTGATTTTGTCTTTTTATACCACTGTGACCTCCACCACTCTTCCAAGGGGCATTGATATTGTATTTTTAATCAACTGCGACCTCCAACTCTCTTCCAAGGGGCATTAAAACCATCTTGTGAAGCTATTGTGACCTCCACGTCCCTTCCACGGGGCATTGATATTGTCTTTTTAATGCAATGCGACCTCCACCACTTTTTCAAGGGGCATTGATATTGTCTTTTTAATCCACTGTGACCTCCACGTCTTTTCCAAGGGTCATTAAAACCGTCAATTTAAACCACTCTGAACTCCACAGTGTTATGCACACGCCCGGACTGACTGGCGTGTGCGGGTGTTGTGGTTCCACTGGACCATGGACCGGAGAGTGCCTGGAGGGGCGTGACTAAGTATCTGGCCGATCCGACCAAGGTGGCACGACGGCATACGACGCCAGTGCACCAGGGAGAAACCGGGCAGAGGGACCAGGTGCTACTCCAGGTCAAACTCTGGACACGGGGGTTGACCCACACTGGGATTACTGGAACAGGCAGGTTAGGCTGGCACAGACTGGTGGATGTAAGCAAACACGGCAGGTATGCAGATGGGTGGATACAGGCGAGTATGCAGGCAGGGAGGTACTGGCCGAAAGGACGGGCTGCAGCACAGAGAGGTTAAGACCCAGTACAGACTGGGTCACAGAACCGCAGATGGGGTAGACAACCACAGCAGAGAGGGAACGCCCGAAGCGGTGGGCAAGAACAGAGCAGGACAGGACTGCCGGAGCAGCGGGCAGAAGCAGGGCAGGGCGGAAACCGCAGAAGCAGTAAGCAAGATAAGAGCAGAGCAGAAACCGCAAGAGCGGCAAGCAAGGCAAGAGCAGAGTGAAAACCGCAAGAGCGGCAAGCTAAGCAGGAGCAGAGCGGACACCGCAGAGCGGTAAACAAGGCAGGAGCAGAGCAGAAACCGCAAGAGCGGCAAGCTAAGCAGGAGCAGAGCGGACACCGCAGAGCGGTAAACAAGGCAGGAGATAGGACTCTGTTCACAAAGAACAGACGGAGAAGGAAAGGCAGAACCAGAAGCACGCACAGTACTTACATAGAAGTAGCGAGCGTACACTAAATTCACAACAGAGGTACAGAGACGACGAGAAGGAATTTAGGAGCGGGTTCAGACTCTGCAGAAAGACGCAGAAAACAGACATAGAGGGAAAAGGGAGACAAGGTTAAAGTAGAAACGAGGCACAGACAACAGGGAACAGAGGAACGGGAACAGAGACAGCAAGGCAGGAACACAAACAGGACTCTGTTCAGACGGGAACAGATACCGCAAGGCAGGAACACAAACAGGACTCTGTTCAGACGGGAACAGATACTGCAAGGCAGGGACACAAACAGGACTCTGTTCAGACGGGAACAGATACCGCAAGGCAGAGACACAAACAGGACTCTGTTCAGACGGGAACAGATACCGCAAGGCACAGACAGGCAGATCTAGGAATACGGCCCCTAGAAGGCGAAAGAACAGGCAAGAAGCGTGTTCACAAGAACAGACCACAGTTCAGACACAGAACTGGAAAACAGGCAGGAAAACAGGATAGGACCTGGCATGTCAGAGACAAAACGCCAACTGACAAGAAACAATGCTCAGGCGCCATCTTGAGGAAGAAGGTGGTATAAATACCCAAAGATGGACAGCAATAGGCTGAAGGTGCAACAGGGGCGTGTCCGCAGCAGGTACAAGAAACAGGAAGTTCAGCGGGCGTCGCCCTATGCAGCCAAAACAGACAAACAGACAGCAAGGAGGGAAGCCAGAGAGACATTCTGGACTGGAGATCAAGTGCGCGCTCTTGCACAGTGGGAGATGGACCACCATGCAAGGACGCCGCCAGGTATGTTACACACAGCTCTTTCAAGGAACACTGGTATTGTCATTTTAATCCACTCTAACCTCCACCACTCTTCCAAGCGTCATTGACATTGTCTATTTATTCCACTGCGACCTCCAGCACTCTTCCACGGGGCATTTAGACCATCTTGTTAAGCTTCAGTGACCTCCACAACTCTTCGAATGGGCATTGATATTGTCTTTTTAATCCACTGCAACCTCCACCACTCTTCCAAGGGGCATTAAAACAGTTTTGTTAAGCTACTGTGACCTCCACGTCTCTTCTAAGGGGCATTAAATCCATCTGTTAAACCACTCTGAACTCCACAGCTCTTCCAATCGGCATTGATATTGTCTTTTTATTCCACTGTAACCTCCACCACTCTTACAAAGGGCATTGACTCTGTCTTTTTATTCCACTGCGACCTCCACCACTCTTCCAGTGGGCATTGTTATTGTCTTTTTAATCCCCTGTAACCTCCACCACTCTTCCAAGGGGCATGAAAACCGTCTTGTTAAGCTACTGTGACCTCCACGTCCCTTCCACGAGGCATTGATATTGTCTTTTTCTTCCACTGCGACCTCCATCACTCTTCCAAGGGGCATTGATATTGTCTTTTTAATCCACTGCGAACACCACCACTCTTCCAAGGGGTATTAAAACCATCTTGTTATGCTACTGTGACGTCGACTTCTCTTCCAAGGGGCATTAAAACCGTCTGGTTAAACCACTCTGAACTCCACAGCTCTTCCAAGGGGCATTTGTTTTGTCTTTTTATTCCACTCTAACCTCCACCACTCTTCCAAGGGGCATTGACATTGTCTTTTTATTCCACTGCGACCTCCACCACTCTTCCAAGGGCCATTAAAATCATATTGTTAAGCTACAGTGACCTCCACAACTCTTCCACGGGGCATTGATATTGTTTTTTTATTCCACTTTAACCTCCACCAATCTTGCAAGGAGCATTGATATTGTTTTTTTATTCCACTGCGACCTCCACCACTCTTCCAAGGGGCATTAAAACCGTCTTGTTAAGTTACTGTGACCTCCACGACTCTTCCAAGGAGCGTTAAAACTGTCTGATTATACCATTCTGAACTCCACAGCTCTTCCAAGGGGCATTATTATTGTCTTTTTATACCACTGTAACCTCCACAACTCTTCCAAGGGGCATTGATATTGTCTTTTTATTCCACTGCGACCTCCACCAGTCCTCCAACAGGCATTAAAACCGTCTGGCTAAGCTACTTTGACCTCCACGTCTCTTCCACGGGGCATTGAAATTGTCTTTTATTCCACTATAACCTCCACTACTCGTCCAAGGGGCATTGATATTGTCTTTTTATTCCAGTGCGACCTCCACCACTCTTCCAAGGGGCATTGATAATGTCTTTTTATTCCACTGCGACCTCCACCACTCTTCCAAGGCTCATTGATATTGTCTTTTTATTCCACAGTAACCTTCATCACTCTTCCAAGGGGCTTTGATATTGTCTTTTTATTCAACTGTAACCTCCACCACTCTTCCAAGGGGCATTGATATTGTATTTTTATACCACTGCGACCTCCACCACTCTTCCAAGGGGCATTCAAATTGTTTTTTTAATCCAATACGACCTCCACCACTCTTCCAAGGGGCATTAAGACCGTCTTGCTAAGCTACTGTCACCTCCGCGTCCCTACCAAGGGGCATTAAAACCGTCAATTTAAACCACTCTGAACTCCACAGCTCTTGCATGGGGTTTTGATATTGTCTTTTTATTCCAATGTAACCTCCAGCACTCCTCGAAGGGGCATTGATATTATCTTTTTATTCCACTGCAACTTCCACCTCTCTTCCAAGGGGCATTAAAACCGTCTTGTTAAGCTACTGTGACCTCCACGCCTCTTTCACGGGGCATTGATATTGTCTTTTTATTCCACTGTAACCTCCACCACTCTTACAAATGGCATTGATATTGTATCTTTAATCCACTGCGACCTCCACCTCTCTTCCAAGGGGAATTAAAACAGTTTTGATAAGCTACTGTGACCTCAACGTCTCTTCCAAAGGGAATTAAAACCGTCTGGTTAAACCAAACTGAACTCCACAGGTCTTCCAAGAGGCATTGATATTGTCTTTTTATTCCACTGTAACCTCCACCACTCTTCCAAGGGGCATTGATATTGTCTTTTTATTTTACAGCGACCTCCACTACTCTTCCAAGGGGCATTAATATTGTCTTTTTATTCCACTGCGACCTCCAACTCTCTTCCAAGGGGCATTAAAACCATGTTCTTACGCTACTGTGACCTCCAAGTCTCTTCCAAGGGGCATTAAACCGTCTCGTTAAACCACTCTGTACTCCACAGCTCTTCCAAGAGGCATTGATATTGTCTTTTTATTCGACTGTAACCTCCACCACTCTTCCAAGGGGCATTAATATTGTCTGTTTTCCACTGCGACCTCCACCACTCTTCCAAGGGGCTTTGATATTGTCTTTTTTATCCACTGCGACCTCCACCACTCTTCCAAGGGGCATTAAATCGGTCTTGTTAAGCTAATGTGACCTCCAAATCTCTTCCAAGGTGCACTAAAACCGTCTGGTTAAACCGCTCTGAGATCCATAGCTCTTCCAAGGAACTTTGACAATGTCTTTTTATTCCACTGTAACCTCCACCACTCTTCCAAGGGGCATTGATTTTGTCTTTTTAATCAACTGCGACCTCCACCACTCTTCCAAGGGCCATTAAAACCGTGTTGTTAAGCTACTTTGACCTCCACGTCAATTCCACGGGGCATTGATATTGCCTTTTTATTCCACTGCATCCTCCACCACTCTTCCAATGGGCATTAATATTGTCTTTTTAATCAACTGTGACCTTCACCACTCTTCCTAGGGGCATTAAAACCATCTTGTTAAGCTCCTGTGACTTCCACGTCTCTCCCACATGGAATTGATATCGTCTTTTTTTTCCACTGTAACCTCCACCACTCTTCCAAGGGGCATTGATATTGTCATTTTATTCCACTGCGACTTCGTCCACTCTTCCTCGGGGCATTGATATTGTCTTTTTAATCCACTGCGACCTCCACCACTTTTCCATGTGGCATTAAAACCGTCTTAGTAAGCTACTGTGACCTCCACTTCTCTTCCAAGGGGCATTAAAGCCCTCAATTTAAACCACTCTGAACTCCACAGCTCTTGCAAGAGGCATTGATATTGTCTTTTTATTCCATTGTAATCTCCAGCACTCTTCCAAGGGGCAGTGATTTTGTCTTTTTAAACCACTGCGACCTTCACCACTCTTCCAAGGGGCATTAAAACAGTCTTGATAAGCTACTGTGACCTCTACGTCTCTTACAAGGGGCAATAAAACCGTGTGGTTAAACCATTCTGTACTCCACAGGTCTTCCAAGGAGCACTGATATTTTCTTATTATTCGACTGTAACCTCCACTACTCTTCCAAGGGGCATTGATATTGACTTTTTATTCCACTGCAACCTCCACCACTCTTCCAAGTGGCATTGATATTGTCTTTTTAATCAACTGCGACCTCCACCTCTCTACCAAAGGGATTAAAACTGTCTTGTTAAGCTACTGTGACCTCCACGTCCCTTCCACGGGGCATTGATATTGTCTTTTTATTCCACTGCGACCTCCACCACTCTTCCAATGGGCATTGATATTGTCTTTTTAATCCACTGCGACCTCCACGTCTCTTCCAAGGGGCATTGAAAACGTGAATTTAAACCACTCTGAACTCCACAGCTCTTCCAAGGGGCATTTGTATTGTCTTTTTATTTCCCTCTAACCTCCACCACTCTTCCAAGGGGCATTGACATTGTCTTTTTATTCCACTGCGACCTCCACCACTCTTCCAAGCGGCATTAAGACCATCTTGTTAAGCTACAGTGACCTCCACAACTCTTCCAAGGGGCATTGATATTGTCTTTTATTCCACTGTAACCTCCACCACTCTTCCAAAGGGCATTGATATTGTCTTTTTATTCCACTGCGACTTCAACCTATCTTCTAAGGGGCATTGATATTGTCTTTTTAATCCACTGCGATCTCCACCACTCTTCCAAGGGGCATTAAAACCATCTTGCTAAGCTACTGTGACCTCCAAGTCTCTTCCCCGTGGCATTGATATTGTCTTTTTTTTCCACTGCGACCTCCACATCTCTTAAAAGTGGAATTGATATTGTCTTTTTTTTACACTGCGACCTCCACCACTCTTCTAAGGGGCATTAATATTGTCTTTTTAATCCACTGCGACATCCACCACTCTATCAAGGGGCATTAAAACAGTTTTGATAAGCTACTGTGACCTCCACGTCTCTTCCAAGGGGCATTAAAACCATCTGGTTAAACCACTCTGAACTCCACAGCTCTACCAAGAGGCATTGATATTGTCTTTTTATTCGACTGTAACATCCACCACTCTTCCAAGGGGCATTAAAAACGTCTTGATAAGCTACTGTGAACTCCACGTCTCTTCCAAGTGGCATTAAAACCGTCAATTTAAATCACTCTGAACTCCACAGCTCTTGCAAGAGGCATTGATATTGTCTTTTTATTCCACTGTAACCTCCACCACTCTTCCAAGGGGCATTGATTTTGTCTTTTTAATCCACTGCGACCTCCATCTTTCTTCAAAGAAGCATTAAAACAATCTTGTTTAGCTACTGTGACCTCCACGTCTATTCCACGGTGCATTAAAACCTTCTGGTTAAACCACTGTGAACTCCACAGCTCTTCCAAGGGGCATTAATATTGTCTTTTTATTCCACTGTAACCTCCACCACCCTCCCCAGGGGCATTGATATTGTCTTTTTATTCCACTGCGACCTCTACATATCTTCCAAGCGGCATTAAAACCATCTTGTTAAGCTACTGTGATCTCCAAGTCTCTTCCCCGTGGCATTGATATTGTCTTTTTATTCCACTGCGACCTCCACATCTCTTAAAAGTGGAATTGATATTGTCTTTTTTTTCCACTGCGACCTCCACCACTCTTCTAAGGGGCATTGATATTGTCTTTTTAATCCACTACGACATCCACCACTCTTTCAAGGGGCATTAAAACAGTTTTGATAAGCTACTGTGACCTCCACGTCTCTTCCAAGGGGCATTAAAACCATCTGGTTAAACCACTCTGAACTCCACAGCTCTACCAAGAGGCATTGATATTGTCTTTTTATTCGACTGTAACATCCACCACTCTTCCAAGGGGCATTAAAAACGTCTTGATAAGCTACTGTGACCTCCACGTCTCTTCCAAGTGGCATTAAAACCATCAATTTAAACCACTCTGAACTCCACAGCTCTTGCAAGAGGCATTGATATTGTCTTTTTATTCCACTGTAACCTCCACCACTCTTCCAAGGGACATTGATTTTGTCTTTTTAATCCACTGCGACCTCCATCACTATTCCAAGAAGCATTAAAACGGTCTTGTTAAGCTACTGTGACCTCCATGTCTATTCCACGGTGCCTTAAAACCTTCTGGTTAAACCACTGTGAACTCCACAGCTCTTCCAAGGGTCATTAATATTGTTTTTTCTTCCACTGTAACCTCCACAACTCTTCCAAGGAGCATTGATATTGTCTTTTTATTTTACTGCGACCTCCATCACTCTTCCAAGGGGCATTAATATTGTCTTTTTATTCCACTGCGACCTCCACCACTCTTCCAAGGGTCATTGATATTGTCTTTTTATTCCATTGTAACCTCCACCACTCTTCCAAGGGGCATTGATATTGTCTTTTTATTCCACTGCGACATCCACATCTCTTCCAAGGGGCATTAAGACCATCTTGTTAGGCTACTGTGACCTCCAAGTCTCTTCCACGAGGCATTGATTTAGTCTTTTTATTCCACTGCGACCGCCACATCTCTTCCAAGGTGAATTGATATTGTCTTTTTATTCCACTGCGACCTCCACCTCTTTTCCAAGGGGCATTAAAACAGTATTCATAAGCTATTGTGACCTCCACGTCTCTTCTAAGGGGCCTTATACCGTCTGGTTTAACCACTCTGTACTCCACAGCTCTTCCAAAAGGCATTGATATTGACTTTTTATTCGACTGTAACCTCCACCACTCTTCCAAGGGGCATTGATATTGTCTCGGTTTTCCACTGCGACCTCCACCACTCTTCCAAGGGGCTTTGATATTGTCTTTTTTATCCACTGCGACCTCCACCACTCTTCCAATGGGCATTAAAACCATCTTGTTATGCTACTGTGACCTCCACGTCACTTCCACGGGGCATTGATTTTGTCTTTTTATTACATTGCGACCTCCATTACTCTTCCAAGGGGCATTAAAACCGTCTTGTTAAGCTACTGTGACCTCCAAGTCTCTTCCATGGGGCATTAAAACCGTCTGGTTAAACCGCTCTGAGCTCCACAGCTCTTCCAAGGGGCATTGACAATGTCTTTTTATTCCATTGTAACCTTCTGTACTCTTCCAAGTGCACTGATATTGTCTTTTTATTCAACTGCAACCTCCACCAGTCTTCCAAGGGGCATTGATATTGTCTTTAATTTCCACTGTGACCTAAGCCACTCCTCCATTGGGATTTGATAGTCTTTTTAATCCACTGCGACCTCCACCACTATTCCAAGGGGCATTAAAAGCATCTTGTTAAGCTACTGTGACCTCTACCTCCCTTCCCCGGGGCATTTATATTGTCTTTTTATTCCACTGCGACCTCCACCACTCTACCAAGGGGCATTGATATTGTCTTTTTAATCCACTGCGACCTCCACCACTCTTCCAAGGGACATTGATATTGTCTTTTTATTCCACTGCGACAATTACCCCTCTTTCAAAGAACATTGATATTGTCTTTTTTTTCCACTGTAACCTCCACCACTCTTCCAAGGGGCATCGATACTGTCTTTTTAATCCACTGCGACCTCCACCACTCTTCGAAGGGGCATTAAAACCGTCTTGTTTAGCTACTGTGACCTCCACGTCTCTTCCAAGGGGCATTAAAACCGTCAATTTAAACCACTCTGAACTCCACAGCTCTTGCAAGAGGAATTGATATTGTCTTTTTATTCCACTGTAACCTCCACCACTCTTCCAAGCGGCATTGATTTTGTCTTTTTATACCACTGTGACCTCCACCACTCTTCCAAGGGGCATTGATATTGTATTTTTAATCAACTGCGACCTCCAACTCTCTTCCAAGGGGCATTAAAACCATCTTGTGAAGCTATTGTGACCTCCACGTCCCTTCCACGGGGCATTGATATTGTCTTTTTAATGCAATGCGACCTCCACCACTCTTTCAAGGGGCATTGATATTGTCTTTTTAATCCACTGTGACCTCCACGTCTTTTCCAAGGGTCATTAAAACCGTCAATTTAAACCACTCTGAACTCCACAGTGTTATGCACACGCCCGGACTGACTGGCGTGTGCGGGTGTTGTGGTTCCACTGGACCATGGACCGGAGAGTGCCTGGAGGGGCGTGACTAAGTATCTGGCCGATCCGACCAAGGTGGCACGACGGCATACGACGCCAGTGCACCAGGGAGAAACCGGGCAGAGGGACCAGGTGCTACTCCAGGTCAATCTCCGGACACGGGGGTTGACCCACACTGGGATTACTGGAACAGGCAGGTTAGGCTGGCACAGACTGGTGGATGTAAGCAAACACGGCAGGTATGCAGATGGGTGGATACAGGCGAGTATGCAGGCAGGGAGGTACTGGCCGAAAGGACGGGCTGGAGCACAGAGAGGTTAAGACCCAGTACAGACTGGGTCACAGAACCGCAGATGCGGTAGACAACCACAGCAGAGAGGGAACGCCCGAAGCGGTGGGCAAGAACAGAGCAGGACAGGACTGCCGGAGCAGCGGGCAGAAGCAGGGCAGGGCGGAAACTGCAGAAGCAGTAAGCAAGATAAGAGCAGAGCAGAAACCGCAAGAGCGGCAAGCAAGGCAAGAGCAGAGTGAAAACCGCAAGAGCGGCAAGCTAAGCAGGAGCAGAGTGGACACCGCAGAGCGGTAAACAAGGCAGGAGCAGAGCAGAAACCGCAAGAGCGGCAAGCTAACCAGGAGCAGAGCGGACACCGCAGAGCGGTAAACAAGGCAGGAGATAGGACTCTGTTCACAAAGAACAGACGGAGAAGGAAAGGCAGAACCAGAAGCACGCACAGTACTTACATAGAAGTAGCGAGCGTACACTAAATTCACAACAGAGGTACAGAGACGACGAGAAGGAATTTAGGAGCGGGTTCAGACTCTGCAGAAAGACGCAGAAAACAGACATAGAGGGAAAAGGGAGACAAGGTTAAAGTAGAAACGAGGCACAGACAACAGGGAACAGAGGAACGGGAACAGAGACAGCAAGGCAGGAACACAAACAGGACTCTGTTCAGACGGGAACAGATACCGCAAGGCAGAGACACAAACAGGACTCTGTTCAGACGGGAACAGATACCGCAAGGCACAGACAGGCAGATCTAGGAATACGGCCCCTAGAAGGCGAAAGAACAGGCAAGAAGTGTGTTCACAAGAACAGACCACAGTTCAGACACAGAACTGGAAAACAGGCAGGAAAACAGGATAGGACCTGGCATGTCAGAGACAAAACGCCAACTGACAAGAAACAATGCTCAGGCGCCATCTTGAGGAAGAAGGTGGTATAAATACCCAAAGATGGACAGCAATAGGCTGAAGGTGCAACAGGGGCGTGTCCGCAGCAGGTACAAGAAACATTAAGTTCAGCGGGCGTCGCCCTATGCAGCCAAAACAGACAAACAGACAGCAAGGAGGGAAGCCAGAGAGACATTCTGGACTGGAGATCAAGTGCGCGCTCTTGCACAGTGGGAGATGGACCACCATGCAAGGACGCCGCCAGGTATGTTACACACAGCTCTTTCAAGGAACACTGGTATTGTCATTTTAATCCACTCTAACCTCCACCACTCTTCCAAGGGTCATTGACATTGTCTATTTATTCCACTGCGACCTCCAGCACTCTTCCACGGGGCATTTAGACCATCTTGTTAAGCTTCAGTGACCTCCACAACTCTTCGAATGGGCATTGATATTGTCTTTTTAATCCACTGCAACCTCCACCACTCTTCCAAGGGGCATTAAAACAGTTTTGTTAAGCTACTGTGACCTCCACGTCTCTTCTAAGGGGCATTAAATCCATCTGTTAAACCACTCTGAACTCCACAGCTCTTCCAATCGGCATTGATATTGTCTTTTTATTCCACTGTAACCTCCACCACTCTTCCAAAGGGCATTGACTCTGTCTTTTTATTCCACTGCGACCTCCACCGCTCTTCCAGTGGGCATTGTTATTGTCTTTTTAATCCCCTGTAACCTCCACCACTCTTCCAAGGGGCATGAAAACCGTCTTGTTAAGCTACTGTGACCTCCACGTCCCTTCCACGGGGCATTGATATTGTCTTTTTAATGCAATGCGACCTCCACCACTCTTTCAAGGGGCATTGATATTGTCTTTTTAATCCACTGTGACCTCCACGTCTTTTCCAAGGGTCATTAAAACCGTCAATTTAAACCACTCTGAACTCCACAGTGTTATGCACACGCCCGGACTGACTGGCGTGTGCGGGTGTTGTGGTTCCACTGGACCATGGACCGGAGAGTGCCTGGAGGGGCGTGACTAAGTATCTGGCCGATCCGACCAAGGTGGCACGACGGCATACGACGCCAGTGCACCAGGGAGAAACCGGGCAGAGGGACCAGGTGCTACTCCAGGTCAATCTCCGGACACGGGGGTTGACCCACACTGGGATTACTGGAACAGGCAGGTTAGGCTGGCACAGACTGGTGGATGTAAGCAAACACGGCAGGTATGCAGATGGGTGGATACAGGCGAGTATGCAGGCAGGGAGGTACTGGCCGAAAGGACGGGCTGGAGCACAGAGAGGTTAAGACCCAGTACAGACTGGGTCACAGAACCGCAGATGCGGTAGACAACCACAGCAGAGAGGGAACGCCCGAAGCGGTGGGCAAGAACAGAGCAGGACAGGACTGCCGGAGCAGCGGGCAGAAGCAGGGCAGGGCGGAAACTGCAGAAGCAGTAAGCAAGATAAGAGCAGAGCAGAAACCGCAAGAGCGGCAAGCAAGGCAAGAGCAGAGTGAAAACCGCAAGAGCGGCAAGCTAAGCAGGAGCAGAGTGGACACCGCAGAGCGGTAAACAAGGCAGGAGCAGAGCAGAAACCGCAAGAGCGGCAAGCTAACCAGGAGCAGAGCGGACACCGCAGAGCGGTAAACAAGGCAGGAGATAGGACTCTGTTCACAAAGAACAGACGGAGAAGGAAAGGCAGAACCAGAAGCACGCACAGTACTTACATAGAAGTAGCGAGCGTA
Source organism: Phyllobates terribilis (assembly GCF_046119375.1). Lineage (NCBI taxonomy): Eukaryota > Metazoa > Chordata > Amphibia > Anura > Dendrobatidae > Phyllobates > Phyllobates terribilis. The sequence continues at coordinate 992,163 of NW_027362984.1, read as the reverse complement.
CACTAAATTCACAACAGAGGTACAGAGACGACGAGAAGGAATTTAGGAGCGGGTTCAGACTCTGCAGAAAGACGCAGAAAACAGACATAGAGGGAAAAGGGAGACAAGGTTAAAGTAGAAACGAGGCACAGACAACAGGGAACAGAGGAACGGGAACAGAGACAGCAAGGCAGGAACACAAACAGGACTCTGTTCAGACGGGAACAGATACCGCAAGGCAGAGACACAAACAGGACTCTGTTCAGACGGGAACAGATACCGCAAGGCACAGACAGGCAGATCTAGGAATACGGCCCCTAGAAGGCGAAAGAACAGGCAAGAAGCGTGTTCACAAGAACAGACCACAGTTCAGACACAGAACTGGAAAACAGGCAGGAAAACAGGATAGGACCTGGCATGTCAGAGACAAAACGCCAACTGACAAGAAACAATGCTCAGGCGCCATCTTGAGGAAGAAGGTGGTATAAATACCCAAAGATGGACAGCAATAGGCTGAAGGTGCAACAGGGGCGTGTCCGCAGCAGGTACAAGAAACATTAAGTTCAGCGGGCGTCGCCCTATGCAGCCAAAACAGACAAACAGACAGCAAGGAGGGAAGCCAGAGAGACATTCTGGACTGGAGATCAAGTGCGCGCTCTTGCACAGTGGGAGATGGACCACCATGCAAGGACGCCGCCAGGTATGTTACACACAGCTCTTTCAAGGAACACTGGTATTGTCATTTTAATCCACTCTAACCTCCACCACTCTTCCAAGGGTCATTGACATTGTCTATTTATTCCACTGCGACCTCCAGCACTCTTCCACGGGGCATTTAGACCATCTTGTTAAGCTTCAGTGACCTCCACAACTCTTCGAATGGGCATTGATATTGTCTTTTTAATCCACTGCAACCTCCACCACTCTTCCAAGGGGCATTAAAACAGTTTTGTTAAGCTACTGTGACCTCCACGTCTCTTCTAAGGGGCATTAAATCCATCTGTTAAACCACTCTGAACTCCACAGCTCTTCCAATCGGCATTGATATTGTCTTTTTATTCCACTGTAACCTCCACCACTCTTCCAAAGGGCATTGACTCTGTCTTTTTATTCCACTGCGACCTCCACCGCTCTTCCAGTGGGCATTGTTATTGTCTTTTTAATCCCCTGTAACCTCCACCACTCTTCCAAGGGGCATGAAAACCGTCTTGTTAAGCTACTGTGACCTCCACGTCCCTTCCACGAGGCATTGATATTGTCTTATTCTTCCACTGCGACCTCCATCACTCTTCCAAGGGGCATTGATATTGTCTTTTTAATCCACTGCGAACACCACCACTCTTCCAAGGGGTATTAAAACCATCTTGTTATGCTACTGTGACGTCGACTTCTCTTCCAAGGGGCATTAAAACCGTCTGGTTAAACCACTCTGAACTCCACAGCTCTTCCAAGGGGCATTTGTATTGTCTTTTTATTCCACTCTAACCTCCACCACTCTTCCAAGGGGCATTGACATTGTCTTTTTATTCCACTGCGACCTCCACCACTCTTCCAAGGGCCATTAAACCATATTGTTAAGCTACAGTGACCTCCACAACTCTTCCACGGGGCATTGATATTGTTTTTTTTATTCCACTTTAACCTCCACCAATCTTCCAAGGGGCAGTGATATTGTTTTTTTTATTCCACTGCGACCTCCACCACTCTTCCAAGGGGCATAAAAACCGTCTTGTTAAGTTACTGTGACCTCCACGTCTCTTCCAAGGAGCGTTAAAACTGTCTGATTATACCATTCTGAACTCCACAGCTCTTCCAAGGGGCATTATTATTGTCTTTTTATACCACTGTAACCTCCACAACTCTTCCAAGGGGCATTGATATTGTCTTTTTATTCCACTGCGACCTCCACTAGTCCTCCAACAGGCATTAAAACCGTCTGGTTAAGCTACTGTGACCTCCACGTCTCTTCCACGGGGCATTGAAATTGTCTTTTATTCCACTATAACCTCCACTACTCGTCCAAGGGGCATTGATATTGTCTTTTTATTCCACTGCGACCTCCACCACTCTTCCAAGGGGCATTGATAATGTCTTTTTTTTCCACTGCGACGTCCACCACTCTTCCAAGGCTCATTGATATTGTCTTTTTATTCCACAGTAACCTTCATCACTCTTCCAAGGGGCATTGATATTGTCTTTTTATTCAACTGTAACCTCCACCACTCTTCCAAGGGGCATTGATATTGTCTTTTTATTCCACTGCGACCTCCACCACTCTTCCAAGGGGCATTCAAATTGTCTTTTTAATCCACTGCGACCTCCACCACTCTTCCAAGGGGCATTAAGACCGTTTTGCTAAGCTACTGTCACCTCCGCGTCCCTACCAAGGGGCATTAAAACCGTCAATTTAAACCACTCTGAACTCCACAGCTCTTGCATGGGGTTTTGATATTGTCTTTTTATTCCAATGTAACCTCCAGCACTCCTCGAAGGGGCATTGATATTATCTTTTTATTCCACTGCAACTTCCACCTCTCTTCCAAGGGGCATTGATATTGTCTTTTTATTTCACTGGGACCTTCACAACTCTTCCAAGTGGCATTGATATTGTATCTTTAATCCACTGCGACCTCCACCTCTCTTCCAAGGGGAATTAAAACAGTTTTGATAAGCTACTGTGACCTCAACGTCTCTTCCAAGGGGAATTAAAACCGTCTGGTTAAACCAAACTGAACTCCACAGGTCTTCCAAGAGGCATTGATATTGTCTTTTTATTCCACTGTAACCTCCACCACTCTTACAAGGGGCATTGATATTGTCTTTTTATTTCACTGGGACCTTCACAACTCTTCCAAGTGGCATTGATATTGTATCTTTAATCCACTGCGACCTCCACCTCTCTTCCAAGGGGAATTAAAACAGTTTTGATAAGCTACTGTGACCTCAACGTCTCTTCCAAGGGGAATTAAAACCGTCTGGTTAAACCAAACTGAACTCCACAGGTCTTCCAAGAGGCATTGATATTGTCTTTTTATTCCACTGTAACCTCCACCACTCTTCCAAGGGGCATTGATATTGTCTTTTTATTTTACAGAGACCTCCACTACTCTTCCAAGGGGCATTAATATTGTCTTTTTATTCCACTGCGACCTCCAACTCTCTTCCAAGGGGCATTAAAACCATGTTCTTACGCTACTGTGACCTCCAAGTCTCTTCCAAGGGGCATTAAACCGTCTGGTTAAACCACTCTGTACTCCACAGCTCTTCCAAGAGGCATTGATATTGTCTTTTTATTCGACTGTAACCTCCACCACTCTTCCAAGGGGCATTGATATTGTCTGTTTTCCACTGCGACCTCCACCACTCTTCCAAGACGCTTTGATATTGTCTTTTTTATCCACTGCGACCTCCACCACTCTTCCAATGGGCATTAAAACTGTCTTGTTATGCTACTGTCACCTCCATGTCCCGTCCACGGGGCATTGATATTGTCTTTTTATTCCATTGCGACCTGCACCACTCTTCCAAGGGGCATTAAATCGGTCTTGTTAAGCTAATGTGACCTCCAAGTCTCTTCCAAGGTGCATTAAAACCGTCTGGTTAAACCGCTCTGAGCTCCACAGCTCTTGTAAGGAACTTTGACAATGTCTTTTTATTCCACTGTAACCTCCACCACTCTTCCAAGGGGCATTGATTTTGTCTTTTTAATCCTCTACAACCTCCATCACTCTTCCAAGAAGCATTAAAACTGTCTTGTTTAGCTACTGTGACCTCCACGTCTATTCCATGGTGCCTTAAAAACTTCTGGTCAAACCATTGTGAACTCCACAGCTCTTCCAAGGGGCTTTGATATTGTCTTTTTATTCCATTGCGACCGCCACCACTCTTCTAATGGACATTTATATTGTCTTTTTAATCAACTGCGACCTCCACCACTCTTCCAAGGGCCATTAAAGCCGTGTTGTTAAGCTACTTTGACCTCCACGTCAATTCCACGGGGCATTGATATTGCCTTTTTATTCCACTGCATCCTCCACCACTCTTCCAAGGGGCATTAATATTGTCTTTTTAATCAACTGTGACCTTCACCACTCTTCCTAGGGGCATTAAAACCATCTTGTTAAGCTCCTGTGACTTCCACCTCTCTTCCACATGGAATTGATATCGTCTTTTTTTTCCACTGTAACCTCCACCACTCTTCCAAGGGGCATTGATATTGTCATTTTATTCCACTGCGACCTCGTCCACTCTTCCTCGGGGCATTGATATTGTCTTTTTAATCCACTGAGACCTCCACCATTTTTCCATGTGGCATTAAAACCGTCTTAGTAAGCTACTGTGACCTCCACTTCTCTTCCAAGGGCCATTAAAGCCCTCAATTTAAACCACTCTGAACTCCACAGCTCTTGCAAGAGGCATTGATATTGTCTTTTTATTCCATTGTAATCTCCAGCACTCTTCCAAGGGGCAGTGATTTTGTCTTTTTAAACCACTGCGACCTTCACCACTCTTCCAAGGGGCATTAAAACAGTCTTAATAAGCTACTGTGACCTCTGCGTCTCTTACAAGGGGCAATAAAACCGTGTGGTTAAACCATTCTGTACTCCACAGGTCTTCCAAGGAGCACTGATATTGTCTTATTATTCGACTGTAACCTCCACCACTCTTCCAAGGGGCATTGATATTGACTTTTTATTCCACTGCAACCTCCACCACTCTTCCAAGTGGCATTGATATTGTCTTTTTAATCAACTGCGACCTCCACCTCTCTACCAAAGGGATTAAAACTGTCTTGTTAAGCTACTGTGACCTCCACGTCCCTTCCACGGGGCATTGATATTGTCTTTTTATTCCACTGCGACCTCCACCACTCTTCCAATGGGCATTGATATTGTCTTTTTAATCCACTGCGACCTCCACGTCTCTTCCAAGGGGCATTGAAAACGTGAATTTAAACCACTCTGAACTCCACAGCTCTTCCAAGGGGCATTTGTATTGTCTTTTTATTTCCCTCTAACCTCCACCACTCTTCCAAGGGGCATTGACATTGTCTTTTTATTCCACTGCGACCTCCACCACTCTTCCAAGCGGCATTAAGACCATCTTGTTAAGCTACAGTGACCTCCACAACTCTTCCAAGGGGCATTGATATTGTCTTTTATTCCACTGTAACCTCCACCACTCTTCCAAAGGGCATTGATAATTGTCTTTTTATTCCACTGCAACTTCAACCTATCTTCTAAGGGGCATTGATATTGTCTTTTTAATCCACTGCGATCTCCACCACTCTTCCAAGGGGCATTAAAACCGTCTTGTTATGCTACTGTGACGTCGACTTCTCTTCCAAGGGGCATTAAAACCGTCTGGTTAAACCACTCTGAACTCCAGAGCTCTTCAAAGGGGCATTTGTATTGTCTTTTTATTCCACTCTAACCTCCACCACTCTTCCAAGGGGCATTGACATTGTCTTTTTATTCCACTGCGACTTCCACCACTCTTCCAAGGGCCATTAAAATCATATTGTTAAGCTACAGTGACCTCTACAACTCTTCCACGGGGCATTGATATTCTTTTTTTTATTCCACTTTAACCTCCACCAATCTTCCAAGGGGCATTGATATTGTTTTTTTATTCCACTGCGACCTCCACCACTCTTCCAAGGGGCATTAAAACCATCTTGCTAAGTTACTGTGACCTCCACGTATCTTCCAAGGAGCTTTAAAACTGTCTGATTATACCATTCTGAACTCCACAGCTCTTCCAAGGGGCATTATTATTGTCTTTTTATACCACTGTAACCTCCACAACTCTTCCAAGGGGCATTGATATTGTCTTTTTATTCCACTGCGACCTCCACCAGTCCTCCAACAGGCATTAAAACCGTCTGGTTAAGCTACTGTGACCTCCACGTCTCTTCCACGGGGCATTGAAATTGTTTTTTATTCCACTATAACCTCCACTACTCGTCCAAGGGGCATTGATAATGTCTTTTTATTCCACTGCGACCTCCACCACTCTTCCAAGGCTCATTGATATTGTCTTTTTATTCCACAGTAACCTTCATCACTCTTCCAAGGGGCATTGATAATGTCTTTTTATTCAACTGTAACCTCCACCACTCTTCCAAGGGGCATTGATATTGTCTTTTTATTCCACTGCGACCTCCACCACTCTTCCAAGGGGCACTCAAATTGTCTTTTTAATCCACTGCGACCTCCACCACTCTTCCAAGGGGCATTAAGACCGTCTTGCTAAGCTACTGTCACCTCTGCGTCCCTACCAAGGGGCATTAAAACCGTCAATTTAAACCACTCTGAACTCCACAGCTCTTGCATGGGGCTTTGATATTGTCTTTTTATTCCAATGTAACCTCCAGCACTCCTCGAAGGGGCATTGATATTATTTTTTTATTCCACTGCAACTTCCACCTCTCTTCCAAGGGGCATTAAAACCGTCTTGTTAAGCTACTGTGACCTCCACGTCTCTTTCACGGGGCATTGATATTGTCTTTTTATTCCACTGTAACCTCCACCACTCTTACAAGGGGCATTGATATTGTCTTTTTATTTCACTGGGACCTTCACCACTCTTCCAAGTGGCATTGATATTGTATCTTTAATCCACTGCGACCTCCACCTCTCTTCCAAGTGGAATTAAAACAGTTTTGATAAGCTACTGTGACCTCAACGTCTCTTCCAAGGGGAATTAAAACCGTCTGGTTAAACCAAACTGAACTCCACAGGTCTTCCAAGAGGCATTGATATTGTATTTTTATTCGACTGTAACCTCCACCACTCTTCCAAGGGGCATTAAAACCGTCTTGTTAATCTGCTGTGACCTCCACATCTCTTCCATGGGGCATTAAAACCGTCAATTTAAACCACTTTTAACTCCACAGCTCTTGCAAGAGGCATTGATATTGTATTTTTATTCCACTGTAACCTCCACCACTCTTCCAAGGGGCATTGATTTTGTCTTTTTAATCCTCTACGACCTCCATCACTCTTCCAAGAAGCATTAAAACTGTCTTGTTTAGCTACTGTGACCTCCACGTCCCTTCCACGGGGCATTGATATTGTCTTTTTATTCCACTGCGACCTCCACCACTCTTCCAATGGGCATTGATATTGTCTTTTTAATCCACTGCGACCTCCACGTCTCTTCCAAGGGGCATTGAAACCGTGAATTTAAACCACTCTGAACTCCACAGCTCTTCCAAGGGGCATTTGTATTGTCTTTTTATTTCCCTCTAACCTCCACCACTCTTCCAAGGGGCATTGACATTGTCTTTTTATTCCACTGCGACCTCCACCACTCTTCCAAGCGGCATTAAGACCATCTTGTTAAGCTACAGTGACCTCCACAACTCTTCCAAGGGGCATTGATATTGTCTTTTATTCCACTGTAACCTCCACCACTCTTCCAAAGGGCATTGATATTGTCTTTTTATTCCACTGGGACTTCAACCTATCTTCTAAGGGGCATTGATATTGTCTTTTTAATCCACTGCGATCTCCACCACTCTTCCAAGGGGCATTAAAACCGTCTTATTAAGTTATTGTGACGTCCATGTCTATTCCACGGGGCACTGATATTGTCATTTTATTCCACTGTAACCTCCACCACTCTTCCAAGGGGCATTAAAACAGTCTTGTTAAGCTACTGTGACCTCCACGTCTCTTCCAAGGGGCATTAAAACCGTCTGGTTAAACCACTCTGAGCTCCACAGCTCTTCCGAGGAGCATTGATATTGTCTTTTTATTCCACTGTAACCTCCACCACTCTTCCAAGGGGCATTGATTTTGTCTTTTTATTCCAGTGCGACCTTCACTACTCTGCCAAGGGGCATTGATATTGTCTTTTTAATCCACTGCGATCTCCACCACTCTTCCAAGGGTCATTAAAACCGTCTTGTTAAGCTACTGTGACGTCGAAGTCTCTTCCAAGGGCATTAAAACCATCTGGTTAAACCACTCTGAATTCCACAGCTCTTCCAAGGGGCATTTGTATTGTCTTTTTATTTCCCTCTAACCTCCACCACTCTTCCAAGGGGCATTGACATTGTCTTTTTATTCCACTGCAACCTCCACCAGTCTTCCAAGCGGCATTAAGACCATCTTGTTAAGCTACAGTGACCTCCACAACTCTTCCACGGGGCATTGATATTGTCTTTTATTCCACTGTAACCTCCACCACTCTTCCAAAGGGCATTGATATTGTGTTTTTATTCCACTGCGACTTCAACCTATCTCCTAAGGGGCATTGATATTGTCTTTTTAATCCACTGCGATCTCCACCACTCTTCCAAGGGGCATTAAAACCGTCTTATTAAGCTACTGTGACGTCCATGTCTATTCCACGGGGCACTGATATTGTCATTTTATTCCACTGTAACCTCCACCACTCTTCCAAGGGGCATTGATATTGTCTTTTTATTCCACTGCGACTTCAACCTATCTTCTAAGGGGCATTGATATTGTCTTTTTAATCCTCTCCGACCTCCACCACTCTTCCATGGGGCATTAAAACAGTCTTGTTAAGCTACTGTGACCTCCACGTCTCTCCCAAGGGGCATTAAAACCGTCTGGTTAAACCACTCTGAATTCCACAGCTCTTCCGAGGAGCATTGATATTGCCTTTTTATTCCACTGTAACCTCCACCACTCTTCCAAGGGGCATTGATTTTGTCTTTTTATTCCACTGCGACCTTCACCACTCTGCCAAGGGGCATTGATATTGTCTTTTTAATCCACTGCGACCTCCACCACTCTTCCAAGGGGCATTAAAACCGTCTTGTTAAGCTACTGTGACGTCGAAGTCTCTTCCAAGGGCATTAAAACCATCTGGTTAAACCACTCTGAACTCCACAGCTCTTCCAAGGGGCATTTGCATTGTCTTTTTATTCCACTCTAACCTCCAGCACTCTTCCAAGGGGCATTGACATTGTCTTTTTATTCCACTGCGACCTCCACCTCTCTTCCAAGCGGCATTATGACCATCTTGTTGAGCTACAGTGACTTCCACAACTCTTCCACGGGGCATTGATATTGTCTTTTATTCCACTGTAACCTCCACCACTCTTCCAAAGAGCATTGATTTTGTCTTTTTAATCCACTGCGACCTCCACCACTCTTCCAAGGGGCATTAAAACAGTCTTGTTAAGCTACTGTGACCTCCACGTCTCTTCCAAGGGGCATTAAAACCGTCTGGTTAAACCACTCTGAACTCCACAGCTCTTCCGAGGGGCATTGATATTGTCTTTTTATTCCACTGTAACCTTCACCACTCTTCCAAGGGGCATTGATATTGTCGTTTTAATCCCCTGCGACCTCCAATACTCTTCCAAGGGGCATTAAAACGGTCTTGTTAAGCTACTGTGACGTCGAAATCTCTTCCAATGGGCATTAAAACCATCTGTTTAAACCACTCTGAACTCCACAGCTCTTCCAAGGGGCATTTGTATTGTCTTTTTATACCACTCTAACCTCCACCACTCTTCCAAGGGGCATTGATTTTGTCTTTTTATTCCACTGCGACCTCCACCACTCTTCCAAGGGGCATTGATATTGTCTTTTAAATCCACTGCGACCTCCACCACTCTTCCAAGGGGCATTAAAACGGTCTTGTTAAGCTACTGTGACGTCAAAATCTTTTCCAAGGGGCATTAAAACCATCTGGTTAAACCTCTCTGAACTCCACAGCTCTTCCAAGGGGCATTTGTATTGTCTTTTTATACCACTCTAGCCTCCCCCACTCTTCCAAGGGGCATTGATATTGTCTTTTTATTCCACTGCGACCTCCACCACTCTCCAAGGGGCATTAAAACCATCTTCTTAAGCTACTGTGACCTCCACGTGTCTTCGAAGGGGCATTATTATTGTCTTTTTATTCAATTGTAACCTCCAACAATCTTCCAAGGGGCATTTATATTGTTTTTTTACTCCACTGCAACCTGCACCACTCCTCCAAGGGGCATTAATATTGTCTTTTTAATCCACTGCGACCTCCACCACTCTACCAGGGGACAATAAAGCCGTCTTGATAAGTTACTGTGACCACAACGTCTCTTCCAAGGGGCGTTAAAACCGTCTGGTTATTCCACTCTGAACTCCGCAGCTCTTCTAAGGGGCATTATTATTGTCTTTTTATTCCACTGCGACCTTCACCATTCCTCCAAGGGGCATTAAAACCATCTTGTCAAGCTACTGTGACCTCCACGTCTCTTCCACGGGGCATTGGTATTGTCTTTTAATTCCACTGTAACATCCACCACTCGTTCAAGGGGCATTAAAACCATGTTGTTAAGCTACTTTGACCTCCACGTCAATTCGACGGGGGAATAAAACCGTCAATTTAAACCACTCTGAACTCCACAGCTCTTGCAAGGGGCATTGATATTGTCTTTTTATTCCAATGCACCCTCCAGCACTCTTCCAAGGGGCATTGATATTGTCTTTTTATTCCACTGCAACTTCCACCTCTCTTCCAAGGGGCATTAAAGTCGTCTTATTAAGCTACTGTGACCTCCACGTCTCTTTCACGGGGCATTGATACTGTCTTTTTATTCCACTGTAACCTCCACCACTCTTCCAAGGAGCATTGATATTGTCTATTTATTCCACTGGGACCTTCACCACTCTTCCAAGTGGCATTGATATTGTCTTTCTAATCCACTGCGACCTCCACCACTCTTCCAAGGGGCATTAAAACCGTCTTGTTAAGCTACTGTGACCTCCACGTCTCTTCCAAGGGGCACTAAAACCGTTTGGTTAAACCACTCTGTACTCCACAGCTCTTCCAAGGGGCATTGATATTGTCTTTTTATTTCACTGTAACTTCCACCACTCTTTCAAGGCGCATTGATATAGTATTTTTATTCCACTGTGACTACCACCACTCTTCCAAGGGGCATTAAAACCGTCTTGCTAAGCTACTGTGACCTCCAAGTCTCTCCCAAGCGGCATTAAAACCGTCTGGTTAAACCGCTCTGAGCTCCACAGCTCTTCCAAGGGGCATTGACAATGTCTTTTTATTCCATTGTAACCATCTGCATTCTTCCAAGGGCATTGATATTGTCTTCTTATTCCTCTGCGACGTCCACGACTCTTCCAAGGGGCCTTAAAACCGTATTGTTAAGCTACTGTGACCTCCAAGTTTCTTACACAGGTCATTGATATTGTCTCTTTATTCCATTGAAACCTCCACCACTCTTCCAAGAAGCATTGAAACCGTCTTGTTAATCTACTGTGACATCCACGTCTATTCCACGGTGCAATAAAACTTTCTGGCTAAACCACTGTGAACTCCACAGCTCTTCCAAGGTGCATTCATATTGTCTTTTTATTCCACTGTGACCTCCACCACTCTTCCAAGAGGCATTGATATTGTCTTTTTATTCCACTGTAACCTCCACCATTCTTCCAAGGGACATTGATATTGTCTTTTTATTCCACTGTAACCTCCACCACTTTTCCAAGGGGCATTGATATTGTCTTTTTATTCCACTGTAACCTCCACCTTTCTTCCAAGGGACATTGATATTGTCTTTTTATTCCACTGTAACCTCCACCACTTTTCCAAGGGGCATTGATATTGTCTTTTTATTCCACTGTAACCTCCACCTTTCTTCCAAGGGGCATTAAAACCATCTGGTTAAACCACTCTGAACTCCATAGCTCTTTCAAGAGGCATTGATATTGTCTTTTTATTTCACTGTAACCTCCACCACTCTTTCACGGGGCATTGATATTGTCTTTTTAATCCACTGTGACCTCCACCACTTTTCCAAGGGCCATCTTGTTAATCTACTGTGAGCTCCACGTCTCTTCCAAGGGGCAATAAAACTATCTGGTTGAACCACTCTGAACTGTACAGCTCTTCCAAGGGGCATTGGTATTGTCTTTTTATTCCACTCTAACCTCCACCACTCTTCCAAGGGGCATTGACATTGTCTTTTTTTTCCACTTAGACCTCCATCATTCTTCCAAGGTGCATTGATATTGTGTTTTTAATCCATTGCGACCTCCACCACTTTTCCAAGGGGCATTAAAAACGTCTCTTTAAGCTACTGTGACCTCCACGTCACTTCCAATGGGCATTAAAACCGTCTGGTTAAACCACTCTGAACTCCACAGCTCTTCCAAGGGGCATTAAAACTGTCTTGTTAAGCTGCTGTAACCTCCATGTCTATTCCACGGGGCATTGATATTGTCTTTTTATTCCAATGTAACCTCCACCACTCTTCTAAGGGGCAGTGATATTGTCTTTTTAAACCACTGCGAACTCCACCACTCTTCCAAGAGGCATTAAAAACATCTTATTAAGCTACTATGACCTCCACGTCTCTTCCAAGGAGCATTAAAACCATCTGGTTAAACCACTCTGAATTCCACAGCTCATCAAAGGGGCATTGATATTGTCTTTTTATTCCACTGTAACCTCCACCACTTTTCCTATGGGAATTGATATTGTCTTTTTATTATTAATATTATTTTTATTATTATTATTATTTATTATTATAGCGCCATTTATTCCATGGCACTTTACATGTGATAGGGATATACATAACAAAAGCATTTACATAATCTTAACAAAACGAGTCACCGACTGGTACATGATGAGCGAGTACCCTGCCCGCGAGGGCTCACATTCTCGAAGGGATGGATGAGGATACATTATATGAGGGTAGAGCTGGTCTTGCAGCGGTGGTTACTGCAGGTTGAAGGCTTGTCGGAAGAGGTGGGTCTTCATGTTTCTTTGGAAGTTTTCCACTGTCAGCGAGAGTCTGATGTGTTGGGGTAGAGAGTTCCAGAGTAGGGGGGATGCACGGGAGAAATCTTGTATACGATTGTGGGAGGAGGAGATAAGAGGGGAGTAGAGAAGGAGATCTTGTGAGGATCGGAGGTTGTGTGCAGGTATGTACCGGGAGACTAGGTCACAGATGTATGGGGGAGACAGGTTGTGGATGGCTTTGTATGCCATGGTTAAAGTTTTGAACTGGATTCTCTGGGCAATGGGGAGCTAGTGAAGAGATTGAAAGAGAGGAGAGGCCGGAGAATAGCTAAGGGAAAGGTGAATTAGTCGAGCAGCAGAGTTTAGGATAGATTGGAGAGGCGCAAGAGTGTTGTAAGGGAGGCCACAGAGCAGGAGGTTGCAGTAGTCGAGGCGGGATATGATGAGGGTATGCACTAGGGTTTTTGCAGAGTCATTGCTGAGGAATGCACGGATCGGGGAGATGTTTTTGAGTTGGATACGGCAGGAAGTTTAAAGGGCTTGGATATGTGGCTTGAAGGAGAGATCAGAGTACAGGGTTACTTCAAGGCAGCGAGCTTGTGGGACTGGGGAGAGTGAACAGCCATTGACGTTGATGGCTAGGTCAGATGGGGGATGTGAATGAGAGGGTGGAAAGATGATGAACTCTGTTTTATCCATGTTGAGTTTTAGAAATCTGTCAGAGAAGAAGGATGACATGGCGGACAGACATTGTGGGATTTTGGTTAGTAGGGAGGAGATATCGGGTACAGATAGGAAGATCTGTGTGTCGTCAGCATAGAGGTGATACTGAAAACCGTGAGACTCTATGAGCTGTCCCAGGCCAAAGGTGTAGATGGAGAAGAGCAGAGGTCCTAGAACTGAACCTTGGGGGACACCGACAGATAGGGGGCGAGATGAGGAGGTGGTGCGTGAGTGAGAGACGCTGAATGTCCTGTCTGTTAAGTATGAGGAGATCCAAGATCGTGCCAAGTCCGTGATGCCAAGAGATTAGAGAATATGGAGTAAGAGGGAATGGTCCACTGTGTCAAAGGCAGATGACAGGTCCAGAAGGAGGAGGATGGAGTAGTGTCGCTTGGATTTGGCATTTAGTAGGTCGTTGGTGACTTTGGTCAGGGCAGTTTCAGTCGAATGATGCGGTTGGAAGCCAGATTTCAGGCGGTCGAAGAGGGAGCAGGAGGAGAGGTGGGAGGACAGTTCAAGGTGGACATGTTGTTCTAGTAGTTTTGAGGCAAAGGGGAGGAGTGATATGGGGCGGTAGCTAGTCAGAGAGCAAGGGTCAAGGGAGCGCTTTTTGAGGATGGGTGTGATTGCGTCATGTTTGAAACATGCGGGGAAGACACCGGTTGTTAGTGACAGATTGAAGAGTTGGGTTAGGGTTGGGATGAAGACTGTGGTAAGGTTAGTGATGAGGTGGGATGGGATTGGGTCCAGTTCGCAGGTGGTGAGGTGTGATTTGGAGAGTTTAGAGGAGACTTGACCTTCTGTAATGGTGGAGAAGTGGGGTTTGGAGGAGGAGGGTTGAATAGATATGAGGAGGGGTTGTGTGGACTTTAGGCAAAAGTTTTGTCTGATGGTGTCAATCTTCTGTTTGAAGAATGAGGCAAAGTCCTCGGCTGAGATGAGAGAAGAGGGAGGAGGTGCTGGGGGACGAAGGAGAGAGTTGAAAGTGTTAAATAGCTGTTTAGGGTTGTGAGATAGGGAGGATATGAGAGATGAGAAGTAGGTTTGTTTTGCTGTAGTGAGTGCGGACTTGAAATTAGTGAGGGATTGATTGAATGCGATGAAGTGCTCGATGGAGTGAGACCTTTTCCATCTCCGCTCTGCAACCCTGGAGGCCCGGCGCAGTTCTTTAGTAAGTTTAGTGTGCCAGGGTTGCCTGTTGAATGTGCGAGATGTGGTGTGTGTGAGAGGGGCGATTGAGTATAGAGCTGCAGCTATTGTGGTGTTACATGAAGCAGCAGCAACGTCTGCATCGTGTAAGGAATTTATGTCTGTAAGAGGGAGGAGGGATTCAGAGAGTGAGTGTAAGTCAAGGTGTTTGAGATTTCTGTGAGGGTATGCAAGTTTGTAGAGTGGGGATTGTTGCCCGGGGAGGAGAGAGAAGAGAATGTAAGTAGGCTGTGATCAGAGAGAGGGAGAGGTGAGTTAGAGAGATTAGATAGGGAACAGAGGCGGGTGAAGACGAGGTCCAGTGTGTGGCCATCTTTGTGGGTGGGTGTGGAAGACCATTGAGTGAGTCCGAAGGAGGAAGTGAGAGATAGGAACTTAGAGACAGACGAGTGGGAAGTGTTAATGGGGATGTTGAAGTCACCCATTATGATAGTGGGGATGTCAGTGGAGAGGAAGTGAAGCAGCCAGGTGGTGAAGTGGTCTAAGAGGTGGTGGCTTGCCCTGGGGGTCGGTAAACGACGGCCAGTTGGAGGTTGGAGGGGGAATAGATGCACTCACAGTGCACCTCAAAGAGGGGAGTGTAACGGAGGGTGACAGTGAGATTTGATTGAAAGCGCAGTGTTCTGATAGGAGAAAACCTACGCCTCCACCATGTTTGCCATTGGGGCGGGGGGTGTGGGAAAGGTGGAATCCGCCATATGAAAGTGCAGCTGGGGAGGCTGTGTCAGAGGGGGTGAGCCAGGTTTCAGTGATGGCGAGGAAGGAAAGTTTGTTTGTGATGAAAAGATCGTGGATGAAAGAAAGTTTGTTGCAGACAGAGCGAGCGTTCCATAGAGCTCCTGTTAGAGAAACTAAGGGAGTGGGGATTGGTTGGATGGGTATGAGGTTAGAAGGGTTGCGACAGTTTGTGGAAGGTCGTGGATAGGAGGAAGAAGTAACTGTGGGGATATGGCGAGTAGGACCAGTATTTGGAGAGATATCTTCAGCAGTGAGGAGGAGCAGAGAAAGTATTAGCAGGTGGGAGCAAGAGAGAGCATGAGGTGAATGTCTGTGTTTGCAGATCCAGGATTGAATGTTTAGGAATAATTTGGAGGAGGAGGTGATATGAATGGGGAGGATGGAGGGGGAGATGAAGAGTTTCTTACTAGGTGTACGGATTTGAGGGGTTACTAGAAAATGGAGGACTATAGAGGAAAAAGTGAGAGCTAACAGAAACATAGTTAAAAGAGAGTAAGTGGTCAAAGTGTTGGTTACCTGACTCCTGCCCTGACTAACTGCCTCTGAAATAACTGCCACTTTTCTCAGAAGCGACTTTGCACAAGAAGACGCGTGCACCCCTTACAGAGCTTCTAAATATATAGGGCACATTAAACTATCAGTTGAAGGGCATTGTGGGAGCTGCATATGGCTAAATTAGCAGCGGGTCGTTTCATAAGGAGATGGCTGGGTGATCAAACACAGAGCTAGGACTCTAGTCTCTGCAGTTTAGCACCTCTAAAAATCAGATAAGATCTATAGTGGGGAAGGGACAGACATATGTGGGTATTGAATGGAGTGGGACAGATAAAGCAGAGAAGTTATGCAGAGCATGTACCAGTGAGGTTATTCCACTGCGACCTCCACCACTCTTCCAAGGGGCATTGATATTGTCTTTTTATTCCATTGCGACCTCCGCCACTCTTCCAAAGGGCATTCATATTGTCTTTTATTCCACTGTAACCTCTACCACTGTTTTAAGGGGCATTAAAACCATCTTGTTAAGCTACTGTCACCTCCACGTCTCTTCCACAGGGCATTGTTATTGTCTTTTTATTCCACTGCCACCTCCACCACTCTGCCAAGTGGCATTAAAACCGTCTTGTTAGGCTACTGTAATGTCCACGTCTCTTCCACGGGGCATTGATATTGTCTTTTTATTCCACTGTAACCTCCACCACTCTAGAAGAGGCATTGATATTGTCTTTTTATTCCACTGCAACCTCCACCACTCTTTCAAGGGTCATTGATATTGTCTTTTTATTCCACTGTGACCTCCAATTGTTAAGCTACTGTGACCTCCACGTCTCTTCCAAGGGGCACTAAAACCGTTTAGTTAAACCACTCTGTACTCCACAGCTCTTCCAAGGGGCATTGATATTGTCTTTTTATTTCACTGTAACTTCCACCACTCTTTCAAGGGGCATTGATATTGTACTTTTATTCCACTGTGACCTCCACCACTCTTCCAAGGGGCATTAAAACCGTCTTGTTAAGCTACTGTGACCTCCAAGTCTCTTCCAAGGGGCATTAAAACCGTCTGGTTAAACCTCTCTGAGCTCCACAGCTCTTCCAATGGGCATTGACAATGTCTTTCATTCAATTGTAACCTTCTGCACTCTTCCAAGTCCATTGAAATTGTCTTTTTATTCCTTTGCGACGTCCACAACTCTTCCATGGGGCATTAAAACCGTATTGTTAAGCTACTGTGACCAGCAAGTTTCTTACACAGGGCATTGATATTGTCTTTTTATTCCACTGTTACCTCCATCACTCTTCCAAGAAGCATTGCAACCGTCTTGTTAAGGTACTGTGACCTCCACGTCTATTCCACGGTGCATTAAAACTTTCTGGTTAAACCACTGTTAACTCCACAGCTCTTCCAAGGGGCATTGATATTGTCTTTTTATTCCACTCTAACCTCCACCACTCTTCCAAGGGGCATTGATATTGTCTTTTTATTTTACTGTGACCTCCACCACTCTTCCAAGGGGCATTAATATTGTCTTTTTATTCCACTGTGACCTCCACGTCTCTTCCAAGGGGCATTGATATTGTCTTTTTATTTAATTGGAACCTCCACCACTATTCCAAGGGGCATTGATATTGTCTTTTTATTCCACTGTAACCTCCAACATTCTTCCAAGGGACATTGATATTGTCTTTTCATTCCACTGTAACCTCCACCACTCTTCCAAGAGGCATTGATATTGTCTTTTTATTCCACTCTAACCTCCAACACTCTTCCAAGGGGCATTGATATTGTCTTTTTAATCCACTGCGACCTCTACCACTCCTCCAAGGGGCTTTAAAACAGTCTTGACAAGCTTCTGTGACCTCCACGTCTCTTCCAAGGGGCATTAAAACCGCATGGTTAAACCACTCTGATCTCCACAGCTCTTCCAAGATGCATTGATATTGTCTTTTTATTCAACTGTAACCTCCACCACTCTTCCAAGGGGCATTGATATTGTATTTTTTTCCACTGTGAGCTCCACCACTCTTCCAAGGGGATTTGATAGTCTTTTTAATCCACTGCGACCTCCACCACTCTTCCAAGGGGCAATAAAACCGTCTTGATAAGCTACTGTGACCTCCACGTCCCTTCCACGGGGCATTGATATTGTCTTTTTATTCCACTGCGACCTCCACCATTCTTCCAAGGGGCATTGATATTGTCTTTTTAATCCACTGCGACCTCCACCACTCTTCCAAGGGACATTGATATTGTCTTTTTAATCCACTGCGACCTTCACCCCTCTTCCAAGGAACTTTGATATTGTCTTTTTTTTCCAATGTAACCTCCACAAACTGTTCTAAGGGGCATGTATATTTTCTTTTTATTCCACTGCGACCTCCACCACTCTTCCAAGGGGCAACGATAATGTCTTTTTAATCTACTGTGACCTCCACCCCTCTTCCAAGGGGCATTAAAACCATCGTGTTAAGCTACTGTGACCTCCACGTCTCTTCCAAGGGCATTAAAACCGTCAACTTAACCACTCTGAACTCCACAGCTCTTGCAAGAGGCATTGATATTGACTTTTTATTACACTCTAACCTCCACCACTCTTCCAAGGGGCATTGATTTTGTCTTTTTAATCCACTGCGACCTCCATCACACTTCCAAGAAGCAATAAAACAGTCTTGTTTAGCTACTGTGACCTGCACGTCTATTCCACGGTGCCTTAAACCTTCTGGTTAAACCACTGTGAACTCCACAGCTCTTCCAAGTTGCATTGATATTGTCTTTTTTTTCCACTGTAACCTCCACCACTCTTCCAAGGGGCATTGATATTGTCTTTTCATTTTACTTCGATCTCCACCACTCTTCCAAAGGGCATTAATATTGTCTTTTTATTCCACTGCGACCTCCACCACTCTTCCAAGGGTCATTGATATTGTCTTTTTATTCCACTGTAACCTCCATCACTCTTCCAAGGGGCATTGATATTGTCTTTTTATTCCACTTCGACCTCCACCACTCTTCCAAGGGCCATTCATATTGTCTTTTTAATCCACTGCGACCTCCACCACTCTTCCAAGGGACATAAAAACCATCTTGTTAAGCTACTGTCACCTCCACGTCCCTTCCAAGGGGCATTAAATCAATCAATTTAAACCACTCTGAGCTCCACAGCTCTTGCAAGGGGCATTGATATTGTCTTTTCATTCCACTGTAACCTCCACAACTCTTCCAAGGGGCATTGATATTGTCTTTTAATCCACTGCGACCTCTACCACTCCTCCAAGGGGCTTTAAAACAGTCTTGATAAGCTTCTGTGACCTCCATGTCTCTTCCAAGGGGCCTTAAAACCGCATGGTTAAACCAATCTGAACTCCACAGCTCTTCTAAGATGCATTGATATTGTATTTTTATTCAACTGTAACCTCCACCACTCTTCCAAGGGGCATTGATATTGTCTTTTTTTTCCACTACGAGCTCCACCACTCTTCCAAGGGAATTTGATAGTCTTTTTAATCCTCTGCGACCTCCACCACTCTTCCAAGGGTCATTGATATTGTCTTTTTATTCCACTGTAACCTCCATCACTCTTCCAAGGGGCATTGATATTGTCTTTTTATTCCCCTGCGACCTCCACCTCTCTTCCAAGGGGAATTAAAACCATCTTGTTAAGCTACTGTGACCTCCAAGTCTTTTCCACGAGGCATTGATATTGTCTTTTTATTCCACTGCGACCTCCACATCTCTTCCAAGTGGAATAGATATTGTATTTTTATTCCACTGCGACCTCCACCACTCTTCTAAGGGGTCATTGATATTGTCTTTTTAATCCACTGCGACCTCCACCACTCTTCCAAGGGGCATTAAAACAGTTTTGATAAGCTACTGTGACCTCCACATCTCTTCCAAGGTGCATTAAAACCATCTGGTTAAACCACTCTGAACTCTACAGCTCTTCGAAGAGGTATTGATATTGTCTTTTTATTCGACTGCAACCTCCACCACTCTTCCAAGGGGCATTAAAACCGTCTTGTTCAGCTACTGTGACCTCCACGTCTCTTCCAAGGGGCATTAAAACTGTCAATTTAAACTACTCTGAACTCCACAGCTCTTGCAAGAGTCATTGATATTGTCTTTTTATTCCACTGTAACCTCCAACACTCTTCCAAGGGGCATTGATTTTGTCTTTTTAATCCACTGCGACCTCCATTACTCTTCCAAGAAGCATTAAAACCGTCTTGTTTAGCTACTGTGACCTCCACGTCTATTCCACGGTGCCTTAAAACCTTCTGGTTAAACCACTGTGAACTCCACAGCTCTTCCAAGGGGCATTGATATTGTCTTTTTTTCCACTGTAACATCCACCACTCTTCCAAGGGGCATTGATATTGTCTTTTTATTTTACTGAGACCTCCACCACTCTTCCAAGGGGCATTAATATTGTCTTTTTATTCCACTACGACCTCCACCACTCTTCCAAGGGGCATTAAAACAGTCTTGGTAAGCTACTGTGACCTCCACTTCTCTTCCAAGGGGCATTAACCATCTGGCTAAACAACTCTGTACTCCACAGCTCTTCCAAGAGGAATTGATATTGTCTTTTTAACCGACTATAACCTCAACCACTCTTCCAAGGGGCATTAATATTGTCTCTGTTTTCCCCTGCGACCTCCACCACTCTTCCAAGGGGCTTTGATATTGTCTTTTTTATCCACTGCGACCTCCACCACTCTTCCAATGGGCATTAAAACCGTCTTGTTATGCTACTGTGACCTCCACGTCCCTTCCACGGGGCATTGATGTTGTCTTTTTATTCCATTGCAACCTCCACCACTCTTCCAAGGGGCATTAAAACTGTCTTGTTAAGCCACTGTGACCTCCAAGTCTCTTCCAAGGGGCATTAAAACCGTCTGGTTAAACCGCTCTTAGCTCCACAGCTCTTCCAAGGGGCATTGATATTGTCTTTTTAATCCTCTCTAACCTCCACCACTCTTCCAAGGGGCATTGATATTGTCTTTTTATTTTACTGTGACCTCCACCACTCTTCCAAGGGGCATTAATATTGTCTTTTTTATTCCACTGTGAACTCCACGTCTCTTCCAAGGGGCAATGATAATTGTCCTTTTATTTAATTGGAACCTCCACCACTCTTCCAAGGGGCATTGATATTGTCTTTTTATTCCACCATAAACTCCACCACTCTTCCAAGGGGCATTGATATTGTCTTTTTAATCCACTGCGACCTCCATCACTCTTCCTAGAAGCATTCCAACCGTCTTGTTAAGGTACTGTGACCTCCACGTCTATTCCACGGTGCATTAAAACTTTCTGGTTAAACCACTGTGAACTCCACAGCTCTTCCAAGGGGCATTGATATTGTCTTTTTATTCCACTCTAACCTCCTCCACTCTTCCAAGGGGCATTGATATTGTCTTTTATTTTACTGTGACCTCCACCACTCTTCCAAGGGGCATTAATATTGTCTTTTTATTCCACTGTGACCTCCACGTCTCTTCCAAGGGGCATTGATATTGTCTTTTTATTTAATTGGAACCTCCACCACTCTTCCAAGGGGCATTGATATTGTCTTTTTATTCCACTGCAACCTCCACCATTCTTCCTAGGGACATTGATATTGTCTTTTTATTCCACAGTAACCTCCACCACTCTTCCAAGGGGCATTGATATTGTCTTTTTATTCCACTCTAACCTCCACCACTCTTCCAAGGGGCATTGATATTGTCTTTTTAATCCACTGCGACCTCTACCACTCCTCCAAGGGGCTTTAAAACAGTCTTGATAATCTTCTGTGACCTCCACG
Source organism: Phyllobates terribilis (assembly GCF_046119375.1). Lineage (NCBI taxonomy): Eukaryota > Metazoa > Chordata > Amphibia > Anura > Dendrobatidae > Phyllobates > Phyllobates terribilis. Next base: position 970,477 of record NW_027362984.1, on the reverse strand, counting down.
TCTCTTCCAAGGGGCATTAAAACCGCATGGTTAAACCACTCTGAACTCCACAGCTCTTCCAAGATGTATTGATATTGTCTTTTTATTCAACTGTAACCTCCACCACTCTTCCAAAGGGCATTGATATTGTCTTTTTTTTCCACTGCAAGCTCCACCACTCTTCCAAGGGGATTTGATAGTCTTTTTAATCCACTGCGACCTCCACCACTCTTCCAAGGGGCAATAAAACCGTATTGTAAAGCTACTGTGACCTCCACGTCCCTTCCACGGGGCATTGATATTGTGTTTTTATTCCACTGCGACCTCCACCATTCTTCCAAGGGGCATTGATATTGTCTTTTTAATCCACTGCGACCTCCACCACTCTTCCAAGGGACATTGATATTGTCTTTTTAATCCACTGCGACCTTCACCCCTCTTCCAAGGAAGATTGATATTGTCTTTTTTTTCCACTGTAACCTCCACAAACTCTTCTAAGGGGCACTGATATTTTCTTTTTATTCCACTGCGACCTCCACCACTCTTCCAAGGGGCAACGATAATTTCTTTTTAATCTACTGCGACCTCCACCACTCTTCCCAGGGGCATTAAAACCGTGTGGTTAAGCTACTGTGACCTCCACGTCTCTTTGAAAAGGGGTATTAAAACCGTCAATTTAAACCACTGTGAACTCCACAGCTCTTCCAAGGGGCATTGATATTGTCTTTTTTTCCACTGTAACCTCCACCACTCTTCCAATGGGCATTGATATTGTCTTTTTATTTTACTGCGACCTCCACCATCCTTCCAAGGGGCATTAATATTGTCTTTTTATTCCACTGCGACCTCCACCACTCTTCCAAGGGGCATTAAGACAGTCTTGATAAGCTACTGTGAACTCCACGTCTCTTCCAAGGGGCATTAAACCGTCTGGTTAAACCACTCTGTACTCCACAGCTCTTCCAAGAGGCATTGATATTGTCTTTTTATTCGACTGTAACCTCAACCACTCTTCCAAGGGGCATTAATATTGTCTCTGTTTTCCCCTGCGACCTCCACCACTCTTCCAAGGGGCTTTGATATTGTCTTTTTTATCCACTGCGACCTCCACCACTCTTCCAATGGGCATTAAAACCGTCTTGTTATTCTACTGTGACCTCCACGTCCCTTCCAAGGGGCATTGATGTTGTCTTTTTATTCCATTGCGACCTCCACCACACTTCCAAGGGGCATTAAAACTGTCTTGTTAAGCTACTGTGACCTCCAAGTCTCTTCTAAGGGGTATTAAAACCGTCTGGTTAAACTGCTCTTAGCTACACAGCTCTTCCAAGGGGCATTGATATTGTCTTTTTATTCCACTCTAACCTCCACCACTCTTCCAAGGGGCATTGATATTGTCTTTTTATTTTACTGTGACCTCCACCACTCTTCCAAGGGGCATTAATATTGTCTTTTTATTCCACTGTGACCTCCACGTCTCTTCCAAGGGGCATTAATATTGTCTTTTTATTTAATTGGAACCTCCACCACTCTTCCAAGGGGCATTGATATTGTCTTTTTATTCCACTGCAACCTCCACCATTCTTCCAAGGGACATTGATATTGTCTTTTCATTCCACTGTAACCTCCACCACTCTTCCAAGGGCCATTCATATTGTCTTTTTAATCCACTGCGACCTCCACCACTCTTCCAAGGGACATAAAAACCATCTTGTTAAGCTACTGTCACCTCCACGTCCCTTCCAAGGGGCATTAAATCAATCAATTTAAACCACTCTGAGCTCCACAGCTCTTGCAAGGGGCATTGATATTGTCTTTTCATTCCACTGTAACCTCCACAACTCTTCCAAGGGGCATTGATATTGTCTTTTAATCCACTGCGACCTCTACCACTCCTCCAAGGGGCTTTAAAACAGTCTTGATAAGCTTCTGTGACCTCCATGTCTCTTCCAAGGGGCCTTAAAACCGCATGGTTAAACCAATCTGAACTCCACAGCTCTTCTAAGATGCATTGATATTGTATTTTTATTCAACTGTAACCTCCACCACTCTTCCAAGGGGCATTGATATTGTCTTTTTTTTCCACTACGAGCTCCACCACTCTTCCAAGGGAATTTGATAGTCTTTTTAATCCTCTGCGACCTCCACCACTCTTCCAAGGGTCATTGATATTGTCTTTTTATTCCCCTGCGACCTCCACCTCTCTTCCAAGGGGAATTAAAACCATCTTGTTAAGCTACTGTGACCTCCAAGTCTTTTCCACGAGGCATTGATATTGTCTTTTTATTCCACTGCGACCTCCACATCTCTTCCAAGTGGAATTGATATTGTATTTTTATTCCACTGCGACCTCCACCACTCTTCTAAGGGGTCATTGATATTGTCTTTTTAATCCACTGCGACCTCCACCACTCTTCCAAGGGGCATTAAAACAGTTTTGATAAGCTACTGTGACCTCCACATCTCTTCCAAGGTGCATTAAAACCGTCTGGTTAAACCACTCTGAACTCTACAGCTCTTCGAAGAGGCATTGATATTGTCTTTTTATTCGACTGTAACCTCCACCACTCTTCCAAGGGGCATTAAAACCGTCTTGTTCAGCTACTGTGACCTCCACGTCTCTTCCAAGGGGCATTAAAACTGTCAATTTAAACTACTCTGAACTCCACAGCTCTTGCAAGAGTCATTGATATTGTCTTTTTATTCCACTGTAACCTCCAACACTCTTCCAAGGGGCATTGATTTTGTCTTTTTAATCCACTGCGACCTCCATTACTCTTCCAAGAAGCATTAAAACCGTCTTGTTTAGCTACTGTGACCTCCACGTCTATTCCACGGTGCCTTAAAACCTTCTGGTTAAACCACTGTGAACTCCACAGCTCTTCCAAGGGGCATTGATATTGTCTTTTTTTCCACTGTAACATCCACCACTCTTCCAAGGGGCATTGATATTGTCTTTTTATTTTACTGAGACCTCCACCACTCTTCCAAGGGGCATTAATATTGTCTTTTTATTCCACTACGACCTCCACCACTCTTCCAAGGGGCATTAAAACAGTCTTGGTAAGCTACTGTGACCTCCACTTCTCTTCCAAGGGGCATTAACCATCTGGCTAAACCACTCTGTACTCCACAGCTCTTCCAAGAGGAATTGATATTGTCTTTTTAACCGACTATAACCTCAACCACTCTTCCAAGGGGCATTAATATTGTCTCTGTTTTCCCCTGCGACCTCCACCACTCTTCCAAGGGGCTTTGATATTGTCTTTTTTATCCACTGCGACCTCCACCACTCTTCCAATGGGCATTAAAACCGTCTTGTTATGCTACTGTGACCTCCACGTCCCTTCCACGGGGCATTGATGTTGTCTTTTTATTCCACTGTGACCTCCACGTCTCTTCCAAGGGGCATTGATATTGTCTTTTTATTCCACTGTGACCTCCACGTCTCTTCCAAGGGGCATTGATATTGTCTTTTTATTTAATTGGAACCTCCACCACTCTTCCAAGGGGCATTGATATTGTCTTTTTATTCCACTGTAACCTCCACCATTCTTCCAAGGGACATTGATATTGTCTTTTCATTCCACTGTAACCTCCACCACTCTTCCAAGGGGCATTGATATTGTCTTTTTATTCCACTCTAACCTCCACCACTCTTCCAAGGGGCATTGATATTGTCTTTTTAATCCCCTGCGACCTCCATCACTCTTCCAAGAAGCATTGCAACCGTCTTGTTAAGGTACTGTGACCTCCACGTCTATTCCACGGTGCATTAAAAATTTCTGGTTAAACCACTGTGAACTCCACAGCTCTTCCAAGGGGCATTGATATTGTCTTTTTATTCCACTCTAACCTCCACCACTCTTCCAAGGGGCATTGATATTGTCTTTTTATTTTACTGTGACCTCCACCACTCTTCCAAGGGGCATTAATATTGTCTTTTTATTCCACTGTGACCTCCACGTCTCTTCCAAGGGGCATTAATATTGTCTTTTTATTTAATTGGAACCTCCACCACTCTTCCAAGGGGCATTGATATTGTCTTTTTATTCCACTGCAACCTCCACCATTCTTCCAAGGGACATTGATATTGTCTTTTCATTCCACTGTAACCTCCACCACTCTTCCAAGGGGCATTGATATTGTCTTTTTATTCCACTCTAACCTCCACCACTCTTCCAAGGGTCATTGATATTGTCATTTTAATCCATTGCGACCTTTACCACTCCTCCAAGGTGCTTGAAAACAGTCTTGATAAGCTTCTGTGACCTCCACGTCTCTTCCAAGGGGCATTAAAACCGCATGGTTAAACCACTCTGAACTCCATAGCCCTTCCAAGATGTATTGATATTGTCTTTTTATTCAACTGTAACCTCCATCACTCTTCCAAAGGGCATTGATATTGTCTTTTTTTTCCACTGCAAGCTCCACCACTCTTCCAAGCGGATTTGATAGTCTTTTTAATCCACTGCGACCTCCAGCACTCTTCCAAGGGGCAATAAAACCGTCTTGTTAAGCTACTGTGACCTCCACGTCCCTTCCACGGGGCATTGATATTGTGTTTTTATTCCACTGCGACCTCCACTATTCTTCCAAGGGGCATTGATATTGTCTTTTTAATCCACTGCGACTTCCACCACTCTTCCAAGGGACATTGATATTGTCTTTTTAGTCCACTGCGACCTTCACCCCTCTTCCAAGGAAGATTGATATTGTCTTTTTTTTCCACTGTAACCTCCATAAACTCTTCTAAGGGGCATTGATATTTTCTTTTTATTCCACTGCGACCTCCACCACTCTTCCAAGGGGCAACGATAATGTCTTTTTAATCTACTGCGACCTCCACCACTCTTCCAAGGGGCATTAAAACCGTGTGGTTAAGCTACTGTGACCTCCACGTCTCTTCCAAGGGGTATTAAAACAGTGAATTTAAACCATTGTGAACTCCACAGCTTTTCCAAGGGGCATTGATATTGTTTTTTTTTCCACTGCTAACTCCACCACTCTTCCAAGGGGCATTAAGACAGTCTTGATAAGCTACTGTGACCTCCACGTCTCTTCCAAGGGGCATTAAACCGTCTGGTTAAACCACTCTGTACTCCACAGCTCTTCCAAGGTGCATTGATATTGTCTCTGTTTTCCCCTGCGACCTCCACCACTCTTCCAAGGGGCTTTGATATTGTCTTTTTTATCCACTGCGACCTCCACCACTCTTCCAATGGGCATTAAAACCGTCTTGTTATGCTACTGTGACCTCCACGTACCTTGCACAGGGTATTGATGTTGTCTTTTTATTCCATTGTGACCTCCACCACTCTTCCAAAGGGCATTAAAACCATCTTGTTAAGCTACTGTGACCTCCAAGTGTCTACCAAGGTGCATTAAAACCGTCTGGTTAAACCGCTCTGAGCTCCACAGCTCTTCCAAGGGGCATTGACAATGTCTTTTTATTCCATTGTAACCTTCTGCACTCTCCCAAGTGCATTGATATTGTCTTTTTATTCCTCTGTGACATCCTCGACTCTTCCAAGGGGCATTAAAACCATCTTGTTAAGCTACTGTGACCTCCAAGTTTCTTACACAGGGCATTCATATTGTCTTTTCATTCCACTGTAACCTCCACAACTCTTCCAAGGGGGATTGATATTGTCTTTTTATTCCACTCTAACCTCCACCAATCTTCCAAGAGGCATGGATATTGTCTTTTTATTCCACTGCGACCTCCACCAGTCTTCTAAGGGGCATTGATATTGTCTTTTAAATCCACAACGATCTCCACCACTCTTCCAAGGGGTATTAAAACAGTGTTGTTAAGCTACTGTGACCTCCACGTCTATTCCAAGGGGCATTAAAACCGCATGGTTAAACCACTCTGAACTCCACAGCTCTTCCAAGATGTATTGATATTGTCTTTTTATTCAACTGTGACCTCCACGTCTCTTCCAAGGGGCAATGATATTGTCTTTTTATTTAATTGGAACCTCCACCACTCTTCCAAGGGGCATTAATATTGCCTTTTTATTCCACTGTAACCTCCACCATTCTTCCAAGGGACATTAATATTGTCTTTTTATTCCACTCTAACCTCCACCACTCTTCCAAGGGGTATTGACATTGTCTTTTTATTCCACTGCGACCTCCACCACTCCTCCAAGCGGCATTAAGACCATCTTGTTAAGCTACAGTGACCTCCACAACTCTTCCACGGGGCATTGATATTGTCTTTTTATTCCACTGCGACCTTCACCACTCTTCCAAATGGCATTGATATTGTCTTCTTAATCCACTGCGACCTCCACCACTCTACCAAGGTCATTGATTTTGTCTTTTTATTCCACTGCGACCTCCACCACTCTTCCAAGGGGCATTGATATTGTCTTTTTAATCAACTGCGACCTCCACCTCTCTTCCAAGGTGCATTAAAACCTTCTTGCGAAGCTACTGTGACCTCCACGTCCCTTCCACGGGGCATTGAAATTGTCTTTTTATTCCACTGCGACCTCCACCACTCTTCCAAGGGGCATTGATATTGTCTTTTTAATCCACTGCGACCTACACCACTCCTCCAAGGGGTATTGATATTGTCTTTTTAATCCACTATGACCTCCTCGTCTCTTCCAAGGGGCATTAAAACCCTCAATTTAAACCACTCTGAACACCACAGCTCTTCCAAGGAGCACTGGTATTGTCTATTTATTCCACTCTAACCTCCACCACTCTTCCAAGGGGTATTGACATAGTCTTTTTATTCCACTGCGACCTCCACCACTCTTTCAAGCGGCATTAAGACCATCTTGTTAAGCTACAGTGACCTCCACAACTCTTCCACGGGTCATTGATATTTTCTTTTATACCTCTGCAACCTCCACCACTCTTCCAAGCGGCATTGATATTGTCTTTTTAATCCACTGCGACCTCCACCACTCTTCCAAAGGGCATTGATATTGTCTTTTTAATGCACTGCGACCTCCACCACTCTTCTAATGGCATTAAAACAGTCTTGTTAAGCTACTGTGACCACCACGTCTCTTCCAAGGGGCTTTAAAACCGTGTGGTAAAACCACTCTGAATTCCACATCTCTTCCAAGGGGCATTGATCTTGTTTTTTTTTTCCACTGCAACCTCCAAAACTCTTCCACTCTTCCAAGGGGCATTGATTTTGTCTTTTCATTCTACTGCGACCTTAACCCCTCTTCCAATGGGCATTGATATTGTCTTTTTAATCCACTGCGACCTCCACCACTCTTCCAAGGGGCAATAAAACCGTCTTGTTAAGCTACTGTCACGTCAATGTCTATTCCACGGGGCATTGATATTGTCTTCTTATTCCACTGTAACCTCCACCACTCTTCCAAGGGGCATTGATATTGTGTTTTTAATCCACTGCGACCTCCATCACTCTTCCAAGAAGCATTGAATCCGTCTTGTTAAGCTACTGTGACTTCCATGTCTATTCCACTTTGCATTAAAACTTTCTGGTTAAACCACTGTGAACTCCACAGCTCTTCCAAGGGGCATTGATATTGTCTTTTTATTCCACTCTAACCTCCACCACTCTTCCAAGGGGCATTGATATTGCCTTTTTATTTTACTGCGACCTCCACCACTCTTCCAAGGGGCATTAATAATGTTTTTTTATTCCACTGTGACCTCCACGTCACTTCCAAGGGGTATTGATATTGTCTTTTTATTTATTTGGAACCTCCACCACTCTTCCAAAGGGCATTGATATTGTCTTTTTATTCCACTTTAACCTCTACCATTCTTCCAAGGGATATTGATATTGTCTCTTTATTCCACTGTATCCTCCACCACTCTTCCACGGGGCATTGATATTGTCTTTTTATTCCACTGTAACCTCCACCACTCTTCCAAGGGGCATTGATATTGTCTTTTTAATCCACTGGGACCTCTACCACTCCTCCAAGTGGCTTTAAAACAGTCTTGATAAGCTTCTGTGACCTCCACGTCTCTTCCAAGGGGCATTAAAACCGCATGGTTAAACCACTCTGAACTCCACAGATCTTCCAAGAGGCATTGATATTGTCTTTTTTTTCAACTGTAACCTCCACTACTCTTCCAAGGGGCATTGATATTGTCTTTTTTTTCCACCTCGACCTCCACCACTCTGCCAAGGGACATTAAAACCGTCTTGTTAAGCTACTGTAACCTCCACCTCCCTTCCACGGGTCATTGATATTGTCTTTTTATTCCACTGCGACCTCCACCACTCTTCCAAGGGGCATTGATTTTGTCTTTTTAATCCACTGCGACCTCCACCACTCTTCTAAGGGACATTGATATTGTCTTTTTTTTCCACTGTAACCTCCACCACTCTTCTAAGGGGCATTGATATTTTCTTTTTATTCCACTGCGACCTCCACCACTCTTCCAAGGGGCATTGATAATGTCATTTTAATCCACTGCGACCTCCACCACTCTTCCAAGGGGCATTAAAACCGTCTTGTTAAGCTACTGTGACCTCCACGTCTCTTCCAAGTGGCATTAAACCGTGAATTTAAACCACTCTGAACTCCACAGCTCTTGCAAGAGGCATTGATATTGTCTTTTTATTCCACTGTAACCTCCATCACTCTTCCAAGGGGCATTGATTTTGTCTTTTTAATCCACTGCGACCTCCACCACTCTTCCAAGGGGCATTGATATTGTCTTTTTAATCAACTGCGACCTCCACCTCTCTTCCAAGGGGCATTAAAACCGTCTTGTGAAGCTACTGTGACCTTCACATCCCTTCCACTGGGCATTGATATTGTCTTTTTATAACACTGCGACCTCCACCACTCTTCCAAGGGGCATTGATATTGTCTTTTTAATCCACTGCGACCTCCACCACTCTTCCAAGGGGCATTAATATTGTCTTTTTTTTCCACTGCGACCTCCACCACTCTTCCAAGGGGCATTAAAACCGTCTTGTTAAGCTACTGTAACCTCCACCTCCCTTCCACGGGTCATTGATATTGTCTTTTTATTCCACTGCGAACTCCACCACTCTTCCAAGGGGCATTGATATTGTCTTTTTAATCCACTGCGACCTCCACCACTCTTCTAAGGGACATTGATATTGTCTTTTTTTTCCACTGTAACCTCCACCACTCTTCTAAGGGGCATTGATATTTTCTTTTTATTCCACTGCGACCTCCACCACTCTTCCAAGGGGCATTGATAATGTCATTTTAATCCACTGCGACCTCCACCACTCTTCCAAGGGGCATTAAAACCGTCTTGTTAAGCTACTGTGACCTCCACGTCTCTTCCAAGTGGCATTAAAGCGTCAATTTAAACGACTCTGAACTCCACAGCTCTTGCAAGAGGCATTGATATTGTCTTTTTATTCCACTGTAACCTCCACCACTCTTCCAAGGGGCATTGATTTTGTCTTTTTAATCCACTGCGACCTCCACCACTCTTCCAAGGGGCATTGATATTGTATTTTTAATCAACTGCGACCTCCACCTCTCTTCCAAGGGGCATTAAAACCGTCTTGTGAAGCTACTGTGACCTTCACATCCCTTCCACTGGGCATTGATATTGTCTTTTTATAACACTGCGACCTCAACCACTCTTCCAAGGGGCATTGATATTGTCTTTTTAATCCACTGCGACCTCCACCACTCTTCCAAGGGGCATTGATATTGTCTTTTTAATCCACTGTGACCTCCACGTCTCTTCCAAAGGGCATTAAAATCGTCAATTTAAACCACTCTGAACTCCACAGCTCTTGCAAGAGGCATTGATATTGTCTTATTATTCCACTGTAACCTCCACCACTCTTCCAAGGGGCATTGATTTTGTCTTTTTAATCCACTGCGATCTCCACCACTCTTCCAAGGGGCATTGATATTGTCTTTTTAATCAATTGCGACCTCCACCTCTCTTCCAAGGGGCATTAAAACCGTCTTGTGAAGCTACTGTGACCTTCACATCCCTTCCACTGGGCATTGATATTGTCTTTTTATAACACTGCGACCTCAACCACTCTTCCAAGGGGCATTGATATTGTCTTTTTAATCCACTGCGACCTCCACCACTCTTCCAAGGGGCATTGATATTGTCTTTTTAATCCACTGTGACCTCCACGTCTCTTCCAAAGGGCATTAAAATCGTCAATTTAAACCACTCTGAACTCCACAGCTCTTGCAAGAGGCATTGATATTGTCTTATTATTCCACTGTAACCTCCACCACTCTTCCAAGGGGCATTGATTTTGTCTTTTTAATCCACTGCGATCTCCACCACTCTTCCAAGGGGCATTGATATTGTCTTTTTAATCAATTGCGACCTCCACCTCTCTTCCAAGGGTCATTAAAACCGTCTTGTAAAGCTACTGTGACCTTCACATCCCTTCCACGGGGCATTGATTTTGACTTCTTATTCCATTGCGACATCTACCACTCTTCCAATGGGCATTGATATTGTCTTTTTAATCCTCTGCAACCTCCACCACTCTTCCAAGGGGCATTAAAACAGTCTTGTTAAGCTACTGTGACCTCCACGTCTCTTCCAAGGGGCATTAAAACTGTCTGGTTAAACCACTATGAACTCCACAGCTCTTCCAAGGGGCATTGATATTGTCTTTTTATTCCACTGTAACCTCCACCACTCTTCCAAGGGGCATTGATTTTGTCTTTTTTTTCCACTGCGAACTTCAACACTCTTCCAATGGGCATTGATATTGTCTTTTTAATCCCCTGCAACCTCCACCACTCTTCCAAGGGGCATTAAAACCGCCTTGTTAAGCTACTTTGACCTCCTCGTCAATTTCACGGGGCATTGATATTGTCTTTTTATTCCACTGCGACCTCCACCACTCTTCCAAGGGGCATTGATATTGTCTTTTTAATCCACTGCGAACTCCATCACTCTTCCAAGGGGCATTAAAACCGTCTTGTTATGCTACTGTGACGTCGACTTCTCCTCCAAGGGGCATTAAAACTATCTGGTTAAACAACTCTGAACTCCACAGCTCTTCCAAGGGGCATTTGTATCGTCATTTTATTCCACTCTTACCTCCACCACTCTTACAAGGGGCATTGACATTGTCTTTTTATTCCACTGTGACCTCCACCACTCTTCCAAGGGGCATTGATATTGTGTTTTTATTCCACTGCGACCTCCACCACACTTCTAAGGGGCATTGATATTGTCTTTTTAATCCACTGCGACCTCCACCGCTCTTCCAAGGGGCATTAAAACAGTTTTGATAAGCTACTGCGACCTCCACATCTCTTCCAAGGGGCATTAAAACCGTCTGGTTAAACCACTCTGAACTCTACAGCTCTTCCAAGAGGCATTGATATTGTCTTTTTATTCGATTGTAACCTCCACCACTCTTCTAAGGGGCATTAAAACCGTCTTGTTAAGCTACTATGACCTCCACGTCTCTTCCAAGTGGCATTAAAGCGTCAATTTAAACGACTCTGAACTCCACAGCTCTTGCAAGAGGCATTGATATTGTCTTTTTATTCCACTGTAACCTCCACCACTCTTCCAAGGGGCATTGATTTTGTCTTTTTAATCCACTGCGACCTCCACCACTCTTCCAAGGGGCATTGATATTGTATTTTTAATCAACTGCGACCTCCACCTCTCTTCCAAGGGGCATTAAAACCGTCTTGTGAAGCTACTGTGACCTTCACATCCCTTCCACTGGGCATTGATATTGTCTTTTTATAACACTGCGACCTCAACCACTCTTCCAAGGGGCATTGATATTGTCTTTTTAATCCACTGCGACCTCCACCACTCTTCCAAGGGGCATTGATATTGTCTTTTTAATCCACTGTGACCTCCACGTCTCTTCCAAAGGGCATTAAAATCGTCAATTTAAACCACTCTGAACTCCACAGCTCTTGCAAGAGGCATTGATATTGTCTTATTATTCCACTGTAACCTCCACCACTCTTCCAAGGGGCATTGATTTTGTCTTTTTAATCCACTGCGATCTCCACCACTCTTCCAAGGGGCATTGATATTGTCTTTTTAATCAATTGCGACCTCCACCTCTCTTCCAAGGGTCATTAAAACCGTCTTGTAAAGCTACTGTGACCTTCACATCCCTTCCACGGGGCATTGATTTTGACTTCTTATTCCATTGCGACATCTACCACTCTTCCAATGGGCATTGATATTGTCTTTTTAATCCTCTGCAACCTCCACCACTCTTCCAAGGGGCATTAAAACAGTCTTGTTAAGCTACTGTGACCTCCACGTCTCTTCCAAGGGGCATTAAAACTGTCTGGTTAAACCACTATGAACTCCACAGCTCTTCCAAGGGGCATTGATATTGTCTTTTTATTCCACTGTAACCTCCACCACTCTTCCAAGGGGCATTGATTTTGTCTTTTTTTTCCACTGCGAACTTCAACACTCTTCCAATGGGCATTGATATTGTCTTTTTAATCCCCTGCAACCTCCACCACTCTTCCAAGGGGCATTAAAACCGCCTTGTTAAGCTACTTTGACCTCCTCGTCAATTTCACGGGGCATTGATATTGTCTTTTTATTCCACTGCGACCTCCACCACTCTTCCAAGGGGCATTGATATTGTCTTTTTAATCCACTGCGAACTCCATCACTCTTCCAAGGGGCATTAAAACCGTCTTGTTATGCTACTGTGACGTCGACTTCTCCTCCAAGGGGCATTAAAACTATCTGGTTAAACAACTCTGAACTCCACAGCTCTTCCAAGGGGCATTTGTATCGTCATTTTATTCCACTCTTACCTCCACCACTCTTACAAGGGGCATTGACATTGTCTTTTTATTCCACTGTGACCTCCACCACTCTTCCAAGGGGCATTGATATTGTGTTTTTATTCCACTGCGACCTCCACCACACTTCTAAGGGGCATTGATATTGTCTTTTTAATCCACTGCGACCTCCACCGCTCTTCCAAGGGGCATTAAAACAGTTTTGATAAGCTACTGCGACCTCCACATCTCTTCCAAGGGGCATTAAAACCGTCTGGTTAAACCACTCTGAACTCTACAGCTCTTCCAAGAGGCATTGATATTGTCTTTTTATTCGATTGTAACCTCCACCACTCTTCTAAGGGGCATTAAAACCGTCTTGTTAAGCTACTGTGACCTCCACGTCTCTTCCAAGTGGCATTAAAGCGTCAATTTAAACGACTCTGAACTCCACAGCTCTTGCAAGAGGCATTGATATTGTCTTTTTATTCCACTGTAACCTCCACCACTCTTCCAAGGGGCATTGATTTTGTCTTTTTAATCCACTGCGACCTCCACCACTCTTCCAAGGGGCATTGATATTGTATTTTTAATCAACTGCGACCTCCACCTCTCTTCCAAGGGGCATTAAAACCGTCTTGTGAAGCTACTGTGACCTTCACATCCCTTCCACTGGGCATTGATATTGTCTTTTTATAACACTGCGACCTCAACCACTCTTCCAAGGGGCATTGATATTGTCTTTTTAATCCACTGCGACCTCCACCACTCTTCCAAGGGGCATTGATATTGTCTTTTTAATCCACTGTGACCTCCACGTCTCTTCCAAAGGGCATTAAAATCGTCAATTTAAACCACTCTGAACTCCACAGCTCTTGCAAGAGGCATTGATATTGTCTTATTATTCCACTGTAACCTCCACCACTCTTCCAAGGGGCATTGATTTTGTCTTTTTAATCCACTGCGATCTCCACCACTCTTCCAAGGGGCATTGATATTGTCTTTTTAATCAATTGCGACCTCCACCTCTCTTCCAAGGGTCATTAAAACCGTCTTGTAAAGCTACTGTGACCTTCACATCCCTTCCACGGGGCATTGATTTTGACTTCTTATTCCATTGCGACATCTACCACTCTTCCAATGGGCATTGATATTGTCTTTTTAATCCTCTGCAACCTCCACCACTCTTCCAAGGGGCATTAAAACAGTCTTGTTAAGCTACTGTGACCTCCACGTCTCTTCCAAGGGGCATTAAAACTGTCTGGTTAAACCACTATGAACTCCACAGCTCTTCCAAGGGGCATTGATATTGTCTTTTTATTCCACTGTAACCTCCACCACTCTTCCAAGGGGCATTGATTTTGTCTTTTTTTTCCACTGCGAACTTCAACACTCTTCCAATGGGCATTGATATTGTCTTTTTAATCCCCTGCAACCTCCACCACTCTTCCAAGGGGCATTAAAACCGCCTTGTTAAGCTACTTTGACCTCCTCGTCAATTTCACGGGGCATTGATATTGTCTTTTTATTCCACTGCGACCTCCACCACTCTTCCAAGGGGCATTGATATTGTCTTTTTAATCCACTGCGAACTCCATCACTCTTCCAAGGGGCATTAAAACCGTCTTGTTATGCTACTGTGACGTCGACTTCTCCTCCAAGGGGCATTAAAACTATCTGGTTAAACAACTCTGAACTCCACAGCTCTTCCAAGGGGCATTTGTATCGTCATTTTATTCCACTCTTACCTCCACCACTCTTACAAGGGGCATTGACATTGTCTTTTTATTCCACTGTGACCTCCACCACTCTTCCAAGGGGCATTGATATTGTGTTTTTATTCCACTGCGACCTCCACCACACTTCTAAGGGGCATTGATATTGTCTTTTTAATCCACTGCGACCTCCACCGCTCTTCCAAGGGGCATTAAAACAGTTTTGATAAGCTACTGCGACCTCCACATCTCTTCCAAGGGGCATTAAAACCGTCTGGTTAAACCACTCTGAACTCTACAGCTCTTCCAAGAGGCATTGATATTGTCTTTTTATTCGATTGTAACCTCCACCACTCTTCTAAGGGGCATTAAAACCGTCTTGTTAAGCTACTGTGATCTCCACGTCTCTTCGAAGGGGCATTGATACTGTCTTTTTATTCCACTGTAACCTCCACGTCTCTTCGAAGGGGCATTGATATTGTCTTTTTATTCCACTGTAACCTCCACCACTCTTCCAAGGGGCATTAAACCATCTGGTTAAACCACTGTGTACTCCACAGCTCTTCCAAGAGGCATTGATATTGTCTTTTTATTCGACTGTAACCTCCACCACTCTTCCAAGGGGCATTGAAATTGTCTCTGTTTTCCACTGCGACCTCCACCACTCTTCCAAGTGGCATTGATATTGTCTTTTTTATCCACTGTGACCTCCACCACTCTTCCGATGGGCATTAAAACCGTCTTGTTATGCTACTGTGACCTTCACGTCCCTTCCACGGGGCATTGATATTGTCTTTTTATTCCATTGCGACCTCCACCACTCTTCCAAGGGGCATTAAAACCGTCTTGTTAAGCCACTGTGACCTCCAAGTCTCTTTCAAGGGGCATTAAAACTGTCTGGTTAAAACGCTCTGAGCACCACAGCTCTTCCAAGGGGCATTGACAATGTCTTTTTATTCCATTGTAACCTTCTGCACTTTTCCAAGTGCAAAGACATTGCCTTTTTATTCCTCTGCGACGTCCACGACTCTTCCAAGGGGCATTAAAACCGTCTTGTTAAGCTACTGTGACATCCAAGTTTCTTACACAGGGCATTGATATTGTCTTTTTATTCCACTGTAACCTCCACCACTCTTCCAAGGCGGATTGATATTGTCTTTTTATTCCACTCTAACCTCCACCAATCTTCCAAGAGGCATGGATATTGTCTTTTTATTCCACTGCGACCTCCACCAGTCTTCTAAGGGGCATTGATATTGTTTTTAAATCCACAACGATCTCCACCACTCTTCCAAGGGGTATTAAAACAGTTTTGTTAAGCTACTGTGACCTCCACGTCTATTTCATGGTGCATTAAAACTTTCTGGTTAAACCACTGTGAACTCCACAGCTCTTCCAAGGTGCATTGATATTGTCTTTTTATTCTACTCTAACCTCCACCACTCTTCCAAGGGGCATTGATATTGCCTTTTTATTTTACTGCGACCTCCACCACTCTTCCAAGGGGCATTAATAATGTTTTTTTATTCCACTGTGACCTCCACGTCTCTTCCAAGGGGTATTGATATTGTCTTTTTATTTATTTGGAACCTCCACCACTCTTCCAAAGGGCATTGATATTGTCTTTTTATTCCACTTTAACCTCTACCATTCTTCCAAGGGATATTGATATTGTCTCTTTATTCCACTGTATCCTCCACCACTCTTCCACGGGGCATTGATATTGTCTTTTTATTCCACTGTAACCTCCACCACTCTTCCAAGGGGCATTGATATTGTCTTTTTAATCCACTGGGACCTCTACCACTCCTCCAAGTGGCTTTAAAACAGTCTTGATAAGCTTCTGTGACCTCCACGTCTCTTCCAAGGGGCATTAAAACCGCATGGTTAAACCACTCTGAACTCCACAGATCTTCCAAGAGGCATTGATATTGTCTTTTTTTTCAACTGTAACCTCCACTACTCTTCCAAGGGGCATTGATATTGTCTTTTTTTTCCACTGCGACCTCCACCACTCTGCCAAGGGACATTAAAACCGTCTTGTTAAGCTACTGTAACCTCCACCTCCCTTCCACGGGTCATTGATATTGTCTTTTTATTCCACTGCGACCTCCACCACTCTTCCAAGGGGCATTGATTTTGTCTTTTTAATCCACTGCGACCTCCACCACTCTTCTAAGGGACATTGATATTTTCTTTTTTTTCCACTGTAACCTCCACCACTCTTCTAAGGGGCATTGATATTTTCTTTTTATTCCACTGCGACCTCCACCACTCTTCCAAGGGGCATTGATAATGTCATTTTAATCCACTGCGACCTCCACCACTCTTCCAAGGGGCATTAAAACCGTCTTGTTAAGCTACTGTGACCTCCACGTCTCTTCCAAGTGGCATTAAACCGTGAATTTAAACCACTCTGAACTCCACAGCTCTTGCAAGAGGCATTGATATTGTCTTTTTATTCCACTGTAACCTCCATCACTCTTCCAAGGGGCATTGATTTTGTCTTTTTAATCCACTGCGACCTCCACCACTCTTCCAAGGGGCATTGATATTGTCTTTTTAATCAACTGCGACCTCCACCTCTCTTCCAAAGGGCATTAAAACCGTCTTGTGAAGCTACTGTGACCTTCACATCCCTTCCACTGGGCATTGATATTGTCTTTTTATAACACTGCGACCTCCACCACTCTTCCAAGGGGCATTGATATTGTCTTTTTAATCCACTGCGACCTCCACCACTCTTCCAAGGGGCATTAATATTGTCTTTTTTTTCCACTGCGACCTCCACCACTCTTCCAAGGGGCATTAAAACCGTCTTGTTAAGCTACTGTAACCTCCACCTCCCTTCCACGGGTCATTGATATTGTCTTTTTATTCCACTGCGAACTCCACCACTCTTCCAAGGGGCATTGATATTGTCTTTTTAATCCACTGCGACCTCCACCACTCTTCTAAGGGACATTGATATTGTCTTTTTTTTCCACTGTAACCTCCACCACTCTTCTAAGGGGCATTGATATTTTCTTTTTATTCCACTGCGACCTCCACCACTCTTCCAAGGGGCATTGATAATGTCATTTTAATCCACTGCGACCTCCACCACTCTTCCAAGGGGCATTAAAACCGTCTTGTTAAGCTACTGTGACCTCCACGTCTCTTCCAAGTGGCATTAAAGCGTCAATTTAAACGACTCTGAACTCCACAGCTCTTGCAAGAGGCATTGATATTGTCTTTTTATTCCACTGTAACCTCCACCACTCTTCCAAGGGGCATTGATTTTGTCTTTTTAATCCACTGCGACCTCCACCACTCTTCCAAGGGGCATTGATATTGTATTTTTAATCAACTGCGACCTCCACCTCTCTTCCAAGGGGCATTAAAACCGTCTTGTGAAGCTACTGTGACCTTCACATCCCTTCCACTGGGCATTGATATTGTCTTTTTATAACACTGCGACCTCAACCACTCTTCCAAGGGGCATTGATATTGTCTTTTTAATCCACTGCGACCTCCACCACTCTTCCAAGGGGCATTGATACTGTCTTTTTAATCCACTGTGACCTCCACGTCTCTTCCAAAGGGCATTAAAATCGTCAATTTAAACCACTCTGAACTCCACAGCTCTTGCAAGAGGCATTGATATTGTCTTATTATTCCACTGTAACCTCCACCACTCTTCCAAGGGGCATTGATTTTGTCTTTTTAATCCACTGCGATCTCCACCACTCTTCCAAGGGGCATTGATATTGTCTTTTTAATCAATTGCGACCTCCACCTCTCTTCCAAGGGTCATTAAAACCGTCTTGTAAAGCTACTGTGACCTTCACATCCCTTCCACGGGGCATTGATTTTGACTTCTTATTCCATTGCGACATCTACCACTCTTCCAATGGGCATTGATATTGTCTTTTTAATCCTCTGCAACCTCCACCACTCTTCCAAGGGGCATTAAAACTGTCTTGTTAAGCTACTGTGACCTCCACGTCTCTTCCAAGGGGCATTAAAACTGTCTGGTTAAACCACTATGAACTCCACAGCTCTTCCAAGGGGCATTGATATTGTCTTTTTATTCCACTGTAACCTCCACCACTCTTCCAAGGGGCATTGATTTTGTCTTTTTTTTCCACTGCGAACTTCAACACTCTTCCAATGGGCATTGATATTGTCTTTTTAATCCCCTGCAACCTCCACCACTCTTCCAAGGGGCATTAAAACCGCCTTGTTAAGCTACTTTGACCTCCTCGTCAATTTCACGGGGCATTGATATTGTCTTTTTATTCCACTGCGACCTCCACCACTCTTCCAAGGGGCATTGATATTGTCTTTTTAATCCACTGCGAACTCCATCACTCTTCCAAGGGGCATTAAAACCGTCTTGTTATGCTACTGTGACGTCGACTTCTCCTCCAAGGGGCATTAAAACTATCTGGTTAAACAACTCTGAACTCCACAGCTCTTCCAAGGGGCATTTGTATCGTCATTTTATTCCACTCTTACCTCCACCACTCTTACAAGGGGCATTGACATTGTCTTTTTATTCCACTGTGACCTCCACCACTCTTCCAAGGGGCATTGATATTGTGTTTTTATTCCACTGCGACCTCCACCACACTTCTAAGGGGCATTGATATTGTCTTTTTAATCCACTGCGACCTCCACCGCTCTTCCAAGGGGCATTAAAACAGTTTTGATAAGCTACTGCGACCTCCACATCTCTTCCAAGGGGCATTAAAACCGTCTGGTTAAACCACTCTGAACTCTACAGCTCTTCCAAGAGGCATTGATATTGTCTTTTTATTCGATTGTAACCTCCACCACTCTTCTAAGGGGCATTAAAACCGTCTTGTTAAGCTACTGTGACCTCCACGTCTCTTCCAAGTGGCATTAAAGCGTCAATTTAAACGACTCTGAACTCCACAGCTCTTGCAAGAGGCATTGATATTGTCTTTTTATTCCACTGTAACCTCCACCACTCTTCCAAGGGGCATTGATTTTGTCTTTTTAATCCACTGCGACCTCCACCACTCTTCCAAGGGGCATTGATATTGTATTTTTAATCAACTGCGACCTCCACCTCTCTTCCAAGGGGCATTAAAACCGTCTTGTGAAGCTACTGTGACCTTCACATCCCTTCCACTGGGCATTGATATTGTCTTTTTATAACACTGCGACCTCAACCACTCTTCCAAGGGGCATTGATATTGTCTTTTTAATCCACTGCGACCTCCACCACTCTTCCAAGGGGCATTGATATTGTCTTTTTAATCCACTGTGACCTCCACGTCTCTTCCAAAGGGCATTAAAATCGTCAATTTAAACCACTCTGAACTCCACAGCTCTTGCAAGAGGCATTGATATTGTCTTATTATTCCACTGTAACCTCCACCACTCTTCCAAGGGGCATTGATTTTGTCTTTTTAATCCACTGCGATCTCCACCACTCTTCCAAGGGGCATTGATATTGTCTTTTTAATCAATTGCGACCTCCACCTCTCTTCCAAGGGTCATTAAAACCGTCTTGTAAAGCTACTGTGACCTTCACATCCCTTCCACGGGGCATTGATTTTGACTTCTTATTCCATTGCGACATCTACCACTCTTCCAATGGGCATTGATATTGTCTTTTTAATCCTCTGCAACCTCCACCACTCTTCCAAGGGGCATTAAAACTGTCTTGTTAAGCTACTGTGACCTCCACGTCTCTTCCAAGGGGCATTAAAACTGTCTGGTTAAACCACTATGAACTCCACAGCTCTTCCAAGGGGCATTGATATTGTCTTTTTATTCCACTGTAACCTCCACCACTCTTCCAAGGGGCATTGATTTTGTCTTTTTTTTCCACTGCGAACTTCAACACTCTTCCAATGGGCATTGATATTGTCTTTTTAATCCCCTGCAACCTCCACCACTCTTCCAAGGGGCATTAAAACCGCCTTGTTAAGCTACTTTGACCTCCTCGTCAATTTCACGGGGCATTGATATTGTCTTTTTATTCCACTGCGACCTCCACCACTCTTCCAAGGGGCATTGATATTGTCTTTTTAATCCACTGCGAACTCCATCACTCTTCCAAGGGGCATTAAAACCGTCTTGTTATGCTACTGTGACGTCGACTTCTCCTCCAAGGGGCATTAAAACTATCTGGTTAAACAACTCTGAACTCCACAGCTCTTCCAAGGGGCATTTGTATCGTCATTTTATTCCACTCTTACCTCCACCACTCTTACAAGGGGCATTGACATTGTCTTTTTATTCCACTGTGACCTCCACCACTCTTCCAAGGGGCATTGATATTGTGTTTTTATTCCACTGCGACCTCCACCACACTTCTAAGGGGCATTGATATTGTCTTTTTAATCCACTGCGACCTCCACCGCTCTTCCAAGGGGCATTAAAACAGTTTTGATAAGCTACTGCGACCTCCACATCTCTTCCAAGGGGCATTAAAACCGTCTGGTTAAACCACTCTGAACTCTACAGCTCTTCCAAGAGGCATTGATATTGTCTTTTTATTCGATTGTAACCTCCACCACTCTTCTAAGGGGCATTAAAACCGTCTTGTTAAGCTACTGTGATCTCCACGTCTCTTCGAAGGGGCATTGATATTGTCTTTTTATTCCACTGTAACCTCCACAACTCTTCCAAGGGGCATTGATATTGTCTTTTTATTCCACTGTAACCTCCACCACTTTTCCAAGGGTCATTGATATTGTCTTTTTATTCCACTGTAACCTCCACCACTCTTCCAAGGGGCATTGATATTGTCTTTTTATTCCACTGCGACCTCCACCTCTCTTCCAAGGGGCATTAAAACCATCTTGTTAAGCTACTGTGACCTCCACGTCTCTTCCACTAGGCATTGATATTGACTTTTTTTTCCACTGCGACATCCACATCCCTTCCAAGTGGAATTGATATTGTCTTTTTATTCCACTGCGACCTCCACCACTCTTCCAAAGGGCATTAAAACAGTTTTGATAAGCTACTGTGACCTCCTCGTCTCTTCCAAGGGGCATTTAAACCGTCTGGTTAAACCACTCTGATCTCCACAGCTCTTCCAAGAGGCAATGATATTGTCTTTTTATTCGACTGTAACCTCCACCACTCTTCCAAGGGGCATTAAACCATCTGGTTAACCCACTCTGTACTCCATAGCTCTTCCAAGAGGCGTTGATATTGTCTTTTTATTCGACTGTAACCTCCACCACTCTTCCAAGGGGCATTGAAATTGTCTCTGTTTTCCACTGCGACCCCCACCACTCTTCCAAGGGGCTTTGATATTGTCTTTTTTATCCACTGTGACCTCCACCACTCTTCCGATGGGCATTAAAACCGTCTTGTTATGCTGCTGTTACCTCCACGTCCCTTCCACGGGGCATTGATATTGTCTTTTTATTCCACTGCGACCTCCACCACTCTTCCAAGGGGCATTAAAACATCTGGTTAAACCACTCTGTACTCCACAGCTCTTCCAAGAGGCGTTGATATTGTCTTTTTATTCGACTGTAACCTCCACCACTCTTCCAAGGGGCATTGAAATTGTCTCTGTTTTCCACTGCGACCTCCACCACCCTTCCAAGGGGCTTTGATATTGTCTTTTTTATCCACTGTGACCTCCACCACTCTTCCGATGGGCATTAAAACCGTCTTGTTATGCTACTGTGACCTCCACGTCCCTTCCTCGGGGCATTGATATTGTCTTTTTATTCGACTGCGACCTCCACCACTCTTCCAAGGGGCATTAAACCATCTTGTTAAGCTACTGTGACCTCCAAGTCTCTTTCAAGGGGCATTAAAACTGTCTGGTTAAACCGCTCTGAGCTCCACAGCTCTTCCAAGGGGCATTGACAATGTCTTTTTATTCCATTGTAACCTTCTGCACTCTTCCAAGTGCATAGATATTGCCTTTTTATTCCTCTGCGACGTCCACGACTCTTCCAAGGGGCATTCAAACAGTCTTGTTAAGCTACTGTGACCTCCAAGTTTCTTACACAGGGCATTGATATTGTCTTTTTATTCCACTGTAACCTCCACCACTCTTGCAAGGGGGAGTGATATTGTCTATTTATTCCACTCTAACCTCCACCAATCTTCCAAGGGGCATGGATATTGTCTTTTTATTCCACTGCGACCTCCACCAGTCTTCTAAGGGGCATTGATATTGTCTTTTAAATCCACAACGATCTCCACCACTCTTCCAAGGTGTATTAAAACAGTTTTGCTAAGCTATTGTGACCTCCACGTCTATTCCACGGTGCATTAAAACTTTCTGGTTAAACCACTGTGAACTCCACAGCTCTTCCAAGGGGCATTGATATTGTCTTTTTATTCCATTCTAACATCCACCACTCTTCCAAAGGACATTGATATTGTCTTTTTATTTTACTGCGACCTCCACCACTCTTCCAAGGGGCATTAATATTGTTTCTTTATTCCACTGTGACCTCCACGTCTCTTCCAAGGGGTATTGATATTGTCTTTTTATTTAATTGGAACCTCCACCACTCTTCCAAGGGGCATTGATATTGTCTTTTTATTCCACTTTAACCTCGACCATTCTTCCAAGCTACATTGATATTGTCTCTTTTTCCCAATGTAACCTCCACCACTCTTCCAAGGGGCATTGATATTGTCTTTTTATTCCACTGTAACCTCCATCACTCTTCCAAGGTGCATTGATATTGTCTTTTTAATCCACTGGGACCTCTATCACTCCTCCAAGGGGCTTTAAAACAGTCTTGATAAGCTTCTGTGACCTCCACGTCTCTTCCAAGTGGCATTAAAAGAGCATGGTTAAACCACTCTGAACTCCACAGCTCTTCCAAGAGGCATTGATATTGTCTTTTTTTTCAACTGTAACCTCCACTACTCTTCCAAGGGGCATTGATATTGTCTTTCTTTCCACTGCGACCTCCACCACTCTTCCAAGGGGATTTGATAGTCTTTTTATTCCACTGCGACCTCCACCACTCTTCCAAGGGGCATTAAAACCGTCCTGTTAAGCTACTGTGACCTCCACGTTCCTTCCACGGGGCATTGATATTGTCTTTTTATTCCACTGCGACTTCCACCACTCTTCCAAGGGGCATTGATATTGTCTTTTTAATCCACTGCGACCTACACCACTCTTCTAAGGGACATTGATATTGTCTTTTTTTTCCACTGTAACCTCCACCACTCTTCTAAGGGGCATTGATATCTTCTTTTTATTCCACTGCGACCTCCACCACTCTTTCAAGGGGCATTGATAATGTCTTTTTAATCCACTGCGACCTCCACCAATCTTCCAAGGGGCATTAAAACCGTCTTGTTAAGCTACTGTGACCTCCACGTCTCTTCCAAGTGGCATTAAAACCGTCAATTTAAACCACTCTGAACTCCACAGCTCTTGCAAGAGGCATTGATATTTTCTTTTTATTCCACTGTAACCTCCACCACTCTTCCAAGGGGCATTGATTTTGTCTTTTTAATCCACTGCGACCTCCACCACTCTTCCAAGGGGCATTGATATTGCCTTTTTAATCAACTGCGACCTCCACCTCTCTTCCAAGGGGCATTTAAACCGTCTTGTGAAGCTACTGTGACCTTCACATCCTTTCCACGGTGCATTGATATTGTCTTTTTATAACACTGCGACCTCCACCACTCTTCCAAGGGGCATTGATATTGTCTTTTTAATCCACTGCGACCTCCACCACTCTTCCAAGGGGCATTGATATTGTCTTTTTAATCCACTGTGACCTCCACGTCTCTTCCAAGGGGCATTAAAACCGTCAATTGAATCCACTCTGAACTCCACAGCTCTTCCAAGGAGCACTGGTATTGTCTTTTTATTCCACTCTAACTTCCACCACTCTTCCAAGGGGCATTGACATTGTCTATTTATTCCACTGCGTCCTCCACCACTCTTCCAAGGGGCATTACGACCATCTTGTTAAGCTACAGTGACCTCCACAACTCTTCCATGGGGCATTGATATTGTCTTTTTTTTCCACTGTAACCTCCACCACTCTTCCAAAGGGCATTGATTTTGTCTTCTTATTCCATTGCGACCTCTACCACTCTTCCAATGGGCATTGATATTGTCTTTTTAATCCACTGCAACCTCCACCACTCTTCCAAGGGGCATTAAAACAGTCTTGTTAAGCTACTGTGACCTCCACGCCTCTTCCAAGGGGCATTAAAACCATCTGGTTAAACCACTCTGAACTCCACATCTCTTCCAAGGGGCATTGATATTGTCTTATAATTCCACTGCGAACTTCACCACTCTTCCAATGGGCATTGATATTGTCTTTTTAATCCCCTTCAACCTCCACCACTCTTCCAAGGGGCATTAAAACCGCCTTGTCAAGCTACTGTGACTTCAACGTGAATTCTACGGGGCATTGATATTGTCTTTTTATTCCACTGCGACCTCCACCACTCTTGCAAGGGGCATTGATAATTTCTTTTTAATCCACTGCGAACTCCACCACTCTTCCAACGGGCAATAAAACCGTCTTGTTATGCTACTGTGACGTCGACTTCTCCTCCAAGGGGCATTAAAACCATCTGGTTAAACAACTCTGAACTCCACCACTCTTCCAAGGGGCATTGACATTGTCTTTTTATTCCACTGCGACCTCCACCACTCTTCCAAGGGGCATTAAAACCATATTGTTAAGCTACAGTGACCTCCACATTTCTTCCCCGGGGCATTGATATTGTCGTTTTATTCCACTGTAACCTCCACCAATCTTCCAAGGGGCATTGATATTGTTTTTTTATTCCACTGCGACCTCCTCCACTCTTCCAAGGGGCATTAAAACCGTCTTGTTAAGTTACTGTGACCTCCACATCTCTTCCAAGGAGCGTTAAAACCGTCTGGTTATACCACTCTGAACACCACAGCTCTTCCAAGGGGCACTATTATTGTCTTTTTATTCCACTGTAACCTCCACCACTCTTCCAAGGGGCATTGATATTGTCTTTTTATTCCACTGCGACCTCCACCAGTCCTCCAAGAGGCATTAAAACCATCTTGTTAAGCTACTGTGACCTCCACATCTCTTCCACGGGGCATTGAAATTGTCTTTTTATTCCAGTGTAACCTCCACCACTCGTCCAAGGGGCATTGATATTGTCTTTTTATTCCACTGCAACCTCCACCACTCTTCCAAGGGGCATTGATAATGTCTTTTTATTCCACTGCGACCTCCACCACTCTTCCAAGGCTCATTGATATTGTCTTTTTAATCCACTGCAACCTCCACCACTCTTCCAAGGGGCATTAAAACCGTCTTTTTAAGCTATTGTGACGTCCACATCTCTTCCATGGGGCATTGATATTGTCTTTTTATATAACTGTAACCTCCACCACTGTTCCAAAGGGCATTGATATTGTCTTTTTATTCCACTGTAACCTCCATCACTCTTCCAAGGGGCATTGATATTGTCTTTTTATTCAACTGTAACCTCCACCACTCTTCTAAGGGGCATTGATATTGTCTATTTATTCCACTGTGGCCTCCACCACTCTTCCAAGGGGCATTCATATTGTCTTTTTAATCCACTGCGACCTCCAAAACTCTTCCAAGTGGAATTGATATTGTCTTTTTATTCCACTGCGACCTCCACCACTCTTCCAAGGGGCATTAAAACAGTTTTGATAAGCTACTGTGACCTCCTCGTCTCTTCCAAGGGGCATTAAAACCATCTGGTTAAACCACTCTGAACTCCACAGCTCTTCCAAGAGGCATTGATATTGTCTTTTTATTCAACTGTAACCTCCACCACTCTTCCAAGGGGCATTAAACCATCTGTTTAAACCACTCTGTACTACACAGCTCTCCAAGAGGCTTAGATATTGTCTTTTTAATCAACTGTAACCTCCACCACTCTTCCAAGGGGCATTGAAATTGTCTCTGTTTTCCACTGCGACCTCCACCACTCTTCCAAGGGGCTTTGATATTGTCTTTTTTATCCACTGTGACCTCCACCACTCTTCCGATGGGCATTAAAACCGTCTTGTTATGCTACTGTGACCTCCACGTCCCTTCCACGGGGCATTGATATTGTCTTTTTATTCCATTGCGACCTCCACCACTCTTCCAAGGGGCATTAAAACCATCTTGTTAAGCTACTGTGACCTCCAAGTCTCTTTCAAGGGGTATTAAAACTGTCTGGTTAAACCGCTCTGAGCTCCACAGCTCTTCCAAGGGGCATTGACAATGTCTTTTTTTTCCATTGTAACCTTCTGCACTCTTCCAAGTGCATTGATATTGCCTTTTTATTCCTCTGCGACGTTCACGACTCTTCCAAGGGGCATTAAAACCGTCTTGTTAAGCTACTGTGACCTCCAAGTTTAGTACACAGGGCATTGATATTGTCTTTTTAATCCACTGTAACCTCCACCACTCTTCCATTGGGGATTGATATTGTCTTTTTATTCCACTGTAACTTCCACCAATCTTCCAAGGGGCATGGATATTGTCTTTTTATTCTACTGCGACTTCCACCACTCTTGTAAGGTGCATTGATATTGTCTTTTAAATCCACAACGATCTCCACCACTCTTCCAAGGGGTATTAAAACATTTTTGTTAAGCTACTGTGACCTCCACGTCTATTCTATGGTACATTAAAACTTTCTGGTTAAACCACTGTGAACTCCCCAGCTCTTCCAAGGGGCATTGATATTGTCTTTTTATTCCACTCTAACCTCCACCACTCTTCCAAGGGGCATTGATATTGTCTTTTTATTCCACTGTAACCTCCACCACTCTTCCAAGGTCATTGATATTGTCTTTTTAATTCACTGGGACCTCTACCACTCCTCCAAGGGGCTTTAAAACAGTCTTGATAAGTTTCTGTGACCTCCACTTCTCTTCCAAGGGGCATTAAAACCGCATTGTTAAACCACTCTGAACTACACAGCTCTTCCAAGAGGCATTGATATTGTCTTTTTTTTCAATTGTAACCTTCAACACTCTTCCAAGGGGCATTGATATTGTCTTTTTTTTCCACTGCGACCTCCACCACTCTTCCAAGGGGATTTGATAGTCTTTTTAATCCACTGCGACCTCCACCACTCTTCCAAGGGGCATTAAAATGTTCTTGTTAAGCTACAGTGACCTCCACAACCCTTCCACGGGGCATTGATATTGTCATTTTATTCCACTGCGACCTCTACCACTCTTCCAAGGGGCATTGATATTGTCTTTTTAATCCACTGCGACCTCCACCACTCTTCTAAGGGAAATTGATATAGTCCTTTTTTTCCACTTTAACCTCCACCACTCTTCTAAGGGGCATTGATATTTTCTTTTTATTCCACTGCGACCTCCACCACTCTTCCAAGGGGCATTGATAATGACTTTTTAATCCACTGCGACCTCCACCACTCTTCCAAGGGGCATTAACACCGTCTTGCTAAGCTACTGTGACCTCCACGTCTCTTCCAAGTGGCATTAAAACCGTCAATTTAAACCTCTCTGAACTCCACAGCTCTTGCAAGAGGCATTGATTTTGTCTTTTTATTCCACTGTAACCTCCACCACTCTTCCAAGGGGCATTGATTTTGTCTTTTTAATCCCCTGCGACCTCCATCTCTCTACAAAGAAGCATTAAAACAGTCTTGTTAAGCTACTGTGACCTCCTCGTCTCTTCCAAGGGCCATTAAAACCATCTGGTTAAACACTCTGAACTCCACAGCTCTTACAAGAGCATTGATATTGTCTTTTTATTCGCCCATAACATCCACCACTATTCCAAGCGGCATTGATATTGTCTTTTTATTCCACTGCGACCTCCACCACTCTTCCAAGGGTCATTGATATTGTCTTTTTAGTCAACTGCGACCTCCACCTCTTTTCCAAGGGGTATTAAAACCGTCTTGTGAAACTACTGTGATCTTCACATCCCTTCCACGGGGCATTGATATTGTCTTTTTATAACACTGCGACCTCCACCACTCTTCCAAGGGGCATTGATATTGTCTTTTTAATCCACTGCGAACTCCACCACTCTTCCAAGGGGCATTAAAACCGTCTTGTTATGCTACTCTGATGTCGACTTCTCCTCCAAGGGGCATTAAAACCATCTGGTTAAACAACTCTGAACTCCACAGCTCTTCCAAGGGGCATTTTGTATTGTCTTTTTATTCCACTCTAGCCTCCACCACTCTTCCAAGGGGCATTGACATTGTCTTTTTATTCCACTGTGACCTCCACCACTCTTCCAAGGGGCATTAAAACCATATTGTTAAGATACAGTGACCTCCACATTTCTTCCACGGGGCATCGATAATGTTTTTTTAATCCACTGCGACCTCCACCACTCTTCCAAGGGGCATTAAAACCGTCTTGTTTAGCTAATGTGACCTCCAAGTTTCTTCCAAGGGGCAATAAAAACGTCTGGTTAAACCGCTCTGAGCTCCACAGCTGTTCCAAGGGGTATTGACAAGGTCTTTTTATTCCATTGTAACCTCCACCACTCTTCCAAGGGGCATTGATATTGTCTTTTTATTCCACTGTGACCTCCTCCTCTCTTCCAAGGGGCATTAAAACAGTTTTGATAAGCTACTGTGACCTCCACGTCTCTTCCAAGGAGCATTAAAACCTCCACCACTCTTCCACGAGGCATTGATATTGTCTTTTTATTCCACTGCGACCTCCACATCTCTTCCAATTGGAATTGATATTGTCTTTTTATTCCACTGCGACCTCCACCACTCTTCTAAGGGGCATTGATATTGTCTTTTTAATCCACTCCGACATCCACCACTCTTCCAAGGGGCATTAAAACAGTTTTGATAAGCTACTGTGACCTCCACGTCTCTTCCAAGGAGCATTAAAACCGTCTGGTTAAATCATTCTGAACTCCACAGCTCTTGCAAGAGCCATTGATATTGTCTTTTTATTCCACTGTAACGTCCACCACTCTTCCAAGGGGCATTGATTTTGTCTTTTTAATCCACTGCGACCTCCATCACTCTTCCAAGAAGCATTAAAACCGTCTTTTTTAGCTGCTGTGACCTCCACGTCTATTCCACTGTGCCTTAAAACCTTCTAGTTAAACCACTGTGAACTCCTCAGCTCTTCCATGGGGCATTGATATTGTCTTTTTATTCCACTGTAACCTCCACCACTCTTCCAAGGGGCATTGATATTGTCTTTTTATTTTACTGCGACCTCCACCACTCTTCCAAGGGGCATTAATATTGTCTTTTTATTCCACTGCGACCTCCACCACTCTTCCAAGGGGCATTGATATTGTATTTTTATTCCACAGCGACCTCCACCTCTCTTCCAAGGGGCATTAAAACCATCTTGTTAAGCTACTGTGACCTCCAAGTCTGTTCCACGAAGCATTGATATTGTGTTTTTTCATTCCACTGCGACCTCCACATCTCTTCCAAGGGGAATTGATATTGTCTTTTTATTCCACTGCGACCTCCACCACTCTTCGAAGGGGCATTAAAACAGTCTTGATAAGCTACTGTGACATCCACGTCTCTTCCAAGGGGCATTACACCGTCTGGTTAAACCACTCTGTACTCCACAGCTCTTCCAAGAGGTAATGATATTGTCTTTTTTATCCACTGCGACCTCCACCACTCTTCCAATGGGCATTAAAACCGTCTTGTTATGCTACTGTGACCTCCACGTCCCTTTCACGGGGCACTGATATTGTCTTTTTATTCCATTGCGACCTCCACCACTCTTCCAAGGGGCATTAAACCAGTCTTGTTAAACCGCTCTGAGCTCCACAGCTCTTCCAAGGGGCATTGACAATGTCTTTTTATTCCATTGTAACCTTCTGCACTCTTCCAAGTGCATTGATATTGTCTTTTTATTCCTCTGCGACCTCCTCGACTCTTCCAAGGGGCATTAAAACCATCTTGTTAAGCTACTGTGACCTCCAAGTTTCTTACACAGGGCATTGATATTGTCTTTTTATTCCACTGTAGCCTCCATCACTCTTCCAAGGGGCATTGATATTGTTTTTCATTCCACTGTAACCTCCACCAATCTTCCAAGGGGCATTGATATTGTCTTTTTATTCCACTGCGACCTCCACCACTCATCTAAGGTGCTTTGATATTGTCTTTTAAATCCACAACGATCTCCACCACTCTACCAAGGGGCATTAAAACAGTCTTGTTAAGCTACTGTGACCTCCTTGTCTCTACCAAGGGGCATTAAAACCGTCTGGTTAAATACTCTGAACTCCACAGCTCTTACAAGAGGCATTGATATTGTCTTTTTATTCGACTGTAACCTCCACCACTCTTCCAAGGGGCATTGATTTTGTCTTTTTATTCCACTGCGAACTCCACCACTCTTCCAATGAGCATTGTTATTGTCTTTTTAATCCCCTGCAACCTCCACCACTCTTCCAAGGGGCATTAAAACCACCTTGTTAAGCTACTGTGGCCTCCACGTCAATTCACGGGGAATTGATATTGTCTTTTTATTCCACTGCGACCTCCACCACTCTTCCAAGGGGCATTGATATTGTCTTTTTTATCCACTGCGAACTCCACCACTCTTCAAAGGGGCATTAAAACCATCTTGTTATGCTACTGTGACGTCGACTTCTCCTCCAAGGGGCATTAAAACCATCTGGTTAAACAACTCTGAACTCCACAGCTCTTGTCTTTTTATTCCACTCTAATGTCCACCACTCTTCCAAGGGGCATTGACATTGTCTTTTTATTCCACTGTGACCTCCACCACTCTTCCAAGGGGCATTGAAACCATATTGTTAAGCTACAGTGACCTCCACATTGCTTCCACGGGGCATTGATATTGTCTTTTTATTCCACTGTACCCTCCACCAATCTTCCAAGGTGCATTGATATTGTTTTTTTATTCCACTGCGACCTCCACCACTCTTCCAAGGGGCATTAAAACCGTCTTGTTAAGTTACTTTGACCTCCACGTCTCTTCCAAGGAGCATTAAAACCATCTGGTTATACCACTCTGAACTCCACAGTTCTTCCAAGGGGCACTATTATTGTCTTTTTATTCCACTGTAACCTCAACCACTCTTCCAAGGGGCATTGATATTGTCTTTTTATTCCACTGCGACCTCCACCAGTCCTCCAAAATGCATTAAAACCGTCTTGTTAAGCTACTGTGACCTCCACGTCTCTTCCACGGGCATGGAAATTGTCTTTTTATTCCACTGTAGCCTCCACCACTCGTCCAAGGGGCATTGATATTGTCTTTTTATTCCACTGCGACCTCCACCACTCTTCCTTGGGGCATTGATAATGTCGTTTTATTCCACTGCGACCTCCACCACTTTGGAAGTGCATTGAGGTGAAGGGTACATTGCTGGAAAAGGAAAAAAAAAAAAAACTCTTTAAATCTTAGTTTACGATTGTGAACGAGCTGCGTATGTCCAGAGCTTAAGTGCGAACGAAAGTAAGTGTGTGACTTGTTTTTCAGTGAAGAGGTATTGGGAATCCTGCAGAAAATACCTGTGTGAATTGCGGTGAGTGCTGCATTGTGACCTGCTGAGTGCTTTTCTACCTGTTTAGATTTATTGGGCTTTTTAACACCTATTTTCTCACTACAGTTTTAGTTTCTTAGTTTACTACCTGTGTATTTAAGGGTTAACTACATTGCACTAAAATCCTGAGGTGTCGATTTACTCACAAGGGGTTAATTAAGGGGAAGGGGACATAATTAGGGTTTATAAGGGGCAGCTTGTTGGGCATCAAGTCCTTTGGAAGTGCATTGAGGTGAAGGGTACATTGCTGGAAAAGGAAAAAAAAAAAAAAAAAAAAAAAACTCTTTAAATCTCTTAGTTTGCGAGTGTGAACGAGCTGCGTGTGTCCAGAGCGTAAGTGCGAACGAAAGTAAGTGTGTGACTTGTTTTTCAGTGACTTTGGATTCAGGGAGTTTGGAAGGGAGGACTTAGGACTGAATTGCTGACTTTATTTCATTCTTTCTTTACTTTACTTTTTACTTAATTAATCCACCTGACCTACTTAGCTGATTCCCCCATCCATACTTGATAATTAATTGATCCCCCGTCCATACTTAACTGATCCCCCGTCGATATCTAATTGATACACTTGCACATCCCTAATTGATCCCCGTCCATACACCTATATATAAATAATTGCGTTTTGTACTTGTATATATATACTGACTGTATCCCCATATTTAGAATGACGTCCATGTTGGCCGGAGCCGTGCAGTGTACATCTTGCGCAATGTATGCATTCTGTGAGCAACCGCTCGAGGATCCATACTGCTGCGAGAGATGTGAGCATACCATGCACTTGGAAGCCCAAATTCTGGATCTAAGTGCTCAGATAGCGATACTGAGGAGCATCGACAACATGGAACGGAGTTTGCTGCTCACCGAGCAGACACTCAATGGGTCAATACTGGGGGTGGAGCATAGAGGGGAAGTGCAGGCTGAACAGGCAGGGAGCTGGATAACAGTTAGGAGGGATAGAGGGAAGAAGTATAGGAAGGCTGGTTCAGAACCGGCATTATTGGAGCACGACAGATCCTCTGACCGCCGGGGGAGTGTATGCTCCAGTAATGAGGGGGAGGGGGGAAGTGTAGGGCAGGCAAGACAGGTTCTGGTAGTGGGTGACTCTATTATTAGGGGGACAGACAGGGCAATCTGTCCCAAAGACCGGGATCGCCGAACGGTGTGCTGCCTCCCTGGCGCTCGAGTCCGGCACATCGTGGATCGGGTTGACAGGTTACTGGGTGGGGCTGGCGAAGACCCAGCGGTCATGGTCCACATCGGCACCAATGACAAAGTGAGTGGTAGATGGAGGGTCCTTAAAAATGATTTCAGGGACCTAGGTAGGAAGCTTAGGGCAAGGACCTCCAAGGTAGTTTTCTCAGAAATACTACCAATCCCGCGAGCCACACAGGAGCGCCAATGGGAAGTTAGGGAGGTGAATAAGTGGCTAAAGAGTTGGTGCAAGGCAGAAGGGTTTGGGTTCATGGAGAAATGGGCCGACTTCGCGGTCGGCTACAAGCTCTACCGTAGGGACGGGCTGCACCTCAATGGGGAGGGTGCAGCGGTGCTGGGGAAGAAGATGGCTAATAGGTTGGAGGAGTTTTTAAACTAGAGACGGGGGGGGAAACCAAGGAAATAGGTGGGATGTGAGGCAAGCAAGGGGGAAGGGGAGAAGTGAATATAATGAGGGTGGAGAGGGGGGTGGGGATAGTACAGTTAGATCGTTAGAGAAGAATAGGATGCTAAATAACCCCAAAGTTTTATCTTGCATGCTGACCAACGCAAGAGGCCTGACCAATAAGGCTGATGAGCTGCGGGCGCTTATATCGGAGGAGAGGTATGACATCGTAGGTATAACAGAGACTTGGCTAGATGATAGCTACGACTGGGCGGTAAATTTATTAGATTATAGTTTATTTAGAAGGGACCGGAAACAGGGGAAAGGCGGAGGAGTCTGCTTATATGTAAAGTCATGTCTAAAACCCAGACTAAGGGAAGATATAGGAGAGGGAGAAGAGGGGGTCGAGTCCATGTGGGTAGAGATAAAGGGGGCAAAAAATAATAATAAAATATTACTGGGGGTCTGCTATAAGCCACCAAATATAACAGAGGAGAATGAGAAACTGCTATTAGGACAAATAGACAAAGTAGCAAAAAATAATGAAGTGATTGTAATGGGGGATTTCAACTACCCGGATATTGACTGGGAAACTGAAACCTGTAGATCTCAGAAAGGAAAAAGGTTCTTGACAAATATTAAGGATAATTATCTCTCCCAACTAGTGCAGGAACCAACGAGAGGGAAGGCCGTGTTGGACTTAATATTGACTAATAGGCCTGATAGAATAACTGAGGTACAGATAGGGGGGCACCTAGGTAATAGCGATCATAATATTATCAATTTCAAAATGCCCTTCAGTAGGGTTATCAATAAGGGAACAACAAAAACATTAAACTTTAGGAGGGCAAAGTTTGATCAGCTGATAGAAAACCTTCAACTTATTGACTGGGACAAAGTACTTAATCAATGGATACGAATAGTAAATGGGAAACCTTCAAAAGAATTCTGAATACTCAGTGCGAGAGGTATATACCGTATGGGAATAAAAGGGCCCGAAATAAGAGGAAACCAATATGGTTGAACAAGAACGTAAAAGGGGCGTTAAATAGCAAAAAAGAGGCATTCAAGAGATTAAAACAGGAAAACAGTAAGGAGGCACTAATGTGTTACAAGGAAAAAACGAGAACCTGTAAAAAACAAATAAAAATAGCGAAGGAGGAAACAGAGAAACGTATTGCTAGGGATAGTAGATCAAATCCCAAACTGTTCTTTACGTATATAAATAGTAAAAGGATTAAATCGAATAATATTGGACCGATAAAAAGTGATGAAGGCAAAATCATAGAGAAAGATGAGGATAAAGCTAATCTATTAAATAATTTTTTTTCGACAACATTCACAAAGGAAATAGAACTAACAGGAGAAATGAGAAGTGACAAGCTTAATCCTCCACTAAGTATGACTAATCTAACCCAAGTTGAGGTACAGAAACGCCTCAGTAACATTAAAATAAACAAATCACCAGGACCTGATGGCATACACCCACGGGTACTAAGGGAACTAAGTAATGTGATAGACAGACCGTTATATCTTATATTTAAGGACTCTGTTGAGACTGGGTCTGTGCCACTTGATTGGCGACAGGCGAATGTAGTGCCAATGTTCAAAAAGGGAGCGAAAAGTGACACCGGAAACTATCGGCCGGTGAGTCTGACGTCCGTTGTGGGCAAAATTTTTGAAAGCTTCATTAAAGAGGCAATTACGGAGCATCTTGATGCTAATAATCTTTTAATCCCGAACCAACATGGATTCATGAGGAATCGCTCCTGCCAAACAAACCTGATTGACTTCTACGAGGAGGTTAGCTCTCGAGTAGATCAGGGGGAACCAGTGGATGTCGTGTATCTCGACTTCTCAAAAGCGTTCGATAGCGTGCCACATAATAGGTTGGTATACAAAATGAGAATGATGGGGCTGGGGGAAAATGTCTGCAAGTGGGTAGCTAACTGGCTAAAGGATAGAAGGCAGAGGGTGGTTATAAATGGAATATTCTCAGAATGGGTAAGCGTCACTAGTGGGGTACCACAGGGGTCTGTACTAGGCCCAATGTTATTTAATATCTTTATTAACGACATAGTCAACGGGATAAATAGTAAAATATCAATATTTGCAGATGACACAAAGTTATGTAAACCAATTAATACAAAAGAGGATAGTGCAGACCTACAGAGGGATTTGGATAAGCTGGGTAGGTGGAGCATTAAATGGCAAATGAGGTTTAACGAGGAGAAATGTAAGGTCATACATATGGGAAGGAAAAATGGAAGTCACCAGTACTCACTGAATGGGAAATCATTGGGGAATTCAGAGATGGAGAAGGACTTGGGCATCTTGATTGATAGCAAACTAAATTGGAGTGCCCAAAGTCAGGCCGCTGCTGTAAGGGCAAACAGGGTAATGGGATGTATCAGAAGAGGTATAGCTGCAAAGGATGAGAACATTGTTCTTCCACTGTACAAAGCACTGGTCAGACCACACTTGGAATACTGTGCTCAGTTATGGGCCCCAATATATAGAAAGGATATAAATGAGCTTGAAAAGGTACAAAGGAGGGCAACAAAATTAATAAAGGGAATGGAGGGACTGCAATACCTAGAGAGGTTGGCAAAACTAGGACTATTCAGCCTGGAAAAGAGAAGGTTGAGGGGGGACATAATAAATGTGTACAAATATGTTAGGGGACAGTATAGAGATCTTTCCCGGGATTTGTTCAAAAGGAGGGATATTACGGTAACAAGAGGGCACTCACTAAGACTGGAAGAGAAAAGGTTTCAGCACCAGCATAGGAAGGGGTTCTTTACGGTAAGAGCAGTGAGAATATGGAATTCACTGAGTGAGGAGACGGTAATGTCGGATTCACTACACCAGTTCAAGCGGGGACTGGATGCATTTCTAGATACCAGGCAGATTTCAGCATATACTTATAAATAAAATAAAATAGTAGGTTGATACAGGGATTTATTCTGACTGCTGGTTTCAGAGTCGGGAGGGAATTTTTCCTCAGGTGAAGATTGGCTAAATCATTTGGGGTTTTTGCCCTCCTCTGGATCAACTTTAGCAATTACAGAACTAACAGGTCGAACTTGATGGACGCAAGTCTTTATTCGGCTTTACTAACTATGTAACTATGTAACTATATAAAACCTTCTGGTTAAACCACTGTGAACTCCACAGCTCTTCCAAAGGGGCAATGATATTGTCTTTTTATTTTACTGCGACCTCCACCACTCTTCCAAGGGGCATTGATATTGTCTTTTTATTCCATTGCGACCTCTACCACTCTTCCAAGGGGCATGAAAACCGTCTTGCTATGCTACTGTGACGTCGACTTCTCTTCCAATGGGCATTAAAACCATCTGGTTAAACCACTCTGAACTCCACAGCTCTTCCAAGGGGCATTTGTAGTCTTTTTATTCCACTCTAACCTCCACCACTCTTCCAAGGGGCATTGACATTGTCTTTTTATTTCACTGCGACCTCCACCACTCTTCCAAGGGGCATTAAAACCATATTGTTAAGCTACAGTGACCTCCACATCTCTTCCACGGGGCATTGATATTGTCTTTTTATTCCACTGCGACCTCCACCACTCTTCCAAGAGGCATTGTAACCGTCTTGTTAAGTTACTGTGACCTCCACGTCTCTTCCAAGGAGCGTTAAAACCGTCTGGTTATACCACTCTGAACTCCACAGCTCTTCCAAGGGGCATTGTTATTGTCTTTTTATTCCACTGTAACCTCCACCACTCTTCCAAGGGGCATTGATATTGTCTTTTTATTCCACAACGACCTCCACCAGTCCTCCAAGAGGCATTAAAAACGTCTTGTTAAGCTACTGTGACCTCCACGTCTCTTCCACGGGGCATTGAAAATGTCTTTTTATTCCACTGTAACCTCCACCTCTCGTCCAAGGGGCATTGATATTGTCTTTTTATTCCACTGCGACCTCTACCACTCTTCCAAGGTGCATTGATAATATCTTTTTATTCCACTGCTACCTCCACCACTCTTTCAAGGCTCATTGATATTGTCTTTTTAATCCACTGCGACCTCCACCACTCTTCCAAGGGGCATTAAAACCGTCAATTTAAACAACTCTCAACTCCACAGCTCTTGCAAGGGGCTTTGATATTGTTTTTTATTCCACTGTAACCTCCAGCACTCTTCCTAGGGGCATTGATAGTACCTTTTTAATCCACTGCGACCTCCACCACTCTTCCAAGGGACATTGATATTGTCTTTTTATTCCACTGCAACCTTCACCCCTCTTCCAAGGATCATTGATATTGTCCTTTTTTTCCACTGTAACCTACACCACTCTTCTAAGGGGCATTGGTATTTTCTTTTTATTCCACTGCGACCTCCAACACTCTTCCATGGGGCATCGATAATGTTTTTTTAATCCACTGCGACCTCCACCACTCTTCCAAGGGGCATTAAAACCGTCTTGTTTAGCTACTGTGACCTCCAAGTTTCTTCCAAGGGGCAATAAAACCGTCTGGTTAAACCGCTCTGAGCTCCACAGCTCTTCCAAGGGGTATTGACAAGGTCTTTTTATGCCACTGCGACCTCCACCACTCTTCCAAGGGTCATTGATATTGTCTTTTTATTCCACTGTAACCTCCACCACTCTTCCAAGTGGCATTGATATTGTCTTTTTATTCCACTGCGACCTCCACCTCTCTTCCAAGGGGCATTAAAACCATCTTATTAAGCTATTGTGACCTCCAAGTCTCTTCCACGAGGCATTGATATTGTCTTTTTATTCCACTGCGACCTCCACCACTCTTCCAAGGGGCATTAAAACAGCCTTGATAAGCTACTGTGACCTCCACGTCTCTTCCAAGGGGCATTAAACCGTCTGGTTAAACCACTCTGTACTCCACAGCTCTTCCAAGAGGCAATGATATTGTCCTTTTATTCGACTGCAACCTCCACCACTCTTACAAGGGGCATTGATATTGTTTCTGTTTTCCACTGCGACCTCCACCACTCTTCCAAGGGGCATAAAAATCGTCTTGTTATGCTACTGTGACCTCCACGTCCCTTCCACGGGGCATTGATATTGTCTTTTTATTCCGTTGCGACCTCCACCACTCTTCCAAGGGGCATTAAACCCTCTTGTTATGGTACGGTGACCTCCAAGTCTCTTTCAAGGGGCATTAAAACCATCTGGTTAAACCGCTCTGAGCTCCACAGCTCTTCCAAGGGGCATTGACAATGTCTTTTTTTCCATTGTAACCTTCTGCACTCTTCCAAGTGCATTGATATTGTCTTTTTATTCCTCTGCGATGTCCACGACTCTTCCAAGGGGCATTTAAACCATCTTGTTAAGCTACTGTGACCTCCAAGTTTCTTACACAGGGCATTAATATTGTCTTTTTATTCCACTGTAACCTCCACCACTCTTCCAAGGGGCATTGATATTGTTTTTATATTCCACTGTAACCTCCACCAATCTTCCAAAGGGCATTGATATTGTCTTTTTATTCCACTGCGACCTCCACCACTTATCTAAGGGGCTTTGATATTGTCTTTTAAATCCACAACGATCTCCACCACTCTTCCAAGGGGCATTAAAACAGTCTTGTTAAGCTACTGTGACCTCCTCGTCTCTACCAAGGGGCATTAAAACCGTCTGGTTAAATACTCTGAGCTCCACAGCTCTTACAAGAGGCATTGATATTGTCTTTTTAATCCACTGCGACCTCCACCTCTCTTCCAAGGGCCATTAAAACCATCTTGTGAAGTTACTATGACCTCCACGTCCCTTCCACGGGGCATTCATATTGTCTTTTAATTCCACTGCGACCTCCACCACTCTTCCAAAGGGCATTGATATTGTCTTTTTAATCCACTGCGACATCCACCACTCTTCCAAGGGGCATTGATATTGTCTTTTTAATCCACTATGACCTCCACGTCTCTTCCAAGGGCATTAAAACCGTCAATTTAAACCACTCTGAACTCCACAGCTCTTCCAAGGAGCACTGGTATTGTCTTTTTTTTCCACTCTAACCTCCACCACTCTTCCAAGGGGCATTGACGTTGTCTATTTATTCCACTGCGACCTCCACCACTCTTCCAAGGGTCATTAAGACCATCTTGTTAAGCTACAGTGACCTCCACAACTCTTCCATGGTGCACTGATAATGTCTTTTTATTCCACTGTAACCTCCATCACTCTTCCAGGGGGCATTGATTTTGTCCTTTTATTCCACTGCGACCTCTACCACTCTTCCAAGGGGCATTGATATTGTCTTTTTAATCCACTGCAACCTCCACCACTCTTCCAAGGGGCATTAAAGCCGTCTTGTTAAGCTACTGTCACGTCCATGTTTATTCCACGGGGCATTGATTATATCTTTTTATTCTACTGTAACCTCCACCACTCTTCCAAGTGGCATTGACATTGTCTTCTTATTCCACTGCGACTTCCACCTTTCTTCTAAGGGGCATTGATATTGTCTTTTTAATCCACTGCGACCTCCACCACTCCTCAAAGTGGCATTAAAACAGTCTTGTTAAGCTACTGTGACCTCTTTGTCTCTTCCAAGGGGCATTAAAACCGTCTGGTTAAACCACTCTGAACTCCACAGCTCTTCCAAGGGGCATTGATATTGTCTTTTTATTCCATTTTAACCTCCACCACTCTTCCAAGGGGCATAGATTTTGTCTTTTTATTCCACTGCGACCTCCACCACTCTTCCAGTGGGCATTGTTATTGTCTTTTTAATCCCCTGCAACCTCCACCACTCTTCCAAGGGGCATTAAAGCCGTCTTGTTAAGCTATTGTTACCTCAACGTCCCTTACACGAGGCATTGATATTGTCTTTTTATTCCACTGCGACCTCCATCACTCTTCCAAGGGGCATTGATATTGTCTTTTTAATCCACTACGAACTCCACCACTCTTCCAAGGGGCATTAAAACCGTCTTGTTATGCTACTGTGACGTCAACTTCTCTTCCAAGGGGCATTAAAACCATCTGGTTAAACCACTTCTCTTCCAAGGGGCATTTGTATTGTCTTTTTATTCCACTCTAACTTCCACCACACTTCCAAGGGGCATTGACCTTGTCTTTTTATTCCATTGCGACCTCCACCACTCTTCCAAGGGGCATTAAAATCATATTGTTAAGCTACAGTGATCTCCACATCTCTTCCACGGGGCATTGATATTGTCTTTTTATTCCACTGTTACCTCCACCAATCTTCCAAGGGGCATTGATATTGTTTTTTTATTCCACTGTGACCTCCACCACTCTTCCAAGGGGCATTAAAACCGTCTTGTGAAGTTACTGTGACCTCCACGCCTCTTCCAAGAAGCGTTAAAACCATCTGGTTATACCACTCTGAACTCCACAGCTCTTCCAAAGGGCATTATTATTGTCTTTTTATTCCACTCTAACCTCCACCACTCTTCCAAGGGCATTGATAGTGTATTTTTATTCCACTGCGACCTCCACCAGTCCTCCAAGAGGCATTAAAACCGTCTTGTTAAGCTACTGTGACCTCCACGTCTCTTCCACGCGGCATTGAAATTGTCTTTTTATTCCACTGTAACCTCCACCACTCGTCCAAGGGGCATTGATGTTGTCTTTTTATTCCACTGCGACCTCCACCACTCTTCCAAGGGGCATTGATAATGTCTTTTTATTCCACTGCGACCTTCACCACTCTACCAAGGCTCATTGATATTGTCTTTTTAATCCACTGCGACCTCCACCACTCTTCCAAGGGGCATTAAAACCGTATTGTTAAGCTATTGTGACCTCCACATCTCTTCCACGGGGCATTGATATTGCCTTTTTATTTAACTGTAACCTCCACCACTGTTCCAAGGGGCATTGATATTGTCTTTTTATTCCACTGTAACCTCCATCACTCTTCCAAGGGGCATTAAAACCGTCAATATAAACCACTCTGAACTCCACAGCTCTTGCAAGGGGCATTGATATTGTCTTTTTATTCCAATGTAACCTCCAGCACTCTTCCAAGGGGCATTGATATTGTCTTTTTATTCCACTGCAACTTCCACCTCTCTTCCAAGGGGCATTAAAACTGTCTTGTTAAGCTATTGTGACCTCCACGTCTATTTCACTGGGCATTGATATTGTCTTTTTAATCCACTGTAACCTCCACCACTCTTCCAAGGGGCATTGATATTGTCTTTTTATTCCACTGGGACCTTCACCACTCTACCAAGTGGCATTGATATTGTCTTTTTAATCCACTGCGACCTCCACCACTCTTCCAAGGGGCATTAAAACCGTATTGTTAAGCTACTGTGACCTCCACGTCTCTTTCAAGGTGCATTAAAACCGTAAATTTAAACCACTCTGAACTCCACAGCTCTTGCAAGAGGCATTGATATTGTCATTTTATTCCACTGTAACCTACAGCACTCTTTCAAGGGGCATTGATATTGTCTTTTTATTCCACTACG
The DNA here is from genome assembly GCF_046119375.1 of Phyllobates terribilis. Taxonomy (NCBI): domain Eukaryota; kingdom Metazoa; phylum Chordata; class Amphibia; order Anura; family Dendrobatidae; genus Phyllobates; species Phyllobates terribilis. The sequence goes on along the minus strand of NW_027362984.1, from coordinate 928,519 downwards.
ACTTCCACCACTCTCCCAAGGTGCATTAAAAACATCTTGTTTAGCTACTGTAACGTCCATGTCTGTTCCACGGGGCATTGATATTGTCTTTTTATTCCACTGTATCCTCCACCACTCTTCCAAGGGGTATTGATATTGTCTTTTTATTCCAATAAGACTTCCACCTCTCTTCTAAGGGGCATTGATATTGTCTTTTTAATCCACTGCGACCTCCACCACTCTTCCAAGAGGCATTAAAACAGTCTTGTTAAGCTACTGTGACCTCCACATCTCTTCCAAGCGGAATTAAAATCGTCTGGATAAACCACTCTGAACTCCACAGCTCTTCCAAGGAGCATTGATATTGTCTTTTTATTCCACTGTAACCTCCACCATTCTTCCAAGGGGCATTAAAACCATCTGGTTAAACCACTCTGAACTCCATAGCTCTTTCAAGAAGTATTGATATTGTGTTTTTATTTCACTGTAACCTCCACCACTCTTTCAAGGGGCATTGATATTGTCTTTTTATTCCACTGAGACCTCCACCACTCTTCTAAGGGGCATTAAAACTGTATTGTTAAGCTACTGTGACCTCCACGTGTCTTCCACCGGTCATTGATATTGTCTTTTTAATCCACTGTGACCTCCACCACTTTTCCAAGGGGCATTAAAACCATCTTGTTAATCTACGGTGACCTCCACGTCTCTTCCAATGGGCAATAAAACCATCTGGTTAAACCACTCTGAACTACACAGCTCTTCCAAGGGGCATTGGTATTGTCTTTTTATTCCACTCTAACTGCCACCACTCTTCCAAGGGGCATTGACATTGTCTTTTTATTCCACTGCCACCTCCATCCTTCTTCCAGTAGCATTGATATTGTCTTTTTATTCCACTGCCACCTCCACCACTCTTCCAAGCGGCATTGATATTGTCTTTTTAATCCACTGCAACCTCCACCACATTTCCAAGGGGCATTAAAAACGTCTTTTTAAGCTACTGTTACCTCCACGTCACTTCCAATGTGCATTAAAACCGTCTGGTGAAACCTCTCTGAACTCCACAGCTCTTCCAAGGGTCATTGGTATTGTCTTTTTATTCCACTCTAACCTCCATCACTCTTCCAAGGGGCATTGACATTGTCTTTTTATTCCACTGCGACCTCCACCATTTTTCCAAGGGGTATTTAAACTGTCTTGTTAAGCTACAGTGACCTCCACATCTCTTCCACCAGACATTAATATTGTCTTTAAATTCCACTGTAACCTCCACCACTCTACCAAGGGGCATTGATATTGTATTTTTATTCCACTGCGACCTATACCACTCTTCCAAAGGGCATTAAAACCATCTTGTTAAGCTACTGTGACCTCATCTTCTCTTCCACGGGGCATTGATATTGTCTTTTTAATCCTCTGCAACCTCCACCACTCTTCCATGTGGCATTAAAACCATCTTGTTAAGCTACTGTCACCTCCACGTCTCTTACAAGGGGCATTAAAACCGTATGGTTAAACCAATCTGAACTCCACAGATCTTCCAAGGGGCATTGATATTGTCTTTTTATTCCACTGTATCCTCCACCACTCTTCCAAGGGGCATTGATATTGTCTTTTTATTCCACTGCGACCTCCACCACTCTTCCATGGTGCATTAAAACCGTCTTGTGAATCTACTGTGACCTCCACGTCTCTTTCAAGGGGCATTGATATTGTCTTTTTATTCCTCTGTAAACTCCACCACTCTTCCAAGGGGCATTGATATTGTCTTTTTATTCCACTGCCACCTCCAACACTCTTCCAAGGGGCATTGATATTGTCTTTTTAATCCACTTCGATCTCCACCACTTTTCCAAGGGGCATTAAAAACGTCTTTTTAAGCTACTGTGACCTCCACGTCACTTCCAGTGGGCATTAAAACCGTCTGGTTTAACTACTCTGAACTCCACTGCTCTTCCAAGGGGCATTGATATTGTCTTTTTAATCCACTGTTCCCTCCACCACTCTTCCAAGGGGCATTGATATGTTTTTTTTATTCCACTGCGAACTCCACTACTCTTCCAAGCGGCATTGATATTGTCTTTTTATTCCACTGCGACCTCCACCACTCTTCTAAGGGGCATTTATATTGTCTTTTTAATCAACTGCGACCTCCACCACTCTTTCTTTCAAGGGCCATTAAAACCGTGTTGTTAAGCTACTTTGACCTCCACGTCAATTCCACAGGGCATTAAAAGCGTCAATTTAAACCACTCTGAACTCCACAGCTCTTGCAAGGGGCATTGATATTGTCTTTTTATTCCACTGTAACCTCCAGCACTCTTCCAAGGGGCATTGATATTGTCTTTTTATTCCACTGCAACTTCTACCTCTCTTCCAAGGGGCATTAAAACCATCTTGTTAAGCTACTGTGACCTCCACGTCTCTTTCACGGGGCATTGATATTGTCTCTTTATTCCACTGTAACCTCCACCACTCTTCCAAGGGGCATTGATATTGTCTTTTTATTCCACTGGGACCTTCACCACTCATTCAAGTGGCATTGATATTATCTTTTTAATCCACTGCGACCTCCACCACTCTTCCAAGTGGCATTAAAACCGTATTGTTAAGCTACTGTGACCTCCAAGTCTCTTCCAAGGTGCATTAAAACCGTCAATTTAAACCACTCTGAACTCCACAGCTCTTGCAAGAGGCATTGATATTGTCATTTTATTCCACTGTAACCTCCACCACTCTTTCACGGGGCATTGATATTGTTTATTTATTCCACTGCGACCTCCACCACTCTTCCAAGGTGCATTAAAACTGTCTTGTTAAGCTACTGTGACCTCCACGTGTCTTCCACGTTGCATTGATATTGTCTTTTTAATCCACTGTGACCTCCACCACTTTTCCAATGGGCATTAAAAACGTCTTGGTAATTTACTGTGACCTTCACGTCTCTTCCAAGGGGCAATAAAACCATCTGGTTAAACCACTCTGAACTCCACAGCTCTTCCAAGGGGCATTGGTATTGTCTTTTTATTCCACTCTAACCTCCACCACTCTTCCAAGGGGCATTGACATTGTCTTTTCATTCCAGTGCGACCTCCATCATTCTTTCAAGGGGCATTGATATTGTCTTTTTATTCCACTGCCACCTCCACCACTCTTCCAAGCGGCATTGATATTGTCTTTTTAATCCACTTCGACCTCCACCACTTTTCCAAGGGGCATTAAAAACGTCTTTTTAAGCTACAGTGACCCCACCTCACTTCCAATTTGCATTAAAACCATCTGGTTAAACCACTCTGAACTCCACAGCTCTTCCAAGGGGCATTGATATTGTCTTTTTATTCCACTCTATCCTCCACCACTCTTCCAAGGGGCATTGACATTGTCTTTTTATTAAACTGCGACCTCCACCATTTTTCCAAGGGGCATTAAAACTGTCTTGTTAAGCTACAGTGATCTCCACATCTCTTCCACGGGGCATTGATATTGTCTTTAAATTCCACTGTAACCTCCACCACTCTACCAAGGGGCATTGATATTGTATTTTTATTCCACTACGACCTCCACCACTCTTCCAAAGGGCATTGATATTGTCTTTTTAATCCACTGCGACCTCTGCCACTCTTCCAAAGGTCATTAAAACCTTCTTGTTAAGCTACTGTGACCTCCTCATCTCTTCCACAGGGCATTGATATTGTCTTTTTATTCCACTGCAACCTCCACCACTCTTCCATGTGGCATGAAAACTGTCTTGTTAAGCTACTGTGACCTCCATGTCTCTTTCACAGGGCATTGATATTGTCTTTTTATTCCACTTGAACCTCCAACATTCTTCCAAGGGGCATTGATATTGTCTTTTTATTCCACTGAGACTTCAACCACTACTTCAAGGAGCATTGACATTGTCATTTTAATCCACTTCGACCTCCACCACTCTTCCAAGGGGCATTAAAACAGTCTTGTTAATCTTCTGTGACCTCCACGTCTCTTCCAAGGGGCATTAAAACCGTCAATTTAAACCACTCTCAACCCCACAGCTCTGGCAAGGCGCTTTGATATTGCTTTTTATTCCACTGTAACCTCCAGCACTCTTCCAAGGGGCATTGATTTTGTCTTTTTATTCCACTGCGACTTTCACCTCTCTTCCAAGGGACATTAAAACCGTCTTGTTAAGCTACGGTGACAATCACATCTCTTTCACGGTTCATTTATATTGTCTTTTTATTCCACTGTAAACTTCACCACTCTTCCAAGGGGCATTGATATTGTCTTTTTATTCCACTGCCACCTCCACCACTCTTCCAAGGGGCATTGATATTGTCTTTTTAATCCACTGCGACCTCCACCAATTTTCCAAGGGGCATTAAAAACGTCTTTTTAAGCTACTGTGAACTCCACGTCACTTCCAATGGGCATTGATATCGTCTTTTTATTCCACTCTAACCTCCACCACTCTTCCAAGGGGCATTGATATTGTCTTTTTATTTTACTGCGACCTCCACCACTCTTCCAAGGGGCATTAATATTGTCTTTTTATTCCACTGTGACCTCCATGTCTTTTCAAGGGGCATTGATATTGTCTTTTTATTCAACTGTAACCTCCACCACTCTTCCAAGGGGCATTGATATTGTGTTTTTATTTTACTGCGACCTCCACCACTCTTCCAAGGGGCATTAATGTTGTCTTTTTATTCCACTGCGACCTCCACCACTCTTCCAAGGGTCATTGATATTGTCTTTTTATTCCACTGTAACCTCCACCACTCTTCCAAGGGGCATTGATATTGTCTTTTTAATCCACGGCGACCTCTACCACTCCTCCAAGAGGCTTTAAAACAATCTTGATAAGCTTCTGTGACCTCCACGTCTCTTCCAAATGGCATTAAAACAGCATGGTTAAACCACTCTGAACTCCACAGCTCTTCCAAGGGGCTTTGATATTGTCTTTTTATTCCACTGTAACCTCCACCACTCTTCCAAGGGGCATTGATATTGTCTTTTTATTTTACTGCGACCTCCACCACTCTTCCAAGGGGCATTAATATTGTCTTTTTACGCCACTGCGACCTCCACCACTCTTCCAAGGGTCATTGATATTCTCTTTTTATTCCACTGTAACCTCCACCACTCTTCTAAGGGTCATTGATATTGTCTTTTTAATCCACTGCGACCTCCACCACTCTTCCAAGGGCCATTAAAACCGTCTTGTTAAGCTACTGTGACCTCCACGTCCCTTCCACGGGGCATTGATATTGTCTTTTCATTCCACTGCGACTTCCACCACTTATCCAATGGGCATTGATATTGTCTTTTTAATCCACTGCGACCTCCACAACTCTTCCAAGGGACATTGATATTGTCTTTTTATTCTACTGCGACCTTCACCCCTCTTCCAAGGAACATTGATATTGTCTTTTTTTTCCACTGTAACCTCCACCACTTTTCTAAGGGGCATTGATATTTTCTTTTTATTCCACTGCGACCTCCACCACTCTTCCAAGGGACATCCATAATGTCTTTTTAATCCACTGCGACCTCCGCCACTCTTCCAAGGGGCATTAAAACCATCTTGTTAAGCTACTGTGACCTAGACTTCTCTTCCAAGGGGCATTAAAACCGTCAATTTAAACCACTCTGAACTACACAGCTCTTGCAAGAGGCATTGATATTGTCTTTTTATTCCACTGTAACCTCCACCACTCTTCCAAGGGGCATTGATTTTGTCTTTTTAATCCACTGCGACCTCCATCTCTCTTCCAAGAAGCATTAAAACCATCTTGTTTAGCTACTGTGACCTCTACGTCTATTCCACGGTGCCTTAAAACCATCTGGTTAAACCACTGTGAACTCCACAGCTCTTCCAAGGGGCATTGATATTGTCTTTTTATTCCATTCTAACCTCCTCCACTCTTCCAATGGGCATTGATATTGTCTTTTTATTTTACTGCGACCTCCACCACTCTTCCAGGGCATTAATATTATCTTTTTATTCCACCGCGACCTCCACCACTCTTCCAAGGGTCATTGATATTGTCTTTTTATTCCACTGTAACCTGCACCACTCTTCCAGGAGCATTGATATTGTCTTTTTATTCCACTGCGACCTCCACCACTCTTCCATGGTGCATTAAAACCGTCTTGTGAATCTACTGTGACCTCCACGTCTCTTTCAAGGGGCATTGATATTGTCTTTTTATTCCTCTGTAAACTCCACCACTCTTCCAAGGGGCATTGATATTGTCTTTTTATTCCACTGCCACCTCCAACACTCTTCCAAGGGGCATTGATATTGTCTTTTTAATCCACTTCGACCTCCACCACTTTTCCAAGGGGCATTAAAAACGTCTTTTTAAGCTACTGTGACCTCCACGTCACTTCCAGTGGGCATTAAAACCGTCTGGTTTAACTACTCTGAACTCCACTGCTCTTCCAAGGGGCATTGATATTGTCTTTTTAATCCACTGTTCCCTCCACCACTCTTACAAGGGGCATTGATATGTTTTTTTTATTCCACTGCGAACTCCACTACTCTTCCAAGCGGCATTGATATTGTCTTTTTATTCCACTGCGACCTCCACCACTCTTCTAAGGGGCATTTATATTGTCTTTTTAATCAACTGCGACCTCCACCACTCTTTCTTTCAAGGGCCATTAAAACCGTGTTGTTAAGCTACTTTGACCTCCACGTCAATTCCACAAGGCATTAAAAGCGTCAATTTAAACCACTCTGAACTACACAGCTCTTGCAAGGGGCATTGATATTGTCTTTTTATTCCAATGTAACCTCCAGCACTCTTCCAAGGGGCATTGATATTGTCTTTTTATTCCACTGCAACTTCTACCTCTCTTCCAAGGGGCATTAAAACCATCTTGTTAAGCTACTGTGACCTCCACGTCTCTTTCACGGGGTATTGATATTGTCTTTTTATTCCACTGTAACCTCCACCACTCTTCCAAGGGGCATTGATATTGTCTTTTTATTCCACTGGGACCTTCACCACTCCTTCAAGTGGCATTGATATTGTCTTTTTAATCCACTGCGACCTCCACCACTGTTCCAAGTGGCATTAAAACCGTATTGTTAAGCTACTGTGACCTTCACGTCTCTTCCAAGGTGCATTAAAACCGTCAATTTAAACCACTCTGAACTCCACAGCTCTTGCAAGAGGCATTGATATTGTCATTTTATTCCACTGTAACCTACAGCATTCTTTTAAGGGGCATTGATATTATCTTTTTATTCCACTACGACTTCCACCACTCTCCCAAGGTGCATTAAAAACATCTTGTTTAGATTGTGTAACGTCCATGTCTATTCAACCGGGCATTGATATTGTCTTTTTATTCCACTGTATCCTCCACCACTCTTCCAAGGGGAATTGATATTGTCTTTTTATTCCAATGCGACTTCCATTTCTCTTCTAAGGGGCATTGATATTGTCTTTTTAATCCACTGCGACCTCCACCACTCTTCCAAGAGGCATTAAAACAGTCTTGTTAAGCTACTGTGACCTCCACATCTCTTCCAAGCGGCATTAAAACCGTCTGGATAAACCACTCTGAACTCCACAGCTCTTCCAAGGAGCATTGATATTGTCTTTTTATTCCACTGTAACCTCCACCATTCTTCCAAGGTGCATTAAAACCATCTGGTTAAACCACTCTGAACTCCATAGCTCTTTCAAGAGGCATTGATATTGTCTTTTTATTTCACTGTAACCTCCACCACTCTTTTAAGGGGCATTGATATTGTCTTTTTATTCCACTGAGACCTCCACCACTCTTCCAAGGGGCATTAAAAATGTCTTGTTAAGCTACTGTGACTTCCAAGTGTCTTCCACGGGTCGTTGATATTGTCTTTTTAATCCACTGTGACCTCCACCACTTTTCCAAGGGGCATTAAAACCGTCTTGTTAATCTACTGTGACCTCCACGTCTCTTCCAAGGGGCAATAAAACCATCTGGTTAAACCACTCTGAACTCCACAGCTCTTCCAAGGCGCATTGGTATTGTCTTTTTATTCCACTCTAACTTCCACCACTCTTCCAAGGGGCATTGACATTTTCTTTTTATTCCACTGCCACCTCCATCCTTCTTCCAGGGGCATTGATATTGTCTTTTTATTCCACTGCCACCTCCACCACTCTTCCAAGCGTCATTGATATTGTCTTTTAAATCCACTGCGACCTCCACCACATTTCCACATTAAAAATGTATTTTTAAGCTACTGTGACCTCCACGTCACTTCCAATGGGCATTAAAACCGTCTGGTTAAACCTCTCTGAACTCCACAGCTCTACCAAGGGGCATTGATATTGTCTTTTTATTCCACTGTAACCTCCACCATTCTTCCAAGGGGTATTGATATTGAATTTTTAATGCACTGCGACCTCCACCACTCTTCCAAGGGGCATTAAAACCATCTGGTTAAACCACTCTGAATTCCATAGCTCTTTCAAGAGGCATTTATTTCACTGTAACCTCCACCACTCTTTCAAGGGGCATTGATATTGTTTATTTATTCCACTGCGACCTCCACCACTCTTCCAAGGTGCATTAAAACTGTCTTGTTAAGCTACTGTGACCTCCACGTGTCTTCCACGTTGCATTGATATTGTCTTTTTAATCCACTGTGACCTCCACCACTTTTCCAAGGGGCATTAAAAACGTCTTGGTAATTTACTGTGACCTTCACGTCTCATCCAAGGGGCAATAAAACCATCTGGTTAAACCACTCTGAACTCCACAGCTCTTCAAAGGGGCATTGGTATTGTCTTTTTATTCCACTCTAACCTCCACCACTCTTCCAAGGGGCATTGACATTGTCTTTTCATTCCAGTGCGACCTCCATCATTCTTTCAAGGGGCATTGATATTGTCTTTTTATTCCACTGCCACCTCCACCACTCTTCCAAGCGGCATTGATATTGTCTTTTTAATCCACTTCTACCTCGACCACTTTTCCAAGGGGCATTAAAAACGTCTTTTTAAGCTACAGTGACCCCACCTCACTTCCAATTTGCATTAAAACCATCTGGTTAAACCACTTTGAACTCCACAGCTCTTCCAAGGGGCATTGATATTGTCTTTTTATTCCACTCTATCCTCCACCACTCTTCCAAGGGGCATTGATATTGTCTTTTTATTAAACTGCGACATCCACCATTTTTCCAAGGGGCATTAAAACTGTCTTGTTAAGCTACAGTGATCTCCACATCTCTTCCACGGGGCATTGATATTGTCTTTAAATTCCACTGTAACCTCCACCACTCTACCAAGGGGCATTGATATTGTATTTTTATTCCACTACGACCTCCACCACTCTTCCAAAGGGCATTGATATTGTCTTTTTAATCCACTGCGACCTCTGCCACTCTTCCAAAGGTCATTAAAACCTTCTTGTTAAGCTACTGTGACCTCCTCATCTCTTCCACAGGGCATTGATATTGTCTTTCTATTCCACTGCAACCTCCACCACTCTTCCATGTGGCATTAAAACTGTCTTGTTAAGCTACTGTGACCTCCATGTCTCTTTCACATGGCATTGATAGTGTCTTTTTATTCCACTTGAACCTCCAACATTCTTCCAAGGGGCATTGATATTGTCTTTTTATTCCACTGAGACTTCAACCACTACTTCAAGGAGCATTGACATTGTCGTTTTAATCCACTTCGACCTCCACCACTCTTCCAAGGGGCATTAAAACAGTCTTGTTAATCTTCTGTGACCTCCACGTCTCTTCCAAGGGGCATTAAAACCGTCAATTTAAACCACTGTCAACCCCACAGCTCTGGCAAGGCGATTTGATATTGCTTTTTATTCCACTGTAACCTCCAGCACTCTTCCAAGGGGCATTGATATTGTCTTTTTATTCCACTGCGACTTTTCACCTCTCTTCCAAGGGACATTAAAACCGTCTTGTTAAGCTACGGTGACATCCACGTCTCTTTCACGGTTCATTTATATTGTCTTTTTATTCCACTGTAAACTTCACCACTCTTCCAAGGGGCATTGATATTGTCTTTTTATTCCACTGCCACCTCCACCACTCTTCCAAGGGGCATTGATATTGTCTTTTTAATCCACTGCGACCTCCACCAATTTTCCAAGGGGCATTAAAAACGTCTTTTTAAGCTACTGTGACCTCCACGTCACTTCCAATGGGCATTGATATCGTCTTTTTATTCCACTCTAACCTCCACCACTCTTCCAAGGGGCATTGATATTGTCTTTTTATTTTACTGCGACCTCCACCACTCTTCCAAGGGGCATTAATATTGTCTTTTTATTCCACTGTGACCTCCACGTCTCTTCAAGGGGCATTGATATTGTCTTTTTATTCAACTGTAACCTCCACCACTCTTCCAAGGGGCATTGATATTGTGTTTTTATTTTACTGCGACCTCCACCACTCTTCCAAGGGGCATTAATATTGTCTTTTTATTCCACTGCACCTCCACCACTCTTCCAAGGGTCATTGATATTGTCTTTTTATTCCACTGTAACCTCCACCACTCTTCCAAGGGGCATTGATATTGTCTTTTTAATCCACGGCGACCTCTACCACTCCTCCAAGGGGCTTTAAAACAGTCTTGATAAGCTTCTGTGACCTCCACGTCTCTTCCAAATGGCATTAAAACAGCATGGTTAAACCACTCTGAACTCCACAGCTCTTCCAAGGGGCTTTGATATTGTCTTTTTATTCCACTGTAACCTCCACCACTCTTCCAAGGGTCATTGATATTGTCTTTTTATTTTACTGCGACCTCCACCACTCTTCCAAGGGTCATTGATATTCTCTTTTTATTCCACTGTAACCTCAACCACTCTTCTAAGGGTCATTGATATTGTCTTTTTAATCCACTGCGACCTCCACCACTCTTCCAAGGGCAATTAAAACGGTCTTGTTAAGCTACTGTGACCTCCACGTCCCTTCCACGGGGCATTGATATTGTCTTTTCATTCCACTGCGACTTCCACCACTTATCCAATGGGCATTCACCTTCACCCCTCTTCCAAGGAACATTGATATTGTCTTTTTTTTCCACTGTAACCTCCACCACTTTTCTAAGGGGCATTGATATTTTCTTTTTATTCCACTGCGACCTCCACCACTCTTCCAAGGGACATCCATAATGTCTTTTTAATCCACTGCGACCTCCGCCACTCTTCCAAGGGGCATTAAAATCTTGTTAAGCTACTGTGACCTAGACGTCTCTTCCAAGGGGCATTAAAACCGTCAATTTAAACCACTCTGAACTACACAGCTCTTGCAAGAGGCATTGATATTGTCTTTTTATTCCACTGTAACCTCCACCACTCTTCCAAGGGGCATTGATTTTGTCTTTTTAATCCACTGCGACCTCCATCTCTCTTCCAAGAAGCATTAAAACCATCTTGTTTAGCTACTGTGACCTCTACGTCTATTCCACGGTGCCTTAAAACCATCTGGTTAAACCACTGTGAACTCCACAGCTCTTCCAAGGGGCATTGATATTGTCTTTTTATTCCACTCTAACCTCCTCCACTCTTCCAAGGGGCATTGATATTGTCTTTTTATTTTACTGCGACCTCCACCACTCTTCCAAGGGCATTAATATTATCTTTTTATTCCACCGCGACCTCCACCACTCTTCCAAGGGTCATTGATATTGTCTTTTTATTCCACTGTAACCTGCACCACTCTTCCAGGGGCATTGATATTGTCTTTTTATTCCACTGCGACCTTCACCTCTCTTCCAAGGGGCATTAAAACCATATTGTTAAGCTACTGTGTCCTCCAAGTCTCTTCCACGAGGCATTGATATTGTCTTTTTAATCCACTGCGACCTCCACCACTCTTCCAAGGGGCATTAAAACAGTTTTGATAAGCTACTGTGACATCCAGGTCTCTTCCAAGGGGCATTAAAACCGTCTGGTTAAACCACTCTGAACTCCACAGCTCTTCCAAGAGGCATTGATATTGTCTTTTTATTCGACTGTAACCTCCACCACTCTTCCAAGGGGCATTAAAACCATCTTGTTAAGCTACAGTTACCTCCAAGTCTCTTCCACGAGGCATTGATATTGTCTTTTTATTCCAGTGCGACCTCCACCACTCTTCTAAGGGGCATTGATATTGTCTTTTTAATCCACCGCGACCTCCACCACTCTTCCAAGGGGCATTAAAACAGTCTTGATAAGCTACTGTGACCTCCACGTCTCTTCCAAGGGGCATTAAACCATCTAGTTAAACCACTCTGTACTCCACAGCTCTTCCAAGAGGCATAGATATTGTCTTTTTATTCGACTGTAACCTCCATCACTTTTCCAAGGGGCATTGATTTTGTCTCTGTTTTCCACTGCGACCTCCACTACTCTTCCAAGGGGCTTTGATATTGTCTTTTTAGTCCACTCTAACCTCCACCACTCTTCCAAGGGGCATTGACAATGTCTATTTATTCCACTGCGACCTCCACCACTCTGCCAAGGGGCATTAAGACTATCTTGTTAAGCCACAGTGACCTCCACAACTCTTCCATGGGGCATTGATATTGTCTTTTTATTCCACTGTAACCTCCACCATTCTACCAAGGGGCATTGATTTTGTCTTTTTATTCCACTCAGACCTCTACCACTCTTCCAATGGGCATTGATATTGTCTTTTTAATCCACTGCAACCTCCACCACTCTTCCAAGGGGCATTAAAACAGTCTTGTTAAGCTACTGTGACCTCCACGTCTCTTCCAAGGGGCATTAAAACAGTCTGGCTAAACTATTCTGAACTCCACAGCTCTTCCAAGGGGCATTGATTTTGTCTTTTTATTCCACTGTAACCTCCACCACTCTTCCAAGGGGCATTGATGTTGTCTTTTTATTCCACTGCAACCTCCACCACTCTTCAAATGGGCATTGTTATTGTCTTTTTAATCCCCTGCAACCTCCACCACTCTTCCAAGGGGCATTAAAACCATCTTGTTAAGCTACTGTGAATTTCACGTCCCTTCCACAGGGCATTGATATTTTCTTTTTATTAAACTGCGACCTCCACCACTCTTCCAAGGGGCATTGATATTGTCTTTTTAATCCACTGCGAACTCCACCACTCTTCCAAAGGGCATTATAACCGTCTTGTTATGCTACTGTGACGGTGACGGTGACTTCTCTTCCAAGGGGCATTAAAACATCTGGTTAAACCACTCTGAACTCCACAGCTCTTCCAAGGGGCATTTGTATTGTCTTGTTATTCCACTCTAAACTCCACCACTCTTCCAAGGGGCATAGACATTGTCTTTTTATTCCACTGCGACCTCCACCACTCTTCCAAGGCTCGTTAAAATAGTTTTGATAAACTACTGTGACCTCCACGTCTCTTCCAAGGGGCATTAAAACCGTCTGGTTAAACCACTCTGAACTCCACAGCTCTTCCAAGATGCATTGATATTGTCTATTTATTCGATTGTAACCTCCACCACTCTTCCAAGGGGCATTAAAACAGTCTTGTTAAGCTACTGTGACCTCCACGTCTCTTCCAAGGGGCATGAAAACCATCAATTTAAACCACTCTGAACTCCACAGCTTTTGCAAGAGGCATTGATATTGTCTTTTTATTCCACTGTAACCTCCACCACTCTTCCAAGGGGCATTGATATTGTCTTTTTAATCCACTTCGACCTCCACCACTCTTCCAAGGCGCATTAAAATAGTTTTGATAAACTACAGTGACCTCCACGTCTCTTCCAAGGGGCATGAAAACTGTCTGGTTAAACCACTCTGAACTCCACAGCTCTTCCAAGATGCATTGATATCGTCTTTTTATTCGACTGTAACCTCCACCACTCTTCCAAGGGGCATTAAAACCGTCTTGTTAAGCTACTGAGACCTCCACGTCTCTTCCAAGGGGCATTAAAACCATCAATCTAAACCACTCTGAACTCCACAGCTCTTGCAATAGGCATTGATATTGTCTTTTTATTCCACTGTAACCTCCACCACACTTCCAAGGGTCATTGATTTTGTCTTTTTAATCCACTGCGACCTCCATCACTCTTCCAAGAAGCATTAAAACCGTCTTATTAAGCTACTGAGACCTCCACGTCTATTCCACGGTGCCTTAAAACCTTCTGGCTTAACCACTGTGAACTCCACAGCTCTTCCAAGGGGCATTGATATTGTCTTTTTATTCCACTGTAACCTCCACCACTCTTCCAAGAGGCATTGATATTGTCTTTTTATTTTACTGCGACATTCACCACTCTTCCAAGGGGCATTAATATCATCTTTTTATTCCACTGCGACCTCCACCACTCTTCCAAGGGTCATTGATATTGTCCTTAAATTCCACTGTAACCTCCACCAATCTTCCAAGGGGCATTGATAATGTCTTTTTATTCCACTGCGACCTCCACCTCTTTTCCAAGGGGCATTAAAACCATCTTGTTAAGCTACTGTGACTTCCAAGTCTCTTCCACGAGTCACTGATATTGTCTTTTTATTCCACTGCGACCTCCACATCTCTTCCAAGGGGAATTGATATTGTCTTTTTATACCACTGCGACCTCCACCACTCTTCTAAGGGTCACTGATATTGTCTTTTTAATGCACTGCGACCTCCACCACTCTTCCAAGGGGCATTAAAACCGTCTTGTTAAGCTACTGTGACCTCCACGTCCCTTCCACGGGGCATTGATATTGTCTTTTTATTCCACTGCGACCTCCACCACTCTTCCAAGGGGTATTGATATTGTCTTTTTAATCCACTGCGACCTCCACCACTCTTCCATGAGACATTGATATTGTCTTTTTATTCCACTGCAACCTTCACCCCTCTTCCAAGGAACATTGATATTGTCTTTTTTTTCCACTGTAACCTCCACCACTCTTCTAAGGGGCATTGATATTTTCTTTTTATTCCACTGCGACCTCCATCACTCTTCCAAGGGGCATCGATAATGTGTTTTTAATCCACTGCGACCTCCACACTATTCCAAGGGGCATAAAAGCCATCTTGTTAAGCTACTGTGACCTCCACGTCTCTTCCAAGGGGCATTAAAACCGTCAATTTAAACCACTCTCAACTCCACAGCTCTTGCAAGAGGCATTGATATTGTCTTTTTATTCCACTGTAACCTCCACCACTCTTCCAAGGGGCATTGATATTTTCTTTTATTTTACTGCGACCTCAACCACTCTTCCAAGGGGCATTAATATTGTCTTTTTATTCCACTGCGACCTCCACCACTCTTCCAAGGGTCATTGATATTGTCTTTTTATTCCACTGCAACCTCCAGAACTCTTCCAAGGGGCATTGATATTGTCTTTTTATTCCACTGCGACTTTCACCTCTCTACCAAGGGACATTAAAACCGTCTTGTTAAGCTACTGAGACCTCCACGTCTATTCCACGGCGCCTTAAAACCTTCTGGCTAAACCACTGTGAACTCCACAGCTCTTCCAAGGGGCATTGATATTGTATTTTTATTCCACTGTAACATCCACCACTCTTCCAAGAGGCATTGATATTGTCTTTTTATTCCACTGCGACCTCCACCACTCTTCCAAGGGGCATTGATATTGTCTTTTTATTCCACTGTAACCTCCACCACTCTTCCAAGGGGCATTGATATTGTCTTTTTATTCCACTGCGACCTCCACCTCTCTTCCAAGGGGCATTAAAACCATCTTGTTAAGCTACTGTGACTTCCAAGTCCATTCCACGAGGCATTGATATTGTCTTTTTATTCCACTGCGACCTCCACATCTCTTCCAAGGGGAATTGATATTTTATTTTTATACCACTGCGACCTCCACCACTCTTCTAAGGGGCATTGATATTGTCTTTTTAATCCACTGCGACCTCCACCAGTCTTCCAAGGGGCATTAAAACAGTCTTGATAAGCTACTGTGACTTCCACGTCTGTTCCAAGGGGCATTAAACCGTCTGGTTTAACCACTCTGTACTCCACAGCTCTTCCAAGAGACATTGATGTTGTCTTTTTATTCGACTGTAACCTCCACCACTATTCCAAGGGGCATTGATATTGTCTCTGTTTTCCACTGCGACCTCCATCACTCTTCCACGGGGCTTTGATGTTGTCTTTTTATTCCACTGCGACCTCCACATCTCTTCCAAGGGAAATTGATATTATCTTTTTATTCCACTGTGACCTCCACCACCCTTCTAAGGGGCATTGATATTGTCTTTTTAATCCACTGCGACCTCCACCACTCTTCCAAGGGGCATTAAAACAGTCTTGATAAGCTACTGTGACCTCCACGTCTCTTCCAAGTGGCATTAAACCATCTTGTTTAACCACTCAGTACACCACAGCTCATCAAAGGGGCATTGATATTGTCTTTTAATTCCACTGTAACCTGCACCACTTTTCCTATGAGAACTGATATTGTGTTTTTATTATTATTATTATTATTTATTATTATAGCGCCATTTATTCCATGGCGCTTTACATGTGATAGGGATATACATAACATAAGCAGTTACATAATCTGAACAAAACGAGTCAGCGACTGGTACAGGAGGAGCGAGGACCCTGCCCGCGAGGGCTCACATTCTATAAGGGATGGGTGAGGATACAATAGGTGAGGTTAGAGCTGGTCGTGCAGCAGTGGTTACTGCAGGTTGTAGGCTTGTTGGAAGAGGTGGGTCTTTAGGTTTCTTTTGAAGGTTTCCACGGTCGGCGAGAGTCTGATGTGTTGGAGTAGAGAGTTCCAGAGTAGGGGGGATGCACGGGAGAAATCTTGTATACGATTGTGGGAGGAGGCGATAAGAGGGGAGTAGAGAAGGAGATCTTGTGAGGATCGGAGGTTGCATGCAGGTAAGTACCGGGACTCTAGGTCACAGATGTATGGGGGAGACAGATTGTGGATGGCTTTGTATGCCATGACTAGAGTTTTGAACTGGATTCTCTGGGCAATGGGGAGCCAGTGAAGAGATTGACAGAGAGGAGAGGCCGGGGAATAGCGGGGGGACAGGTGAATTAGTCGAGCAGCAGAGTTTAGGATAGATTGGAGAGGCGCAAGACTGTTGTAAGGGAGGCCACGGAGCAGGAGGTTGCAGCAATCGAGGCGGGATATGATGAGGGCATGCACTAGTGTTTTTGCAGAGTCTTTGCTGAGGAATGCACGGATCAGGGAGATGTTTTTGAGTTGGAGTCGGCAGGAAGTGGAAAGGGCTTGGATATGTGGCTTGAAGGAGAGATCAGAGTCCAGGGTTACTCCAAGTCAGCGAGCTTGTGGGAGTGGGGAGAGTGAACAGCCATTGACATTGATGGCTAGGTCAGATGGTAGATGTGAATGAGAGGGTGGAAAGATGATGAACTCTGTTTTATCCATGTTGAGTTTTAGAAATCTGTCAGAGAAGAAGGATGACATGGCGGACAGACATTGTGGGATTTTGGTTAGTAGGGAGAAGATATCGGGTCCAGAGAGGTAGATCTGTGTGTCGTCAGCATAGAGGTGATACTGAAAACCGTGAGACTCTATGAGCTGTCCCAGGCCTAAGGTGTAGATGGAGAAGAGCAGAGGTCCTAGAGCTGAACCTTGGGGGACACCGACAGATAGGGGGCGAGATGAGGAGGTGGTGCGTGAGTTGGAGACTCTGAATGTCCTGTCTGTTAAGTATGAGGAGATCCAAGATAGAGCCAAGTCCGTGATGCCAAGAGATGAGAGAATCTGGAGTAAGAGGGAATGGTCCACTGTGTCAAAGGCAGATGACAGGTCCAGAAGGAGGAGGATGGAGGAGTGTTGCTTGGATTTGGCATTTAGTAGGTCGTTGGTGACTTTGGTCAGGGCAGTTTCAGTCGAGTGATGCGGTCGGAATCCAGATTGCAGGTGGTCGAAGAGGGAGCAGGAGGAGAGGTGGGAGGGCAGTTCAAGGTGGACATGTTGTTCTAGTAGTTTTGAGGCAAAGGGGAGGAGCGATATGGGGCGGTAGCTAGTCAGACAGGAAGGGTCAAGGGAGGGCTTTTTGAGGATGGGTGTGATTGCGGCATGTTTGAAACATGAGGGGAAGACACCGGTTGTTAGTGACAGATTGAAGAGGTGGGTTAGGGTTGGGATGAAGACTGTGGTAAGGTTAGTGATGAGGTGGGATGGGATTGGGTCAAGTTCGCTGGTGGTGAGGTGTGATTTGGAGAGTAAAGAGGAGACTTGACCTTCTGTAATGGTGGAGAAGTGGGGTTTGGAGGAGGAGGGTTGAATAGATATGAGGAGGGGTTGTGTGGACTTTAGGCAAAATTTTTGTCTGATGGTGTCAATCTTCTGTTTGAAGAATGAGGCAAAGTTGTCGGCTGAGATGAGAGAAGAGGGAGGAGGTGCTGGGGGACGAAGGAGAGAGTTGAAAGTGTTAAATAGCTGTTTAGGGTTGTGAGATAAGGAGGATATGAGAGATGAGAAGTAGGTTTGTTTTGCTGTAGTGAGTGCGGACTTGAAATTACTGAGGGATTGCTTGAATGCGATGAAGTGCTCGATGGAGTGAGACCTTTTCCATCTCCGCTCCGCAACCCTGGAGGCCCAGCGCAGTTCTTTAGTAAGTTTAGTGTGCCAGGGTTGCCTCTTGAATGTGCGAGATGTGGTGTGTGTGAGAGGGGCGATCGAGTCTAGAGCTGCAGCTATTGTTGTGTTATATGAAGCAGCAGCAACGTCTGCATCGTGTAAGGTATTTATGTCTGTAAGAGGGAGGAGGGATTCAGAGAGTGGGTGTAAGTCAAGGTGTTTGAGATTTCTGCGAGGGTATGCAAGTTTGTGGAGTGGGGATTGTTGCCCCGGGGAGGAGAGAGAAGAGAATGTAAGTAGGCTGTGATCAGAGAGAGGGAGAGGTGAGTTAGAGAGGTTAGATAGGGAAGAGATGCGGGTGAAGATGAGGTCCAGTATGTGGCCCTCTTTGTGGGTGGGTGTGGAAGACCATTGAGTGAGTCCGAAGGAGGAAGTGAGAGATAGGAACTTAGAGACAGACGAGTGGGAAGTGTTAATGGGGATGTTGAAGTCACCCATTATGATAGTGGGGATCTCAGTGGAGAGGAAGTGAAGCAGCCAGGTGGGGAAGTGGTCTAAGAAGGTGGTGGCTTGACCTGGGGGTCGGCAATCGACG
Organism: Phyllobates terribilis; assembly: GCF_046119375.1. Lineage (NCBI taxonomy): Eukaryota > Metazoa > Chordata > Amphibia > Anura > Dendrobatidae > Phyllobates > Phyllobates terribilis. Next base: position 909,453 of record NW_027362984.1, on the reverse strand, counting down.
GCCAGTTGGAGGTTGGAGGGGGAATAGATGCGCACACAGTGCACCTCAAAAAAGGGGAGTGTAACGGAGGGTGGCAGTGGGATTTGGATGAAAACGCAGTGTTCTGATAGGAGAATACCTAAGCCTCCGCCATGTTTGCCGTTGGGGCGGGGGGTGTGGGAAAGGTGGAATCCGCCATATGAAAGTGCAGCTGGGGAGGCTGTGTCAGAGGGTGTGAGCCTGGTTTCAGTGATGGCGAGGAAGGAAAGTTTGTAATGAAAAGATCGTGGATGAAGGAAAGTTTGTTGCAGACAGAGCGAGCGTTACATATAGCTCCTGTTAGAGCAACTAAGTTAGTGGGGATTGGTTGGATGGGTATGAGGTTAGAAGGGTTGCGACAGTTTGTGGAAGGTCGTGGATAGGAGGAAGAAGTAACTGTGGGGATATGGCAAGGAGGACCAGGATTTGGAGAGATATCTCCAGCAGTGAGGAGGAGCAGAGAAAGTGTTAGCAGGTGGGAGCAAGAGAGAGCATGAGGTGGCTGCCTGTGTTTGGAGATCCAGGATTGAATGTTTAGGAATAATTTGGAGGAGGAGGTGAGATGAATGGGGAGGATGGAGGGAGAGATGAAGTCTTTCTTACTAGGTGTAGGGATTTGAGGGGTTACTAGAAAGTGGAGGACTATAGAGGAAAAAGTGAGAGCTAACAGAAACATAGTTAAAAGAGAGTAAGAGGTCTAAGTGTTGGTGACCTGACTCCTGCCCTGAATAACTGCCTCTGAAATAACTGCCACTTATCTCCGAAGCCACTTTGCACAAGAAGATGCGTGCACCCCTTACAGAGCTTCTAAATATATAGGGCACATTAAACTATCAGGTGAAGGGCATTGTGGGAGCTGCATATGGCTAAATTAGCAGCTGGTCGTCTCACCAGGTGATGGCTGGGTGATCAAACACAGAGCTAGGACTCTAGTCTCTGCAGTTTAGCACCTCTAAAAATCAGATAAGATCTATAGTGGGGAAGGGACAGACATGTGTGGGTATTGAATGGAGTGGGACAGATAAAGCAGAGAAGTTATGCAGAGCATGTACCAGTGAGGTGAATCAGCAAAGCAGAGCATTAGATTACATTAGACACAGCAAGCAGAGAAGCTATGCAGAGCATGTTCCAGTGAGTTGAATCAGCAAAGCAGAGCATTAGATTACAGCAGACACAGCAAGCAGATAAGTTATGAAGAGCATGTACCAGTGAGGTGAATCAGCAAAGCAGAGCATTAGATTACAGCAGACACAGCAAGCAGAGAAGTTATGCAGAGCATGTACCAGTGAGGTTATTCCACTGCGACCTCCACCAATCTTCCAAGTGGCATTAAAACCATCTTGTTAAGCTACTGTGACCTCCACGTCCCTTCCACGGGGCATTGATATTGTCTTTTTATTCCACTGCGACCTTCACCACTCTTCCAAGGGGCATTGATATTGTCTTTATATTCCACTGTAACCTCCACTACTCTTCCAAGGTTCATTGATATTCTCTTTTTAATCCACTGCGACCTCCACCACTCTTCCAAGGGGCATTAAAACCGTCTTGTTAAGCTACTGTGACCTTCATGTCTCTTCGAAGGGGCACTAAAACCATTTGTTTAAACCACTCTGTACTCCACAGCTCTTCCGAGGGGCATTGATATTGTCTTTTCATTTCACTGTAACTTCCACCACTCTGCCAAGGGGCATTAAAACCATCTTGTTAAGCTACTGTGATGTCCTCGTCTCTTCCACGGGGCATTGATATTGTCTTTTTATTCCACTGTAGCCTCCACCACTGTTCCAAGAGGAATTGATATTGTCTTTTTATTCCACGGTAACCTTCACTACTCTTCCAAGGTTCATTGATATTGTCTTTTTAATCCACTGCGACCACCAACACTCTGCCAAGGGGCATTAAAACCGTCTTGTTAAGCTACTGTGACCTCCAAGTCTCTTCCAAGGGGCATTAAAACCGTCTGGTTAAACCGCTCTGAGCTCCACAGCTCCTCCAAGGGGCATTGACAATGTCTTTTTATTCAATTGTAACCTTCTGCACTCTTCCAAGTGCATTGATATTGTCTTTTTATTCCTCTGCGACGTCCACGACTCTTCCAAGGGGCATTAAAACTGTCTTGTTAAGCTAATGTGACCTCCAAGTTTCTTACACAGGGCATTGATATTGTCTTTTTATTCCACTGTAACCTCCACCACTCTTCCAAGTGGCATTGATATTGTCTTTTTATTTTAATGCGACCTCCACCACTCTTCCAAGGGGCATTAATATTGTCTTTTTATTCCACTGCAACCTCCACCACTCTTCCAAGGGTCATTGATATTGTCTTTTTATTCCACTGTAACCTCCACCACTCTTCCAAGGGGCATTGATTTTGTCTTTTTAATCCACTGCGACCTCCATCTCTCTTTCAAGAAGCATTAAAACCATCTTGCTTAGCTGCTGTGACCTCCACGTACCATCCACAGGGCATTGTTATTGTCTTTTTATTTCACTGCGACCTCCACCACTCTGCCAAGGGGCATTAAAACCATCTTGTTAAGCTACTGTGATGTCCTCGTCTCTTCAACGGGGCATTGATATTGTCTTTTTATTCCACTGTAACCTCCACCACTCTTCCAAGAGGAATTGATATTGTCTTTTTATTCCACTGTAACCTCCACTACTCTTCCAAGGTTCATTGATATTGTCTTTTTAATCCACTGCGACCTCCACCACTCTTCCAAGTGGCATTTAAACCATCTTGTTAAGCTACTGTGACCTCCATGTCTCTTCCAAGGGGCACTAAAACCATTTGGTTAAACCACTCTGTACTCCACAGCTCTTCCGAGGGGCATTGATATTGTCTTTTCATTTCACTGTAACTTCCACCATTCTGCCGAGGGGCATTAAAACCATCTTGTTAAGCTACTGTGATGTCCTCGTCTCTTCCACGGGGCATTGATATTGTCTTTTTATTCCACTGTAACCTCCACCACTGTTCCAAGAGGAATTGATATTGTCTTTTTATTCCACGGTAACCTCCACTACTCTTCCAAGGTTCATTGCTATTGTCTTTTTAATCCATTGCGACCTCCACCACTCTGCCAAGGGGCATTAAAACCGTCTTGTTAAGCTACTGTGACTTCCAAGTCTCTTCCAAGGGGCATTAAAACCGTCTGGTTAAACCGCTCTGAGCGCCACAGCTCCTCCAAGGGGCATTTACAATGTATTTTTATTCAATTGTAACCTTCTGCACTCTTCCAAGTGCATTGATATTGTCTTTTTATTCCTCTGCGACGTCCACGACTCTTCCAAGGGGCATTAAAACTGTCTTGTTAAGCTAATGTGACCTCCAAGTTTCTTACACAGGGCATTGATATTGTCTTTTTATTCCACTGTAACCTCCACCACTCTTCCAAGTGGCATTGATATTGTCTTTTTATTTTAATGCGACCTCCACCACTCTTCCAAGGGGCATTAATATTGTCTTTTTATTCCACTGCAACCTCCACCACTCTTCCAAGGGTCATTGATATTGTCTTTTTATTCCACTGTAACCTCCACCACTCTTCCAAGGGGCATTGATTTTGTCTTTTTAATCCACTGCGACCTCCACCTCTCTTTCAAGGGGCATTAAAACCATCTTGTTATGCTACTGTGACCTCCAAGTCTATTCCACGAGGCATTGATATTGTCTTTTTATTCCACTGCGACCTCCACATCTCTTCCAAGTGGAATTCATATTGTCTTTTTATTCCACTGCGAACTCCACCACTCTCCTAAGGGGCATTGATATTGTCTTTTTAATTCACTGCGACCTCCACCACTCTTCTAAGGGGCATTAAAACAGTTTTGATAAGCTACTGTGACCTCCACGTCTCTTCCAAGGGGCATTAAAACTGTCTGGTTAAACCACTCTGAACTCCACAGCTCTTCCAAGAGGCATTGATATTGTCTTTTTATTCGACTGTAACCTCCACCACTCTTCCAAGGGGCATTAAAACCGTCTTGTTAAGCTACTGTGACCTCCACGTCTCTTCCAAGGGGCATTAAAACCGTCAATTTAAACCACTCTGAACTCCACAGCTCTTCCAAGAGGCATTGATATTGTCCTTTTATTTCACTGTAACCTCCACCACTCTTCCAAGTTGCATTGATTTTGTCTTTTTAATCCACTGCGAGCTCCATCACTCTTCCAAGAAGCATTAAAACCGTCTTGTTCAGCTACTGTGACCTCCACGTCTATTCCACGGTGCCTTAAAACCTTCTGGTTAAACCACTGTGAACTCCACAACTCTTCCAAGGGGCATTGATATTGTCTTTTTATTCCACTGTAACCTCCACCACTCTTCCAAGTGGCATTGATATTGTCTTTTTATTTTAATGGGACCTCCACCACTCTTCCAAGGGGCATTAATATTGTCTTTTTATTCCACTGCAACCTCCACCACTCTTCCAAGGGTCATTGATATTGTCTTTTTATTCCACTGTAACCTCCACCACTCTTCCAAGGGGCATTGATATTGTCTTTTTATTTTACTGCAACCTCCACCACTCTTCCAAGGGGCATTAATATTGTCTTTTTATTCCACTGCAACCTCCACCACTCTTCCAAGGGTCATTGATATTGTCTTTTTAATCCACTGCGACCTCCATCACTCTTCCAAGAAGCATTGAAACCGTCTTGTTAAGTTATTGTGACCTCCACGTCTATTGCACAGTGCATTAAAACTTTCTGGTTAAACCACTGTGATCTCCACAGCTCTTCCAAGGGGCATTGATATTGTCTTTTTATTTTACTGCGACCTCCACCACTCTTCCAAGGGTCATTAATATTGTCTTTTTATTCCACTGTGACCTTCACGTCTCTTCCAAGGGGCATTGATATTGTCTTTTTATTTAATTGGTACCTCCACCACTCTTCCAAGGGCATTGATATTGTCTTTTTATTCCACTGTAACCTCCACCATTCTTCCAAGGGACTTTGATATTGTCTTTTTATTCCACTGTAACCTCCACCACTCTTCCAAGGTGCATTGATATTGTCTTTTTATTTTACTGCAACCTCCACCACTCTTCCAAGGGGCATTAATATTGTCTTTTTATTCCACTGCAACCTCCACCACTCTTCCAAGGGTCATTGATATTGTCTTTTTAATCCACTGCGACCTCCATCACTCTTCCAAGAAGCATTGAAACCGTCTTGTTAAGCTACTGTGACCTCCACGTCTATTCCACAGTGCATTAAAACTTTCTGGTTAAACCACTGTGATCTCCACAGCTCTTCCAAGGGGCATTGATATTGTCTTTTTATTCCACTCTAACCTCCACCACTCTTCCAAGGGTCATTGACATTGTCTTTTTATTTTACTGCGACCTCCACCACTCTTCCAAGGGGCATTAATATTGTCTTTTTATTCCACTGTGACCTTCACGTCTCTTCCAAGGGGCATTGATGTTGTCTTTTTATTTAATTGGTACCTCCACCATTCTTCCAAGGGGCATTGATATTGTCTTTTTATTCCACTGTAACCTCCACCATTCTTCCAAGGGACTTTGATATTGTCTTTTTATTCCACTGTAACCTCCACCACTCTTCCAAGGGGCATTGATATTGTCTTTTTATTCCACTGTAACCTCCACCACTCTTCCAAGAGGCATTGATATTGTCTTTTTAATCCACGGCGACCTCTACCACTCCTCCAAGGTGCTTTAAAACAGTCTTGATAAGCTTCTGTGACCTCCACGTCTCTTCCAAGGGGCATTAAAAACCGCATGGTTAAACCACTCTGAACTCACCAGCTCTTCCAAGAGGCATTGATATTGTCTTTTTATTCAACTGTAACCTCCACCACTATTCCAAGGGGCATTGATATTGTCTTTTTTTCCACTGAGACCTCCACCACTCTTCCAAGGGGATTTGATAGTCTTTTTATTCCACTGCGATCTCCACCACACTTCCAAGGGGCATTAAACCGTCTTGATAAGCTACTGTGACCTCCACGTCCCTTCCACGGGGCATTGATATTGTCTTTTTATTCCACTGCGACCTCCACCACACTTCCAAGGGACATTGATATTGTATTTTGAATCCACTGCGACCTCCACCACTCTTCTAAGGGACATTGATATTGTCTTTTTATTCCACTGCGACCTTCACCCCTCTACCAAGGAACATTGATATTGTCTTTTTTTTCCACTGTAACCTCCACCACTCTTCTAAGGGTCATTGATATTTTCTTTTTATTCCACTGCGACCTCCACCACTCTTCCAAGGGGCATCGATAATGTCTTTTTAATCCACTGCGAACTTCATCACTCTTCCAAGGGGCATTAAAACCGTCTTGTTAAGCTACTGTGACCTCCACGTCTCTTATAAGGGGCATTAAAAACGTCAATTTAAACCACTCTGAACTCCACAGCTCTGGGAAGAGGCATTGATATTGTCTTTTTATTCCACTGTAACCTCCACCACTCTTCCAAGGGCCATTGATTTTGTCTTTTTAATCCACTGCGACCTCCATCTCTCTTCCAAGAAGCAATAAAACCATCTTGTTTATCTATTGTGAACTCCACGTCTATTCCATGGTGCCTTAAAACCTTCTGGTTAAACCACTGTGAACTCCACAGCTCTTCCAAGGGGCATTGATATTGTCTTTTTATTCCACTGTAACCTCCACCACTCTTCCAAGGGGCATTGATATTGTCTTTTTATTTTACTGCGACCTCCACCACTCTTCCAAGGGGCATTAATATTGTCTTTTTATTCCACTGCGACCTCCACCACTCTTCCAAGTGTCATTGATATTGTCTTTTTATTCCACTCTAACTTCCACCACTCTTCCAAGGGTCATTGATATTGTCTTTTTATTCCACTGCGACCTCCACCTCTCTTCCAAGGGGCATTAAAACCATCTTGTTATGCTACTGTGACCTCCAAGTCTATTCCACCAGGCATTGATATTGTCTTTTTATTCCACTGCGACCTCCACATCTCTTCCATGTGGAATTCATATTTTCTTTTTATTCCACTACGACCTCCACCACTCTTCTAAGGGGCATTGATATTGTCTTTTTAATCCACTGCGACCTCCACCACTTTTCTAAGGGGCATTAAAACAGTTTTGATAAGCTACTGTGACCTTCACGTCTCTTCCAAGGGGCATTAAAACTGTCTGGTTAAACCACTCTGAACTCCACAGCTCTTCCAAGAGGCATTGATATTGTCTTTTTATTTGACTGTAACCTCCACCACTCTTCCAAGGGGCATTAAAACCGTCTTTTTAAGCTTCTGTGACCTCCACGTCTCTTCCAAGGGGCATTAAAACCGTCAATTTAAACCACTCTGAACTCCACAGCTCTTCCAAGAGGCATTGATATTGTCTTTTTATTCCACTGTAACCTCCACCACTCTTCCAAGTGGCATTGATATTGTCTTTTTATTTTAATGCGACCTCCATCACTCTTCCAAGGGGCATTAATATTGTCTTTTTATTCCACTGCAACCTCCACAACTCTTCCAAGGGTCATTGATATTGTCTTTTTATTCCAATGTAACCTCCACCACTCTTCCAAGGGGCATTGATATTGTCTTTTTATTTTACTGCGACCTCCACCACTCTTCCAAGGGGCATTAATATTGTCTTTTTATTCCACTGCGACCTCCACCACTCTTCCAAGGGTCATTGATATTGTCTTTTTATTCCACTGTAACCTCCACCACTCTCCCAAGGGGCATTGATATTGTCTTTTTATTTTACTGCAACCTCCACCACTCTTCCAAGGGGCATTAATATTGTCTTTTTATTTTACTGCGACCTCCACTTCTCTTCCAAGGGGCATTAAAGCCATCTTGTTAAGCTACTGTGACCTCCAAGTCTCTTCCACGAGGCATTGATATTGTCTTTTTATTCCACTGCAACCTCCACATCTCTACCAACGGGAATTGATATTGTCTTTTTATTCCACTGCGACCTCCACCATTCTTCCAAGGGGCATTAAATTTATCTTGTTAAGCTACAGTGACCTCCCCATCTCTTCCACTGGGCATTGATATTGTCTTTAAATTCCACTGCGACCTCCACCACTCTTCCAAGGGGCATTTAGATTGTCTTCTTAATCAACTGCGACCTCCACCACTCTTAAAAGTGGCATTAAAACCGTGTTGTTAACCTACATTGACATACACGTCAATTCCACGGGGCATTGATATTGTCTTTTTTTTCCACTGCGACCTCCACCACTCTTCATCGGGGCTTTGAAATTGTCTTTTTAATCCACTGCAACCTCCACCACTCTTCCATGTGGCATTAAAACCGTCTTGTTAAGCTACTGTGACCTCCACATCTCTTTCACGGGGCATTGATATTGTCTTTTTATTCCACTGTAACCTCCACTACTCTTCCAAGGGGCATTGATATTGTCTTTTTTTTCCACTGGGACCTTCACCACTCTTCCAAGAGGCATTGATATTGTCTTTTTAATCCACTGCGACCTCCACCACTCTTCCAAGGGGCATTAAAACCGTATTTTTAAGCTACTGTGACCTCCACGTCTCTTCCAAGGTGCATTAAAAACGTCAATTTAAACCACTCTGAAATCCACAACTCTTGCAAGAGGCATTGATATTGTCTTTTTATTCCACTGTAAACTACAGCACTCTTTCAAGGGGCATTGATGTTGTCTTTTTATTCAACTACGACTTCCACCACTCTCCCAAGGTGCATTAAAAACTTCTTGTTTAGCTACTGTAACGTCTATGTCTATGCCACGGGGCATTGATATTGTCTTTTTATTCCACTGTATCCTCCACCACTCTTCCAAGGGGTATTGATATTGTCTTTTTATTCCACTGCGACTTCCACCTCTCTTCTAAGGGGCATTGATATTGTCTTTCTAATCCACTGTGACCTCCACCACTCTTCCAAGAGGCATTGAAACAGTCTTGTTAAGCTACTGTGACCTCCAAGTCTCTTCCACGAGGCATTGTTATTGTCTTTTTATTCCACTGCGACCTCCACATCTCTTCCAAGTGGAATTGATATTGTCTTTTTATTCCACTGCGACCTCCACCACTCTTCTAAGGGGCATTGATATTGTCTTTTTAATCCACTGTGAATTCCACGTCTCTTCCAAGGGGCATTAAAACCGTCAGGTTAAACTACTCTGCACTCCACAGCTCTTCCAAGAGGCATTGATATTGTCTTTTTATTCGACTGTAACCTCCACCACTCTTCCAAGGTTCATTAAAACATTCTTGTTAAGCTACTGTGACCTCCAAGTCTCTTCCAAGGGGCATTAAAACAGTCAATTTAAACCACTCTGAACTCCACAGCTCTTGAAAGAGGCATTGATATTGTCTTTTTATTCCACTGTAACCTCCACCACTCGTCCAAGGGGCATTGATTTTGTCTTTTTAATCCACTGCGACCTCCATCACTCTTCCAAGAAGCATTAAAACCATCTTGTTTAGCTACTGTGACCTCCACGTCTATTCCACGGTGGCTTAAAACCTTCTGGTTAAACCACTGTGAACTCCACAGCTCTTCCAAGGGGCATTGATATTGTCTTTTTATTCCCCTGTAACCTCCACCACTCTTCCAAGGGGCACTGATATTGTCTTTTTATTCCACTGCGACCTCCAACACTCTTCCAATGGGCATTGATATTCTCTTTTTAATCCACTGTGATCTCCACCACTCTTCCAAAGGGCATTAAAACAGTCTTGTTAACCTACATTGACATCCACGTCAATTCCACGGGGCATTGATATTGTCTTTTTTTTCCACTGCGACCTCCACCACTCTTCCTCGGGGCTTTGAAATTGTCTTTTTAATCCACTGCAACCTCCACCACTCTTCCATGTGGCATTAAAACTGTCTTGTTAAGCTGCTGTGACCTCCACGTCTCTTCTAAGGGGCATTAAAACCGTATGGTTAAACCAATCTGAACTCCACAGATCTTTCAAGGGGCATTGATATTGTCTTTTTATTCCACTGTGACCTCCACCACTCTTTCAAGGGGCATTTAAACCGTCTTGTTAAGCTCCTGTGACCTCCATGTCTCTTCCACAGGGCATTGATATTGTCTTTTTATTGCACTGGAACCTCCAACACTCTTCCAAGGTGCATTGATATTGTCTTTTTATTCCACTGAGACTTCAACCACTTCTTCAAGGAGCATTGACATTGTCTTTTTAATCCACCTAGACCTCCACCACTCTTCCAAGGGGCATTAAAACAGTCTTGTTAATCTACTGTGACCTCCACGTCTCTTCCAAGGGGCATTAAAAACATCAATTTTAACCACTCTCAACTCCACAGCTCTTGCAAAGGGCTTTGATATTGTTATTTATTCCACTGTAACCTCCAGCACTCTTCCAAGGGGCATTGATATTGTCTTTTTATTCCACTGCGACTTTCACCTCTCTTCCAAGGGACATTAAAACCGTCTTGTTAAGCTACTGTGACATCCACGTCTCTTTCACGGGGAATTGATATTGTCTTTTTATTCCACTGTAAACTCCACTACTCTTCCAAGGGGCATTGATATTGTTTTTTTATTCCACAGCCACCTCCACCACTCTTCCAAGGGGCATTGATTTGTCTTTTTAATCCACTGCGACCTCCACCACTTTTCCAAAGAGCATTAAAAACGTCTTTTTAAGCTACTGACCTCCATGTCACTTCCAATGGGCATTAAAACCGTCTGGTTTAACTACTCTGAACTCCACTGCTCTTCCAAGGGGCATTGATATTGTCTTTTTCATCCACTGTGACCTCCACCACTCTACCAAGGGGCATTGATATTTTCTTTTTAATCCACTTCGACCTCCACCACTCTTCCAAGGGGCATTAAAACAGTCTTGTTAATCTACTGTGACCTCCACGTCTCTTCCAAGGGGCATTAAAATCGTCAATTTATACCACTTTCACCTCCACAGCTCTTGCAAGGGGCTTTGATATTGTTTTTTATTCCACTGTAACCTCCAGCACTCTTCCAAAGGGCATTGATATTGTCTTTTTATTCCACTGCGACTGTCATCTCTCTTCCAAGGGACATTAAAACCGTCTTGTTAAGCTACTGTGACATCAACATCTCTTTCACGGGGCATTGATGTTGTCTTTTTATTCCACTGCAAACTCCACCTCTCTTCCAAGGGGCATTGATATTGTCTTTTTATTCCACTGCCACCTCCACCACTCTTCCAAGGGGCATTGATATTGTCTTTTTAATCCACTGCGACCTCCACCACTTTTACAAGGAGCATTAAAAACATCTTTTTAAGCTACTGTGACCTAAATGTCACTTCCAATGGGCATTAAAACCGTCTGGTTTACCTACTCTGAACTCCACTGCTCTTCCAAGGGGCATTGATATTGTCTTTTTAATCCACTGTTACCTCCACCAATCTTCCAAGGGGCATTGATATTGTTTTTTTATTCTACTGCGACCTCCACTACTCTTCCAAGGGGCATTGATATTGTCTTTTTATTCCTCTGTGACCTCCACCACTCTTCTAAGGCGCATTTATATTGTCTTTTTAATCAACTGCGACCTCCACTACTCTTCCAAGGGCCATTAAAACCATGTTGTTAAGCTACTTTGACCTCCACGTCAATTCCACGGGGCATTAAAACCGTCAATTTAAACCACTCTGAACTCCACAGCTCTAGCAAGGGGCATCGATATTGTCTTTTTATTCGAATGTAACCTCCAGCACTCTACCAAGGGGCATTGATATTGTCTTTTTATTCCACTGCAACTACCACCTCTTTTCCAAGGGGCATTAAAACCGTCTTGTTAAGCTAATGTGACCTCCGCGTCTCTTTCACGGGGCATTGATATTGTCTTTTTATTCCACTGTAACCTCCACCACTCTGCCAAGGGGCATTGATATTGTCTTTTTTTTCCACTGGGACCTTCACCACTCTTCCAAGTGGCATTGATATTGTCTTTTTAATCCACTGCGACCTCCACCACTCTTCCAAGGGGCATTAAAACCGTATTGTTAAGCTACTGTAACCTCCACGTCTCTTCCAAGGTGCATTAAAACCATCAATTTAAACCACTCTGAACTCCACAGCTCTTGCAAGAGGCATTGATATTGTCTTTTTACTCCACTGTAACCTGCAGCACTCTTTCAAGGGGCATTGATATTGTCTTTTTATTCCACTACGACTTCCACCACTCTCCCAAGGTGCATTAAAAATATCTTGTTTAACTATTGTAACGTCCATGTCTATTCCACGGGGCATTGAAATTGTCTTTTTATTCCACTGCAACCTCCACCACTCTTCCAAGGGGTATTGACATTGCCTTTTTATTCCACTGCTAATTCCACCTCTCTTCCAAGGGTCCTTAAAACCATCTGTTTAAACCACTCTGAACTCCACAGCTCTTCCAAGGGGCATTTGTATTGTCTTTTTATTCCACTCTAACCTAAAACACTCTTCCAAGTTGCATTGACATTGTCTTTTTATTCCACTGCAACTTCCAACTCTCTTCCAAGGGGCATTAAAACCGTATTGTTAAGCTACTGTGACCTTCACGTCTCTTTCACAGGGCATTGATATTATCTTTTTATTCCACTGTAACCTCCACCACTCTTCCAAGGGGCATTGATATTGTCTTTTTTTTCCACTGGGACCTTCACCACTCTTCCAAGTGGCATTGATATTGTCTTTTTAATCCACTGCGACCTCCACCACTCTTCCAAGGGGCATTAAAACCGTATTGTTAAGCTACTGTGACCTCTACGTCTCTTCCAAGGGGCATTAAACCCGTCTGGTTAAACCACTCTGAACTCCACAGCTCTTCCAAGGGGCATTTATTTTGTCTTTTTATTCCACTGGGACCTCCACCACTCTTCCAATGGGCATTGTTATTGTCTTTTTAATCACCTGTAACCTCCACCACTCTTCCAAGGGGCATTAAAACCATCTTGATAAGCTACTTTGACCTCCACGTCCCTTCCACGGGGCATTGATGTTGTCTTTTTATTCCACTGCGACCTCCACCACTCTTCCAGGGGCATTGATATTGTCTTATTAATCCACTGCAAACTCCACCACTCTTCCAAGGGGCATTAAAGCCATCTTGTTATGCTACTGTGACGTCAACTTCTCTTCCAAGGGGCATTAAAACCATCTGGTTAAACCACTCTGAACTCCACAGCTCTTCCAAGGGGCATTTGTATTGTCTTTTTATTCCACTCTAACCTCCATCACTCTTCCAAGGGGCATTGACATTGTCTTTTTATTCCACTGCGACCTCCACCACTCTTCCAAGTGGCATTAAAACCATATTGTTAAGCTAGAGTGACCTCCACATCTCTTCCACGGGGCATTGATATTGTCTTTTTATTCCACTGTAACCTCCACTAATCTTCCAAGGGGCATTGATATTGTTTTTTTCTTCCACTGCGACCTCCACCACTCTTCCAAGGGGCATTAAAACCGTCTTGTTAAATTACAGTGACCTCCACGTCTCTTCCAAGGAGCGTTAAAACCGTCCGGTTATACCACTCTGAACTCCACAGCTCTTCCAAGGGGCATTATTATTGTCTTTTTATTCCACTGTAACCTCCACCACTCTTCTAAGGGGCATTGATATTGTCTTTTTATTCCACTGCGACCTCCACTAGTCCTCCAAGAGACATTAAAGCAGTCTTGTTAAGCTACTGTGACCTCCATGTTTCTTCCATGGGGCATTGAAATTGTCTTTTTATTCCACTGTAACCTCCACCACTCGTCCAAGGGGCATTGATATTGTCTTTTTATTCCACTGCAACCTCCACCACTTTTCCAAGGGGCTTTGATAATGCCTTTTTATTCCACTGCGACCTCCACCACTCTTCCAAGGCTCATTGATATTGTCTTTTTAATCCACTGCGACCTCCACCACTCTTCCAAGGGGCATTAAAACAGTATTGTTAAGATACTGTAACCTCCACCTCTCTTCCAAGGTGCATTAAAACCGTCAATTTAAACGACTCTGAACTCCACAACTCTTGCAAGAGGCATTGATATTGTCTTTTTAATCCACAGTTACCTCCACCAATCTTTCAAGGGGCATTGATATTGTTTTTTTATTCTACTGCGACCTCCACTACTCTTCCAAGGGGCATTGATATTGTCTTTTTATTCCTCTGTGACCTCCACCACTCTTCTAAGGCGCATTTATATTGTCTTTTTAATCAACTGCGACCTCCACTACTCTTCCAAGGGCCATTAAAACCATGTTGTTAAGCTACTTTGACCTCCACGTCAATTCCACGGGGCATTAAAACCGTCAATTTAACCCACTCTGAACTCCACAGCTCTTGCAAGGGGCATTGATATTGTCTTTTTATTCGAATGTAACCTCCAGCACTCTACCAAGGGGCATTGATATTGTCTTTTTATTCCACTGCAACTACCACCTCTCTTCCAAGGGGCATTAAAACCGTCTTGTTAAGCTAATGTGACCTCCGCGTCTCTTTCACGGGGCATTGATATTGTCTTTTTATTCCACTGTAACCTCAACCACTCTGCCAAGGGGCATTGATATTGTCTTTTTTTTCCACTGGGACCTTCACCACTCTTCCAAGTGGCATTGATATTGTCTTTTTAATCCACTGCGACCTCCACCACTCTTCCAAGGGGCATTAAAACCGTATTGTTAAGCTACAGTGACCTCCACGTCTCTTCCAAGGTGCATTAAAACCGTCAATTTAAACCACTTTGAAATCCACAGCTCTTGCAAGAGGCATTGATATTGTCTTTTTATTCCACTGCAACCTACAGCACTCTTTCAAGAGGCATTGATATTGTCTTTTTATTCCACTACGACTTCCACCACTCTCCCAAGGTGCATTAAAAACATCTTGATTAGCTAATATAACGTCCATGTCTATTCCAGGAGGCATTGATATTGTCTTTTTATTCCACTGTATCCTCCACCACTCTTCCATTGGGTATTGATATTGTCTTTTTATTCCACTGCAACTTCCACCTCTCTTCTAAGGGGCATTGATATTGTCTTTTTAATCCACTGCGACCTCCACCACTCTTCCAAGAGGCATTAAAACAGTCTTGTTAAGCTACTGTGACCTCCAAGTCTCTTCCACGAGGCATTGATATTGTCTTTTTATTCCACTGCAACCTCCACATCTCTTCCAAGTGGAATTGATATTGTCTTTTTATTCCACTGCGACCTCCACCTCTCTTCTAAGGGGCATTGATATTGTCTTTTTACTCCACTGCGACCTCCACCACTCTTCCAAGGGGCAATAAAACATTATTGATAAGCTATTGTGACCTCCACGTCTCTTCCAAGGTGCATTAAAACTGTCAGGTTAAACTACTCTGCACTCCACAGCTCTTCCAAGAGGCATTGATGTTGTCTTTTTATTCGACTGTAACCTCCACCACTCTTCCAAGGGGCATTGATTTTGTCTTTTTAATCCACTGCGACCTCCATCACTCTTCCAAGAAGCATTAAAACCGTCTTGTTTAGCTACTGTGACCTCCACATCTATTCCACGGTGCCTTAAAACCTTCTGGTTAAACCACTGTGAACTCCATAGCCCTTCGAAGGGGCATTGATATTGTCTTTTAATTTATTGTGACTTCCACCACTGTTCCAAGGGGCATTAATATTGTCTTTTTATTCCACGGCGACCTCCACCACTCTTCCAAGGGTCATTGATATTGTCTTTTTATTCCACTGTAACCTCCACCACTCTTCCAAGGGGCATTGATATTGTTGTTTTATTCCACTGCGACCTCCACCTCTCTTCCAAGGTGCATTAAAACCATCTGGTTAAGCTACTGTGACCTCCAAGTCTCTTCCACGAGGCATTGATATTGTCTTTTTATTCCACTGCAACCTCCATATCTCTTCCAAGTGGAATTGATATTGTCTTTTTATTCCACTGCGACCTCCACCTCTCTTCTAAGGGGCATTGATATTGTCTTTTTACTCCACTGCGACCTTCACCACTCTTCCAAGGGGCATTAAAACATTATTGATAAGCTACTGTGACCTCCACGTCTCTTCCAAGGGGCATTAAAACCGTCAGGTTAAACTACTCTGCACTCCACAGCTCTTCCAAGAGGCATTGATGTTGTCTTTTTATTCGACTCTAACCTCCACCACTCTTCCAAGGGGCATTGATTTTGTCTTTTTAATCCACTGCGACCTCCATCATTCTTCCAAGAAGCATTAAAACCGTCTTGTTTAGCTACTGTGACCTCCACGTCTATTCCACGGTGCCTTAAAACCTTCTGGTTAAACCACTGTGAACTCCATAGCCCTTCGAAGGGGCATTGATATTGTCTTTTTATTTTATTGTGACTTCCACCACTGTTCCAAGGGGCATTAATATTGTCTTTTTATTCCACTGCGACCTCCACCACTCTTCCAAGGGGCATTGACATTGTCTTTTTATTCCACTGCAACTTCCAACTCTCTTCCAAGGGGCATTAAAACCGTATTGTTAAGCTACTGTGACCTCCACGTCTCTTTCACAGGGCATTGATATTATCTTTTAATTCCACTGTAACCTCCACCACTCTTCCAAGGGGCATTGATATTGTCTTTTTTTTCCACTGGGACCTTCACCACTCTTCCAAGTGGCATTGATATTGTCTTTTTAATCCACTGCGACCTCCACCACTCTTCCAAGGGGCTTTAAAACCGTATTGTTAAGCTACTGTGACCTCTACGTCTCTTCCAAGGGGCATTAAACCCGTCTGGTTAAACCACTCTGAACTCCACAGCTCTTCCAAGGGGCATTGATATTGTCTTTTTATTCCACTGTAACCTCCACCACTCTTCCAAGTGGCATTTATTTTGTATTTTTATTTCACGGGGACCTCCACCACTCTTCCAAGGGGCAATAAAACCATCTTGATAAGCTACTGTGACCTCCACGTCCCTTCCACGGGGCATTGGTGTTGTCTTTTTATTCCACTGCGACCTCCACCACTCTTCCAGGGACATTGATATTGTCTTATTAATCCACTGCGAACTCCACCACTCTTCCAAGGGGCATTAAAGCCATCTTGTTATGCTACTGTGACGTCGACTTCTCTTCCAAGGGGCATTAAAACCATCTGGTTAAACCACTCTGAACTCCACAGCTCTTCCAATGGGCATTTGTATTGTCTTTTTATTCCACTCTAACCTCCATCACTCTTCCAAGGGGCATTGACATTGTCTTTTTATTCCACTGCGACCTCCACCACTCTTCCAAGTGGCATTAAAACCATATTGTTAAGCTACAGTGAACTACACATCTCTTCCACGAGGCATTGATATTGTCTTTTTATTCCACTGTAACCTCCACTAATCTTCCAAGGGGCATTGATATTGTTTTTTTATTCCACTGCGACCTCCACCACTCTTCCAAGGGGCATTAAAACCATCTTGTTAAATTACAGTGACCTCCTCGTCTCTTCCAAGGAGCGTTAAAACCGTCCGGTTATACCACTCTGAACTCCACAGCTCTTCCAAGGGGCATTATTATTGTCTTTTTATTCCACTGTAACCTCCACCACTCTTCTAAGGGGCATTGATATTGTCTTTTTATTCCACTGCGACCTCCACTAGTCCTCCAAGAGGCATTAAAGCAGTCTTGTTAAGCTACTGTGACCTCCACGTTTCTTCCATGGGGCATTGAAATTGTCTTTTTATTCCACTGTAACCTCCACCACTCGTCCAAGGGGCATTGATATTGTCTTTTTATTCCACTGCAACCTCCACCACTTTTCCAAGGGGCATTAAAACAGTATTTTTAAGATACTGTAACCTCCACCTCTCTTCCAAGGTGCATTAAAACCGTCAATTTAAACGACTCTGAACTCCACAACTCTTGCAAGAGGCATTGATATTGTCTTTTTACTCCACTGTATCCTACAGCAGTCTTTCAAGGGGCATTGATATTGTCTTTTTATTCCACTACGACTTCCACCACTCTCCCAAGGTGCATTAAAAACATCTTGTTTAGCTGCTGTAACCTCCATGTCTATTCCACGGTGCATTGATTTTGTCTTTTTATTCCACTGTATCCTCCACCACTTTTCCAAGGGGTATTGATATTGTCTTTTAATTCCACTGCGACTTCCACCTCTCTGCTAAGGGGCATTGATATTGTCTTTTTAATCCACTGCGACCTCCACCACTCTTCCAAGAGGCATTAAAACAGTCTTGTTAAGCTGCTGTGACATACACATCTCTTCCAAGGGGCATTAAAACCATTTGGTTAAACCACTCTGAACTCCACAGCTTTTCCAAGGGGCATTGATATTGTCTTTTTATTCCACTGTAACCTTCACCATTATTCCAAGGTGTATTGATATTGTCTTTTTAATGCACTGTGACCTCCACCACTCTTCCAAGGGGCATTAAAACCATCTGGTTAAACCACTCTGAACTCCATAACTCTTTCAAGATGCATTGATATTGTCTTTTTATTTCACTGTAACCTCCACCACTCTTTCAAGGGGCATTGATATTGTCTTTTTATTCTACTGTAACCTCCACCACTCTTCCAAGGGCCATTGATATTGTCTTTTTATTTCACTGCGACCTCTGCCACTCTTCCAAAGGGCATTGATATTGTCTTTTATTCCACTGTAACCTCCACCACTGTTCTTAGGGGCATTAAAACCGTCTTGTTAAGCTACTGTGACCTCCACGTCTCTTCCACAGGGCATTGTTATTGTCTTTTTATTCCACTGCGATCTCCACCACTCTGCCAAGGGGCATTAAAACCGTCTTGTGAAGCTACTGTGATGTCCACTTCTCTTCCAACTGCCATTGATATTGCTTTTCATTCCACTGTAACCTCCACCACTCTTCCAAGGGGCATTGATATTGTCTTTTTATTCCACTGTGACCTCCACCACTCTTCCAAGGTTCATTGATATTGTCTTTTTAATCCACTTCGACCTCCAACACTCTTCCAAGGGGAATTAAAAACGTCTTGTTAAGCTACTGTGACCTCCACGTCTCTTCCAAGGGGCACTAAAACCGTTTGGTTAAACCAATGTGTACTCCACAGCTCTTCAAAGGGGCATTGATATTGTCTTTTTATTTCACTGTAACTTCCACCACTCTTTCAAGTGCCATTGATATTGTATTTTTATTCCACTGTGACCTCCACGACTCTTCCAAGGGGCATTAAAACCGTCTTGTTAAGCTACTGTGACCTCCAAGTCTCTTCCAAGGGGCATTAAAAAAGTCTGGTTAAGCCTCTCTGAACTCCGCAGCTCTTCCAAGAGGCATTGATATTGTCTTTTTATTCGACTGTAACCTCAACCACTCTTCCAAGGAGCATTAAAACCGTCTTGTTAAGCTACTGTGACCTCCACGTCTCTTCCAAGGGGCATTGATAATGTCATTTTATTCCACTTCGACCTCCACCACTCTTCCAAAGCTCATTGATATAGTCTTTTTAATCCACTCCGACCTCCACCACTCTTCCAAGGGGCATTAAAACCGTTTTGTTAAGCTATTTTGACCTCCACATCTCTTCCACGGGGCATTGACATTGTCGTTTTATTTAACTGTAACTCCACCACTGTTCCAAGGGGCATTGATATTGTCTTTTTATTCCACTGTAACCACCATCACTCTTCCAAGGGGCATTGATATTGTCTTTTTATTCAACTGTAACCTCCACTACTCTTCTAAGGGGCATTGATATTGTCTTTTCAATACACTGCGACCTCCACCACTCTTCAAAGGGGCATTAAAACAGTCTTGATAAGCTAATGTGACCTCCACGTCTCTTCCACGTGGCATTGATATTGTCTTTTTATTCCACTGCGACCTCCACATCTCTTCCAAGGGGAATTGATATTGTCTTTTTATTCCACTGCGACCTCCACCACTCTTCTAAGGGGCATTGATATTGTCTTTTCAATACACTGCGACCTCCTCCACTCTTCAAAGGGGCATTAAAACAGTCTTGATAAGCTACTGTGACCTCCACGTCTCTTCCAAGGGGCATTAAACCGTCTGGTTAAACCACTCTGTACTCCACAGCTCTTCAAAGAGGCATTGATATTGACTTTTTATTCGACTGTAACCTCCACCACTCTTCCAAGGGGCATTATAACCGTCTTGTTATGCTACTGTGACCTCCACGTCCCTTCCAAGGGGCATTGATCTTGTCTATTTATTCCACTATAACCTCCACCACTCTTCCAAGGGGCATTGATATTCTCTTTTTATTCCACTGTAACCTCCACCAATCTTCCAAGGGGCATTGATATTGTCTTTTTATTCCACTGCGACCTCCACCACTCTCCTAAGGGGCATTGATATTGTCTTTTAAATCCACAACAATCTCCACCACTCTTCCAAGGGGCATTAAAACAGTCTTGTAAAGCTACTGTGACCTCCTCGTCTCTTCCCAGGGGCATTAAAACCGTCTGGTTAAACATTCTGAACTCCACAACTCTTCCATGGGGCATTGATATTATCTTTTTAATTCACTGTAACCTCCACCACTCTTCCAAGGGGCATTGATTTTGTCTTTTTATTCCACTGCGACCTCTACCACTCTTCCATTGGGCATTGATATTGTCTTTTTAATCCACTGCAACCTCCACCACTCTTCCAAGGGGCATTAAAGCCGTCTTGTTAAGCTACTCTCACGTCCATGTCTATTCCATGGGGCATTGATATTGTCTTTTTATTCCACTGTAACCTCCACCACTCTTCCAAGTGGCATTGACATTGTCTTTTTATTCCACTGCGACTTCCACCTCTCTTCTAAGGTGCATTGATATTGTCCTTTTAATGCACTTGACCTCCACCACTCTACCAAGGGGCATTAAAACAGTCTTTTTAAGCTACTGTGACCTCCACGTCTCTTCCAATGGGCATTGATATTGTCTTATTATTCCACTGTAACCTCCACCACTCTACCAAGGGGCATTGATTTTGTCTTTTTATTCCACTGCGACCTCCAGCACTCTTCAAATGGGCATTGTTATTGTCTTTTTAATCCCCTGCAACCTCCACCACTCTTCCAAGGGGCATTAAAACTGTCTTGTTAAGCTACTGTGGCCTCCACGTCCCTTCCACGGGGCATTGATATTATCTTTTTATTCCACTGCGACCTCCACCACTCTTCCAAGGGTCATTGATATTGTCTGTTTAATCCACTGCGAACTTCACCACTCTTCCAAGGGGCATTAAAACCGTCTTGTTATGCTACTGTGACGTCGACTTCTCCTCCAAGGGGCATTAAAACCATCTGGTTAAACCACTCTTAACTCCACATCTCTTCCAAGGGGCATTTGTATTGTCTTTTTATTCCACTCTATAATCCACCACTCTTCCAAGGGGCATTGACATTGTCTTTTTATTCCACTGCGACCTCCACAACTCTTCCAAGGGGCATTAAAACCGTATTGTTAAGCTACAGTGACCTCCACATCTCTTCCACGGGGCATTGATATTGTCTTTTTATACCACTGTAACCTCCACCAATCTACCAAGGGGCATTGATATTGTCTTTTTATTCCACTGTAGCCTCCACCACTCTTCCAAGGGGCATTGATTTTGTCTTTTTAATCCCCTGCAACCTCCACCACTCCTCCAAAGGACATTAAAACCGTCTTGTTAAGCTACTGTGACCTCCACGTCCCTTCCACGGTGCATTGATATTGTCTTTTTAATCCACTGCGAACTCCACCACTCTTCCAAAGGGCATTAACACCATCTGGTTAAACCACTCTGAGTTCCACATCTCTTCCAAGGGGCATTTGTATTGTCTTTTTATTCCACTCTAACCTCCACCACTCTTTCAAGGGGCATTGACATTGTCTTTTTATTCCACTGCGACCTCCACCACTCTTCCAAGGGGCATTAAAACCACATTGTTAAGCTACAGTGACCTCCACACCTCTTCCACGCGGCATTAATATTGTCTTTTTATTCCACTGTAACCTCCACCAATCTTCCAAGGGGCATTGATATTGGTTTTTTATTCCACTGCGACCTCCACAACTCTTCCAAGGGGCATTAAAACCGTCTTGTTAAGTTACTGTGACCTCCACGTCTCTTCCAAGGAGCGTTAAAACCATCTGTTTATACCACTCTGAACTCCACAGCTCTTCCAAGGGGCATTATTATTGTCTTTTTATTCCACTGTAACCTCCACCACTCTTCCAAGGGGCATTGAAATTGTCTTTTTATTTGACTGCGACCTCCACCAGTCCTCCAAGAGGCATTAAAACCATATTGTTAAGCTACTGTGACCTCCACGTCTCTTCAACGGGGCATTGATATTGTCTTTTTATTCCACTGCGACCTCCACCACTCTTCCAAGGTGCATTGATAATGTCTTTTCATTCCACTTCGACCTCCACCACTCTTCCAAGGCTCATTGATATTGTGTTTTTAATCCACTGCGACCTCCACCACTCTTCCAAGGGGCATTAAAACCGTCTTATTAAGCTATTATGACCTACACATCTCTTCCACGGGGCATTGATATTGTCTTTTTATTTAACTGTAACCTTCACCACTGTTACAAGGGGCATTGATATTGTCCTTAAATTCCACTGTAACCTCCATCGCTCTTCCAAGGGGCATTGATATTGTTTTTTTATTCAACTGTAACCTCCACCACTCTTCCAAGGGGCATTGATATTGTCTTTTTATTCGACTGCGACCTCCACCACTCTTCCAAGGGGCATTCATATTGTCTTCTTAATCCACTGCGACCTCCACCACTCTTCCAAGGGGCATTAAAATCGTCTTGTTAAGCTACTGTTACCTCCACTTCCCTTCCAAGGGGCATTAAAACCGTCAATTTAAACCACTCTGAACTCCACAGCTCTTCCAAGGGGCATTGATATTGTCTTTTTATTCCAATGTAACCTCCAGCACTTTTCCAAGGGGCATTGATATTGTCTTTTTATTCCACTGCAACTTCCACCTCTCTTTCAAGGGGCATTAAAACCATCTTGTTAAGCTACTGTGACCTCCACGTCTCTTTCACGGGGCATTGATATTGTCTTTTTATTCCACTGTAACCTCCACCACTCTTCCAAGGGGCATTGATATCGTCTTTTTATTCCACTGGAACCTTCACCACTCTTCCAAGTGGCATTGATATTGTCTTTTTAATCTACTGCGACCTCCATCACTCTTCCAAGAAGCATTAAAACCGTCTTGTTTAGCTACTGTGACCTCCACGTCTATTCCACGGTGCCTTAAAACCTTCTGGTTAAACCACACTGAACTCCACGGCTCTTCCAAGGGGCAATGATATTGTCTTTTTATTCCACTGTAACCTCCACCACTCTTCCAAGGGGTATTGATATTGTCTTTTTATTTTACTGCGACCTCCACCACTCTTCCAAGGATCATTAATATTGTCTTTTTATTCCACTGCGACCTCCACCACTCTTCCAAGGGTCATTGATATTGTCCTTTTATTCCACTGTAACCTCCACCACTCTTCCAAGGGGCATTGATATTGTCTTTTTATTCCACTGCGACCGCCGCATCTTTTCCAATAGGAATTGATATTGTTTTTTTAATCCACTGCGACCACCACCTCTTCCAAGTGGCATTAAAACAGTCTTGATATGCTACTGTGACCTCCTCGTCTCTACCAAGGGGCATTAAACGGTCTGGTTAAACCACTCTGTATTCCACAGCTCTTCCAAGAGGCATTGATATTGTCTCTGTTATCCACTGCGACCTCCACCCCTCTTCCAAGGGTCTTTGATATTGTCTTTTTATCCATTGCGACCTCCACCACTCTTTCAATGGGCATTAAAACCGTATTGTTATGCTACTGTGAACTCCACGTCCCTTCCACGGGGCATTGATATTGTCTTTTTATTCCATTGCGACCTCCACCACTCTTCCAAGGGCATTAAAACCGTCTTGTTAAGCTGCTGTGACCTCCAAGTCTCTAACAAGGGGCTTAAAAACCGTCTGGTTAAACCGCTCTGAGCTCCACAGCTCTTCCAAGAGGCATTGACAATGTCTTTTTATTCCATTGTAACCTTCTGCACTCTTCCAAGTGCATTGATGTTGTCTTTTTATTCCTGTGCGACGTCCATGACTCTTCCAAGGGGCATTAAAACCGTCTTGTTAAGCTACTGTGACCTTCAAGTTTCTTACACAGGGCATTGATATTGTCTTTTTATTCCACTGTAACCTCCACCACTCTTCCAAGGGGCATTGATATTGTCTTTTTATTCCACTGTGACCTCCACCTATCTTCCAAGGGGCATTGAAATTGTCTTTTTATTCCACTGCGACCTCCACCACTCTATTAAGGGGCATTCAAATTGTCTTTTTAATCCACTGCTACCTCCACCACTCTTCCAAAGGGCATTAAAAACGTCTTGTTAAGCTACTGTCACCTCCATATCCCTTCCAAGGGGCATTAAAACCGTCAATTTAAACCACTCTGAACTCCACAGCTCTTACAAGGGGCATTGATATTGTCTTTTTATTCCACTGCAACTTCCACCTCTCTTCCAAGGGGCATTAAAAACATCTTGTTAAGCTACTGTGACCTCCACGTCTCTTTCACGGGGCATTGATATTGTCTTTTTATTCCACTGGGACCTTCACCACTCTTCCAAATGGCATTGATATTGTCTTTTTAATCCACTGCGACCTCCACCACTCTTCCAAGGGGCATTATAACCGTATTTGTTAAGCTACTGTGACCTCCACGTCTCTACCAAGGTGCATTAAAACCGTCAATTTAATCCACTCTGTACTCCACAGCTCTTGCAAGAGGCATTGATATTTTCTTTTTACTCCACTGTAAACTACAGCACTCTTTCAAGGGGCATTGATATTGTCTTTTTATTCCACTACGACTTCCACCACTCTCCCAAGGAAAATTTAAAACATCTTGTTTAGCTACTGTAACGTCCATGTCTATTCCAAGGGGCATTGATATTGTCTTTTTATTCCACTGTATCCTCCACCACTCTTCCAAGGGGTATTGATATTGTCTTTTTATTCCACTGCGACTTCCACCTCTCTTCTAAGGGGCATTGATATAGTCTTTTTAATCCACTGCGACCTCCACCACTCTTCCAAGAGGCATTAAAACAGTCTTGTTAAGCTACTGTGACCTCCACATCTCTTCCAAGGGGCATTAAAACCGTCTGGTTAAACCAATCTGAACTCCACAGCTCTACCAAGGGGCATTGATATTGTCTTTTTATTCCACTATAACCTCCACCATTCTTCCAAGGGGTATTGATATTGTCTTTTTAATGCACTGTGACCTCCACCACTCTTCCAAGGGGCATGAAAACCATCTGGTTAAACCACTCTGAACTCCATAGCTCTTTCAAGAGGCATTGATATTGTCTTTTTATTTCACTGTAACCTCCACCACTCTTTCAAAGGGCATTTATATTGTCTTTTTATTCCACTGCGACCTCCACCACTCTTCCAAGGGGCATTAAAACTGTCTTGTTAAGCTACTGTGACCTCCACGTGTTTTCCACGGGGCATTGATATTGTCTTTTTAACTACTGTGACCTCCACCACTTTTCCAAGGGCAATAAAACTGTCTTGTTAATCTACTGTGACATCCTCGTCTCTTCCAAGGGGCAATAAAACCATCTATTTAAACCACTCTGAACTCCACAGCTCTTCCAAGGGGCATTGGTATTTTTTTTTTTTTAACTCTAACCTCCACCACTCTTCCAAGGGGCATTGACATTGTCTTTTTATTCCACTGCGACTTCCATCATTCTTCCAAGGGGCATTGATATTGTCTTTTTATTCCACTGCCACCTCCACCACTCTTCCAAGGGGCATTGATATTGTCTTTTTAATCCACTGCGACCTCCACCACTTTTCCAAGGGGCATTTAAAGCATCTTTTTAAGCTACTGTGACCTCCACGTCACTTCCAATGGGCATTAAAACCATTTGGTTAAACCACTCTGAACTCCACAGCTCTTCCAAGGGGCATTGGTATTGTCTTTTTATTCCACTCTAACCTCCACCACTCTTCCAATGGGCATTGAGATTGTCTTTTTATTCCACTGCGACCTCCACTATTCTTCCAAGGGGCATTAAAACTGTCTTGTTAAGCTACAGTAACCTCCACATCTCTTCCACGGGGCATTGATATTGTCTTTAACTTCCACTGTAACCTCCACCACTCTACCAAGGGGCATTGATATTGTATTTTTATTCAACTGCGACCTCCACCACTCTTCCAAAGGGCATTGATATTGTCTTTTATTCCACTGCGACCTCCACCACTCTTCCAAGGGGCATTAAAATCGTCTTGTTAAGCTACTGTGACCTCCACGTCCCTTCCACTGGGCATTGATATTGTCTTTTTATTCCACTGCGACCTCCACCACTCTTCCAAGGGGCATTGATATTGTCTTTTTAATCCACTGCGCCCTCCACCACTCTTCCAAGGGACATTGATATTGTCTTTTTATTCCACTGCGACCTTCACCCCTCTTCCAAGGAACATTGATATTGTCTTTTTATTCCACTGCGACCTCCACCACTGTTCTAAGGGGCATTAAAACCGTCTTGTTAAGCTACTGTGACCTCCATGTCTCTTCCACAGGGCATTGTTATTGTCTTTTTATTCCACTGCGACCCCCAACACTCTGCCAAGGGACATTAAAACCGTCTTGTTAAGCTACTGTGATGTCCACGTCTCTTCCACGGGGCATTGATATTGTCTTTTTATTCCACTGTAACCTCCACCACTCTTCCAAGGGGCAATGATATTTTCTTTTTATTCCACTGCGACCTCCACCACTCTTCCAAGGTTCATTGATATTGTCTTTTTATTCCACTGCGACCTCCAACACTCTGCCAAGGGACATTAAAACCGTCTTGTTAAGCTACTGTGATGTCCACGTCTCTTCCACGGGGAATTGATATTGTCTTTTTATTCCACTGTAACCTCCACCACTCTTCCAAGGGGCATTGATATTGTCTTTTTATTCCACTGTGACCTCCACCTATCTTCCAAGGGGCATGGATATTGTCTTTTTATTCCACTGCGACCTCCACCACTCTCCTAAGGGGCATTGATATTGTCTTTTAAATCCACAACGATCTCCACCACTCTTTCAAGGGGCATTAAAACTGTCTCGTTAAGCTACTGTGACCTCCTCGTCTCTTCCAAGGGGCATTAAAACCGTCTGGTTAAACACTCTGAACTCCACAGCTCTTACAAGAGGCATTGATATTGTCGTTTTATTCGACTGTAACATCCACCACTCTACTAAGCGGCATTGATATTGTCTTTTTATTCTACTGCGACCTCCACCTCTCTTCCAAGGGGCATTAAAACCGTCTTGTGAAGCTACTGTGACCTCCACGTCCCTTCCACAGGGCATTGATTTCCTCTTTTTATTCCACTGCTACCTCCACCACTCTTCCAAGGGGCATTGATATTGTCTTTTTAATCCTCTGCGACCTCCACCACTCTTCCAAGGGGCATTGATATTGTCTTTTTAATCCACGCTGACCTCCATGTCTCTTCCAAGGGGCATTAAAACCGTCAATTTAAACCACTCTGAACTCCACAGCTCTTCCAAGGAGCACTGGTATTGTCTTTTTATTCCACTCTAACCTCCACCACTCTTCCAAGGGGCATTGACATTGTCTATTTATTCCACTGCGACCTCCACCACTCTTCCAAGGGGCATAAAGACCATCTTGTTAAGCAACAGTGACCTCCACAACTCTTCCATGGGGCATTGATACTGTCTTTTTATTCCACTGTAACCTCCACCACTCTTCCAGGGGGCATTAATTTTGTCTTTTTATTCCACTGCGACCTCCACCACTCTTCCAAGGGGCATTAAAGCTGTCTTGTTAAGCTACTGTCACGTCCATGTCTATTCCACGGGGCATTGATATTGTCTTTTTATTCCACTGTATCTCCACCACTCTACCAAGTGGCAATGACATTGTCTTTTTATTATACTGCGACTTCCACCTCTCTTCTAAGGGGCATTGATATTGTCTTTTTAATCCACTGCGACCTCCACCACTCTACCAAGGGTCATTAAAACAGTCTTATTAAGCTACTGTGACCTCCTCGTCTCTTCCAAGGGGCATTAAAACGTCTGGTTAAACCACTCTGAACTCCACAGCTCTTCCAAGGGGCATTGATATTGTCTTTTTATTCCACTGTAACCTCCACCACTCTTCCAAGGGGCATTGATTTTGTCTTTTTATTCCACTGCGACCTCCACCACTCTTCCAATGGGCTTTGTTGTTGTCTTTTTAATCCACTGCAACCTCCACCACTCTTCCAAGGGGAATTAAAACCGTCTTGTTAAGCTACTGTGTCCTCCTCGTCCCTTCCACGGGGCATTGATATTGTCGTTTTATTCTACTGCGACCTCCACCACTCTTCCAAGGGGCATTGATATTGTCTTTTTAATCCACTGCGAACTCCACCACTCTTCCAAGGGGCATTAAAACCGTATTGTTATGCTACTGTGACGTCGACTTCTCTTCCAAGGGGCATTAACATCATCTGGTTAAACCACTCTGAACTCCACAGCTCTTCCAAGGGGCATTTGTATTGTCTTTTTATTCCACTCTAACCTCCACCACTCTTCCAAGGGGCATTGACATTGTCTTTTTATTCCACTGCGACCTCCTCCACTCTTCCAAGAGGCATTAAAACCATCTTGTTAAGCTACTGTGACCTCCACGTCTCTTCCACGGGGCACTGAAATTGTCGTTTTATTCCACTGTAACCTCCACCACTCGTCCAAGAGGCATTGATATTGTCTTTTTATTCCAATGCGACCTCCACCACTCTACCAAGGGGCATTGATAATGTCTTTTTATTCCACTGCGACCTCCACCACTCTTCCAAGGCTCATTGATATTGTCTTTTTATTCCACTGCGACCTGCACCACTCTTCCAAGGGGCATTCAAATTGTCTTTTTAATCCACTGCGACCTCCACCACTTTTCCAAAGGGCATTAAAACCGTCTTGTTAAGCTACTGTCACCCCCACATCCCTTCCAAGGGGCATTAAAACCGTCAATTTAAACCACTCTGAACTCCACAGCTCTTACAAGGGGCATTGATATTGTCTTTTTATTCCACTGCAACTTCCACCTCTCTTCCAAGGGGCATTAAAAAGCCTTGTTAAGCTACTGTGACCTCCACCTCTCTTTCACGGGGCATTGATATTGTCTTTTTATTCCACTGGGACCTTCACCACTCTTCGAAATGGCATTGATATTGTCTTTTTAATCCACTGCGACCTCCACCACTCTTCCAAGGGGCATTATAACCGTATTTGTTAAGCTACTGTGACCTCCACGTCTCTACCAAGGTGCATTAAAACCGTCAATTTAATCCACTCTGAACTCCACAGCTCTTGCAAGAGACATTGATATTTTCTTTTTACTCCACTGTAACCTACAGCACTCTTTCAAGGGGCATTGATATTGTCTCTTTATTCCACTACGACTTCCACCACTCTCCCAAGGAAAATTTAAAACATCTTGTTTAGCTACTGTAACGTCCATGTCTATTCCAAGGGGCACTGATATTGTCTTTTTATTCCACTGTATCCTCCACCACTCTTCCAAGGGGTATTGATATTTTCTTTTTATTCCACTGCGACTTCCACCTCTCTTCTAAGGGGCATTGATATAGTCTTTTTAATCCACTGCGACCTCCACCACTCTTCCAAGAGGCATTAAAACAGTCTTGTTAAGCTACTGTGACCTCCACATCTCTTCCAAGGGGCATTAAAACCGTCTGGTTAAACCAATCTGAACTCCACAGCTCTACCAAGGGGCATTGATATTGTCTTTTTATTCCACTATAACCTCCACCATTCTTCCAAGGGGTATTGATATTGTCTTTTTAATGCACTGTGACCTCCACCACTCTTCCAAGGGGCATGAAAACCATCTGGTTAAACCACTCTGAACTCCATAGCTCTTTCAAGAGGCATTGATATTGTCTTTTTATTTCACTGTAACCTCCACCACTCTTTCAAAGGGCATTTATATTGTCTTTTTATTCCACTGCGACCTCCACCACTCTTCCAAGGGGCATTAAAACTATCTTATTTAGCTACTGTGACCTCCACGTCTCTTCCAAGGGGCAATAAAACCATCTATTTAAACCACTCTGAACTCCACAGCTCTTCCAAGGGGCATTGGTATTTTTTTTTTTTTTAACTCTAACCTCCACCACTCTTCCAAGGGGCATTGACATTGTCTTTTTATTCCACTGCGACTTCCATCATTCTTCCAAGGGGCATTGATATTGTCTTTTTATTCCACTGCCATCTCCACCACCCTTCCAAGGGGCATTGATATTGTCTTTTTAATCCACTGCGACCTCCACCACTTTTCCAAGGGGCATTTAAAGCCTCTTTTTAAGCTACTGTGACCTCCACGTCACTTCCAATGGGCATTAAAACCATTTGGTTAAACCACTCTGAACTCCACAGCTCTTCCAAGGGGCATTGGTATTGTCTTTTTATTCCACTCTAACCTCCACCACTCTTCCAATGGGCATTGACATTGTCTTTTTATTCCACTGCGACCTCCACGATTCTTCCAAGGGGCATTAAAACTGTCTTGTTAAGCTACAGTAACCTTCACATCTCATCCAGGGGGCATTGATATTGTCTTTAACTTCCACTGTAACCTCCACCACTCTACCAAGGGGCATTGATATTGTATTTTTATTCCACTGCGACCTCCACCACTCTTCCAAAGGGCATTGATATTGTCTTTTATTCCACTGCGACCTCCACCACTCTTCCAAGGGGCATTAAAACCGTCTTGTTAAGCTACTGTGACCTCCACGTCCCGTCCACGGGGCATTGATGTTGTCTTTTTATTCCACTGCGACCTCCACCACTCTTTCAAGGGGCATTGATATTGTCTTTTTAATCCACTGCGACCTCCACCACTCTTCCAAGGGACATTGATATTGTCTTTTTATTCCACTGCGACCTTCACCCCTCTTCCAAGGAACATTGATATTGTCTTTTTATTCCACTGCGACCTCCACTACTGTTCTAAGGGGCATTAAAACCGTCTTTTTAAGCTACTGTGACCTCCATGTCTCTTCCACAGGGCATTGTTATTGTCTTTTTATTCCACTGCGACCTCCAACACTCTGCCAAGGGACATTAAAACCGTCTTGTTAAGCTACTGTGATGTCCACGTCTCTTCCACGGTGCATTGATATTGTCTTTTTATTCCACTGTAACCTCCACCACTCTTCCAAGGGGCAATGATATTTTCTTTTTATTCCACTGCGACCTCCACCACTCTTCCAAGGTTCATTGATATTGTCTTTTTAATCCACTGCGGCCTCCATCACTCTTCCAAGGTGCATTAAAACCGTCTTGTTAAGCTACTGTGACCTCGACGTCTCTTCCAAGGGGCACTAAAACCGTTTGGTTAAACCACTCTGTACTCCATGTAAAGGGTCCGGGAGGCGGAACCTCTGAGCTACTATACAAGGGGGCGGCCCTTGTAAGGGAGCGGGCGGCAGTCTCTGGGTGAACGGACAGGGAGTTACGGCAAGTGATCAGGGCAGTCTCTGGGTAAGGGGTAGGTACGACCTGTGATGGCAGAGCCTCCGGGTAGGCTAGCAGGCAGATGGTAGATGTGTGCTCCCAGGTGAGCAAGCGAGAGTCTCTGGAATAGCAGATGGTCACGGCACGTGACGGCGGAGCCTCCGGGCTGGCAGGCAGGCAGGTAACGGAGAAGCGCTCCCAGGTGAGCGGGCAAGAGTCTCTGGAATAGCTGGTGGTCACCGCACGTGACAACGGGACCTCCGGGCTGGCAAGCAGGCAGGTAACGGAGATGCGCTCCCAGGTGAGCGGGCAAGAGTCTCTGAGATAGCTGGTGGTCACAGCACGTGACAACGGAGCCTCCGAGCTGGCAAGCAGGCAGGTAACGGAGAAGCGCTCCCAGGTGAGCGGGCAAGCTGGTCCATAGACAGACTGACCGGAGTAGTAAGGCAGACCGTCGGACCTCAGGCAAGCAGGCAGGTAGCTGGTATGCGCTCCCAGGTGAGCGGGCAGGCTGGTCCTTAGACAGACTGACAGGAGTAGTGAAGCAGACCGTCGGACCTCAGACTGGCAGACAGGTAACAAGTATTCAGGCAGGAATCAGGCAGGTAACTGGCAAGTAACTGGCAGGTAACTGGCAGGTAACTGGCAACGGGACCTGAGGGCTGAAGCACAGGTGAGACACAGGTGCAAACAACAATGCTCGGGCACCTCCATTTTGGAGGAGGTGCCTTATATATGATGAGGTCCTCCGGCCATTGGCCGGGGACACTTTAGGGCGGCGCGCGCGGCCCCTTTAAGAGGAGGGGAGCGCGCGCGCGCCCTAAGCACAGGGGCCGGGAAGGAGCGCGCGCTGAGAGCAGAGCAGGAGGAGGACGCCGGGACGGAGCGCGCGCTGACAGCAGAGCGGGGAGAGGACGCCGGGCACGGAGCAGAGCGGTGAGGGGAGCAGCGTCCCTGCCTAGCAGAGGGCAGGGACGCCAGCGCTACAGTACCCCCCCCTTTAGGCCCCCCCTTTTTTAGGCCAGACAGAAATTTAGCTAGGATGAGAGGGGCATGGATGTTCTCCCGGGGCTCCCACGTTCTCTCCTCAGGACCAAACCCCTTCCAATCTACCAGGAAAAAGGTCTTTCCTCTTACCCTTTTGGTGGCAAGAATGTTCTCTACCTCAAACTCGTCCTCAGCAGAAACCGGAGCAGGAGGCGTACCTGTAGACTTGGAAAAAGAGTTAAGCACCACAGGTTTGAGGAGAGATACATGGAAGGAGTTAGGGATCCGTAAGTTGGCCGGGAGTTTCAATTTATAGGCCACCGGGTTGATCTGACTGATGACCTCCAGTGGGCCGATGAACCGAGGCCCTAACTTATAGGAAGGGATCTTGAGCCGGACATATTTGGACGAGAGCCAGACTTTATCCCCAGGGCGGAATTGAGGAGGGTCCAGACGTTTTTTGTCAGCGTGTCTTTTCATACGCTCGGATGACAGAAGGAGTGCGGACCGGGTACTCTCCCATATGGAGGAAAATTTGTTAACAAGAGACTCCGCAGCCGGATTGTCCACCGAGGTGGAGACGGGAAACGGGATCCGAGGATGCTGACCGAAGACTACAAAAAACGGGGATTTGGAGGAAGACTCGCTCTCGTGATTGTTGTACGAGAATTCGGCCCATGGCAGGAGATCCACCCAGTCAGAATGGTGGGCATTAACGAAGTGCCGGAGGTAACTGGTCAGGTTCTGATTGATCCGCTCCACTTGACCATTAGACTGCGGGTGGTAAGCGGAGGAGAAGTCCAGGGTGACGTCCAGCAATTTACAAGTGGCTCTCCAGAAACGGGAAGTGAACTGTACTCCTCGATCCGACACGATGTGACGGGGCAGGCCATGAAGACGGAAGATGTGGCGGATAAAGTCTTTAGCCAGCTCGGGTGCAGACGGAAGACCTGGCAGTGGAATGAAGTGAGCCATCTTGGAAAAGCGGTCAGCGACCACCCAAATGACCGTACAACCGGCAGAGACGGGCAGATCAGTTATGAAGTCCATCGCTATATGCTGCCAGGGGGCAGCAGGTACTGGCAGAGGTAGGAGGCGGCCGGCCGGCAGGTGTCTCGGAACTTTGTTGCGGGCGCAGGACACACAGGCAGAAACAAAGTCTATTACATCCTTGTGCAGGTTAGGCCACCAGTAGTGCCGGGTAATAAGCTGGAGGGTCTTTTTCTGACCGGCGTGGCCAGCTAGTTTAGACGAATGGCCCCAGTGTAGGATCTTCTCCCGATCAGGTACTGGTACGAACGTCTTACCGGGAGGGAGACGATTTAGACTCACGGGAGCCACCTGCATCACTCTGGCGGGATCGATGATGTGTTTCGGATCCTCCTCGAGATCAGACACCAGAAAGGATCGAGACAAGGCGTCCGCCTTGACGTTTTTGTCAGCCGGGCGAAAATGAAGGACAAAATCAAAACGAGCAAAAAACAAGGACCACCGGGCTTGGCGCGGGTTAAGTCTCTGGGCATGCTGGAGGTAAGCCAAGTTCTTGTGGTCAGTGTAAATTATTACCGGGTGAAGAGCCCCCTCGAGCAGGTAACGCCACTCCTCCAATGCCAGTTTGATGGCCAATAACTCTCGGTCTCCTATGGAATAGTTGCGCTCAGAAGAGGAGAAGAGTTTTGAGAAGAAGCCACAAGTTACCGTCCTCCCGGAAGATGATTTTTGAGTAAGTACCGCTCCGGCTCCAGAGGAGGAGGCGTCAACTTCCAGGAAGAACTGCTTGTTGCCATCTGGGCGATGCAGCACCGGGGCGGAAGAGAAGGCCTGTTTAAGGGAAAGAAAGGCCTCCTCTGCTTCGGGTGGCCAATCTTTGGGATTAGTACCTTTACGGGTGAGCGCAGAAATTGGGGCCGTCCGGGAAGAGAAGTGTGGTATGAAGAGGCGGTAGTAGTTGGCGAAGCCCAGGAATCGCTGAATGGCCTTCAACCCCTCCGGTCGGGGCCATTTCTCGATGGCAGACAGTTTCTCAGGATCCATTTGTAGGCCGGTCTGAGAGATAATGTAGCCCAGAAACGGAAGCGAGGTCTGCTCAAAGAGGCACTTCTCAAATTTAGCGTAGAGATGGTTTTGCCTGAGCCTGAGCAGGACCTGACGAACGTCCCTCCGGTGAGTCTGGAGATCCGGAGAGAAGACCAAGATGTCGTCCAGGTACACCACTACGCAGGAGTAGAGAAGGTCCCGGAAGATGTCATTGACCAACTCTTGAAAGACGGCAGGAGCGTTACAGAGACCAAAGGGCATTACCAGGTATTCATAGTGGCCGTCCCGGGTGTTGAATGCCGTCTTCCATTCATCCCCCTGATGAATACGAACCAGGTTGTACGCCCCACGAAGGTCCAGTTTGGTGAAGATCCTAGCCCCCCTCAGACGATCAAATAATTCTGGAATGAGCGGAAGGGGGTACTTATTCTTCACCGTGATCAGGTTTAGGCCTCTATAGTCTATACAGGGACGGAGAGAGCCGTCCTTCTTTTTGACGAAAAAGAAGCCTGCTCCCGCCGGGGAGGTAGATTTCCGGATGAATCCTCTGGCCAGATTCTCCTCAATATATTCGGACATAGACCGGGTCTCAGCAGCGGATAAAGGATAGATACGCCCACGGGGAGGAGTAGTACCGGGTAGCAGATCGATGGGACAGTCATATGGTCTATGTGGTGGTAATGTCTCTGCCTCCTTTTTATTAAAGACATCTGCATAAGACCAATAAGGAATCGGAAGTCCAGGTAGATTAGCTGGGGTAGGAGAGGGACGGACGGGATGGACGGGAAACAGGCAGGTTTTATGACAGTCTTGTCCCCAGCGAAGGACCTCTCCGGTTTGCCAGTCTAGCACGGGTGCATGTCTCTGGAGCCAGGGCAGACCTAGCAAGAGGGCGTGAGAGAGTCCAGGCAGAACATGAAAGGAGATACTTTCAGAATGCAGCATTCCCACCTGCAGGGTAATGGATTCGGTGATGAGTTGAATGGGGCGAGGTAAGAGGCCCCCATCCACGGCAGCGACAGACAAGGGTACAGCCAGAGGTTTGGTGGGGATGCGGTATTTCTCAACCAGGGACTGTGAAATAAGGTTCCCGGCTGCTCCAGAGTCAAGTTGGGCTAGTTCGAAATAACGGTTCTCCCCGTAGATGATCGAAACTGACAACAGCAGGGATGGAGAGGATTTATTCTTGTCTGGGTGGACCTCTCTGAGCGAACCTAGACACAGGCGTTTCCCGACCTCTCCGGGCAGACACGGATCCGGTGCTCCTTACTGCCACAGTAGAAGCAGCTCCCCTCGGCACGGCGTGAGTCTTGACGGGTTTTGACCATCTTGGTCTGGTCGACCTGCATAGGCTCAGGAGAGTGTACCTGGGGAGGGACGGAGGGAATGACGGGTTTCTGGAAAGTAGGAGCTAAACGTGGAATCCTCCTCTCACGGGTGACCTCTTTGGCACGCTCCTGGAACCGTAGGTCAATCCGGGTGGCAAGGGTTATTAGATCATCGAGAGAGGTAGGAATGTCCCGACCAGCAAGTTCATCTTTAATACGACCGGACAGACCCTCCCAGAAGACGGATACCAAAGCGTCATTATCCCAGGCCAGCTCCGAGGCAAGGGTGCGGAACCGTATGGCATATTGACCCACGGTGAGACCCTCCTGACGGAGGCGTAGCAGAGAGGATGCGGATGAGGTCTTCCGTCCGGGTTCGTCGAAGACTTTCCGGAAAGCCGAGAGAAAAGCAGGCAAGTTGGACACCAGGGGGTCTCCTCTCTCCCATAGAGGATTTAGCCAGGCCAGGGCCTCCCCGGTGAGATGGGACATGATAAAGGCAATTTTGGCCCGGTCGGAATTAAACTGATGGGACAAAAGTTCAAAGTGCAGGGTGCACTGATTAATGAAGCCCCGAGCCTGAGCGGAGTCGCCTCCGAAGCGAGGAGGTGCAGACAGCCGGGAGCCGGGATAGGTAACCACGGTATTAGTGGGTAGCGGAGCTGCCGGGTTGCGAGTCATGGTACTGGCGGTGGTTGCAGGTGGTGCAGTCAGAGTGTCCAGGCGAGTATTGACATTCCGCAGGTGACCCAGGATGGACTCCTGTTGGGACCTTTGACGGGACAGTTCATGACACAGGTCCGTGAGCGAGGGAGCTTGGGTGCCACCGGGTTCCATGGCCCGAGCAAACTGTAACGGGTCCGGGAGGCGGAACCTCTGAGCTACTATACAAGGGGGCGGCCCTTGTAAGGGAGCGGGCGGCAGTCTCTGGGTGAACGGACAGGGAGTTACGGCAAGTGATCAGGGCAGTCTCTGGGTAAGGGGTAGGTACGACCTGTGATGGCAGAGCCTCCGGGTAGGCTAGCAGGCAGATGGTAGATGTGTGCTCCCAGGTGAGCAAGCGAGAGTCTCTGGAATAGCAGATGGTCACGGCACGTGACGGCGGAGCCTCCGGGCTGGCAGGCAGGCAGGTAACGGAGAAGCGCTCCCAGGTGAGCGGGCAAGAGTCTCTGGAATAGCTGGTGGTCACCGCACGTGACAACGGGACCTCCGGGCTGGCAAGCAGGCAGGTAACGGAGATGCGCTCCCAGGTGAGCGGGCAAGAGTCTCTGAGATAGCTGGTGGTCACAGCACGTGACAATGGAGCCTCCGAGCTGGCAAGCAGGCAGGTAACGGAGAAGCGCTCCCAGGTGAGCGGGCAAGCTGGTCCATAGACAGACTGACCGGAGTAGTAAGGCAGACCGTCGGACCTCAGGCAAGCAGGCAGGTAGCTGGTATGCGCTCCCAGGTGAGCGGGCAGGCTGGTCCTTAGACAGACTGACAGGAGTAGTGAAGCAGACCGTCGGACCTCAGACTGGCAGACAGGTAACAAGTATTCAGGCAGGAATCAGGCAGGTAACTGGCAAGTAACTGGCAGGTAACTGGCAGGTAACTGGCAACGGGACCTGAGGGCTGAAGCACAGGTGAGACACAGGTGCAAACAACATTGCTCGGGCACCTCCATTTTGGAGGAGGTGCCTTATATATGATGAGGTCCTCCGGCCATTGGCCGGGGACACTTTAGGGCGGCGCGCGCGGCCCCTTTAAGAGGAGGGGAGCGCGCGCGCCCTAAGCACAGGGGCCGGGAAGGAGCGCGCGCTGAGAGCAGAGCAGGAGGAGGACGCCGGGACGGAGCGCGCGCTGACAGCAGAGCGGGGAGAGGACGCCGGGCACGGAGCAGAGCGGTGAGGGGAGCAGCGTCCCTGCCTAGCAGAGGGCAGGGACGCCAGCGCTACACTCCACAGCTCTTCCAAGGGGCATTGATATTGTCTTTTTATTTCACTGTAACTTCCACCACTCTTTCAAGGGGCATTGATATTGTATTTTTATTCCACTGTGACATCCACCACTCTTCCATGGAGCATTAAATCCGTCTTGTTAAGCTACTGTGACCTCGACGTCTCTTCCAAGGGGCACTAAAACCGTCTGGTTAAACCACTCTGAGCTCCACAGCTCTTCCACGGGGCATTGACAATGTCTTTTTATTCCATTGTAACCTTCTGCACTCTTCCAAGTGCATTGATATTGTCTTTTTATTCCTCTGTGACGCCCACGACTCTTCCAAGGGGCATTAAAACCGTCTTGTTAAGCTACTGTGACCTCCAAGTTTCTTACACAGGGCATTGATATTGTCTTTTTATTCCACTGTAACTTCGATCACTCTTCCAAGAAGCATTGAAACCGTCTTGTTAAGCTACTGTGACCTCCACGTCTATTCCACGGTGCGTTAAAACTTTCTGGTTAAACCACTGTGAACTCCACAGTTCTTCCAAGGGGCACTGATATTGTCTTTTTATTCAACTGTAGCCTCCACCACTCTTCCAAGGGGCATTGATATTGTCTTTTTTTTTTCACTGCGACCTCCACCACTCTTCCAAGGGGATTTGATAGTCTTTTTAATCCACTGCGAACTCCACCACTCTTCCAAGTGGCATTAAAACCATATTCTTAAGCTACTGTGACCTCCTCGTCCCTTCCACATGGCATTGATATTGTCTTTTTATTCCACTGTAACCTCCACCACTCTTCCAAGGGACATTGATATTGTCTTTTTATTCCACTGCGACCTTCACCACTCTTCCAAGGAACATTGATATTGTCTATTTCTTCCACTGTAACCTCCACCACTCTTCTAAGGGGCAATGATATTTTCTTTTTATTCCACTGCGACCTCCACCACTCTTCCAAGGGGCATCGATAATGTCTTTTTCATCCACTGCGACCTCCACCATTCTTCCAAGGGGCATAAAAACTGTCTTGTTAAGCTACTGTGACCTCCACATCTCTTCCAAGGGGCATTAAAACCGTCAATTTAAACCACTCTGAACTCCACAGCTGTTGCAAGAGGCATTGATATTGTCTTTTTATTCCACTGTAACCTCCACCACTCTTTCAAGGGGCATTGATTTTGTCTTTTTAATCAACTGCGACCTCCATCTCTCTTCCAAGAAGCATTAAAACCGTCTTGTTTAGCTACTGTGACCTCCATGTCTATTCCACGGTGCCTTAAAACCTTCTGGTTAAACCACTGTGAACTCCACAGCTCTTACAAGGAGCATTAATATTGTCTTTTTTTTCCACTCTAACCTCCACCACTCTTCCAAGGGGAATTGATATTGTCTTTTTATTTTACTGCGCCCTCCACCACTCTTCCAAGTGGCATTAATATTGTCTTTTAATTCCACTGCGACCTCCACCACTCTTCCAATGGGCATTGATATTGTCTTTTTATTTATTTGGAACCTCCACCACTCTTCCAAGGGGCATTGATATTGTCTTTTTATTCCACTGTAACCTCCACCATTCTTCCAAGGGACATTGATATTGTCTTTTTATTCCACTGTAACCTCCACCACTCTTCCAAGGGGCATTGATAGCGTCTTTTTATTCCACTGTAACCTCGACCACTCTTCCAAGGTGCATTGATATTGTCTTTTTAATCCACTGCGACCTCTACCACTCCTCCAAGGGGCTTTAAAACAGTCTTGAAAAGCTTCTGTGACCTACACGTCTCTTCCAAGGGGCATTAAAACCGCATGGTTAAACCACTCTGAACTCCACAGCTCTTCCAAGAGGCATTGATATTGTCTTTATATTCAACTGTAGCCTCCACCACTCTTCCAAGGGGCATTGATATTGTCTTTTTTTTTTCACTGCGACCTCCACCACTCTTCCAAGGGGATTTGATAGTCTTTTTAATCCACTGCGACCTCCACCACTCTTCCAAGTGGCATTAAAACCGTATTCTTAAGATACTGTGACCTCCTCGTCCCTTCCACATGGCATTGATATTGTCTTTTTATTCCACTGCGACATCCACCACTCTTCCAAGGGGCATTAATTTTGTCTTTTTAATCCACTGCGACCTCCACCACTATTCCAAGGGACATTGATATTGTCTTTTTATTCCACTGCGACCTTCACCACTCTTCCAAGGAACATTGATATTGTCTATTTCTTCCACTGTAACCTCCACCACTCTTCTAAGGGGCAATGATATTTTCTTTTTATTCCACTGCGACCTCCACCACTCTTCCAAGGGGCATCCATAATGTCTTTTTAATCCACTGCAACCTCCACGACTCTTCCAAGGGGCATAAAAACTGTCTTGTTAAGCTACTGTGACCTCCACGTCTCTTCCAAGGGGCATTAAAACCGTCAATTTAAACCACTCTGAACTCCACAGCTCTTGCAAGAGGCTTTGACATTGTCTTTTTATTCCACTGTAACCTCCACCTCTCTTTCAAGGGGCATTGATTTTGTCTTTTTAATCAACTGCGACCTCCTTCTCTCTTCCAAGAAGCATTAAAACCGTCTTGTTTAGCTACTGTGACCTCCACGTCTATTCCACGGTGCCTTAAAACCTTCTGGTTAAACCACTGTGAACTCCACAGCTCTTCCAAGGGGCATTGATATGGTCTTTTTTTTCACTCTAACCTCCACCACTCTTCCAAGGGGCATTGATATTGTCTTTTTATTTTACTGCGCCCTCCACCACTCTTCCAAGTGGCATTAATATTGTCTTTTAATTCCACTGCGACCTCTACCACTCTTCCAAGGGGCATTGATATTGTCTTTTTATTTAATTGGAACCTACACCACTCTTCCAAAGTTCATTGATATTGTCTTTTTAATCCACTGCGGCCTCCATCACTCTTCCAAGGTGCATTAAAACCGTCTTGTTAAGCTACTGTGACCTCGACGTCTCTTCCAAGGGGCACTAAAACCGTTTGGTTAAACCACTCTGTACTCCACAGCTCTTCAAAGGGGCATTGATATTGTCTTTTTATTTCACTGTAACTTCCACCACTTTTTCAAGGGGCATTGATATTGTATTTTTATTCCACTGTGACATCCACCACTCTTCCATGGAGCATTAAAACCGTCTTGTTAAGCTACTGTGACCTCGACGTCTCTTCCAAGGGGCACTAAAACCGTCTGGTTAAACCACTCTGAGCTCCACAGCTCTTCCACGGGGCATTGACAATGTCTTTTTATTCCATTGTAACCTTCTGCAGTCTTCCAAGTGCATTGATATTGTCTTTTTATTCCTCTGTGATGCCCACGACTCTTCCAAGGGGCATTAAAACCGTCTTGTTAAGCTACTGTGACCTCCAAGTTTCTTACACAGGGCATTGATATTGTCTTTTTATTCCACTGTAACTTCGATCACTCTTCCAAGAAGCATTGAAACCGTCTTGTTAAGCTACTGTGACCTCCACGTCTATTCCACGGTGCATTAAAACTTTCTGGTTAAACCACTGTGAACTCCACAGCTCTTCCAAGGGGCACTGATATTGTCTTTTTATTCAACTGTAGCCTCCACCACTCTTCCAAGGGGCATTGATATTGTCTTTTTTTTTTCACTGCGACCTCCACCACTCTTCCAAGGGGATTTGATAGTTTTTTTAATCCACTGCGACCTCCACCACTCTTCCAAGTGGCATTAAAACCGTATTCTTAAGCTACTGTGACCTCCTCGTCCCTTCCACATGGCATTGATATTGTCTTTTTATTCCACTGCGACCTCCACCACTCTTCCAAGGGACATTGATATTGTCTTTTTATTCCACTGCGACCTTCACCACTCTTCCAAGGAACATTGATATTGTCTATTTCTTCCACTGTAACCTCCACCACTCTTCTAAGGGGCAATGATATTTTCTTTTTATTCCCCTGCGACCTCCACCACTCTTCCAAGGGGCATCGATAATGTCTTTTTCATCCACTGCGACCTCCACCATTCTTCCAAGTGGCATAAAAACTGTCTTGTTAAGCTACTGTGAACTCCACGTCTCTTCCAAGGGGCATTAAAACCGTCAATTTAAACCACTCTGAACTCCACAGCTCTTGCAAGAGGCATTGATATTGTCTTTTTATTCCACTGTAACCTCCACCACTCTTTCAAGGGGCATTGATTTTGTCTTTTTAATCAACTGCGACCTCCATCTCTCTTCCA
Organism: Phyllobates terribilis; assembly: GCF_046119375.1. NCBI lineage: Eukaryota > Metazoa > Chordata > Amphibia > Anura > Dendrobatidae > Phyllobates > Phyllobates terribilis. Next base: position 867,389 of record NW_027362984.1, on the reverse strand, counting down.
AGAAGCATTAAAACCGTCTTGTTTAGCTACTGTGACCTCCATGTCTATTCCACGGTGCCTTAAAACCTTCTGGTTAAACCACTGTGAACTCCACAGCTTTTCCAAGGAGCATTAATATTGTCTTTTTTTTCCACTCTAACCTCCACCACTCTTCCAAGGGGAATTGATATTGTCTTTTTATTTTACTGCGCCCTCCACCACTCTTCCAAGTGGCATTAATATTGTCTTTTAATTCCACTGCGACCTCCACCACTCTTCCAAGGGGCATTGATATTGTCTTTTTATTTAATTGGAACCTCCACCACTCTTCCAAGGGGCATTGATATTGTCTTTTTATTCCACTGTAACCTCCACCATTCTTCCAAGGGACATTGATATTGTCATTTTATTCCACTGTAACCTCCACCACTCTTCCAAGGGGCATTGATAGCGTTTTTTTATTCCACTGTAAACTCGACCACTCTTCCAAGGGGCATTGATATTGTCTTTTTAATCCACTGCGACCTCTACCACTCCTCCAAGGGGCTTTAAAACAGTCTTGAAAAGCTTCTGTGACCTACACGTCTCTTCCAAGGGGCATTAAAACCGCATGGTTAAACCACTCTGAACTCCACAGCTCTTCCAAGAGGCATTGATATTGTCTTTTTATTCAACTGTAGCCTCCACCACTCTTCCAAGGGGCATTGATATTGTCTTTTTTTTTTCACTGCGTCCTCCACCACTCTTCCAAGGGGATTTGATAGTCTTTTTAATCCACTGCGACCTCCACCACTCTTCCAAGTGGCATTAAAACCGTATTCTTAAGATACTGTGACCTCCTCGTCCCTTCCACATGGCATTGATATTGTCTTTTTATTCCACTGCGACATCCACCACTCTTCCAAGGGGCATTAATTTTGTCTTTTTAATCCACTGCGACCTCCACCACTATTCCAAGGGACATTGATATTGTCTTTTTATTCCACTGCGACCTTCACCACTCTTCCAAGTGGCATTAATATTGTCTTTTAATTCCACTGCGACCTCCACCACTCTTCCAAGGGGCATTGGTATTGTCTTTTTATTTAATTGGAACCTCCACCACTCTTCCAAGTGGCATTGATATTGTCTTTTAATTCCACTGCAACCTCCACCACTCTTCCAAGGGTCATTGGTATTGTCTTTTTATTCCACTGTAAACTCCACCACTCTTCCAAGGGGCATTGATATTGTCTTTTTATTCCACTGCGACCTCCAACTCTCTTCCAAGGGGCATTAAAACCATCTTATTAAACTACTGTGACCTCCAAGTCTCTTCCACGAGGCATTGATATTGTATTTTTATTCCACTGCCACCTCCACATCTCTTCCAAGTGGAATTGATATTGTCTTTTTATTCCACTGCGACCTCCACCACTCTTCCAAGGGGCATTAAAACAGTTTTGATAATCTACTGTGGCCTCCACGTCTCTTCCAAGGGGCATTAAAACCGTCTGGTTAAACCACTCTGAACTCCACAGCTCTTCCAAGAGGCATTGATATTGTCTTTTTATTCGACTGTAACCTCCACCACTCTTCCAAGGGGCATTAAAACCATCTTGCTAAGCTACTGTGTCCTCCACGTCTCTTCCAAGGCTCATTAAAACCGTCAATTCAAACCACTATGAACTCCACAGCTCTTGCAAGAGGCACTGATATTGTCTTTTTATTCCACCGTAACCTCCACCACTCTTCCAAGGGGCATTGATTTTGTCTTTTTAATTCACTGCGACCTCCATCACTCTTCCAAGGGGCATTAAAACCGTCAATTTAAACCACTCTTAACTCCACAGCTCTTACAAGAGGCATTGATATTGTCTTTTTTTTCGACTGTAACATCCACCACTCTACCAAGTGCATTGATATTGTCTTTTTATTCCACTGCGACCTCCACCACTCTTCCAAGGGGCACTGATATTGTCTTTTTAATCAACTGCGACCTCCACGTCTCTTCCAAGGGGCATTAAAAATGTCTTGTGAAGCTACTGTGACCTCCACGTCCCTTCCACGGGGCATTGATATTGTCTTTTTATTCCACTGCGACCTCCACCACTCTTCCAAGGGGCATTGATATTGTGTTTTTAATCCACTGCGTCCTTCACCACTCTTGAAGGGGCATTGATATTGTCTTTTTATTCCACTGTGACCTCCACGTCTCTTCCAAGGGGCATTAAAACCGTCAATTTAAACCTCTCTGAACTCCACAGCTCTGCCAAGGAGCATTGGTATTGTCATTTTATTCCACTCTAACCTCCAGCACTCTTCCAAGGGGCATTGACATTGTCTATTTATTCCATTGTGACCTACACCACTCTTCCAAGGGGCATTAAGATCATCTTGTTAAGCTACAGTGACCTCCACAACTCTTCCATGGGGCATTGATATTGTCTTTTTATTCCACTGTAACCTCCACCACTCTACCAAGGGGCATTGATTTTGTCTTTTTATTCCACTGCGACCTCTACCACTCTTCCAATGGGCATTGATATTGTCTTTTTAATCCACTGCAACCTCCACCACTCTTCCAAGGGGCATTAAAGCCGTCTTGTTAAGATACTGTCACGTCTATGTCTATTCCACGGGGCATTGGTATTGACTTATTCCACTTTAACCTCCACTACTCTTCCAAGTGGCATTGTCGTTGTCTTTTTATTCCACTGTAACCTCCACCACTTTTCCTAGTGGCATTGACATTGTCATTTTATTCCACTCTTATAAGGGTCATTGATATTGTCTTTTTAATCCACTGTGACCTCCACCACTCTTCCAAGGGTCATTAAAACAGTCTTGTTAAGCTACTGTGACCTCCACATCTCTTCCAAGTGGCATTAAAACCGTCTGGTTAAACTCCTCTGAATTCCACCGCTCTTCCAAGGGGCATTGATATTGTCTTTTTATTCCACTGCCACCTCTCCAGTCTTCCAAGAGACATTTATATTGTCTTTTTAATCCACTGCGACCTCCACCACTTTTCCATGGGGCATTAAAAACATCTTTTAAGCTACTGTGACCTCCATGTCACTTCCAACGGGCATTAAAACCATCTGGTTTAACTACTCTAAACTCCACTGCTCTTCCTCGGGGCATTGATATTGTCTATTTAATCCACTGTTACCTCCACCACTCTTCCAAGGGGCATTGATATTGTTTTTTAATTCCTCTGCGACCTCCATTACTCTTCCAAGGGGCATTGATATTGTCTTTTTATTCCACTACGACCTCCACCACTCTTCTAAGGGGCATTTATATTTTCTTTTTAATCAACTGCGACCTCCACCACTCTTCCAAGGGCCATTAAAACCGTGTTGTTAGGCTACTTTGACCACCACGTCAATTCCACGGGGCATTGATATTGCCTTTTTATTCCACTGCAACCTCCACCACTCTTCCAAGGGGCATTGATATTGTCTTTTTAATCAACTTTGACCTTCACCACTCTTCCAAGGGGCATTAAAACCGTCTTGATAAGCTACTGTGACCTCCACGTCTCTTCCACGGGGCATTGATGTTAACTTTTTTTTCCACTGTAACCTCCACCACTCTTCCAAGGGGCATTGATATTTACTTTTTATTCCACTGCGACCTCCACCACTCTTCCTCGGGGCATTGACATTGTCTTTTTAATCCACTGCGACCTCCACCACTTTTCCATGTGGCATTAATACCGTCTTATTAAGCTACTGTGACCTCCACTTCTCTTCCAAGGGGCATTAAAGCCGTCAATTTAAATGACTCTGAACTCCACAACTCTTGCAAGAGGCATTGATATTGTCTTTTTATTCCATTGTAATCTCCAGCACTCTTCCAAGGGGCATTGATATTGTATTTTTATTCCACTGCGACCTCCACCACTCTTCCAAGAGGCATTAAAAACATCTTATTAAGCAACTTTGAACTCCACGTCTCTTCCAAGGGGCATTAAAACCGTCTGGTTAAAGCACTCTGACTTCCACAGCTCATCAAAGGGGCATTGATATTGTCTTTTTATTCCACTGTAACCTCCACCACATTTCCTATGGGAATTGATATTGTCTTTTTAGTCCACTGGGACCTTCACCACTCTTCCAAGGGGCATTAAAACCATATTGTTAAGCTACTGTCACCTCCCCGTCTCTTCCAAGGTGAATTAAAACCGTCAATTTAAAACACTCTGAACTCCACAGCTCTTGCAAGAGGCATTGATATTGTCTTTTTACTCCACTGTAACCTACAGCACTCTTTCAAGGGGCATTGATATTGTCTTTTTATTCCTCTACGACTTCCATCACTCTCCCAAGGTGCATTAAAAACATCTTGTCTAGCTACTGTAACGTCCATGTTTATTCCACGGGGCATTGATATTGTCTTTTTATTCCACTGTATCCTCCACCACTCTTCCAATGGGTAATGACATTGTCTTTTTATTTCACTGCGACTTCCACCTCTCTTCTAGGGGGCATTGATATTGTCTTTTTAATCCAGTGCGATCTCCACCACTCTTCCAAGAGGCATTGAAACAGTCTTGCTAAGCTACTGTGACCTCCACATCTCTTCCAAGGGGCATTAAAACCGCCTGGTTAAACAACTCTGAACTCCACTGCTCTTCCAAGGGGCATTGATATTGTCTTTTTATTCCACTGTAACCTCCACCATTCTTCCAAGGGGTATTGATATTGTCTTTTTAATGCACTGCGACCTCCAACACTCTTCCAAAGGGCATTAAAACCATCTGGCTAAACCACTCTGAACTCCATAGCTCTTTCAAGAGGCATTGATATTGTCTTTTTTTTTCACTGTAACCTCCACCACTCTTTCAAGGAGCATTGATATTGTCTTTTTATTCCACTGTGACCTCCTCCACTCTTCCAATTGGCATTAAAACTGTCTTGTTAAGCTACTGTGAACTCCTCGTGTCTTCCACGGGGCATTGATATTATCTTTTTAATCCACTGTGACCTCCACCACTTTTTCAAGGGGCATTAAAACCGTCTTGTTAATCTACTGTGACCTCCACAGCTCTTCCAAGGGGCATTCATATGGTCTTTTTATTCCACTGTAACCTCCACCACTCTTCCAAGGGGCATTGATATTGTCTTTTTACTTAACTACGACCTCCACCACTCTTCCAAAGGGCATTAATATTGTTTTTTTATTCCACTGCAACCTCCACCAGTCTTTCAATGGTCATTGATATTGTCTTTTTATTCCACTGTAACCTCCACCACTCTTCCAAGGGGCATTGATATTTTCTTTTTATTCCACTGCGACCGCCACCTTTCTTCCAAGGGGCATTAAAACCATCTTGTTAAGCTACTGTGACATCTAAGTTTCTTCCACAAGGCATTGATATAGTCTTTTTATTCCACTGCGACCTCCACATCTCTTTCAAAGGGAACTGATATTGTCTTTTTATTCCACTGCGACCTCCACCACTCTTCTAAGTGGCATTTATATTGTCTTTTTAATCCATTGCGACCTCCACCACTCTTCCAAGGGGCATTAAAGAAGTCTTGATAAGCTACTGTGACCTCCACGTCTCTTCTAAGGGGCATTAAACCGTCTGGTTAAACCACTCTATACTTCACAGCTCTACCAAGAGGCATTGATATTGTCTTTTTATTCGACTGTAACCTCCACCACTCTTCCAAGGGGCTTTGATATTGTCTTTTTAATCCACTGTAACCTCCACGTCTCTTCCAAGGGGCATTAAAACCGTCAATTTAAACCACTCTGAACTCCACAGCTCTGCCAAGGAGCACTGGTATTGTCTTTTTATTCCACTCTAACCTCCACCACTCAACCAAGGGGCATTGCCATTGTCTATTTATTCCACTGCGACCTCCATCACTCTTCCAAGGGGCATTAAGACCATCTTGTTAAGCTTCAGTGACCTCCACAACTCTTCCATGGGGCATTGATATTGTCTTTTTATTCCACTGTAACCTTCACCACTCTTCCAAGGGGCATTGATTTTGTCTTTTTATTCCACTGCGACCTCTACCACTCTTCTAATGGGCATTGATATTGTCTTTTTAAACCACTGCGACCTCCACCACTCTTCCAAGGGGCTTTCAAGCCGTCTTCTTAAGCTACTCTCACGTCCATGTCTATTCCACGGGGCATTGATATTGTCTTTTTATTCCAATGCGACTTCCATCTCTCTTCTAAGGGGCATTGATATTGTCTTTTTAAACCACTGCGACCTCCACCACTCTTCCAAGGGGCATTAAAACAGTCTTGTTAAGCTACTATGACCTCCACGTCCCTTCCAAGGGGCATTAAAACCGTCTGGTTAAACCACTCTGAACTCCACCGCTCTTCCAATGGGCATTGATATTGTCTTTTTATTCCACTGCCACCTCCACCACTCTTCCAAGGGGCATTCATATTGTCTTTTTAATCCACTGCGACCTCCAACACTTTTCCAAGGGGCATTAAAACCGTCTTGTGAAGCCACTGTGACCTCCACGTCCCTTCCACGGGGCATTGATATTGTCTTTTTATTCCACTGCGACCTCCACCACTCTTCCAAGGGGCATTGATATTGTCTTTTTAATCCACTGTAACCTCCACGTCTCTTCCAAGGGGCATTAAAACCGTCAATTTAAACCACTCTGAACTCCACAGCTCTGCCAAGGAGCACTGGTATTGTCTTTTTATTAAACTCTAACCTCCACCACTCAACCAAGGGGCATTGCCATTGTCTATTTATTCCACTGCGACCTCCATCACTCTTCCAAGGGGCATTAAGACCATCTTGTTAAGCTTCAGTGACCTCCACAACTCTTCCATGGGGCATTGATATTGTCTTTTTATTCCACTGTAACCTCCACCACTCTTCCAAGGGGCATTGATTTTGTCTTTTTATTCCACTGCGACCTCTACCACTCTTCTAATGGGCATTGATATTGTCTTTTTAAACCACTGCGACCTCCACCACTCTTCCAAGGGGCATTCAAGCCGTCTTTTTAAGCTACTCTCACGTCCATGTCTATTCCACGGGACATTGATATTGTCTTTTTATTCCAATGCGACTTCCATCTCTCTTCTAAGGGGCATTGATATTGTCTTTTTAAACCACTGCGACCTCCACCACTCTTCCAAGGGGCATTAAAACAGTCTTGTTAAGCTACTATGACCTCCACGTCTCTTCCAAGGGGCATTAAAACCGTCTGGTTAAACCACTCTGAACTCCACCGCTCTTCCAATGGGCATTGATATTGTCTTTTTATTCCACTGCCACCTCCACCACTCTTCCAAGGGGCATTGATATTGTCTTTTTAATCCACTGCGACCTCCAACACTTTTCCAAGGGGCATTAAAAACATAGTTTTAAGCTACTGTGATCTCCACGTCACTTCCAATGGGCATTAAAACCATCTGTTTAACTACTTTAAACTCCACTGCTCTTCCAAGGGGCATTGATATTGTCTTTTTAATCCCCTGTTACCTCCACCACTCTTCAAAGGGGCATTGAAATAGTTTTTTTATTCCACTGCGACCTCCACTACTCTTCCAAGGGGCATTGATATTGTCTTTTCATTCCACTGCAACCTCCACCACTCTTCTAAGGGGCATTTCTATTGTGTTTTTAATCAACTGCGACCTCCACCACTCTTCCAAGGGGCATTAAAACCGTCTTGTTAAGCTACTATGACCTTCACGTCTCTTCCACGGGGCATTGATATTATCTTTTTTTTCCACTGTAACCTCCATCACTCTTCCAAGGGGCATTGATATTGTCTTTTTATTCCACTGCGACCTCCACCACTCTTCCTCGGGGCATTGATATTGCCTTTTTAATCCACTGCGACCTCCACCACTTTTCCATGTGGCATTATAACCGTCTTATTAAGCTACTGTGACCTCCACTTCTCTTCCAAGGGGCATTAAAGCCGTCAATTTAAATCACTCTGAACTCCACAGCTCTTGCAAGATGCATTGATATTGTCTTTTTATTTCATTGTAATCTCCAGCACTCTACCAAGGGGCATTGATATTGTCTTTTTATTCCACTGCGACCTCCACCACTCTTCCAAGAGGCATTAAAAACATCTTATTAAGCTACTATGACTTCCACGTCTCTTCCAAGGTTCATTAAAACCATCTGGTTAAACCACTCTGAATTCCACAGCTCATCAAAGGGGCATTGATATTGTATTTTTATTCCACTGTAACCTCCACCACTTTTCCTATGGGAATTGATATTGTCTTTTTATTATTATTATTATTATTATTATTTATTATTATAGCGCCATTTATTCCATGGCTTTTTACATGTGATAGGGATATACATAACAAAAGCATTTACATAATCTTAACAAAACGAGTCATCGACTGGTACAGGAGGAGCGAGGACCCTGCCCGCGAATGCTCACATTCTAGAAGGGATGGGTGAGGATACATTAGGTGAGGGTAGAGCTGGTCGTGCAGCGGTGGTTACTGCAGGTTGTAGGCTTGTCGGAAGAGGTGGGTCTTCAGGTTTCTTTTGAAGGTTTCCCCGGTCGGCGAGAGTCTGATGTGTTGGGGTAGAGAGTTCCAGAGTAAGGGGGATGCACGGGAGAAATCTTGTATACGATTGTGGGAGGAGGAGATAAGAGGGGAGTAGAGAAGGAGATCTTGTGAGGATCGGAGGTTGCGTGCAGGTATGTACCGGGAGACTAGGTCACAGATGTATGGGGTAGACAGGTTGTGGATGGCTTTGTATGCCATGGTTAGAGTTTTGAACTGGATTCTCTGGGCAATGGGGAGGCAGTGAAGAGATTAACAGAGAGGAGAGGCCGGGGAATAGCGGGGGGACTGGTGAATTAGTCGAGCAGCAGGGTTTAGGATAGATTGGAGAGGCGCAAGAGTGTTGTAAGGGAGGCCACGGAGCAGGAGGTTGCAGTAGTCGAGGCGGGATATGATGAGGGCATGCACTAGTGTTTTTGCAGAGTCCTTGCTGAGGATTGGACGGATCCGGGATATGTTTTTGAGTTGGAGTCAGCAGGAAGTGGAAAGGGCTTGGATATGTGGCTTGAAGGAGAGATCAGACTCCAGGGTTACTCCGAGGCAGCGAGCTTGTGGGACTGGGCAGAGTGAACAGCCATTGTCGTTGATGGCTAGGTCAGATGGGGGATGTGAATGAGAGGGTGGAAAGGTGATGAACTCTGTTTTATCCATGTTGAGTTTTAGAAATCTGTCAGAGAAGAAGGATGACATGGCGGACAGACATTGTGGGATTTTGGTTAGTAGGGACGAGATATCGGGTCCAGAGAGGTAGATCTGTGTGTCGTCAGCATAGAGGTGATACTGAAAACCGTGAGACTCTATGAGCTGTCCCAGGTCAAAGGTGTAGATGGAGAAGAGCAGAGGTCCTAGAACTGAACCTTGGGGGACACCGACAGATAGGGGGCGAGATGAGGAGGTGGTGCGTGAGTGGGAGATGCTGAATGTCCTGTCTGTTAAGTATGAGGAGATCCAAGATCGTGCCAAGTCCGTGATGCCAAGTGATGAGAGAATCTGGAGTAAGAGGGAATGGTCCACTGTGTCAAAGGCAGATGACAGGTCCAGAAGGAGGAGGATGGAATAGTGTCGCTTAGATTTGGCATTTAGTAGGTCTTTGGTGACTTTGGTCAGGGCAGTTTCAGTCGAGTGATGCGGTTGGAAGCCAGATTTCAGGCGGTCGAAAAGGGAGCAGGAGGAGAGGTGGGAGGACAGTTCAAGGTGGACATGTTGTTCTAGTAGTTTTGAGGCAAATGGGAGGAGTGATATGGGGCGATATCTAGTCAGAGAGGAAAGGTCAAGGGAAGGCTTTTTGAGGATGAGTGTGATTGCGGCATGTTTGAAACATGCGGGGAAGACACCGGTTGTTAGTGACAGATTGAAGAGGTGGGTTAGGGTTGGGATGAAGACTGTGGTAAGGTTAGTGATGAGGTGGGATGGGATTGGGTCAAGTTCGCAGGTGGTGAGGTGTGATTTGGAGAGTAAAGAGGAGACTTGACCTTCTGTAATGGTGGAGAAGTGGGGTTTGGAGGAGGAGGGTTGAATAGATATGAGGAGGGGTTGTGTGGACTTTAGGCAAAAGTTTTGTCTGATGGTGTCAATCTTCTGTTTGAAGAATGAGGCAAAGTCGTCGGCTGAGATGAGAGAAGAGGGAGGAGGTGCTGGGGGACGAAGGAGAGAGTTGAAAGTGTTAAATAGCTGTTTAGGGTTGTGAGATAGGGAGGATATGAGAGATGAGAAGTAGGTTTGTTTTGCTGTAGCGAGTGCGAACTTGAAATTAGTGAGGGATTGCTTGAATGCGATGAAGTGCTCGATGGAGTGAGACCTTTTCCATCTCTGCTCTGCAACCCTGGAGGCCTGGCGCAGTTCTTTAATAACTTTAGTGTGCCACGGTTGCCTGTTGAATGTGTGAGATGTGGTGTGTGTGAGAGGGGCGATTGAGACTAGAACTGCAGCTATTGTGGTGTTATATGAAGCAGCAGCAACGTCTGCATCGTGTAAGGAATTTATGTCTGTAAGAGGGAGGAGGGATTCAGAGAGTGAGTGTAAGTCAAGGTGTTTGAGATTTCTGTGAGGGTATGCAAGTTTGTGGAGTGGGGATTGTTGCCCCGGGGAGGAGAGAGAAGAGAATGTAAGTAGGCTGTGATCAGAGAGAGGGAGAGGTGAGTTAGAGAGGTTAGATAGGGAACAGAGGCGGGTGAAGACGAGGTCCAGTGTGTGGCCATCTTTGCGGGTGGGTGTGGAAGACCATTGAGTGAGTCCGAAGGAGGAAGTGAGAGATAGGAACTTAGAGACAGACGAGTGGGAAGTGTTAATGGGGATGTTGAAGTCACCCATTATGATAGTGGGGATGTCAGTGGAGAGGAAGTGAAGCAGCCAGGTGGTGAAGTGGTCTAAGAAGGTGGTGGCTTGCCCTGGGGGTCGGTAAATGACGGCCAGTTGGAGGTTGGAGGGGGAATAGATGCGCACACAGTGCACCTCAAAAGAGGGGAGTGTAACAGAGGGTGGCATTGGGATTTGGGTGAAAGAGCAGTGTTCTGATAGGAGAAAACCTACGACTCCGCCATGTTTGCCGTTGGGGCGGGGGATGTGGAAAAGGTGGAATCCGCCATATGAAAGTGCAGCTGGGGAGGCTGTATCAGAGGGGGTGAGCCAGGTTTCAGTTATGGCGAGGAAGGAAAGTTTGTTTGTAATGAAAAGATCGTGGATGAAGGAAAGTTTGTTGCAGACAGAGCGAGCGTTCCATAGAGCTCCTGTTAGAGCAACTAAGGGAGTGGGGATTGGTTGGATGGGTATGAGGTTAGAAGGGTTGCGACAGTTTGTGGAAGGTCGTGGATAGGAGGAAGAAGTAACTGTGGGGATATGGCGAGGAGGACCAGGATTTGGAGAGATATCTCCAGCAGTGAGGAGGAGCAGAGAAAGTGTTAGCAGGTGGGAGCAAGAGAGAGCATGAGGTGGCTGTCTGTGTTTGGAGATCCAGGATTGAATGTTTAGGAATAATTTGGAGGAGGAGGTGAGATGAATGGGGAGGATGGAGGGAGAAATGAAGAGTTTCTTACTAGGTGTTGGGATTTGAGGGGTTACTAGAAAGTGGACGACTATAGAGGAAAAAGTGAGAGCTAACAGAAACATAGTTAAAAGAGAGTAAGTGGTCAAAGTGTTGGTTACCTGACTCGTGCCCTGACTAACTGCCTCTGAAATAACTGCCACTTATCTCCGAAGCCACTTAGCACAAGAAGACGCATGCACCCCTTACAGAGCTTCTAAATATATAGGGCACATTAAACTATCAGGTGCAGGGCATTGTGGGAGCTGCATATGGCTAAATTAGCAGTGGGTCGTTTCACCAGGAGATGGCTGGGTGATCAAACACAGAGCTAGGACTCTAGTCTCTGCAGTTTAGCACCTCTAAAAATCAGATAAGATCTATAGTGGGGAAGGGACAGACATATGTGGGTATTGAATGGACTTGGACAGATAAAGCAGAGAAGTTATGCAGAGCATGTACCAGTGAGGTGAATCAGCAAAGCAGAGCATTAGATTACAGCAGACACAGCAAGCAGAGAAGTTATGCAGAGCATGTACCAGTGAGGTGAATCAGCAAAGCAGAGCATTAGATTACAGCAAACACAGCAAGCAGAGAAGTTATGCAGAGCATGTACCAGTGAGGTGAATCAGCAAAGCAGAGCATTAGATTACAGCAGACACAGCAAGCAGAGAAGTTATGCAGAGCATGTACCAGTGAGGTGAATCAGCAAAGCAGAGCATTAGATTACAGCAGACTCAGCAAGCAGAGAAGTTATGCAGAGCATGTACCAGTGAGGTTATTCCACTGCGACCTCCACCACTCTTCCAAGGGGCATTGATATTGTCTTTTTATTCCACTGCGACCTCCGCCACTCATCCAAAGGGCACTGATATTGTCTTTCATTCCACTGCGACCTCCACCACTGTTCTGAGGGGCATTAAAACCGTCTTGTTAAGATACTTTGACCTCCACATCTCTTCCACAGGACATTGTTATTGTCTTTTTATTCCACTGCGACCTCCACCACTCTGCCAAGGGGCATTAAAACCGTCTTGTTAAGCTACTGTGATGTCCACGTCTCTTCCACGGGGCATTGATATTGTCTTTTTATTCCACTGTAACCTCCACCTCTCTTCCAAGAGGCATTAATATTGTCTTTTTATTCCATTGTAACCTCCACCACTCTTCCAAGGGGCATTGATATTGTCTTTTTATTCCACTGCAACCTCCACCACTCTTCCAAGGTTCATTGTTATTGTCTTTTTAATCCACTGCGACCTCCACCACTCTTCCAAGGGGTATTAAAACCATCTTGTTAAGCTACTGTGACCTCCACGTCTCTTCCAAGGGGCACTAAAATCGTTTGGTTAACCACTCTGTACTCCAGAGCTCTTCCAAGGTGCATTGATATTGTGTTTTTATTTCACTGTAAATTCCACCACTCTTTCAAGGGGCATTGAAATTGTATTTTTATCCCACTGTGACCTCCACCACTCTTCCAAGGGGGCATTAAACCGTATTGTTAAGCTACTGTGACCTCCAAGTCTCTACCAAGGGGCATTAAAATCATCTGGTTAAACCGCTCTGAGCTCCACAGCTCTTCCAAGGGGCATTGACAATGTCTTTTTATTCCATTGTAAACTTCTGCACTCTTCCAAGTGCTTTGATATTGTCTTTTTATTCCTCTGCAAAGTCCACGACTCTTCCAAGAGGCATTAAAACCGTCTTGTTAAGCTACTGTGACCTCCAAGTTTCTTACACAGGTCATTGATTTTGTCTTTTTATTCCACTGTAACCTCCACCACTCTTCCAAGGGGCATTGATATTGTCTTTTTAATCCACTGCGACCTCCATCACTCTTCCAAGAAGCATTGAAACCATCTTGTTAAGGTACTGTGACCTCCACGTCTATTCCACGGTGCATTAAAACTTTCTGGTTAAACCACTGTGAACTCCACAGCTCTTCCAAGGGGCATTGATATTTTGTCTTTTTATTCAACTGTAACCTCCACCACTCTTCCAAAGGGCATTGATATTGTCTTTTTATTTTACTGTGACCTCCACCACTTTTCCAAGGGGCATTAATATTGTCTTTTTATTCCACTGTGACCTCCACGTCTCTTCCAAGGGGCATTGATATTGTCTTTTTATTTAATTGGAACCTCCACCACTCTTCCAAGGGGCATTGATATTGTCTTTTTATTCCACTGTAACCTCCACCATTCTTCCAAGGGACATTGATATTGTCTTTTTAATCCACTGCGACCTCTACCACTCCTCCAAGGGGCTTTAAAACAGTCTTGAAAGGTTCTGTGACCTTCACGTCTCTTCCAAGGGGCATTAAAACTGCATGTTTAAACCACTCTGAACGCCACAGCTCTTCCAAGAGGCATTGATATTGTCTTTTAATTCAACTGTAACCTCCACCACACTTCCAAGGGGCATTGATATTGTCTTTTTTTTCCACTGCGAGCTCCACCACTCTTCCAAGGGGATTTAATAGTCTTTTTAATCCACTGCGACCTCCACCACTCTTCCAAGGGGCAATAAAACCGTCTTGTTAAGCTACTGTGACCTCCATGTCCCTTCCACGGGGCATTGATATTGTCTTTTTATTCCCCTGCGACCTCCACCATTCTTCCAAGGGGCATTTGTATTGTCTTTTTAATCCACTGCGAAATCCACCACTCTTCCAAGGGACATTGATATTGTCTTTTTAATCCACTGCGACCTTCACCCCTCTTCCATGGAGCATTGATATTGTCTTTTTTTTCCACTGTAACCTCCAAAAACTCTTCTAAGGGGCAATAAAACCGTCAATTTAAACCACTCTGAACTCCACAGCTCTTGCAAAAGGCATTGATATTGTCATTTTATTCCACTGTAACCTCCACCACTCTTCCAAGGAGCATTGATTTCGTCTTTTTAATCCACTGCGACCTCCACCACTCTTCCAAAAAACAATAAAACCGTCTTGTTTAGCTACTTTGACCTCCACGTCTATTCGAGGGTGCCTTAAAACCTTCTGGTTAAACCACTGTGAACTCCACAGCTCTTCAAAGTTGCATTGATATTGTCTTTTTTTTCCACTGTAACCTCCACCACTTTTCCAAGGGGCATTGATATTGTCTTTTTATTTTACTTCGATCTCCACTACTCTTCCAAGGGGCATTAACATTGTATTTTTATTCCACTGCGACCTCCACCACTCTTCCAAGTGTCATTGATATTGTCTTTTTATTCCACTGTAACCTCCACCACTCTTCCAAGGGGCATTGATATTGTCTTTTTATTCCACTGTGACCTCCACCTCTCTTCCAAGGGGCATTAAAACCATCTTGTTAAGCTACTGTGACCTCCAAGTCTTTACCACGAGGCATTGGTATTGTCTTTTTATTCCACTGCGACCTCCACATCTCTTCCAAGTGGAATTGATATTGTCTTTTTATTCCACTGCGACCTCCACCACTCTTCTAAGGGGCATTGATATTGTCTTTTTAATCCACTGTGACCTCCACCACTCTTCCAAGGGGCATTAAAACAGTTTTGATAAGCTACTGTGTCCTCCTCGTCTCTTTCAAGGGGCATTAAAACCGTCTGGTTAAACGACTCTGAACTCTACAGCTCTTCCAAGAGGCATTGATATTGTTTTTTTATTCGACTGTAACCTCCACCACTCTTCCAAGGGGCATTAAAACGTCTTGTTAAGCTACTGTGACCTCCACGTCTCTTCCAAGGGGCAATAAAACCATCTTGTTAAACCACTCTGAACTCCACAGCTCTTGCAAGAGTTATTGATATTGTCTTTTTAATCCACTGGGACCTCCATCACTCTTCCAAGAAGCATAAAAAAACGTCTTGTTTAGCTACTGTGACCTCCACGTCAATTCCACGGTGCCTTAAAACCTTTTGGTTAAACCACTGTGAACTCCACAGCTCTTCCAAGGGGCATTGATATTGTCGTTTTTTCCACTGTAACCTCCACCACTCTTCCAAGGGGCATTGATATTGTCTTTTTATTTTACTGCTACCTCCACCACTCTTCCAATGGGCATTAATATTGTCTTTTTATTCCACTGCGACCTCCTCCACTCTTCCAAGGGTCATTGATATTGTCTTTTTATTCCACTGTAACCTCCACCACTCTTCCAAGGGGCATTGATATTGTCTTTTTATTCCACTGCGACCTCCACCTTTCTTCCAAGGGGCATTAAATCCATCTTGTTAAGCTGCTGTGACTTCCAAGTCTCTTCCACGAGGCATTGATATAGTCTTTTTATTCCACCTCGATCTCCACATCTCTTCCAAGGGGAATTGATATTGTCTTTTTATTCCACTGCGACCTTCACCACTCTTTTAAGGGGCATTGATATTGTCTTTTTAATCCTCTGCGACCTCCACCACTCTTCCAAGGGGCATTAAAACAGTCTTGATAAGCTACTGTGACCTCCACGTCTCTTCCAATGGCCATTAAACCATCGGGTTAAACCATTCTGTACTCCACAGCTCTTCCAAGAGTCATTGATATTGTCTTTTTATTCGACTGTAACCTCAACCACTCTTCCAAGGGGCATTGGTATTGTCTCTGTTTTCCACTGCGACCTCCACCACTCTTCCAAGGGGCTTTGATATTGTCTTTTTTATCCCCTGCGACCTCCACCACTCTTCCAATGGACATTAAAACCATCTTGTTATGCTACTGTGACCTCCACGTCCCTTCCACGGGGCATTGATATTGTCTTTTTATTCCATAGCGACCTCCACCACTCTTCCAAGGGGCATTAAAACCATCTTGTTAAGCTACTGTGACCTCCAAGTCTCTTCCAAGGGGCATTAAAACCATATGGTTAAACCGCTCTGAGCTCCACAGCTCTTCCAAGGGGCATTGACAACGTCATATTATTCCATTGTAACATTCTGCACTCTTTCAAGTGCATTGATATTGTCTTTTTATTCCTATGTGACATCCTCGACTCTTCCAAGGGGCATTAAAACCATCTTGTTAAGCTACTGTGACCTCCAAGTTTCTTACACAGGGCATTGATATTATCTTTTTATTCCTCTGTAACCTCCAACACTCTTCCAAGGGGCATTGATATTGTCTTTTAAATCCAAAACGATCTCCACCACTCTACCAACGGGCATTAAAACAGTCTTGTTAAGCTACTGTGACCACCTCGTCTCTTCCAAGGGGCATTAAAACCGTCTGGTTAAACCACTCTGAACTCTACAGCTCTTACAAGAGGCATTGATATTGTCTTTTTATTCGACTGTAACATCCACCAGTCTTCCAAGCGGCATTGATGTTGTCTTTTTATTCCACTGCGACCTCCACCACTCTTCCAAGGGGCATTGATATTGTCTTTTTAATCAACTGCGACCTCCATCTCTCTTCCAAGGTGCATTAAAACCGTCTTGTGAAGCTTCTGTGACCTCCACGTTCCTTCCACGGGGCATTGATATTGTCTTTTTATTCCACTGCGACCTCCACCAGTCTTCCAAGCGGCATTAAAACCATCTTGTTAAACTACAGTGACCTCCACAACTCTTCCACGGGGCATTGATATTGTCTTTTATTGCTCTGCAACCTCCACCACTCTTCCAAGGGGCATTGATATTGTCTTTTTATTCCACTGCGACCTCCACCACTCTTCCAAAGGGCATTGATATTGTCTTTTTAATCCACTGCGACCTCCACCACTCTTCCAAGGGCATTGATATTGTCTTTTTATTCCACTGCGACCTCCACCACTCTTCCATGGGGCATTGATATTGTCTTTTTAATCAACTGCGACCTCCACCTCTCTTCCAAGGTGCATTAAAACCGTCTTGTGAAGCTTCTGTGACCTCCACGTCCCTTCCACGGGGCATTGATATTGTCTTTTTATTCCACTGCGACCTCCACCACTCTTCCAAGGGGCATTGATATTGTCTTTTTAATCCACTGCGACCTCCACCACTCCTCCAAGGGGTATTGATATTGTCTTTTTAATACACTGTGACTTCCTCGTCTCTTCCAAATGGCATTAATAGCCTCAATTTAAACCACTCTGAACTCCACAGCTCTTCCAAGGAGCACTGGTATTGTCTCTTTATTCCACTCTAACCTCCACCACTCTTCCAAGGGGTATTGACATTGTCTTTTTATTCCACTGCGACCTCCACCACTCTTCCAAGTGGCATTAAGACCATCTTGTTAAGCTACAGTGACCTCCACAACTCTTCCACGGGGCATTGATATTGTCTTATAATCTTCTGCAACCTCCACCACTCTTCCAAGCGGCATTGATATTGTCCTTTTATTCCACTGCGACCTCCAGCACTCTTCCAAAGGGCATTGATATTGTCTTTTTAATCTACTGCGACTCCACCACTCTTCCAAGGGCATTAAAACAGTCTTGATAAGCTATTGTGACCTCCACGTCTCTTCCAATGGCCATTAAACCATCTGGTTAAACCACTCTGTACTCCACAGCTCTTCCAAGAGGCATTGATATTGTCTTTTTATTCGACTGTAACCTCAACCACTCTTCCAAGGTGCATTGATATTGTCTCTGTTTTACACTGCGACCTCCACCACTCTTCCAAGGGGCTTTGATATTGTCTTTTTTATCCCCTGCGACCTCCACCACTCTTCCAATGGGCATTAAAACCGTCTTGTTATGCTACTGTGACCTCCACGTCCCTTCCACGGGGCATTAAAACCGTATGGTTAAACTGCTCTGAGATCCACAGCTCTTCCAAGGGGCATTGACAATGTCTTTTTATTCCATTTTAACCTTCTGTACTCTTCCAAGTGCATTGATATTGTCTTTTTATTCCTCTGTGACATGCTCGACTCTTCCAAGGGGCATTAAAACCATCTTGTTAAGCTACTGTGACCTCCAAGTTTCTTACACAGAGCATTGATATTGTCTTTTTATTCCACTGTAACCTCCACCACTCTTCCAAGGGGCATTGATATTGTCTTTTTATTCCACTGTAACCTCCACCAATCTTCCAAGGGGCATTGATATTTTCTTTTTATTCCACTGTGACCTCCACCACTCTTCTAAGGGGCATTGATATTGTCTTTTAAATCCACAAGGATCTCCACCACTTTACCAACGGGCATTAAAACAGTCTTGTTAAGCTACTGTGACCTCCTCGTCTCTTCCAAGGGGCATTAAAACCGTCTGGCTAAACCACTCTGAACTCTACAGCTCTTCCACGAGGCATTGATATTGTCTTTTTATTCCACTGCAACCTCCACATCTCTTCCAAGTGGAATTGATATTGTCTTTTTATTCCACTGCGACCTCCACCACTCTTCCAAGGGGCATTAAAACAGTTTTGACAAGCTACTGTGACCTCCTCGTCTCTTCAAAGGGGCATTAAAATCATCTGGTTAAACCACTCTGAACTCCACAGCTCTTCAAAGAGGCATTGATATTGTCTTTTTATTAGACTGTAACCTCCACCACTCTTCCAAGGGGCATTAAACCATCTGGTTAAACGACTCTGTACTCCACAGCTCTTCCAATAGGCGTTGATATTGTCTTTTTATTCGACTGTAACCTCCAATACTCTTCCAAGGGGCATTGAAATTGTCTCAGTTTTCCAATGCGACCTCCACCACTCATCCAAGGGGCTTTGATATTGTCTTTTTTATCCACTGTGACCTCCACCACTCTTCCGATGGTCATTAAAACCGTCTTGTTATGCTACTGTGACCTCCACGTCCCTTCCACGGGGCATTGATATTGTCTTTTTATTCCATTGCGACCTCCACCACTCTTCCAAGGTTCATTAAAACCGTCTTGTTAAGCTACTGTGACCTCCAAGTCTCTTTCAAGGGGCATTAAAACCGTCTGGTTAAACCACTCTGATCTCCACAACTCTTGCAAGAGGCATTGATATTGTCTTTTTACTCCACTGTAACCTACAGCACTCTTTCAAGGGGCATTGAAATTGTCTTTTTATTCCACTAAGACTTCCACCACTCTCCCAAGGTGCATTAAAAACATCTTGTTTAGCTACTGTAAAATCCATGTCTATTCCACGGGGCTTTGATATTGTCTTTTGATTCCACTGTATCCTCCACCACTCTTCCAAGGGGTATTGATTTTGTCTTTTTATTCCACTGCGACTTCCACCTCTCTTCTATGGTGCATTGATATTGTCTTTTTAATCCACTGCAAAATCCACCACTCTTCCGAGAGCCATTAAAACAGTCTTGTTAAGCTACTGTGACCTCCACATCTCTTCCAAGTGGCATTAAAACCGTCTTGTTACGCTACAGTGACCTCCACATCTCTTCCACGGTGCATTGATATTGTCTTAAAATTCCACTGTAACCTCCACCACTCTACCAAGGGGCATTGATATTGTATTTTTATTCCATTGCGACCTCCACCACTCTTCCAAAGGGCATTGATATTGTCTTTTTAATCCACTGCTTCCTTCACCACTTTTCCAAGGGGCATTAAAACCATCTTGTTAAGCTACTGTGACCTCCACGTCTCTTCCACTGGGCATTGATATTGTCTTTTTATTCCACTGCGACCTCCATCACTCTTCCTCGGGGCATTGATATTGTCTTTTTAATCCACTGCAACCTCCACCACTCTTCCATGTGGCATTAAAACCGTCTTGTTAAGCTACTGTGACCTCCACCTCTCTTCCAAGGGGCATTAAAGCCGTCTTGTTAAGCTACTGTCACGTCCATGTCTATTCCACGGGGCATTGATATTGTCTTTTTATTCCACTGTAACCTCCACCACTCTTCCAAGTGGCATTGACATTGTCTTTTTATTCCACTGCGACTTCCACCTCTCTTCTAAGGGGCATTGATATTGTCTTTTTAATCCACTGCGACCTCCACCACTCTTCCATGGGGCATTAAAACAGTCTTGTTAAGCTACTGTGACCTCCATGTCTCTTCCAAGGGGCATTAAAACCATCTGGTTAATACACTCTGAACTCCACAGTTCTTCCAAGGGGCATTGATATTGTCTTTTTATTCAACTGTATCCTCCACCACTCTTCCAAGGGGTATTGATTTTGTCTTTGTATTCCACTGCGACCTCCACCACTCTTCCAATGGTCATTGTTATTCTCTTTTTAATCCCCTGCAACCTCCACCACTCTTCCAAGGGGCATTAAAACCGTCTTGTTAAGCTACTATGACCTCCTTGTCCCTTCCACGGGGCATTGATATTGTCTTTTTTTTCCACTGCGACCTCCACCACTCTTCAAAGGGATATTGATATTGTCTTTTTAATCCACTGCGACCACCACCAATCTACCAAGCGGCATTAAAACCGTCTTGCTATGCTACTGTGACGTCGACTTCTCTTCCAATTCCACGGTGCCTTAAAACCTTCTGGTTAAACCACTATGAACTCCACAGCTCTTCCAAGTGGCATTGATATTGTCTTTTTATTCCACTCTAACCTCCACCACTCTTCCAAGGGGCATTGACATTGTCTTTTTATTTCACTGCGACCTTCACCACTCTTCCAAGGGGCATTAAAACCATATTGTTAAGCTACAGTGACCTCCACATCTCTTCCATGGGTCATTGATATTGTCTTTTTATTCCACTGCGACCTCCACTACTCTTCCAAGAGGCATTAAAACCGACTTGTTAAGTTACTGTGACCTCCACGTCTCTTCCATGGAGCGTTAAAACCGTCTGGTTATACCACTCTGAACTCTACAGCTCTTCCAAGGGGCATTGATATTGTCTTTTTATTCCACTGCGACCTCCGCCAGTCCTCCTAGAGGCATTAAAACTGTCTTGTTAAGCTACTGTGACCTCCACGTCTCTTCCACGGGGCACTGAAATTGTCTTTTTATTCCACTGTAACCTCCACCTCTCGTCCAAGTGGCCTTGATATTGTATTTTTATTCCACTGCGACCTCTACCATTCTTCCAAGGGGCATGGGTAATATCTTTTTATTCCACTGCTACCTCCACCACTCTTCCAAGGCTCAATGATATTGTCTTTTTAATCCACTGCGACCTCCACCACTCCTCCAAGGGGCATTAAAACCGTCAATTTAAACCACTCTCATCTCCACAGCTCTTGCAAGGGGCTTTGATATTGTTTTTTATTCCACTTTAACCTCCAGCACTCTTCCAAGGGGCATTGATATTATCTTTTTAATCCACTGCGACCTCCACCACTCTTCCAAGGGACATTGATATTGTCTTTTTATTCCACTGCAACCTTCACCCCTCGTCCAAGGATCATGGATATTGTCTTTTTTTTCCACTGTAACCTCCACCAGTCTTCTAAGGGGCATTAATATTTTCTTTTTATTCCACTGCGACCTCCACCACTCTTCCATGGGGCATCGATAATGTTTTTTTAATCCACTGCGACCTCCACCACTCTTCCAAGGGGCATTAAAACCGTCTTGTTTAGCTACTGTGACCTCCAAGTCTCTTCCAAGGGGCAATAAAACCGTCTGGCTAAACCGCTCTGAGCTCCACAGCTCTTTCAAGGGTTATTGACAATGTCTTTTTATTCCATTGTAACCTCCACCAATCTTCCAAGGGGCATTGATATTGTCTGTTTATTCCACTGTGACCTTCACCTCTCTTTCAAGGGGCATTAAAACCATCTTGTTAAGCTACTGTGACCTCCAAGTCTCTTCCACGAGGCATTGATATTGTCTTTTTATTCCATTGCGACCTCCACATCTCTTCCAAGTTGAATTGATATTGTCTTTTTGTTTCATTGTGACCTTCACCTCTCTTCCAAGGGGCATTAAAACCATCTTGTTAAGCTACTGTTAGCTCCACGTCCCTTCCACGAGGCATTGATATTGTCTTTTTATTCCACTGCGACCTCCACCACTCTTCCAAGGGGCATTGATATTGTTTTTTTATTCCACTGTGAACTCCCCAACTCTTCCAAGGGGCATTAAAACCGTCTTGTTATGCTACTGTGACGTCGACTTCTCTTCCAAGGGGCATTAAAACCATCTCGTTAAACCACTCTGAACTCCAGAGCTCTTCCAAGGGGCATTTGTATTGTCTTTTTATTCCACTCTAACCTCCACCACACTTCCAAGGGGCATTGACATTGTCTTTTTATTCCAGTGCGACCTCCACCACTCTTCCAAGGGGCATTAAAACCATATTGTTAAGCTACAGTGACCTCCATATCTCTTCCACGGGTCATTGATATTGTCTTTTTATTCCACTGTTACCTCCACCAATCTTCATAGGGGCATTGATATTGTTTTTTTATTCCACTGTGACCTCCACCACTCTTCCAAGGTGCATTAAAACCGTCTTGTGAAGTTACTGTGACCTCCACGCCTCTTCCAAGAAGCGTTAAAACCATCTGGTTATACCACTCTGAACTCCACAGATCTTCCAAAGGGCATTATTATTGTCTTTTTATTCCACTGTAACCTCCACCACTCTTCCAAGGGGCATTTATATTGTCTTTTTATTCCACTGCGACCTCCACCAGTTCTCCAAGAGGCATTAAAACCGTCTTGTTAAACTACTGTGACCTCCACGTCTCTTCCACGCGGCATTGAAATTGTCTTTTTATTCCACTGTAACCTCCACCACTCGTCCAAGGGGCATTGATAATGTCTTTTTTTTCCACTGCGACCTCCACCACTCTTCCAAGGGGCATTGATATTGTCTTTTTATTCCAATGCGACCTCCAGCACTCTTCCAAGGCTCATTGATATTGTCTTTTTAATCCACTGCGACCTCCACCACTCTACCAAGGGGATTAAAACCGTCTTGTTAAGGTATTGTGACCTCCACATCTCTTCCACGGGGCATTGATATTGTCTTTTTATTTAACTGTAACCTCCACCACTGTTCCAAGGGGCATTGATAATGTCTTTTTATTCCACTGGGACCTTCACCACTCTTCCAAGTGGCAATGATATTGTCTTTTTAATCCACTGCGACCTCCACCACTCTTCCAAGGGGCATTAAAAACGTCTTGTTAAGCTACTGTGACCTCCACGTCTCTTCCAGTGGGCATTAAAACCGTCTGGTTTAACTACTCTGAACTCCACTGCTCTTCCAAGGGGTATTGATATTGTCTTTTTCATCCACTGTTCCCTCCACCACTCTTCCAAGGGGCATTTATATTGTCTTTTTACTCCACTGCGACCTCCACCACTCTTCTAAGGGGCATTTATATTGTCTTTTTAATCAACTGCGACCTCCACCACTCTTCCAAGGGCCATTAAAACCGTGTTGTTAAGCTACTTTGACCTCCACGTCAATTCCACGGGGCATTAAAACCGTCGATTTAAACCACTCTGAACTCCAAAGTTCTTGCAAGGGGCATTGATATTGTCTTCTTATTCCAATGTAACCTCCAGCACTCTTCCAAGGGGCACTAATATTGTCTTTTTATTCCACTGCAACTTCCACCTCTCTTCCAAGGGGCATTAAAACCGTCTTGTTAAGCTACTGTGACCTCCACGTCTCTTTCACGGGGCATTGATATTGTCTTTTTATTCCACTGTAACCTCCACCACTCTTCCAAGGGGCATTGATATTGTCTTTTTATTCCACTGGGACCTTCACCACTCTTCCAAATGGCATTGATATTGTCTTTTTAATCCACTGCGACCTCCAACACTCTTCCAAGGGGCATGAAAACCGTATTGTTAAGCTACTGTGACCTCCACTTCTCTTCCAATGTGCATTAAAACCATAAATTTAAACCACTCTGAACTCCACAGCTTTTACAAGAGGCATTGATATTGTCTTTCTATTCCACTGTAACCTACAGCACTCTTTCAAGGGGCATTGATATTGTCTTTTTATTCCACTACGACTTTCACCACTCTCCCAAGGTGCATTAAAAACATCTTGTTTAGCTACTGTAACGTCCATGTCTATTCGACGGGGCATTGATATTGTCTTTTTATTCCACTGTATATTCCACCACTCTTCCAAGGAGTATTGATATTGTCTCTTTATTCCACTGAGACTTCAACCTCTCTTCTAAGGGGCATTGATATTGTCTTTTTAATCCACTGCGACCTCCACCACTCTTCCAAGAGGCATTAAAACAGTCTTGTTAAGCTACTGTGACCTCCACATATCTTCCAAGCGGCATTAAAACCGTCTGGATAAACCACTCGGAACTCCACAGCTATTCAAAGGGGCATTGATATTGTCTTTTTATTCCACTGTAACCTCCTCCATTCTACCAAGGGGTATTGATATTGTCTTTTTAATGCACTGCGACCTCCACCACTCTTCCAAGGGGCATTAGAACCATCTGATTAACCCACTCTGAACTACATAGCTCTTTCAAGAGGCATTGATAATGTCTTTTTATTTCACTGTAACCTCCAACACTCTTTCAATGGGCATTGATATTGTCTTTTTATTTCACTGCGACCTCCACCACTCTTCCAAGGGGCATTAAAACCGTCTTGTTAAGCTACTATCACCTTCACGTCCCTTCCAAGGGGCATTAAAACCGTCAATTTAAACCACTCTGAACTCCACAGCTCTTGCAAGGGGCATTGATATTGTCATCTTATTCCAATGTAATCTCCAGCAGTCTTCCAAGGGGCATTGATATTGTCTTTTTATTCCACTGCAACTTACACCTCTCTTCCAAGGGGCATTAAAACCGTCTTGTTAAGCTACTGTGACCTCCACGTCTCTTTCACGGGGCATTGAAATTGTCTTTTTAATCCACTGTAACCTCCACCACTCTTCCAAGGGGCATTGATATTGTCTTTTTAATCCACTGCGACCTCCACCACTATTCCAAGGGGCATTAAAACCGTCTTGTTAAGCTATTGTGACCTCCCCTTCTCTTCTAAGGTGCATTAAAACCGTCATTTTAAACCACAATGAACTCCACAGCTCTTGCAAGAGTCATTGATATTGTCTTTTTACTCCACTGTAACCTACAGCACTCTTTCAAGGGTCATTGATATTGTCTTTTTATTCCACTACGACTTCCACCACTCTCCCAAGGTGCATTAAAAGCATCTTGTTTAGCTTCTGTAACGGCCATGTCTATTCCACGGGGCATTGATATTGTGTTTCTATTCCACTGTATCCTCCACCACTCTTCCAAGGGGTATTGATATTGTCTTTTTATTCCACTGTGACTTTCACCTCTCTTCTAAGGGGCATTGATATTGTCTTTTTAAACCACTGAGACCTCCACCACTCTTCCAAGAGGCATTAAAAGAGTCTTGTTAAGCTACTGTGACCTCCACATCTCTTCCAAGCGGCATTAATACCATCTGGATAAACCACTCTGAACTCCACAGCTCTTCCAAGGGGCATTGATATTGTCTGTTTATTCCACTGTAACCTCCACCATTCTTCCAAGGGGTATTGATATTGTCTTTTTAATGCACTGCGACCTCCACCACCCTTCCAAGGGGCATTAAAACCATCTGGTTAAACCACTCTGAACTCCATAGCTCTTTCAAGAGGCATTGATATTGTCTTTTTATTTCACTGTAACCTCCACCACTCTTCCAAGTGGCATTGATATTGTCTTTTTAATCCACTGCGACCTCCAACACTATTCCAAGGGGCATTAAAACCATGTTGTTAAGCTACTGTGACCTCCACTTCTCTTCCAAGGTGCATTAAAACCATCAATTTAAACCACAATGAACTCCACGGCTCTTGCAAGAGTCACTGATATTGTCTTTTTACTCCACTGTAACCTACAGCACTCTTTCAAGGGTCATTGATATTGTCTTTTTATTCCACTATGACTTCCACCTCTCTTCCAAGGGGCATTAAAACCATCTTGTTAAGCTACTGTGACCTCCACGTCTCTTTCACGGGGCATTGATATTGTCTTTTTATTCCACTGTAACCTCCACCACTCTTCCAAGGGGCATTGATATCGTCTTTTTATTCCACTGGGACCTTCACCACTCTTCCAAGTGGCATTGATATTGTCTTTTTAATCCTCTGTGACCTCCACCACTCTTCCAAGGGGCATTAAAACCGTTTTGTTAAGCTACTGTGACCTCCAAGTCTCTTACAAGGTGCATTAAAACCGTCAATTTAAACCACTCTGAACTCCACAGCTCTTGCATGAGGCATTGATATTGTCTTTTTATTCCACTGTAACCTACAGCACTCTTTCAAGGGGCATTGATATTGTCTTTTAATTCCACTACGACTTTCACCACTCTCCCAAGGTTCATTAAAAACATCTTGTTTAGCTACTGTAACGTCCATGTCTATTCCACGGGGCATTGATATTGTCTTTTTATTCCACTGTATACTCCACCACTCTTTCAAGGAGTATTGATATTGTCTTTTTATTCCACTGCGACTTCAACCTCTCTTCTAAGGGGCATTGATATTGTCTTTTTAATCCATTGCGACCTCCACCACTCTTCCAAGAGGCATTAAAACAGTCTTCTTAAGCTACTGTGACCTCCACATCTCTTCCAAGCGGCATTAAAACAGTCTGGATAAACCACTCGGAACTCCACAGCTTTTCAAAGGGGCATTGATATTGTCTTTTTATTCCACTGTAAACTCCTCCATTCTACCAAGGGGCATTGATATTGTCTTTTTATTCCACTGCAACTTCCACCTCTCTTCCAAGGGGCATTAAAACCATCTTGCTAAGCTACTGTGACCTCCACGTCTCTTTCACGGGGCATTGATATTGTCTTTTTATTCCACTGTAACCTCCACCACTCTTCCAAGGGGCATTGATATTGTCTTTTTATTCCACTGGGACCTTCACCACTCTTCCAAGTGGCATTGATATTGTCTTTTTAATGCACTGCGACCTCCACCACTCTTTCAAGAGGCATTAAAACCGTATTTTTAAGCTACTGTGACCTCCACGTCTCTTCCAAGGTGCATTAAAACTGTAAATTTAAACCACGCTGAACTCCACAGCTCTTGCAAGAGGCATTGATATTGTCTTTTTACTCCACTGTAACCTACAGCACTCTTTCAAGGGGCATTGATATTGTCTTTTTATTCCACTATGACTTCCACCACTCTCCCAAGGTGCATTAAAAACATCTTGTTTAGCTACTGTAATGTCCATGTCTATTCCACGGGGCATTCATATTGTCTTTTTATTCCACTGTATCCTCCACCACTCTTCCAAGGGGTATTGATATTGTCTTTTTATTACACTGGGACTTCCACCTCTCTTCTAAGGGGCATTGATATTGTCTTTTTAATCCATTGCGACCTCCACGACTCTTCCAATAGGTATTAAAAAAGTCTTGTTAAGCTACTGTGACCTCCACATCTCTTCCAAGGGGCATTAAAACCGTCTGGTTAAACCACTCTGAACTCCACAGCTCTTCCAAGGGCATTGATATTGTCTTTTTATTCCACTGTAACCTCCACCATTCTTCCAAGGGGTATTGATATTGTCTTTTTAATGCACTGCGACCTCCACCACTCTTTCAAGGGGCATTAAAACCATCTGGTTAAACCACTCTGAACTCCATAGCTCTTTCAAGAGGCATTGATATTGTCTTAATATTTCACTGTAACCTCCTCCACTCTTTCAACGTGCATTGATATTGTCTTTTTATTCCACTGCAACCTCCACCATTCTTCCAAGGGGCGTTAAAACTGTCTTGTTAAGCTACTGTGACCTCCACGTGTCTTCCACGGGGCATTGATATTGTCTTTTTAATCCACTGTGACCTCCACCACTTTTCCAAGGTTTATTAAAACCGTCTTGTTAATCTACTGTGACCTCCACGTCTCTTTCAAGGGTCAATAAAACCATCTGGTTAAACCACTTTGAACTCCACAGCTCTTCCAAGGGGCATTGGTATTGTCTTTTTATTCCACTCTAAACTCCACCACACTTCCAAGGGGCATTGACATTGTCTTTTTATTCCACTGCGACCACCATCATTCTTCCAAGGGGCATTGATATTGTCTTTTTATTCCGCTGCCACCTCCACCACTCTTCCAAGGGGCATTGATATTGTCTTTTTAATCCACTGCGACCTCCACCACTTTTCCAAGGGGCATTAAAAACGTCTTTTTAAGCTACTGTGACCTCCACGTCCCTTCCGATCGGCATTAAAACCATCTGGTTAAACCACTCTGAACTCCACAGCTCTTCCAAGGGGTATTGGTATTGTCTTTTTATTCCACTCTAACCCACACCACTCTTCCAAGGGGCATTGACATTGTATTTTTATTCCACTGCGATCTCCACCATTCTTCCTAGGGGCATTAAAACTGTCTTGTTAAGCTACAGTGACCTCCACATCTCTTCCACGAGGCATTGATATTGTCTTTTTATTCCACTGCGACCTCCGCCACTCTTCCAAAGGGCATTGATATTGTCTTTTATTCCACTGTAACCTCCACCACTGTTCTAAGGGGCATTAAAACCATCTTTTTAAGCCACTGTGACCTCCACGTCTCTTCCACAGGTCATTGCTATCATCTTTTTATTCCACTGCGACCTACACCACTCTGCCAAAGGGCATTAAAACCGTCTTGTTAAGCTACTGTGACCTCCACGTCTCTACCACGGGGCATTGATATTGTCTTTTTATTCCACTGTAACCTCCACCACTCTTCCAAGGGTCATTGATATTGTCTTTTTAATCCACTGCGAACTCCACCTCTCTTCCAATGGGCATTAAAACTGTCTTGTTATGCTACTGTGACGTCGACTTCTCTTCCAAGGGGCATTAAAACCATCTGGTTAAACCACTCTGAACTCCACAGATCTTCCAATTAGCACTGGTATTGTCTTTTTATTTGACTCTAACCTCCACCACTCTTACAAGGGGCATTGACATTGTCTTTTTATTCCACTGCGACCTCCACCACTCTTCCAATGGGCATTAAAACCATATTGTTAAGCTACAGTGAACTCCACATCTCTTCCACGGGGCATTGATATTGTCTTTTTATTCCACTGTAACCTCTACCAATCTTCCAAGGGGCATTGATATTGTTTCTTTATTCCACTGCGAACTCCACCACTCTTCCAAGGGGCATTACAACCATCTTGTTAAGTTACTGTGACCTCCACGTCTCTTCCAAGGAGCGTTAAAACCATCTGTTTATTCCACTCTGAACTCCACAGCTCTTCCAAGGGGCATTATTATTGTCTTTTTAATTCCACTGTAACCTCCACCACTCTTCCAAGGGGCATTAATATTGTCTTTTTATTCCACTGCGACCTACACCAGTCCTCCAAGAGGCATTAAAACCGCCTTGTTAAGCTACTGTGACCTCCACGTCTCTTCCACGGGGCAATGAAATTGTCTTTTTATTCCACTGTAACGTCCACCACTTGTCCAAGGGGCATTGATATTGTCTTTTTATTCCACTGCGACCTCCACCACTCTAACAAGGGGCATTAATAATGTCTTTTTATTCCACTGTGACCTCCCACACTCTTCCAAGGCTCATTGATATTGTCTTTTTAAACCAATGCGACCTCCACCACTCTTCCAATGGGCATTAAAACAGTCTTGTTAAGTTATTGTGACCTCCACATCTCTTCCACGGGGCATTGATATTGTCTTTTTATTTAACTGTAACCTCCACCACTGTTCCAAGTGGCATTGATATTGTCTTTTTATTCCACTGTTACCTCCTTCACTCTTAAAGGGGCATTCATATTGTCTTTTTATTCCACTGCGACCTCCACCACTCTTCCAAGGGGCATTCATATTGTCATTTTAATCCACTGCGACCTCCACCACTTTTCCAAGGGGCATTAAAACCGTCTTGTTAAGCTACTGTCACCTCCACGTTCCTTCGAAGGGGCATTAAAACCGTCAATTTAAACCACTCTGAACTCCACATCTCTTGCAAGGGGCCATGTCTCTTCCACAGGGCATTGATATTGTCTTTTTACTCCACTGGAACATCCAACACTCTTCCAAGGTGCATTGATATTGTCTTTTTATTCCACTGAGACTTCAACCACTCCTTCAAGTAGCATTGACATTGTCTTTTTAATCCACTTCGACCTCCACCACTCTTCCAAGGGGCATTAAAACGGATTTGTTAATCTACTGTGACCTCCACGTGTCTTCCAAGTGGCACTAAAACCGTCAATTTAAACCACTCTCAACTCCAAAGCTCTTGGAAGTGGCTTTGATATTGTTTTTTATCCCACTGTAACCTCCAGCACTCTTACAAGGGGCATTGATATTGTCTTTTTATTCCACTGTGACTTTCACCTCTCTTCCAAGGGACATTAAAACCGTCTTGTTAAGCTACTGTGACAACCACATCTCTTTCACAGGGCATTGATATTGCCTTTTTATTCCACTCTAAACTCCACCACTCTTCCAAGGGGGCATTGATATTGTCTTTTAATCCACTGCCACCTCCACCAATCTTCCAAGGGGCATTGATATTGTCTTTTTAATCCACTGCGACCTCCACCACTTTTCCAATGGGCATTAAAAACATCTTTATAAGCTACTTTGACCTCCAAGTCAATTCCACGGGGCATTAAAACCGTCATTTTAAACCACTCTGAACTCCACAGCTCTTGCAAGGGGCATTGATATTGTCTTTTTATTCCAATGTAACCTCCAGCACTCTACCAAGGGGTATTGATATTGTCTTTTTATTCCACTGCAACTTCCACCTCTCTTCCAAGGGGCATTAAACCGTCTTGTTAAGCTACTGTGACCTCCACGTCTCTTTCATGGGGGATTGATATTGTCTTTTTATTCCACTGTAACCTCCACCACTCTTTCAAGGGGCATTGATATGGTCTTTTTATTCCACTGGGACCTTTACCACTCTTCCAAGTGGCATTGATATTGTCTTTTTAATCCACTGCGACCTCCACCACTCTTCCAAGGGGCATTAAGACCATATTGTTAAGCTACTGTGAACTCCACGTCTCTTCCAAGGTGCATTAAAACCGTCAATTTAAACCACTCTGAACTCCACAGCTCTTGCAAGAGGCATTGATATTGTCTTTTTATTCCACTGTAACCTACAGCACTCTTTCAAGGAGAATTGATATTTTCTTTTTATTCCACTACGACTTCCACCACTCTCCCAAGGTGCATTAAAAACATCTTGTTTAGCTACTCTAACGTCCATGTCTATTCCACGGGGCATTGATATTGTCTTTTTATTCCACTGTATCCTCCACCACTCTTCCAAGAGGTATTGATATTGTCTTTTTATTCCCCTGTGACTTCCACCTCTCTTCTAAGGGGCATTGATATTGTCCTGTAAATCCACTGCGACCTCCACCACTCTTCCAAGAGGCATTAAAACAGTCTTGTTAAGCTACTGTGACCGCCACATCTCTTCCAAGGGGCATTAAAACCGTCTGGTTAAACCACTCTGAACTCCACAGCTCTTCCAAGGGGCATTGATATTGTCTTTTTATTCCACTGTAACCTCCACCATTCTTCCAAGGGGTATTGATATTGTCTTCTTAACGCATTGTGACCTCCACCACTCTTCCAAGGCGCATTAAAACCATCTGGTTAAACTACTCTATACTCCATAGCTCTTTCAAGAGGCATTGATATTGTCTTTTTATTTCACTGTAACCTCCACCACTCTTTCAATGGGCATTGATAATATCTTTTTAATCCACTGTGACCTCCACCACTCTTCCAAGGGGCATTAAAACTGTCTTGTTAAGCTACTGTGACCTCCACGTGTCTTCCACGGGGCATTGATATTGACTTATTAATCCACTGTGACCTCCACCACTTTTACAAGGGGCATTAAAACCATCTTGTTAATCTATTGTGACCTCCTCGTCTCTTCCAAGGGGCAATAAAAGCATCTGGTTAAACCACACTGAACTCCACTGCTCTTCCAAGGGGCACTGGTATTGTCTTTTTATTCCACTCTAACCTCCACCACTCTTCCAAGGGGCATTGACATTGTCTTTTTATTCGACTGCGACCTCCATCATTCTTCCAAGGGGCATTGATATTGTATTTTTATTCCACTCTAACATCCACCACTCTTCCAAGGGGCATTGACATTGTCTTTTTACTCCACTGCGACCTCCACCATTCTTCCAAGGGGCATGAAAACTGTCTTGTTAAGCTACAGTGACCTCCACATCTCTTCCACGGGGCATTGATATTGTCTTTAAATTCCACTGTAACCTCCACCACTCTACCAAGGGGCATTGATATTGTAATTTTATTCCACTGCGACCTCCACCACTCTTCCAAAGGGCATTATCACCATCTTCTTAAGCTACTATGACCTCCACGTCTCTTCCAAGGGGCATTGATATTGTCTTTTTATTCCACTGCGACCTCCACCACTCCTCCTCGGGGCATTGATATTGTCTTTTTAATCCACTGCAACCTCCACCACTCTTCCAAGGGGCATTAAAACCGGATGGTTAAACCAATCTGAACTCCACAGCTCTTCCAATGGGCATTGATATTGTCTTTTTATTCCACTTTATCCTCCACCACTCTTCCAAGGGGCATTGACAGTGTCTTTTCAATCCACTGCGACCTCCAACACTCTTCCAAGGGGCATTAAAACTGTCTTGTTAACCTACTGTGACCTCCATGTCTCTTCCACAGGACATTGATATTGTCTTTTTACTCCATTGGAACCTCCAACACTCTTCCAAGGTGCATTGATATTGTCTTTTTATTCCACTGAGACTTCAACCACTCCTTCAAGGAGCATTGACATCGTCTTTTTAATCCACTTCGACCTCCACCACTCTTCCAAGGGCCATTGATATTGTCTTTTTAATCCACTGCAACCTCCACCACTCTTCCAAGGGGCATTGATATTGTCTTTTTAATCCACTGTGACCCCCACGTCCCTTCCAAGGGGCATTAAAACCGTCAATTTAAACCACTCTGAACTCCACAGCTCTTCCAAGGAGCACTGGTATTGTCTTTTTATTCCACTCTAACCTCCACCACACTTTCAAGGGGCATTGACATTGTCTATTTATTCCACTGCGACCTCCACCACTCTTCCATGTGGCATTAAGACCATCTTGTTAAGCTACAGTGACCTCCACAACTCTTCCATGGGGCATTGATATTGTCTTTTTATTCCACTGTAACCTCCACCACTCTTCCTATTGGCATTGACATTGTCTTTTTATTCCACTGCGACTTCCACCTCTCTTCTAAGGGGCATTGATATTGTCTTTTTAATCCACTGCTACCTCCACCACTCTTCCAAGGGGCATTAAAACAGTCTTGTTAAGCTACTGTGACCTCCATGTCTCTACCAAGGGGCAATAAAACCGTCTGGTTAAACCACTCTGAACTCCACAGCTCTTCCAAGGGGCATTGATATTGTCTTTTTATTCCACTGTAACCTCCACCACTCTTCCAAGGGGCATTGATTTTGTCTTTTTATTCCACTGCCACCTCCACCACTCTTCCTACTGGCATTGACATTGTCTTTTTATTCCACTGCGACTTCCACCTCTCTTCTAAGGGGCATTGATATTGTCTTTTTAATCCACTGCTACCTCCACCACTCTTCCAAGGGGCATTAAAACAGTCTTGTTAAGCTACTGTGACCTCCATGTCTCTACCAAGGGGCAATAAAACCGTCTGGTTAAACCACTCTGAACTCCACAGCTCTTCCAAGGGGCATTGATATTGTCTTTTTATTCCACTGTAACCTCCACCACTCTTCCAAGGGGCATTGATTTTGTCTTTTTATTCCACTGCCACCTCCACCACTCTTCCAATGGGCATTGTTATTGTCTTTTTAATCCCCTGCAACCTACTCCACTCTTCCAAGGGGCATTAAAACCGTCTTGTTAAGCTACTGTGACCTCCACGTTTCTTCCACGGGGCATTGATATTGTCTTTTTATTCCACTGTGACCTCCAGCACTCTTCCAAGGGTCATTGATATTGTCTTTTTAATCCACTGCGAACTCCACCTCTCTTCCAAGGTGCATTAAAACTGTCTTGTTATGCTACTGTGACGTCGACTTCTCTTCCAAGGGGCATTAAAACCATCTGGTTAAACCACTCTGAACTCCACAGCTCTTCCAATTAGCACTGGTATTGTCTTTTTATTCGACTCTAACCTCCACCACTCTTACAAGGGGCATTGACATTGTCTTTTTATTCCACTGCGACCTCCACCACTCTTCCAATGGGCATTAAAACCATATTGTTAAGCTACAGTGACCTCCACATCTCTTCCATGGGCATTGATATTGTCTTTTTATTCCACTGTAACCTCCACCAATCTTCCAAGGGGCATTGATATTGTTTCTTTATTCCACTGCGAACTCCACAACTCTTCCAAGGGGCATTACAACCATCTTGTTAAGTTACTGTGACCTCCACGTCTCTTCCAAGGAGCGTTAAAACCATCTGTTTATTCCACTATGAACTCCACAGCTCTTCCAAGGGGCATTATTATTGTCTTTTTAATTCCACTGTAACCTCCACCACTCTTCCAAGGGGCATTGATATTGTCTTTTTATTCCACTGCGACCTCCACCAGTCCTCCAAGAGGCATTAAAACCGCCTTGTTAAGCTACTGTGACCTCCACGTCTCTTCCACGGGGCAATGAAATTGTCTTTTTATTCCACTGTAACCTCCACCACTCGTCCAAGGGGCATTGATATTGTCTTTTTATTCCACTGCGACCTCCACCACTCTAACAAGGGACATTAATAATGTCTTTTTATTCCACTGCGACCTCCCACACTCTTCCAAGGCTCATTGATATTGTCTTTTTAAACCACTGCGACCTCCACCACTCTTCCAATGGGCATTAAAACAGTCTTGTTAAGTTATTCTGACCTCCACATCTCTTCCACGGGGCATTGATATTGTCTTTTTATTTAACTGTAACCTCCACCACTGTTCCAAGTGGCATTGATATTGTCTTTTTATTCCACTGTTACCTCCTTCACTCTTCCAAGGGGCATTCATATTGTCTTTTTAATCCACTGCGACCTCCACCACTCTTCCAAGGGGCATTCATATTGTCATTTTAATCCACTGCGACCTCCACCACTTTTCCAAGGGGCATTAAAACCGTCTTGTTAAGCTACTGTCACCTCCACGTTCCTTCGAAGGGGCATTAAAACCGTCAATTTAAACCACTCTGAACTCCACATCTCTTGCAAGGGGCCATGTCTCTTCCACAGGGCATTGATATTGTCTTTTTACTCCACTGGAACCTCCAACACTCTTCCAAGGTGCATTGATACTGTCTTTTTATTCCACTGAGACTTCAACCACTCCTTCAAGTAGCATTGACATTGTCTTTTTAATCCACTTCGACCTCCACCACTCTTCCAAGGGGCATTAAAACTGATTTGTTAATCTACTGTGACCTCCACGTGTCTTCCAAGTGGCATTAAAACCGTCAATTTAAACCACTCTCAACTCCAAAGCTCTTGGAAGTGGCTTTGATATTGTTTTTTATCCCACTGTAACCTCCAGCACTCTTACAAGGGGCATTGATATTGTCTTTTTATTCCACTGTGACTTTCACCTCTCTTCCAAGGGACATTAAAACCGTCTTGTTAAGCTACTGTGACATCCACATCTCTTTCACAGGGCATTGATATTGTCTTTTTATTCCACTCTAAACTCCACCACTCTTCCAAGGGGGCATTGATATTGTCTTTTAATCCACTGCCACCTCCACCAATCTTCCAAGGGGCATTGATATTGTCTTTTTAATCCACTGCGACCTCCACCACTTTTCCAATGGGCATTAAAAACATCTTTATAAGCTACTTTGACCTCCAAGTCAATTCCACGGGGCATTAAAACCGTCATTTTAAACCACTCTGAACTCCACAGCTCTTGCAAGGGGCATTGATATTGTCTTTTTATTCCAATGTAACCTCCAGCACTCTACCAAGGGGTATTGATATTGTCTTTTTATTCCACTGCAACTTCCACCTCTCTTCCAAGGGGCTTTAAACCGTCTTGTTAAGCTACTGTGACCTCCACGTCTCTTTCACGGGGCATTGATATTGTCTTTTTATTCCACTGTAACCTCCACCACTCTTTCAAGGGGCATTGATATTGTCTTTTTATTCCACTGGGACCTTTACCACTCTTCCAAGTGGCATTGATATTGTCTTTTTAATCCACTGCGACCTCCACCACTCTTCCAAGGGGCATTAAGACCATATTGTTAAGCTACTGTGAACTCCACGTCTCTTCCAAGGTGCATTAAAACCGTAAATTTAAACCACTCTGAACTCCACAGCTCTTGCAAGAGGCATTGATATTGTCTTTTTATTCCACTGTAACCTACAGCACTCTTTCAAGGGGAATTGATATTTTCTTTTTATTCCACTACGACTTCCACCACTCTCCCAAGGTGCATTAAAAACATCTTGTTTAGCTACTCTAACGTTCATGTCTATTCCACGGGGCATTGATATTGTCTTTTTATTCCACTGTATCCTCCACCACTCTTCCAAGGGGTATTGATATTGTCTTTTTATTCCCCTGTGACTTCCACCTCTCTTCTAAGGGGCATTGATATTGTCCTGTAAATCCACTGCGACCTCCACCACTCTTCCAAGAGGCATTAAAACAGTCTTGTTAAGCTACTGTGACCTCCACATCTCTTCCAAGGGGCATTAAAACCATCTGGTTAAACCACTCTGAACTCCACAGCTCTTCCAAGGGGCATTGATATTGTCTTTTTATTCCACTGTAACCTCCACCATTCTTCCAAGGGGTATTGATATTGTCTTCTTAACGCATTGTGACCTCCACCACTCTTCCAAGGCGCATTAAAACCATCTGGTTAAACTACTCTATACTCCATAGCTCTTTCAAGAGGCATTGATATTGTCTTTTTATTTCACTGTAACCTCCACCACTCTTTCAATGGGCATTGATAATATCTTTTTAATCCACTGTGACCTCCACCACTCTTCCAAGGGGCATTAAAACTGTCTTGTTAAGCTACTGTGACCTCCACGTCTCTTCCACGGGGCATTGATATTGACTTTTCAATCCACTGTGACCTCCACCACTTTTACAAGGGGCATTAAAACCATCTTGTTAATCTATTGTGACCTCCTCGTCTCTTCCAAGGGGCAATAAAACCATCTGGTTAAACCACACTGAACTCCACTGCTCTTCCAAGGGGCACTGGTATTGTCTTTTTATTCCACTCTAACCTCCACCACTCTTCAAGGGGCATTGACATTGTCTTTTTATTCGACTGCGACCTCCATCATTCTTCCAAGGGGCATTGATATTGTATTTTTGTTCCACTCTAACCTCCACCACTCTTCCAAGGGGCATTGACATTGCCTTTTTACTCCACTGCGACCTCCACCATTCTTCCAAGGGGCATGAAAACTGTCTTGTTAAGCTACAGTGACCTCCACATCTCTTCCACGGGGCATTGATATTGTCTTTAAATTCCACTGTAACCTCCACCACTCTACCAAGGGGCATTGATATTGTAATTTTATTCCACTGCGACCTCCACCACTCTTCCAAAGGGCATTATAACCATCTTCTTAAGCTACTATGACCTCCACGTCTCTTCCAAGGGGCATTGATATTGTCTTTTTATTCCACTGCGACCTCCACCACTCCTCCTCGGGGCATTGATATTGTCTTTTTAATCCACTGCAACCTCCACCACTCTTCCAAGGGGCATTAAAACCGGATGGTTAAACCAATCTGAACTCCACAGCTCTTCCAATGGGCATTGACAGTGTCTTTTCAATCCACTGCGACCTCCAACACTCTTCCAAGGGGCATTAAAACCCTCTTGTTAACCTACTGTGACCTCCATGTCTCTTCCACAGGACATTGATATTGTCTTTTTACTCCATTGGAACCTCCAACCCTCTTCCAAGGTGCATTGATATTGTCTTTTTATTCCACTGAGACTTCAACCACTCCTTCAAGGAGCATTGACATCGTCTTTTTAATCCACTTCGACCTCCACCACTCTTCCAAGGGCCATTGATATTGTCTTTTTAATCCACTGCGACCTCCACCACTCTTCCAAGGGGCATTGATATTGTCTTTTTAATCCACTGTGACCTCCACGTCCCTTCCAAGGGGCATTAAAACCGTCAATTTAAACCACTCTGAACTCCACAGCTCTTCCAAGGAGCACTGGTATTGTCTTTTTATTCCACTCTAACCTCCACCACCCTTTCAAGGGGCATTGACATTGTCTATTTATTCCACTGCGACCTCCACCACTCTTCCAAGTGGCATTAAGACCATCTTGTTAAGCTACAGTGACCTCCACAACTCTTCCATGGGGCATTGATATTGTCTTTTTATTCCACTGTAACCTCCACCACTCTTGCAAGTGGCATTGATATTGTCTTTTTATTCCACTGCGACTTCCACCTCTCTTCTAAGGGGCATTGATATTGTCTTTTTAATCCACTGCGACCTCCACCACTCTTCCAAGGGGCATTAAAACAGTCTTGTTAAGCTACTCTGACCTCCACGTCTCATCCAAGGGGCATTAAAACCGTCTGGTTAAACCACTCTGAACTCCACAGCTCTTCCAAGGGGCATTGATATTGTCTATTTATTCTACTGTAACCTCCACCACTCTTCCAAGGGGCATTGATTTTGTCTTTTTATTCCACTGCGACCTCCACCACTCTGCCAATGGGCATTGTTATTGTATTTTATTCCTCTGCAACCTCCACCACTCTTCCAAGGGGCATTAAAACCGTCTTGTTAAGCTACTGTGACCTCCACGTCCCTTCCACGGGGCATTGATATTGTCTATTTATTCGACTGCGACCTCCACCATTCTTCCAAGGGGCATTGATATTGTCTTTTTAATCCACAGCGAATTCCACCACTCTTCCAAGGGGCATTAAAACCATCTTGTTATGCTACTGTGACATCGACTTCTCTTCCAAGGGGCATTAAAACCATCTGGTTAAACCACTCTGAACTCCACAGCTCTTCCAAGGGGCATTTGTATTGTCTTTTTATTCCACTCTAACCTCCACCACTATTCCAAGGGGCATTGACATTGTTTTTTTATTCCACTGCGACCTCCACAACTCTTCCAAGGGGCATTAAAACCATATTTTTAAGCTACAGTGACCTCCACATCTCTTCCACGGGGCATTGATATTGTCTTTTTATTCCACTGTAACCTCCACCAATCTTACAAGGGGCATTGATATTGTTTTTTTATTCCACTGCGACCTCCACCACTCTTCCAAGGGGCATTAAAACCATCTTGTTTAGTTACTGTGACCTCCACGTCTCTTCCAAGGAGCGTTAAAACCGTCTGGTTATACCACTTGATCTCCACATCTCTTCCCAGGGACATTATTATTGGCTGTTTATTCCACTGTAAACTCCATCACTCTTCCAAGGGGCATTGATATTGTCTTTTTATTCCACTGCTACCTCCATCAGTCCTCCAAGAGGCATTAAAACCGTCTTGTTAAGCTACTGTGACCTCCACGTCTCTTCCATGTGGCATCGAAATTGTCTTTTTATTCCACTGTAACCTCCACCACTCGTCCAAGGGGCATTGATATTGTCTTTTTATTCCACTGCGACCTCCACCACTCTTCCAAGGGGCATTGATAATGTCTTTTTATTCCACTGCGACCTCCACCACTCTTCCAAGGCTCATTGATATTGTCTTTTTAACTACTGCGACCTCCACCACTCTTCCAAGGAGCATTAAAACTGTCTTGTTAAGCTATTGTGAGCTCCACATCTCTTCCACGGGGCATTGATATTGTCTTTTTATTTAACAATAACCTCCACCACTGTTCCAAGGGGCATTGATATTGTCTTTTTATTCCACTGTAACCTCCATCACTCTTGCAAGGGGCATTGATATTGTCTTTTTATTCAACTGTAACCTCCACAACTCTTCCAAGGGGCATTCCTATTGTCTTTTTAATCCACTGCGACCTCCACCACTCTTCCAAGGGGCATTAAAACCGTCTTGTTAAGCTACTGTCACCTCCACGCTGTTATGCACACGCCCGGACTGACTGGCGTGTGCGGGAGAAGTAGTTCCACTGGACCATGAACCGGAGAGTGCCTGGAGGGGCGTGACTAAGTATCTGGCCGATCCGACCAAGGTGGCACGACGGCATACGACGCCAGTGCACCAGGGAGAAACCGGGCAGAGGGACCAGGTGCTACTCCAGGTCAAACTCCGGACACGTTGGTTGACCCACACAGGGATTACTGGAACTGGCAGGTTAGGCTGGCTCAGACTGGTGGATATAAGCGAACACGGCAGGTATGCAGACGGGTGGATACAGGCGAGTATGCAGGCAGGGAGGTACTGGCAGAAAGGACAGGCTGGAGCTCAGAGAGGACAAGGCCCAGTACAGACTGGGACACAGAAACAGAACCGCAGATGCGGTAGCCATACACAGCAGAGAGGGAACGCCCGAAGCGGTGGGCAAGAGCAGAGCAGGACGGGACTGCCGGAGCAGCGAGCACAAGCAGAGCAGGACAGGACTGCCGGAGCAGCGAGCAGATGCAGAGCCGGACGGGGCTGCCGGAGCAGCGAGCAGAAGCAGAGCAGAAACCGCAGGAGCGGCAAGCAAGGCAAGAGCAGAGTGGAAACCGCAAGAGCGGTAAACAAGGCAGGAGCAGAGCGGAAACCGCAGAGCGGCTAAGAAGGCCGCAGCAGAGCGGAAACCGCAGAGCGGCAAACAAGGCAGGAGCAGAGCGGAAACCGCAGAGCGGTAAACAAGGCAGGAGCAGAGCGGAAACCGCAGAGCGGAAAACAAGGCAGGAGCAGAGCGGAAACCGCAGAGCGGCTAAGTAGGCAGGAGCAGAGCAGAAACCGCAGAGCGGTAAACAAGGGAGGAGCAGAGCGGAAACCGCAGAGCGGCAAACAAGGCAGGTGCAGAGCGGAAACCGCAGAGCGGAAAACAAGGCAGGAGCAGAGCGGAAACCGCAGAGTGGCAAACAAGGCAGGAGCAGAGCGGAAACCGCAGAGCAGCAAACAAGGCAGGAGCAGAGCGGAAACCGCAGGAGCGGCAAGCAAGGCAAGAGCAGAGCAGAAACCGCAAGAGCGGCAAGCTAAGCAGGAGCAGAGAGGAAACCGCAGAGCGGTAAACAAGGCAGGAGCAGAGCGGAAACCGCAGAGCGGCAAACAAGGCAGGAGCAGAGCGGGAACCGCAGAGCGGCAAACAAGGCAGGAGCAGAGCGGGAACCGCAGAGCGGCAAACAAGGCAGGAGCAGAGCGGGAACCGCAGAGCGGCAAACGAGACAAGGCAAGGAGATAGGACTCTGTTCACAAAGAACAGACAGAGAAGGAAAGGCAGAACCAGAAGCACACAAAGTACTTGCAAAGAAGTAGCGAGCGTACACTAAATTCACAACAGAGGTACAGAGACGACGAGAAGGAATTTAGGAGCAAGTTCAGACTCTGCAGAAAGGCGCAGAAAACAGACATAGAGGGAAAAGGGAGAAAAGGCTAAAGTAGAAACTAGGCACAGACAACTGGGAACAGAGGAACGGGAACAAATACAGCAAGGCTGGGACACAAACAGGACTCTGTTCAGACGGTAACAGATACCGCAAGGCACAGACAACTGGAAACAGAGGAACGGGAACAAATACAGCAAGGCTGGGACACAAACAGGACTCTGTTCAGACGGGAACAGATACCGCAAGGCACAGACAGGCAGATCTAGGAATACAGCCCCTAGAAGGCGAAAGAACAGGCTAGAAGCGTGTTCGCAAGAACAGACCACAGTTCAGAAACAGAACTGGAGAACAGGCAGGAAAACAGGATAGGACCTGGCACGTCAGAGACAAAAAGCCAACTGACAGGACACAATGCTCAGGCGCCATCTTGAGGAAGAAGGTGGTATAAATACCCAAAGATGGACAGCAATAGGCTGAAGGTGCAACAGGGGCGTGTCCGCAGCAGGTACAAGAAACAGGAAGTTCAGCGGGTGTCGCCCTATGCAGCCAAAACAGACAAACAGACAGCAAGGAGGGAAGCCAGAGAGACATTCTGGACTGAAGATCAAGTGCGCGCTCTTGCACAGTGGGAGATGGACCACCATGCAAGGACGCCGCCAGGTATGTTACACACGTCCTTTCCAAGGGGCATTAAAACCCTCAATTTAAACCACTCTGAACTCCAGAGCTCTTGCAAGGGGCATTGCTATTGTCTTTTTATTCCAATGTAACCTCCTGCACTCTTCCAAGGGGCATTGATATTGTCTTTTTATTCCACTGCAACTTCCACCTTTCTTCCAAAGGGCATTAAAATCGTCTTGCTAAGCTACTGTGACCTCCACATCTCTTTCGCGGGGCATTGATATTGTCTTTTTATTCCACTGTAACCTCCACCACTCTTCCAAGGGGCATTGATATTGTCTTTTTATTCCACTGGGACCTTCACCAATCTTCCAAGTGGCATTGATATTGTCTTTTTAATACACTGCGACCTCCACCACTCTTCCAAGGGGCATTAAAACCGCATTGTTAAGCTACTGTGACCTCCACGTCTCTTCCAAGGTGTAGTAAAATAGTCAATTTAAACCGCTCTGAACTCCACAGCTCTTGGAAGAGACATTGATATTGTCTTTTTACGCACTCTTTCAAGGGGCATTGATATTGTCTTTTTATTCCACTACGACTTCCACCACTCTCCCAAGGTGCATTAAAAACATCTTGTTTAGCTACTGTAACATCCATGTCTATTCCACGGGGCACTGATATTGTCTTTTTATTCCACGGTATTCTCCACCACTCTTCCAAGGGGCATTGACATTCTCTTTTTATTCCACTGCAACCTCCACCATTCTTCCAAGGGGCATTAAAACTGTCTTGTTAAGCTACAGTAACCTCCACATCTCTTCCACGGGACATTGACGTTGTCTTTAAATTCCACTGTAACCTCCATCACTCTTCCAAAGGGCATTGATATTGTCTTTTTATTCCACTGCGTCTTCCACTACTCTTCCAAGGGGCATTAAAACTGTCTTGTTAAGCTACTCTGACCTCAATGTCTCTTCCACAGGGCATTGATATTGCCTTTTTATTCCACTGGAAACTCCAACACTCTTCCAAGAGGCATTAATATTGTCTTTTTATTCCACTGAGACTTCAACCACTCCATCAAGGAGC
Organism: Phyllobates terribilis; assembly: GCF_046119375.1. NCBI lineage: Eukaryota > Metazoa > Chordata > Amphibia > Anura > Dendrobatidae > Phyllobates > Phyllobates terribilis. The sequence continues at coordinate 823,828 of NW_027362984.1, read as the reverse complement.
ATTGACATTGTCTTTTTAATCCACTTCGACCTCCACCACTCTTCCAAGGGGAATTAAAACAATCTTGTTAATCTACTGTGACCTCCACGTCTCTTCCAAGAGACATTAAACCGTCAATTTAAACCACTCTCAACTCCACAGCTCTTGCAAGGGGCTTTGATAATGTTTTTTATTCCACTGTGACCTCCAGCACTCTTCCAAGGGGCATTGATATTGTCTTTTTATTCCACTGCGACTTTCACCTCTCTTCCAAGGGACATTAAAACCGTCTTGTTAAGCTACTGTGACATCCACGTCTCTTTCACGGGGCATTGATATTGTCTTTTTATTCCACTGTAAACTCCACTACTCTTCCAAGGGGCATTGATATTGTCTTTTTATTCCACTGCCACCTCCACCACACTTCCAAGGGGCATTGATATTGTCTTTTTAATCAACTCCGACCTCCACCATTTTTCCAAGGGGCATTAAAAACGTCTTTTTAAGCTACTGTGACCTCCACGTCACTTCCAATGGGCATTAAAACCGTCTGGTTTAACTACTATAAACTCCACTGCTCTTCCAAGGGGCATTGACATTGTCTTTTTAATCCACTGTTACCTCCACCACTCTTCCAAGGGGCATTGATATTGTTTTTTTATTCCACTGCAACCTCAACTACTCTTCCAAGGGGCATTGATATTGTCTTTTTATTCCACTGCGACCTCCACCACTCTTCTAAGGGGCATTGATATTGTCTTTTTAATCAACTGCGACCTCCACCACTCTTCCAAGGGCCATTAAAACCGTGTTGTTAAGTACTTTGACCTCCACGTGAATTCCACGGGGCATTGATATTGCCTTTTTATTCCACTGTATCCTCCACCACTCTTCCAAGGGGCATTGATATTGTCTTTTTAATCAACTGTGACCTTCACCACTCTTCCAAAGGGCATTAAAACCGTCTTGTTAAGCTACTGTGACCTCCACGTCTCTTCCACTGGGCATTGATATTGTCTTTATTTTCCACTGTAACCTTCACCACTCTTCCTCGGGGCATTGATATTGTCTTTTTAATCCATTTCGACCTCCATCACTTTTCCATGTGGCATTAAAACCGTCTTATTAAGCTACTGTGACCTCCACTTATCTTCCAAGGGGCATTAAAGCCGTCAATTTAAACCACTTTGAACTCCACAGCTCTTGCAAGAGGCATTGATATTGTCTTTTTAATCCATTGTAATCTCCTGCACTCTTCCAAGGGGCATTGATATTGTCTTTTCATTCCACTGTGACTTCCACCACTCTTCCAAGGGGCATTAAAACCGTCTTGTTAAGCTCCTGTGACCTCCACGTCTCTTCCATGGGGCATTAAAAACGTCAATTTAAACCACTCTGAACTCCACAGCTCTTGCAAGAGGCATTGATATTGTCTTTTTATTCCACTGTCACCTCCACCACTCTTCCAAGGGGCATTGATTTTGTCTTTTTAATCCACTGCGACCTCCATCACTCTTCCAAGAAGCATTAAAACCATCTTGTTTAGCTACTGTGACCTCCACGTCTATTCCACGGTGCCTTAAAACCTTCTGGTTAAACCACTGTGAACTCCACAGCTCTTCCAAGGGGCATTGATATTGTCTTTTTATTCCACTGTAACCTCCACCACTCTTCCAAGGGGCATTGATATTGTATTTTTATTTTACTGCGACCTCCACCACTCTGCCAGGGGGCATTAATATTGTCTTTTTATTCCACTGCGACCTCCACCACTCTTCCAAGGGTCATTGATATTGTCTTTTTATTCCACTGTTACCTCCACCACTCTTCCAAGGGGCATTGATATTGTCTTTTTATTCTACTGCGACCTCCACCTCTCTTCCAAGGGGCATTAAAACCATCTTGTTAAGCTACTGTGACCTCCAAGTCTCTTCCACGAGGCATTGATATTGTCTTTTTATTCCACTGCGACCTCCACATCTCTTCCAAGGGGAATTGATATTGTCTTTTTTTTCCACTGCGACCTCCACCACTCATCTAAGGGGCATTGTTATTGTCTTTTTATTCCACTGCGACCTCCACCACTCTGCCAAGGAGCATTAAAACTGTCTTGTTAAGCTACTGTGATGTCCACGTCTCTTCCACGGGGCATTGATATTGTCTTTTTATTCCACTGTAACCTCCACCACTCTTCCAAGAGGCATTGATATTGTCTTTTTATTCCACTGTAACCTCCACCACTCTTCCAAGGGGCATTGATATTGTCTTTTTATTCCACTGCGACCTCCACCACTCTTCCCAGGTTCAATGTTATTGTCTTTTAATCCACTGCGACCTCCACCACTCTTCCAAGGGGCATTATAACCATCTTGTTAAGCTACGGTGACCTCCACGTCTCTTCCAAGGGGCACTAAAACCGTTTGGTTAAACAACTCTGTACTCCACAGCTCTTCCAAGGGGCATTGATATTGTCTTTTTATTTCACTGTAACTTCCACCACTCTTTCAAGGGGCATTGATATTGTATTTTTATTCCACTGTGACCTGCACCAATCTTCCAAGGGGCATTAAAACCGTCTTCTGAAGCTACTGTGACCTCCAAGTCTCTTCCATGGGGCACTAAAATCGTCTGATTAAACCGCTCTGAGCTCCACAGCTCTTTCAAGGGGCATTGACAATGTCTTTTTATTCCATTGTAACCTTCTGCACTCTTCCAAGTGCATTGATATTGTCTTTTTAATCAACTGCAACCTCCACCTCTCTTCCAAGGGGCATTAAAACCGTCTTGTGAAGCTACTGTGACCTCCACGTCCCTTTCACGGGGCATTGATATTTTCTTTTTATTCCACTGCGACCTCCACCACTCTTCCAAGGGACATTAATATTGTCTTTTTATTTCACTGTGATCTCCACGTCTCTTCCAAGGGGCATTGATATTGTCTTTTTATTTAATTGGAACCTCGACCACTCTTCCAAGGGGCATTGATATTGTCTTTTTCTTCCACTGTAATCTCCACAATTCTTCCAAGGGACATTGATATTGTCTTTTTATTCCACTGTAACCTCCACCACTCTTCCAAGGGGCATTGATATTGTCTTTTTATTCCACTGTAACCTCCACCACTCTTCCAAGGGGCATTGATATTGTCTTTTTTATCCACTGCGACCTCTACCACTCCTCCAAGGGGCTTTAAAACAGTCTTGATATGCTTCTGTGACCTCAACGTCTGTTCCAAGGGGCATTAAATACGCATGGTTAAACCACTCTGAACTCCACAGCTCTTCCAAGAGGCATTGATATTGTCTTTTTGTTCAACTGTAACCTCCACCACTCTTCCAAGTGGCATTGATATTGTCTTTTTTTTCCACTGCGACCTCCACCACTCTTCCAAGGGGATTTGATAGTCTTTTTAATCCACTGCGACCTCCACCACTCTTCCAAGGGGCATTAAAACTGTCTTGTTAAGCTACTGTGACCTCTACGTCCCTTCCACGGGGCATTGATATTGTCTTTTTATTCCAATGCGTCCTCCACCACTCTTCCAAGGGGCATTGATATTGTCTTTTTAATCCACTGCGACCTCCACCACTCTTCCAAGGGATATTGATATTGTCTTTTTATTCCACTGCAACCTTCACCCTTCTTCCAAGGAACATTGATATTGTCTTTTTTTTCCACTGTAACCTCCACCACTCTTCTAAGGGGCATTGATATATTCTTTTTATTCCACTGCGACCTCCACCACTCTCCAAGGGGCATCGATAATGTCTTTTTAATCCACTGCGACCTCCACCACTCTTCCAAGGGGCATTAAAACCGTCTTGTTAAGCTACTGTGACCTCCACGTCTCTTCCAAGGGGCGTTAAAATCGTCTATTTAAATCACTCTGGACACCACAGCTCTTGCAAGAGGCATTGATATTGTCTCTTTATTCCACTGTCACCTCCACCACTCTTCCAAGGGGCACTGATTTTGTCTTTTTAATCCACTGCGACCTCCATCTCTCTTCCAAGAAGCATTAAAACCTTCTGGTTAAACCACTGTGAACTCCACAGCTCTTCCAAGGGGCATTGATATTGTCTTTTTATTCCACTGTAACCTCCACCACTCTTCCAATTGGCATTGATATTGTCTTTTTATTTTACTGCGACCTCCACCACTCTGCCAAGGGGCATTAATAATGTCTTTTTATTCCACTGCGACCTCCACCACTCTTCCAAGGGTCATTGATATTGTCTTTTTATTCCACTGTAACCACCATCACTCTTCCAATGGGCATTGATATTGTCTTTTTATTCCAATGCGACCTCCACCTTTCTTCCAAGGGACATTAAAACCATCTTGTTAAGCTACTGTGACCTCCAAGTCTCTTCCGCGAAGTATTGATATTGTCTTTTTATTTCACTGCGACCTCCACATCTCTTCCAAGTGGAATTGATATTGTCTTTTTATTCCACTGTGACCTCCACCACTCTTTGAAGGGGCTTTGATATTGTCTTTTTAATCCCCTGTTCCCTCCACCACTCTTCCAAGGGGCATTAAAACAGTTTTGATAAGCTACTTTGACCTCCACGTCTCTTCCAAGGGGCATTAAAACCGTCTGGTTAAACAACTCTGAACTCCACAGCTCTTCCAAGAGGCATTGATATTGTCTTTTTATTCGACTGTAACCTCCACCACTCTTCCAATGTGCATTAAAACCGTCTTGTTAAGCTACTGTGACCTCCACGTCTCTTCCAAGGGGCATTAAAACCGTCTGGTTAAACCATTCTGAACTCCACAGCTCTTCCAAGAGGCATCGATATTGTCTTTTTATTCCACTATAGCCTCCACCACTCTTCCAAGGGGCATTGATTTTGACTTTTTAATCCACTTCTACCTCCATCACTCTTCCAAGAAGCATTAATACCGTCTTGTTTAGCTACTGTGACCTCCACGTCTATTCCACAGTGCCTTAAAACCTTCTGGTTAAACCACTGTGAACTCCACAGCTCTTCCAAGGGGCTTTGATATTGTCTTTTTATTCCACTGTAACCTCCACCACTCTTCCAAGGGGCATTGATATTGTCTTTATATTCTACTGTAACCTCCACCACTCTTTCAAGGGGCATTGATATTATCTTTTTATTCCACTGGGACCTTCACCACTCTTCCAAGTGGCATTGATATTGTCTTTTTAATCCACTGCGACCTCCACCACTCTTCCAAGAGGCATTAACACCGTATTTTTAAGCTACTGTGAACTCCATGTCTCTTCCACGGTGCATTAAAACCGTCAATTTAAACCACTCTGAACTTCACAACTCTTGCAAGAGGCATTGATATTGTCTTTTTACTCCACTGTAACCTACAGCACTCTTCCAAGTGCATTGATATTGTCTTTTTAATCAACTGCAACCTCCACCTCTCTTCCAAGGGGCATTAAAACCGTCTTGTGAAGCTACTGTGACCTCCACGTCCCTTTCACGGGGCATTGATATTGTCTTTTTATTCCACTGCGACCTCCACCACTCTTCCAAGGGGCATTGATTATGTCTTTTTAATCCACTGCGACCTCCACCACTCTTCCAAAGGTCATTGATATTGTCTTTTTAATCCACTGTGACCTCCACGTCTTTTCCAAGGGGCATTAAAACCGTCAATTTAAACCACTCTGAACTCCACAGCTCTTCCAAGGAGCACTGGTATTGTCTTTTTATTCCACTCTAACCTCCATCACTCTTCCAAGGGGCATTGACATTGTCTATTTATTCCACTGCGACCTCCACCACTCTTCCAAGGGGCATTAAGACCATCTTGTTAAGCTACAGTGACCTCCACAACTCTTCCATGGGGCATTGATATTGTCTTTTCATTCCACTGTAACCTCCACCACTCTTCCAAGGGGCAGTGATATTGTCTTTCTAATCCGCTGCAACCTACACCACTCTTCCAAGGGGCATTAAAGCCGTCTTGTTAAGCTACTGTCACGTCCATGTCTATTCCACGGGGCATTGATATTGTCTTTTTTTCCACTATAACCTCCGCCACTCTTCCTAGTGGCATTGACATTGTCTTTTTATTCCACTGCGAATTCCACCTCTCTTCTAAGGGGCATTTATATTGTCTTTTTAATCTACTGCGACCTCCACCACTCTTCCAAGGGGCATTAAAACAGTCTTGTTAAGATACTGAGACCTCCACGTCTCATCCAAGGGGCATTAAAACCGTCTGGTTAAACCACTCTGAACTCCACCACTTTTCCAAGGGGCATTGATGTTGTCTTTTTATTCCACTGCCAACTCCACCACTCTTCCAAGGGGCATTGATATTGTCTTTTTAATCCACTTCGACCTCCACCACTTTTCCAAGGGGCATTAAAAACATCTTTTTAAGCTACTGTGACCTCCACGTCACTTCCAATGGGCATTAAAACCGTCTGGTTTAACTACTCTAAACTCCACTGCTCTTCCAATGGGCATTGATATTGTCTTTTTAATCCACTGTTACCTCCACCACTCTTCCAAGGGGCATTGATATTGTTTTTTATTCCACTGCGACCTCCACTACTCTTCCAAGGGGCATTGATATTTTCTTTTTATTCCACTGCGACCTCCACCACTCTTCCAAGGGCCATTAAAACCGTGTTGTTAAGCTACTGTGACCTCCATGTCTCTTCCACGGGGCATTGATATTGCCTTTTTATTCCACTGCAACCTCCACCTCTCTTCCAAGGGGCATTGATATTGTCTTTTTAATCAACTGTGACCTTCACCACTCTTCCAAGGGGCATTAAAACCGTCTTGTTAAGCTACTGTGACCTCCATGTCTCTTCCACCGGGCATTGATATTGTCTTTTTTTTCTACTGTAACCTCCACCACTCTTCCAAGGGGCATTGATATTGTCTTTTTATTCCACTGCGACATCCACCACTCTTCTTCGGGGCATTAATATTATCTTTTTAATCCACTGCAACCTCCACCACTTTTCCATGTGGTATTAAAACCGCCTTATTAAGCTACTGTGACCTCCACTTCTCTTCCAAGGGGCATTAAAGCCGTCTATTTAAACCACTCTGAACTCCACAGCTCTTGCAAGAGGCATTGATATTGTCTTTTTATTCCATTGTAATCTCCAGCACTCTTCCAAGGGGCATTGATATTGACTTTTTAATCCACTGCGACCTCCACGACACTTCCAAGTGGCATTGATATTGTCTTTTTAATCAACTGCGACCTCCACCTCTCTTCCAAGGTGCATTAAAACCATCTTGTTAAGCTACTGTGACCTCCACGTCCCTTCCACGTGGCATTGATATTGTTAATCCACTGTGACCTCCACCACTCTTCTAAAGGTTATTCATATTGTCTTTTTAATCCACTGCGACCTCCACCACTCTTCCAAGGGCATTAAAATAGTCTTGTTAAGCTACTGTGACCTTCACGTCTCTTCCAAGTGGTATTAAAACCGTCTGGTTAAACCACTCTGGACTCTACAGCTCTTCCAAGGAGCATTGGTATTGTCTATTTATTCCACTCTAACCTCCACCACTCTTCCAAGGGGCATTGACATTGTCTTTTTATTCCACTACGACCTCCACCACTCTTCCAAGAGGCATTAAGACCATCTTGTTAAGCTACAGTGACCTCCACAACTCTTCCACGGGGCATTGATATTGTCTTTTATTCCACTGTAACCTCCACCACTCTTCTAAAGGTTATTGATATTGTATTTTTAATCCACTGCGACCTCCACCACTCTTCCAAGGGCATTAAAATAGTCTTGTTAAGCTACTGTGACCTTCACGTCTCTTCCAAGGGGGCATTAAAACCGTCTGGTTAAACCACTCTGAACTCCACAGCTCTTCCAAGAGGCATTGATATTGTCTTTTTGTTCAACTGTAACCTCCACCACTCTTCTAAGGGGCATTGATATATTCTTTTTATTCCACTGCGACCTCCACCACTCTCCAAGGGGCATCGATAATGTCTTTTTAATCCACTGCGACCTCCACCACTCTTCCAAGGGGCATTAAAACCGTCTTGTTAAGCTACTGTGACCTCCACGTCTCTTCCAAGGGGCGTTAAAATCGTCTATTTAAATCACTCTGGACACCACAGCTCTTGCAAGAGGCATTGATATTGTCTCTTTATTCCACTGTCACCTCCACCACTCTTCCAAGGGGCACTGATTTTGTCTTTTTAATCCACTGCGACCTCCATCTCTCTTCCAAGAAGCATTAAAACCTTCTGGTTAAACCACTGTGAACTCCACAGCTCTTCCAAGGGGCATTGATATTGTCTTTTTATTCCACTGTAACCTCCACCACTCTTCCAATTGGCATTGATATTGTCTTTTTATTTTACTGCGACCTCCACCACTCTGCCAAGGGGCATTAATAATGTCTTTTTATTCCACTGCGACCTCCACCACTCTTCCAAGGGTCATTGATATTGTCTTTTTATTCCACTGTAACCACCATCACTCTTCCAATGGGCATTGATATTGTCTTTTTATTCCAATGCGACCTCCACCTTTCTTCCAAGGGACATTAAAACCATCTTGTTAAGCTACTGTGACCTCCAAGTCTCTTCCGCGAAGTATTGATATTGTCTTTTTATTTCACTGCGACCTCCACATCTCTTCCAAGTGGAATTGATATTGTCTTTTTATTCCACTGTGACCTCCACCACTCTTTGAAGGGGCTTTGATATTGTCTTTTTAATCCACTGTTCCCTCCACCACTCTTCCAAGGGGCATTAAAACAGTTTTGATAAGCTACTTTGACCTCCACGTCTCTTCCAAGGGGCATTAAAACCGTCTGGTTAAACAACTCTGAACTCCACAGCTCTTCCAAGAGGCATTGATATTGTCTTTTTATTCGACTGTAACCTCCACCACTCTTCCAATGTGCATTAAAACCGTCTTGTTAAGCTACTGTGACCTCCACGTCTCTTCCAAGGGGCATTAAAACCGTCTGGTTAAACCATTCTGAACTCCACAGCTCTTCCAAGAGGCATCGATATTGTCTTTTTATTCCACTATAGCCTCCACCACTCTTCCAAGGGGCATTGATTTTGACTTTTTAATCCACTTCTACCTCCATCACTCTTCCAAGAAGCATTAATACCGTCTTGTTTAGCTACTGTGACCTCCACGTCTATTCCACAGTGCCTTAAAACCTTCTGGTTAAACCACTGTGAACTCCACAGCTCTTCCAAGGGGCTTTGATATTGTCTTTTTATTCCACTGTAACCTCCACCACTCTTCCAAGGGGCATTGATATTGTCTTTATATTCTACTGTAACCTCCACCACTCTTTCAAGGGGCATTGATATTATCTTTTTATTCCACTGGGACCTTCACCACTCTTCCAAGTGGCATTGATATTGTCTTTTTAATCCACTGCGACCTCCACCACTCTTCCAAGAGGCATTAACACCGTATTTTTAAGCTACTGTGAACTCCACGTCTCTTCCACGGTGCATTAAAACCGTCAATTTAAACCACTCTGAACTTCACAACTCTTGCAAGAGGCATTGATATTGTCTTTTTACTCCACTGTAACCTACAGCACTCTTCCAAGTGCATTGATATTGTCTTTTTAATCAACTGCAACCTCCACCTCTCTTCCAAGGGGCATTAAAACCGTCTTGTGAAGCTACTGTGACCTCCACGTCCCTTTCACGGGGCATTGATATTGTCTTTTTATTCCACTGCGACCTCCACCACTCTTCCAAGGGGCATTGATTATGTCTTTTTAATCCACTGCGACCTCCACCACTCTTCCAAAGGTCATTGATATTGTCTTTTTAATCCACTGTGACCTCCACGTCTTTTCCAAGGGGCATTAAAACCGTCAATTTAAACCACTCTGAACTCCACAGCTCTTCCAAGGAGCACTGGTATTGTCTTTTTATTCCACTCTAACCTCCATCACTCTTCCAAGGGGCATTGACATTGTCTATTTATTCCACTGCGACCTCCACCACTCTTCCAAGGGGCATTAAGACCATCTTGTTAAGCTACAGTGACCTCCACAACTCTTCCATGGGGCATTGATATTGTCTTTTCATTCCACTGTAACCTCCACCACTCTTCCAAGGGGCAGTGATATTGTCTTTCTAATCCGCTGCAACCTACACCACTCTTCCAAGGGGCATTAAAGCCGTCTTGTTAAGCTACTGTCACGTCCATGTCTATTCCACGGGGCATTGATATTGTCTTTTTTTCCACTATAACCTCCGCCACTCTTCCTAGTGGCATTGACATTGTCTTTTTATTCCACTGCGAATTCCACCTCTCTTCTAAGGGGCATTTATATTGTCTTTTTAATCTACTGCGACCTCCACCACTCTTCCAAGGGGCATTAAAACAGTCTTGTTAAGATACTGAGACCTCCACGTCTCATCCAAGGGGCATTAAAACCGTCTGGTTAAACCACTCTGAACTCCACCACTTTTCCAAGGGGCATTGATGTTGTCTTTTTATTCCACTGCCAACTCCACCACTCTTCCAAGGGGCATTGATATTGTCTTTTTAATCCACTTCGACCTCCACCACTTTTCCAAGGGGCATTAAAAACATCTTTTTAAGCTACTGTGACCTCCACGTCACTTCCAATGGGCATTAAAACCGTCTGGTTTAACTACTCTAAACTCCACTGCTCTTCCAATGGGCATTGATATTGTCTTTTTAATCCACTGTTACCTCCACCACTCTTCCAAGGGGCATTGATATTGTTTTTTATTCCACTGCGACCTCCACTACTCTTCCAAGGGGCATTGATATTTTCTTTTTATTCCACTGCGACCTCCACCACTCTTCCAAGGGCCATTAAAACCGTGTTGTTAAGCTACTGTGACCTCCATGTCTCTTCCACGGGGCATTGATATTGCCTTTTTATTCCACTGCAACCTCCACCTCTCTTCCAAGGGGCATTGATATTGTCTTTTTAATCAACTGTGACCTTCACCACTCTTCCAAGGGGCATTAAAACCGTCTTGTTAAGCTACTGTGACCTCCATGTCTCTTCCACCGGGCATTGATATTGTCTTTTTTTTCTACTGTAACCTCCACCACTCTTCCAAGGGGCATTGATATTGTCTTTTTATTCCACTGCGACATCCACCACTCTTCTTCGGGGCATTAATATTATCTTTTTAATCCACTGCAACCTCCACCACTTTTCCATGTGGTATTAAAACCGCCTTATTAAGCTACTGTGACCTCCACTTCTCTTCCAAGGGGCATTAAAGCCGTCTATTTAAACCACTCTGAACTCCACAGCTCTTGCAAGAGGCATTGATATTGTCTTTTTATTCCATTGTAATCTCCAGCACTCTTCCAAGGGGCATTGATATTGACTTTTTAATCCACTGCGACCTCCACGACACTTCCAAGTGGCATTGATATTGTCTTTTTAATCAACTGCGACCTCCACCTCTCTTCCAAGGTGCATTAAAACCATCTTGTTAAGCTACTGTGACCTCCACGTCCCTTCCACGTGGCATTGATATTGTTAATCCACTGTGACCTCCACCACTCTTCTAAAGGTTATTCATATTGTCTTTTTAATCCACTGCGACCTCCACCACTCTTCCAAGGGCATTAAAATAGTCTTGTTAAGCTACTGTGACCTTCACGTCTCTTCCAAGTGGTATTAAAACCGTCTGGTTAAACCACTCTGGACTCTACAGCTCTTCCAAGGAGCATTGGTATTGTCTATTTATTCCACTCTAACCTCCACCACTCTTCCAAGGGGCATTGACATTGTCTTTTTATTCCACTACGACCTCCACCACTCTTCCAAGAGGCATTAAGACCATCTTGTTAAGCTACAGTGACCTCCACAACTCTTCCACGGGGCATTGATATTGTCTTTTATTCCACTGTAACCTCCACCACTCTTCTAAAGGTTATTGATATTGTATTTTTAATCCACTGCGACCTCCACCACTCTTCCAAGGGCATTAAAATAGTCTTGTTAAGCTACTGTGACCTTCACGTCTCTTCCAAGGGGGCATTAAAACCGTCTGGTTAAACCACTCTGAACTCCAAAGCTCTTCCAAGGGGCAATGATATTGTCTTTTTTTCCACTGTAACCTCCAAGACTCTGCCAAGGGGCATTGATTTTGTCTTTTTATTCCACTGTGACCGTAACCACTCTTCTAATGGGCATTGATATTGTTTTTTTAATCCACTGTGACCTCCCCCACTCTTTCAAGGGGCATTAAAACCGTCTCGTTAAGCTACTGTCACGTCCATGTCTATTCCACGGGGCATTGATATTGTCTTTTTATTCTACTGTAACCACCACTCTTCCAAGGGGCATTGATATTGTCTTTTTATTCCACTGCGACTTCAACCTCTCTTCTAAGTTGCATTGCTATTGTCTTTTTAATCAACTGCGACCTCCACCATTCTTCCAAGAGGCAATAAAACAGTCTTGTTAAGCTACTGTGACCTCCACATCTCTTCCAAGGGGCATTAAAACCGTCTGGTTAAACCACTCTAAACTCCTCAGCTCCTCCAGGGGGCATTGATATTGTCTTTTTATTCCACTGTAACCTCCACCATTCTTCCAAGGGGTATTGATATTGTCTTTTTAATGCACTGCGACCTCCACCACTCTTCCAAGGGGAATTAAAAACATCTGGTTAAACCACTCTGAACTCCATAACTCTTTCAAGAGGCATTGATATTGTCTTTTTATTTCACTGTAACCTCCACCACTATTCCAAGGGGTATTGATATTGTCTTTTTAATCCACTGTTACCTCCACCACTCTTCCAAGTGGCATTGATATTGTTTTTTATTCCACTGCGACCTCCACTACTCTTCCAAGGGGCATTGATATTGTCTTTTTATTCCACTGCGATCTCCACCACTCTTCTAAGGGGCATTTATATTGTCTTTTTAATCAACTGCGACCTCCACCACTCTTCCAAGGGGCATTAAAACTGTCTTGTTAAGCTGCTGTAACCTCCATATCTATTCCACGGGGCATTGATATTGTCTTTTTATTCCAATGTAACCTCCACCACTCTTCTAAGGGGCAGTGATATTGTCTTTTTAAACCACTGCGACCTCCACCACTCTTCCAAGAGGCATTAAAAACATCTTATTAAGCTACTATGACCTCCACGTCTCTTCCAAGGGGCATTAAAACCGTCTAGTTAAACCACTCTGAATTCCACAGCTCATCAAAGGGGCATTGATATTGTCTTTTTATTCCACTATAACCTCCACCACTTTTCCTATGGGAATTGATATTGTCTTTTTATTATTATTATTATTATTATTATTTATTATTATAGCGCCATTTATTCCATGGCGCTTTACATGTAATAGGGATATGAATAACAAAAGCATTTACATAATCTTAACAAAACGAGTCAGCGACTGGTACAGGAGGAGCGAGGACCCTGCCCGCGAGGGCTCACATTCTAGAAGGGATGGGTGAGGATACATTAGGTGAGGGTAGAGCTGGTCGTGCAGCGGTGGTTACAGCAGGTTGTAGGCTTGTCGGAAGAGTTAGGTCTTCAGGTTTCTTTTGAAGGTTTCCAGGGTCGGTGAGAGTCTGATGTGTTGGGGTAGAGAGTTCCAGAGTAGGGGGGATGCACGGGAGAAATCTTGTATACGATTGTGGGAGGAGGAGAAGGAGATCTTGTGAGGATCGGAGGTTGCGTGCAGTTAAGTGCCGATAGACTAGGTCACAGATGTATGGGGGAGACAGGTTGTGGATGGCTTTGTATGCCATGGTTAGAGTTTTGAACTGGATTCTCTGGGCAACGGGGAGCCAGTGAAGAGATTGACAGAGAGGAGAGGCCAGGGAATAGCGCGGGGACAGGTGAATTAGTCGAGCAGCAGAGTTTAGGATTGATTGGAGAGGTGCAAGAGTGTTGTAAGGGAGGCCACGGAGCAGGAGGTTGCAGTAGTCGAGGCGGTATATGATGAGTAGAGATGAGCGGTGTTCGACTAGAACTGTTCGCCAATCTCAAATTCGAGCTGTTTTGGGCGGTGTTCGAGTTGTTCGACGAACCCGAACGATTTGCAGAAAATTCGGCTGTTCGAGGTTATGTTCGATAACTGTTCGTGCACCAAAAGCGTGTCCTGCATGTCTGGCGCTATTTAGAGCACCAATCATGCAGGGATTGTCTGCCACTCACTGTAATGCCACAGCCATGGTGGTTGTGGCATTACAGTGATTGCCCAAATCGATGGGAACAGTGCCAACAGTGAAACATGAAAAGCCGGCAATTCATCAGCGGCATACACCGGTACCCGACAATTTAGAACCGAAAGAATAAAGCATCACACATAGATTAGATAGATAGAAACATGTCAGTCACACATATAAGAAGCACAGTGACAGTGTTGCTTACTGTACTTGTCATTTAGTGTAAAGGATTTATCAAAAAAAATAATAGTGTTTTCATGCACCGTCTCTTTAAAAAAGTCGGCCGGCAATTCAGCAGCGGTACCCGACAATTTATAACAGACAGAATAGAGCTTCACACATAGATTAGATAGATAGAAACATGTCAGTCACATATATATGAAGTACAGTGACAGTGTTGCTTACTGTACTTGTCATTTAGTGTAAAGGATTTATCAAAAAAAATAATAGTGTTTTCATGCACCGTCTCTTTAAAAAAGCCGGCCGGCAATTCAGCATCTGTACCCGACAATTTAGAATAGAAGGAATAGAGAATCACACATAGATTAGATAGATAGAAACATGTCAGTCACATATATATGAAGTACAGTGACAGTGTTGCTTACTGTACTTGTCATTTAGTGTAAAGGATTTATGTAAAAAAATAATAGTGTTTTCATGCACCGTCTCTTTAAAAAAGCCGGCCGGCAATTCAGCATCTGTACCCGACAATTTATAACAGACAGAATAGAGCTTCACACATAGATTAGATAGATAGAAACATGTCAGTCATATATATAAGAAGTACAGTGACAGTGTTGCTTACTGTACTTGTCATTTAGTGTTAAAATAAAGGATTTATTTAAAAAAAAATTGGCGTGGGGATCCCCATAATTTTAGGCTCTAGCGGAGGTTAACCAGACGGCTGGGGCAGATGTTTGAAGCCTGGGAAGGGGGTAATACCCACGGAGCTTCCCAGGCTACTAATATCAGTCCCCAGCTGAATACCTAGGCTTTACTAGCTATTAAAATGGGGGACCCCCCAAAAAAATGACGTGGGGTCCCCCCTATTTTAATAGCTAGCAAAGGCTAGGCAGACAGCTGGGGGCTGATATTAATAGCCCAGGAAGGGTTCCATGAATATTGGCCCCCTCCCAGGCTAGAAACACCAGCCGTCAGCCGCCCCAGAAATGGCGCATCCATAGGATGCGCCAATTCTGGCACTTAGCCTCGCTCTTCCCACTGCCCTGTAGCGGTGGCAGTGGGGTAATAGGGTTGGGGTTGATGTCAGCTTATAATGCCAGCTGACATCAAGCCCAGGTTAGTAATGGAGAGGCGTCTATAAGACACCCCCATTACTAACCCCATAGTCAAAGTTAAAAGAAAACACAAACACCCAGAATAAAGTCCTTTAATTGAAATAAAGACACATTCCTTTATTGTTCTAAATTAAACCATACTTACCGTCACGCCCATTCCAGCTGAAGCCAACGATCTCCTGCAATAAAAGAAAAATAATAAACCAACCTCATCCTTACCTTTCCATGGTTCCCACGACAGCTTCAGCTGTCATCTCGATGTAGCAGAGCTGAAGCTGTCCTGGGAACCATGGAAAGGTAAGGATGAGGTTGCTTTATTATTTTTCTTTTATTGCAGGAGATCGTTGGCTTCAGCTGGAATGGGCGTGATGGTAAGTATGGTTTAATTTAGAACAATAAAGAATTGTGTCTTTATTTCAATTAAAGGACTTTATTCTGGGTGTTTGTGTTTTTTTTTTAACTTTGACTATGGGGTTAGTAATGGGGGTGTCTTATAGACGCCTCTCCATTACTAACCTGGGCTTGATGTCAGCTGGCATTATAAGCTGACATCAACCCCAACCCTATTACCCCCTGCCACCGCACCAGGGCAGCTTGGAAGAGCGAGGCTAAGTGCCAGAATTGGCGCATCCTATGGATGCGCCATTTCTGGGGCGGCTGACGGCTGGTGTTTCTAGCCTGGGAGGGGGCCAATATTCATGGCTCCCTTCCTGGGCTATTAATATCAGCCCCCAGCTGTCTGCCTAGCCTTTGCTAGCTATTAAATTAGGGGGGACCCCACGTCATTTTTTGGGGGGGGGGGTCCTCCATTTTAATAGCTAGTAAAGGCTAGGTATTCAGCTGGGGGCTGATATTAGTAGTCTGGGAAGCTCCGTGGTTATTACCCCCTTCCCAGGCTTCAAACATCTGCCCCAGCTGTCTGCTTAACCTCCGCTAGAGACTAAAATTACGGGGAACCCCACGCCAATTTTTTTTAATAATAAATCCTTTATTTTAACACTAAATGACAAGTACAGTAACCAACACTATCACTGTACTTATTATATATGTGACTGACATGTTTCTATCTATCTAATCTATGTGTGAAGCTCTATTCTGTCTGTTATAAATTGTCGGGTACAGATGCTGAATTGCCGGCATGCTTTTTTAAAGAGACGGTGCATGAAAACACTATTATTTTTTTTGATAAATCCTTTACACTAAATGACAATTACAGTAATCAACACTGTCACTGTACTTCGTATATATGTGGCTGACATGTTTCTATCTATCTAATCTATGTGTGATTCTCTATTCCTTCTATTCTAAATTGTCGGGTACAGATGCTGAATTGCCGGCCGGCTTTTTTAAAGAGACGGTGCATGAAAACACTATTATTTTTTTTAATAAATCCTTTGCAGTAAATGACAAGTACAGTAAGCAACACTGTCACTGTACTTCATATATATGTGACTGACATGTTTCTATCTATCTAATCTATGTGTGAAGCTCTATTCTGTCTGTTATAAATTGTCGGGTACCGCTGCTGAATTGCCGGCCGGCTTTCTTAAAGAGACGGTGCATGAAAACACTATTATTTTTTTAAATAAATCCTTTACACTAAATGACAAGTACAGTAATCAACACTGTCACTGTACTTCATATATATGTGACTGACATGTTTCTATCTATCTAATCTATGTGTGATTCTCTATTCCTTCTATTCTAAATTGTCGGGAACAGGTGTATGCCGCTGCTGAATTGCCGGCCGGCTTTTATAAAGAAAGCGTCTTCTGAGCAGTTTGTGAGCTTTTGGACACCTTTGAAGGTGTTTTCTATGTGTTCCTATGTGTTTTTGTTTGCCTGCCATTGGTTTTAACGGTGTTCGACGGTGTTCTAAGGTGTTCGACAAACAGTTCGACGAACAGTTCCTCGAACATCCCGGTGTTCGACGAACCGAACCGAACCCGAACACTACGGGGTTGGCTCAACACTAATGATGAGGGCATGCACTAGTGTTTTTGCAGAGTCTTTGCTGAGGAATACACGGATCCGGGAGATGTTTTTGAGTTGGAGTCGGCAGGAAGTGGAAAGGGCTTGGATATGTGGCTTGAAGGAGAGATCAGAGTCCAGGGTTACTCCAAGGCAGCGAGCTTGTGGGACTGGGAAGCGTGAACAGCCATTGATGTTGATGGCTAGGTCAGATGGGGGATGTGAATGAGAGGGTGGAAAGATGATGAACTCTGTTTTATCCATGTTGAGTTTTAGAAATCAGTCAGAGAAGATGGATGACATGGCGACCAGACATTGTGGGATTTTGGTTAGTAGGGAGGAGATATCGGGTCCAGAGAGGTAGATCTTTGTGTCGTCAGCATAGAGGTGATACTGAAAACCGTGAGACTCTATGAGCTTTCCCAGGCCAAAGGTGTAGATGGAGAAGAGCAGAGGTCCTAGAACTGAACCTTGGGGGACACCGACAGATAGGGGGCGAGATGAGGAGGTGGTGCGTGAGTGGGAGACGCTGAATGTCCTGTCTGTTAAGTATGAGAAGATCCAAAATAGAGCCAAGTCCGTGATGCCAAGAGATGAGAGAATCTGGAGTCAGAGGGAATGGTCCACTGTGTCAAAGGCAGATGACAGGTCCAGAAGGAGATGGATGGAGTAGTATCACTTGGATTTGGCATTTAGTAGGTCGTTGGTGAGTTTGGTCAGGGCAGTTTCAGTCGAGTGATGCAGTCGGAAGCCAGAATGCAGGCGGTCGAAGAGGGAGCAGGAGGAGAGGTGGGAGGACAGTTCAAGGTGGACATGTTGTTCTAGTAGTTTTGAGGCAAACTGGAGGAGTGATATGGAGCGGTAGCTAGTCAGAGAGTAAAGGTCAAGGGAGTGCTTTTTGAGGATGGGTGTGATTGCGGCATGTTTGAAACATGAGGGGAAGACACCGGTTGTTAGTGACAGATTGAAGAGGTGGGTTAGGGTTGGGATGAAGGCTATGGTAAGGTTAGTGATGAGGTGGGATGGGATTGGGTCAAGTTCGCAGGTGGTGAGGTGTGACTTGGAGAGTAAAGAGGAGACTTGACCTTCTGTAATGGTGGAGAAGTGGGATTTGGAGGAGGAGGGTTGAATAGATCTGAGGAGGGGTTGTGTGGACTTTAAGCAAAAGTTTTGTCTGATGGTGTCAATCTTCTGTTTGAAGAATGAGGCAAAGTCGTCGGCTGAGATGAGAGAAGAGGGAGGAGGTGCTGGGGGACGAAGGAGAGAGTTGAAAGTGTTAAATAGCTGTTTAGGGATGTGAGATAGGGAGGATATGAGAGATGAGAAGTAGGTTTGTTTTGCTGTAGTGAGTGCGGACTTGAAATTAGTGAGGGATTGCTTGAATGCGATGAAGTGCTCAATGGAGTGAGACCTTTTCATCTCCGCTCCGCAACCCTGGAGGCCCGGCGCAGTTCTTTAGTAAGTTTAGTGTGCCAGGGTTGCCTGTTGAATGTGCGAGATGTGGTGTGTGTGAGAGGGGCGATCAAGTCTAGAGCTGCAGCTATTGTGGTGTTATATGAAGCAGCAGCAACGTCTGCATCGTGTAAGGAATTTATGTCTGTAAGAGGGAGGAGGGATTCAGAGAGTGAGTGTAAGTCAAGGTGTTTGAGATTTCTGCGAGGGTATGCAAGTTTGTGGAGTGGGGATTGTTGCCACGGGGAGAAGAGAGACGAGAATGTAAGTAGACTGTGATCAGAGAGAGGGAGAGGTGAGATAGAGAGGTTATATAGGGAACAGAGGTGGGTGAAGATGAGGTCCAGGGTGTGGCCATCTTTGTGGGTGGGTGTGGAAGACCATTGAGTGAGTCCGAAGGAGGAAGTGAGAGATAGGAACTTAGAGACAGACGAGTGGGAAGTGTTAATGGGGATGTTGAAGTCACCCATTATGATAATGGGGATGTCAGTGGAGAGGAAGTGAAGCAGCCAGGTGGTGAAGTGGTCTAAGAAGGTGGTGGCTTGCCCTGGGGGTCGGTACACGACGGCCAGTTGGAGGTTGGAGTGGGAATAGATGCGCACACAGTGCACCTCAAAAGAGGGGAGTGTAACAGAGGGTGGCAGTGGGATTTGGGTGAAAGCGCAGTGTTCTGATAGGAGAAAACCTACGCCTCCGCCATGTTTACCGTTGGGTCGGGGGGTGTGGGAAAGGTGGAATCCGCCATATGAAAGTGCAGCTGGGGAGGCTGTGTCAGAGGGGGTGAGCCAGGTTTCAGTGATGGCGATAAAGTTTGTTTGTAATGAAAAGATCGTGGATGAAGGAAAGTTTGTTGCAGACAGAGCGAGCGTTCCATAGAGCACCTGTTAGAGCAACTAAGGGAGTGGGGATTGGTTGGATGGGTATGAGGTTAGAAGGGTTGCGACAGTTTGTGGAAGGTCGTGGATAGGAGGAAGAAGTAACTGTGGGGATATGGCGAGGAGGACCAGGATTTGGAGAGATATCTCCAGCAGTGAGGAGGAGCAGAGAAAGTGTTAGCAGGTGGGAGCAAGAGAGAGCATGAGGTGGCTGTCTGTGTTTGGAGATCCAGGATTGAATGTTTAGGAATAATTTGGAGGAGGAGGTGAGATGAATGGAGAGAATGGAGGGAGAGATGAAGAGTTTCTTATTAGGTGTAGGGATTTGAGGGGTTAATAGAAAGTGGAGGACTATAGAGGAAAAAGGGAGAGCTAACAGAAACATAGTTAAAAGAGAGTAAGTGGTCAAAGTGTTGGTTACCTGACTCCTGCCCTGACTAACTGCCTCTGAAATAACTGCCACTTATCTCCGAAGCAACTTTGCACAAGAAGACTCGTGCACACCCCAGCACAAGTGCACCCCTTACAGAGCTTCTAAATATATAGGGCACATTAAACTATCAGGTGAAGGGCATTGTGGGAGCAGCATATGGCTAAATTAGCAGCTGGTCGTCTCACCAGGAGATGGCTGGGTGATCAAACACAGAGCTAGGACTCTAGTCTCTGCAGTTTAGCACCTCTAAAAATCAGATAAGATCTATAGTGGGGAAGGGACAGACATATGTGGGTATTGAATGGAGTGGGACAGATAAAGCAGAGAAGTTATGCAGAGCATGAACCAGTGAGGTGAATCAGCAAAGCAGAGCATTAGATTACAGCAGACACAGCAAGCAGAGAAGTTATGCTGAGCATGTACCAGTGAGGTGAATCAGCAAAGCAGAGCATTAGATTACAGCAGACACAGCAAGCAGAGAAGTTATGCAGAGCATGTACCAATGAGGTTATTCCACGGCGACCTCCACCACTGTTCTAAGGGGCATTAAAACCGTCTTGTTAAGCTACTGTGACCTCCACGTCTCTTCCACAGGGCATTGTTATTGTCTTTTTATTCCACTGAGACCTCCACCACTCTGACAAGGGGCATTAAAACCGTCTTGTTAAGCTTCTGTGATGTCCACGTCTCTTCCACGGGGGATTGATATTGTCTTTTTATTCCACTGTAACCTCCACCACTCATCCAAAAGGCATTGATATTGTCTTTTTATTCCACTGTAACCTTCACCACTCTTTCAAGGGTCATTGATATTGTCTTTTTATTCTATTGCGACCTCCACCAATGTTCCAAGGGGCATTTAAACCGTCTTGTTAAGCTACTGTGACCTCCAAGTCTCTTCCAAGGGGCATTAAAACCGTCTGGTTAAACCGCTCTGAGCTCCACAGCTCTTCCAAGGGGCATTGACAATGTCTTTTTATTCCATTGTAACCTTCTGCGCTCTTCCAAGTGCATTGATATTGTCTTTTTATTCCTCTGCGACGTCCACGACTCTTCCAAGGGGCATTAAAACCGTCTTGTTAAGCTACTGTGACCTCCAAGTTTCTTACACAGGGCATTGATATTGTCTTTTTATTCCACTGTAACCTCCACCACTCTTCCAAGGGGCATTGATATTGTCTTTTTATTTTACTGCGACCTCCACCACTCTTCCAAGGGGCATTAATATTGTATTTTTATTCCACTATGACCTCCATGTCTCTTCCAAGGGGCAATGATATTGTCTTTTTATTTAATTGGTACCTCCACCACTCTTCCAAGGGGCATTGATATTGTCTTTTTATTCCACTGTAACCTCCACCACTCTTCCAAGGGGCATTGATATTGTCTTTTTATTTTACTGCAACCTCCACCACTCTTCCAAGGGGCATTAATATTGTCTTTTTATTATACTATGACCTCCATGTCTCTTCCAAGGGGCAATGATATTGTCTTTTTATTTAATTGGTACCTCCACCACTCTTCCAAGGGGCATTGATATTGTCTTTTTATTCCACTGTAACCTCCACCACTCTTCCAAGGGGCATTAATATTGTTTTTTATTCCACTATGACCTCCATCTCTCTTCCAAGAAGTATTAAAACCATCTTGTTTAGCTACTGTGACCTCCACGTCTATTCCACGGTGTCTTAAAACCTTCTGGTTAAACCACTGTGAACTCCACAGCTCTTCCAATGGGCATTACAACAGTCTAGATAAGCTACTGTGACCTCCAAGTCTCTTCCAAGGGGCAATAAACGGTCTGGTTAAACCACTCTGTACTCCACAGCTCTTCCAAGAGGCATCGATATTGTCTTTTTATTCGACTGTAACCTCCACCACTATTCCAAGGGGCTTTGATATTGTCTTTTTATCCACTGCGACCTCCAGCACTCTTCCAATGGGCACTAAAACCCTCTTGTTATGCTACTGTGACCTCCACGTCCCTTCCACGAGGCATTGATATTGCCTTTTTATTCAATTGCGACCTCAACCACTCATACAAGGGGCATTAAAACCGTCTTGTTAAGCTACTGTGACCTCCAAGTTTCTTCCAAGGGGCATTAAAAATGTCTGGTTAAACCGCTCTGAGCTCCACAGCTCTTCCAAGGGGCATTGACAATATATCTTTTTTCCATTGTAACCTTCTGCACTCTTCCAAGTGCATTGATATTGTCTTTTTATTCCTCTGCGACGTCCACGACTCTTCCAAGGGGCATTAAAACCGTCTTGTTAAGCTACTGTGACCTCCAAGTTTCTTACACAGGGCATTGATATTGTCTTTTTATTCCACTGTAACCTCCACCACTCTTCCAAGGGGCATTGATATTGTCTTTTTATTCCACTGTAACCTCCGCCAATCTTCTAATGGCCATTGATATTGTCTTTTCATTCCACTGCGACCTCCACCACTCTCTTAAGGGGCATTGATATTGTCTTTTAAATCCACAACGATCTCCACCACTCTTCCAAGGGCCATTAAAACCGTCTTGTTAAGCTACTGTCACCTTCACGTCCCTTCCAAGGGGCATTAAAACCGTCAATTTAAACCACTCTGAACTCCACAGCTCTTGCAAGGGGCATTGATATTGTCTTTTTATTCCACTCTAACCTCCATCACTCTTCCAAGGGGCATTAATATTGTCTTTTTATTCCACTGTGACCTCCAAGTCTCTTCCAAGGGGCATTAAAACTGAATGGTTAAACCACTCTGAACTCCACAGCTCTTCCAAGAGGCATTGATATTGTCTTTTTATTCAACTGTAACCTCCACCACTCTTCCAAGGGGCATTGATATTGTCTTTTTTTTCCACTGCGACCTCCACCACTCTTCCAAGGTGATTTGATAGTCTTTTTAATCCACTGCGACCTCCACCACTCTTCCAAGGGGCATTAAAACCATCTTGTTAAGCTACTGTGACCTCCACGTCCATTCCACCTGGCATTGATATTGTCTTTTTATTCCACTGCGACCTCCACCACTCTTCCAAGGGGCATTGATAGTGTATTTTTAATCCACTGCGACCTCCACCACTCTTCAAAGGGACATTGATATTGTCTTTTTATTCCACTGCGACCTTCACCCCTCTTCCAAGGAACATTGATATTGTCTTTTTTTTCCACTGTAACCTCCACCACTCTTCTAAGGGGCATTGATATTTTCTTTTTATTCCACTGTGACCTTCATCACTCTTCCAAGGGGCATCGATAATGTATTTTTAATCCACTGCGACCTCCACCACTCTTCCAAGGGGCATTGATATTGTCTTTTTAATCCACTCTTACCTCCACGTCTCTACCAAGGGGCATTAAAACCGTCAATTTAAACCACTCTCAACTCCACAACTCTTGGAAGGGGCTTTGATATTGTTTTTTATTCCACTGTAACCTCCAGCACTCTAACAAGGGGCATTGATATTGTCTTTTTATTCCACTGCGACTTTCACCTCTCTTCCAAGGAACATTAAAACCCTCTTGTTAAGCTACTGTGACATCCACGTCCCTTTCACGGGGCATTGATATTGTCTTTTTATTCCACTGCCACCTCCACCACTCTTCCAGGGGCATTGGTATTGTCTTTTTAATCCACTCTGACCTCCACCACTTTTCCAACGGGCATGAAAAACTTCTTTTTAAGCTACTGTGACCTCCACGTCACTTCCAAAGGGCATTAAAACCGTCTGGTTTAACTACTCTGAACTCCACAGCTCTTCCAAGGGGCATTGATATTGTCTTTTTAATCTGCTCTTACCTCCACTACTCTTCCAAGGGGCATTGATATGGTCTTTTTATTCAACTGCGACCTCCACCATTCTTCTAAGGGGCATTTATATTGTCTTTTTAATCAAATGCGACCTCCACCATTCTTCCAAGGGCTATTAAAACCGTGTTGTTAAGCTACTTTGACCTCCACGTCAATTCCTCGAGGCATTAATACCGTCAATTTAATCCACTCTGAACTCCATAGCTCTTGCAAGGCGCATTGATATTGTCTTTTTATTCCAATGTAACCTCCAGCACTCTTCCAAGAGGCATTGATATTGTCTTTTTATTCCACTGTAACTTCCACCTCTCTTCCAAGGGACATTAAAACCGTCTTGTTAAGCTGCTGTGACCTCCACGTCTCTTTCACGAGGCATTGATATTGTCTTTTTATTCCACTGTAACCTCCACCACTCTTCTAAGGGGCATTGATATTGTCTTCTTATTCCACTGGGACCTTCACCACTCTTCCACGTGGCATTGATATTGTCTTTTTAATCCACTGCGACCTCCACCACTCTTCCAAGGGGCATTAAAACCGTATTGTTAAGCTACTGTGTACTCCACGTCTCTTCCAAGGTGCATTAAAACCGTCAATTTAAACCACTCTGAACTCCACAGCTCTTGCAAGAGGCATTGATATTGTCTTTTTATTCCACTGTAACCTACAGCACTCTTTCAAGGGGCATTGATATAGTATTTTTATTCCACTACGACTTCCACCACTCTCTCAAGGTGCTTTGAAAGCATCTTGTTTAGCTACTGTAACGTCCATGTCTATTCCACGGGGCATTGATATTGTCTTTTTATTCCACTGTATCCTCCACCACTCTTCCAAGGGGTATTGCTATTGTTTTTTTATTCCACTGCGACTTCCACCTCTCTTCTAAGGGGCATTGATATTGTCTTTTTAATCCACTGCGACCTCCACCACTCTTCCAAGGGGCATTAAAACTGTCTTGTTAAGCTACTGTGACCTCCACATCTCTTCCAAGGGGCATTAAAACCGGCTGGTTAAACCACTCTGAACTCCACAGCTCTTCCAAGGGGCATTGATATTGTCTTTTTATTCCACTGTAACCTCCACTCCACCATTCTTCCAAGGGGCATTGATATTGTTTTTTTACTCCACTGCGACCTCCACCACTCTTCCAAGGGGCATTAATATTGTCTTTTTAATCCACTGCGACCTCCACCACTCTACCAGGGGGCAATAAAACCATCTTGATAAGTTACTGTGACCACCACATCTCTTTCAAGGGGCGTTAAAACCATCTGGTTATTCCACTCCGAACTCTACAACTCTTCTAAAGTGCATTATTATTGTCTTTTTATTCCACTGCGACCTTCACCAGTCCTCCAAGGGGCATTAAAACCATCTTGTTAAGCTACTGTGACCTCCACGTCTCTTCCACGGGGCATTGGGATTGTCTTTTAATTCCACTGTAACATCCACCACTAGTCCAAGGGGCATTAAAACCGTATTGTTAAGCTACTTTGACCTCCACGTCAATTTCACGGGGCATTAAAACCGTCAATTTAAACCACTCTGAACTTCACAGCTCTTGCAAGGGGCATTGATATTGTCTTTTAGTCCAATGTAACATCCACCACTCTTCCAAGGGGCATTGATATTGTCTTTTTATTCCACTGCAACTTCCACCGTCTTGTTAAGCTACTGTGACCTCCACGTCTCTTTCACGGTGCATTGATATTGTCTTTTTATTCCACTGTAACCTCCACCACTGTTCCAAGGGGCATTGATATTGTCCTTTTAATCCACTGCGACCACGACCACTCTACCAAGGGGCATTGATATTGTCTGTTTAATCCACTGTGACCTCCACGACTCTTCCAAGCGGCATTAAAACAGTCTTGTTAAGCTACTGTGACCTCCAGGTCTCTTCCAAGGGGCATTAAAACCGTCCGGTTAAACCACTCTGAACTCCACAGCTCTTCCGAGGGGCATTGATATTGTCTTTTTATTCCACTGTAACATCCACCACTCTTCCAAGGGGCATTGATTTTGTCTTTTTTTTCCACTGTGACCTACACCACTCTTCCAAGGGGCATTGATTTTGTCTTTTTATTCCACTGTGACCTACACCACTCTTCCAAGGGGCATTGATATTGTCTTTTTATTCCACTGTAACCCCCACCACTCTTCCAAGGGGCATTGATATTGTCTTTTTATTTCACTGCGACTTCAACCTCTCTTCTAAGGGGCATTGATATTGTCTTTTTAATTCACTGCGACCTCCACGACTCTTCCAAGGGGCATTAAAACAGTCTTGTTAAGCTACCGTGAACTCCATGTCTCTTCCAAGGGGCATTAAAACCGTCTGGTTAAACCACTCTGAACTCAACAACTCTTCCGAGGGGCATTGATATTGTCTTTTTATTCCACTGTAACCTCCACCACTCATCCAAGGGGCATTGATATTGACTTTTTATTCCCCTGCGACCTACACCACTCTTCCAAGTGGCATTGATATTGTCTTTTTAATCAACTGCGACCTCCACCTCTCTTCCAAGGGGCATTAAAACCATCTTGTTAAGCTTCTGTGACCTCCATGTCTCTTCCACGGGGCATTGATATTGTCTTTTTTTTCCACTGTATCCTCCACCACTCTTCTAAGGGGCATTGATATTGTCTTTTTATTCCACTGCGAACTCCACCATTCTTCTTCTTGACATTGATATTGTCTTTTTAATCCACTGCGACCTCCACCACTTTTCCATGTGGCATTAAAACCGTCTTATTAAGCTACTGTGACCTCCACTTCTCTTCCAAGGGGCATTAAAGCCGTCAATTTAAAACACTCTGAACTCCACAGCTCTTGCAAGAGGCATTGATATTGTTTTTTTATTCCATTGTAATCTCCAGCTCTCTTCCAAGGGGCATTGATATTGTCTTTTCATTCCACTTCGACTTCCACCACTTTCCAAAGGGACATTAAAACCGTCTTGTTAAGCTGCTGTAACCTCCATGTCTATTCCACCGGGCATTGATATTGTCTTTTTATTCCAATGTAACCGTCACCACTCTTCTAAGGGGCAGTGATATTGTCTTTTTAAACCACTGCGACCTTCACCACTCTTCCAAGGGGCATTAAAACAGTCTTGATAAGCTACTGTGACCTCTACGTCTCTTACAAGAGGCAATAAAACCGTCTGGTTAAACCATTCTGTACTCCACAGTTCTTCCAAGGAGCATTGATATTGTCTTTTTATTCGACTGTAACCTCCACCACTCTTCCAAGGGGCATTGATATTGACTTTTTATTCCACTGTGACCTACACCACTCTTCCAAGTGGCATTGATATTGTCTTTTTAATCAACTGCGACCTCCATCTCTCTTCCAAGGGGCATTAAAACCGTCTTGTTAAGCTACTGTGACCTCCACGTCCCTTCCATTGTTCATTGATATTGTCCTTTTAATCCACTGCGACTACGACCACTCTACCAAGGGTCATTGATATTGTCTCTTTAATCCACTGTAACCTCCACGACTCTTCCAAGGGGCATTGATATTGTCTTTTTATTTCATAGTAACATCCACCACTCTTCCACGTCAATTCCACGGGGCATTAAAACCGTCAATTTAAACCACTCTGAACTCCACAGCTCTTGCAAGGGGCATTGATATTGTCTTTTTATTCCTATGTAACCTCCACCACTCTTCCAAGGAGCATTGATATTGTCTTTTCATTTCACTGCGACCTCCACATCTCTTCCAAGGGGCATTAAATCCATCTTGTTAAGCTCCTGTGACCTCCAAGTCTCTTCCACGAGGCATTGATATTGTCTTTTTAATCCACTGCGACCTCCACCTCTCTTCCAAGGGTCATTGATATTGTCTTTTTATTCCACTGTAACCTCCACCACTCTTCCAAGGGGCATTGATATTGTCTTTTTATTCCACTGCGACCTCCACCTCTCTTCGAAGGGGCATTAAAACCATCTTGTTAAGCTCCTGTGACCTCCAATTCTCTTCCACGAGGCATTGATATTGTCTTTTTATTCCACTGCGACCTCCACATCTCTTCCAAGGGGAATTTATATTTTCTTTTCATTCCACTGCGACCTCCACCACTCTTCCAAGGGTCATTAATATTGTCTTTTTATTCCACTGAAACCTCCACCACTCTTCCAAAGTGCATTGATATTGTCTTTTTTTTCCACTGCGACCTCCACCTCTCTTCCAAAGGGCATTAAAACCATCTTGTTAAGCTCCTGTGACCTCTAAGTCTCTTCCACGAGGCATTGATTTTGTCTTTTTATTCCACTGCGACCTCCACATCTCTTCCAAGGGGAATTGATATTGTCTTTTTATTCCACTGCGACCTCCACCACTCTTCTAAGGGGCATTGATATTGTCTTTTTAATCCACTGCGACTTCCACCACTCTTCCAAGGGGCATTAGAACAGTCTTGATAAGCTACTGTGACCTCCACGTCTTTTCCAAGTTGCATTAAACCGTCTGGTTAAACCACTCTGTACTCCACAGCTCTTCCAAGAGTCATTGATATTGTCTTTTTAATCGACTGTAACATCCACCACTCTTCCAAGGAGCATTGATATTGTCTCTGTTTTCTACTGCGACCTCCACCACTCTTCCAAGGGGCTTTGATATTGTCTTTTTATCCACAGCGACCTCCACCACTCTTCCAATGGGCATTAAAAACGTCTTGTTATGCTACTGTGACCCCCACTTCCCTTCCACGGGGCATAGATATTGTCTTTTTATTCCATTGCGACCTCCACCACTCTTCCAAGGGGCATTAAATCCGTCTTGTTAAGCTACTGTGACCTCCACTTCTCTTCCAAGGGTCATTAAAACTGTCTGTTTAAACCACTCTGAACTCCAAAGCTCTTCCAAGGGGCATTGATATTGTCTTTTTATTCCACTGTAACCTCCACCACTCGTCCAAGGGGCATTGATTTTGTCTTTTTTTTCCACTGCGACCTCCACCACTCTTCCAATGGGCATTGTTATTGTCTTTGTAATCCACTGCGAACTCCACCGCTCTTCCAAGGGGCATTAAAACTGTCTTATTAAGCTATTGTGACCTACAGATCTCTTCCACGGGGCATTTATATTGTCTTTTTATTTAACTGTAACCTCCACCACTGTTCCAAGGGGCATTGATATTGTCTCTAAATTCCACTGTAACCTCCATCACTCTTCCAAGGGGCATTGATATTGTTTTTTTATTCAACTGTAACCTCCACCACTGTTCCAAGGGGCATTGATATTGTCTCTAAATTCCACTGTAACCTCCATCACTCTTCCAAGGGGCATTGATATTGTTTTTTTATTCAACTGTAACCTCCACCACTCTTCCAAGTTGCATTGATATTGTCTTTTTATTCCACTGCGACCTCCACCACTCTTCCAAGGGGCATTCATATTGTCTTTTTAATTCACTGCGACCTCCACCACTCTTCCAAGGGGCAAAAAAAAACGTCTTGTTAAGCTACTGTCACCTCCACGTCCCTTCCAAGGGGCATTAAAACCGTCGATTTAAACCACTCTGAACTCCACAGCTCTTGCAAGGGGCAATGATATTGTCTTTTTATTCCAATGTAACCTCCAGCACTCTTCCAAGGGGCATTGATATTGTCTTTTTATTCCACTGCAACTTCCACCTCTCTGCCAAGGGGCATTAAAACCGTCTTTTTAAGCTACTGTGACCTCCACGTCTCTTTCACGGGGCATTGATATTGTCTTTTTATTCCACTGTAACTTCCACCACTCTTCCAAGTGGCATTGATATTGTCTTTTTATTCCACTGGGACCTTCACCACTCTTCCAAGTGGCATTGATATTGTCTTTTTAATCCACTGCGACCTCCACCACTATTCCAAGGGGCATTATAACCGTATTGTTAAGCTGCTGTGACCTCTACGTCAATTCCAAGGTGCATTAAAACCATCAATTTAAACCACTTTGAACTCCTCAGCTCTTGCAAGAGGCATTGATATTGTCTTTTTATTCCACTGTAACCTCCACCACTCTTCCAAGGGGCTTTGAATTTGTCTTTTTAATCCACTGCGACATCCATCACTCTTCCAAGAAGCATTAAAACCGTCTTGTTTAGCTACTGTGACCTCCACGTCTTTTCCACTGTGCTTTAAAACCTTCTGATTAAACCACTGTGAACTCCACAGCTCTTCCTAGGGGCATTGATATTGTCTTTTTATTCCACTGTAACCTCCACCACTCTTCCAAGGGGCATTAATATTGTCTTTTTATTTTACTGCGACCTCCACCACTCTTCCAAGGATCATTAATATTGTCATTTTATTCCACGGCGACCTCCTCCACTCTTCCAACGGTCATTGATATTGTCTTTTTATTCCACTGTAACCTCCACCACTCATCCAAGGTGCATTGATATTGTCTTTTTATTCCACTGCGACCTCCACCTCTCTTCCAAGGGGAATTGATATTGTCTTTTTATTCCACTGCTACCTCCACCACTCTTCCAAGGGGCATTAAAAGAGTCTTGTTAAGCTTCTGTGACCTCCACGTCTCTTCCAAGGGGGCATTAAACCGTCTGGTTAAACCACTCTGTACTCCACAGCTCATCCAAGAGGAATTGATGTTGTCTTTTTATTCGACTGTAACCTCCACCACTCTTCCAAGGGGCATTGATATTGTCTCTGTTTTCCACTGCGACCTCCACCATAGTGTTGAGCCACCCCCGTAGTGTTCGAGTTCGGTTCGGTTCGTCGAACACCCTTGTGTTCGCCGAACTGTTCATCGAACTGTTCGTCGAACACCTTCGAACACCGTTAAAACCAATGGCAGGCAAACAAAAACACATAGAAACACATAGAAAACACCTTCAAAGGTGTCCAAAAGCTGACAAACTGCTCAGAAGACACAACTAACACATGTAAAAGTGACAAGTACATATAGTCATGCGAAAAGAAAAGAGGTGGAGGAGTAAAAGGAGGGGGAGACACAGATATAGGCATGTCATGCCCTTCTAAAATCCAAAAAGTGAGAAGCCGACACGTTCAGTCCGCTCCTGCCCGTGCCACCTCCGCGTCGCCGGGGTTGTGCCAGAGCCGCGGTGAACCCTGACGGCCAGCCCCCCTCTCCCAATACTGGTGCCTGTCCGCTGGTGGGTCGAGCGAGCCCCCCTGTGGTGGAGGCAGCTCTAAGCTTTTTAATTTAAATTGTCTCTCTAATTTGAATGAATACACTTTAAATCCATTTACAAGGATCTATTGGAGGGCAAGTCTCATGCCAGCAGCCGCGTAATTCCAGCTCCAGTAGCGTCCACTAAAGCTGCTGCAGTTAAAAAGCTTTTATAAGGATCGAGCTCGGCTGTCCACCGCAAGGCATCCTACTGCCAGTCCCAGCCCCTATGCCTTGGGGTGCCTCCTGATGCTCTTCACTGAGTATCCCGTGGTCCCGAAGCATTTCCTTTGAAAAAATCAAGTGTCCAAACTACAGGTGGTGTAGATTGGTTAACAGCCGGGATAATCCGCTGACTAGCAGACACTGCTACTAGGCACAAAGTATTTCCTGGGCTAGATGCAGTTAAAAATTTGTAATTAGATACTCTCGTTGGATGCTGAGAAAGCATTCCATAGAGTCTCCTGGCATGCCATATATGATTCTCTTAAAAAGCTTGGGGTAGGGGTCTAGGGGACCCTTTTATAGCCAAAATCACGGCCCTGGATCGCAATACGTCACCTAGGCTGAAGATAAATGGAACTGTAGCACCCTGAGGGCTCGGTTGCTACAGAGGTATTGCACCTCACCCAGAGGTGTGATATCTCACTCTCAGGTAAGGTTGTAGTGTGGATCAGGACCCGACACCTGCATGCATTACACCACATTGCCGTGGGGCAGGGCGACCAATATGCCCCTGAGATGGGCACGACAGTCCCTGTCCCTGGCTGGAGTGGGGGGAGGGAACACTGAGGAAGGGGAACCCTGTAGTGCAGGAGCAGGGAGGAAGCAGTTCCTGGGTGCATTGAGAAGGGAGTATAAAAGGTGGGCACCATCTTAGTTCAGTGCAGAGAAGTCTGAGCAGAAGTCGCAGGGAGCAGGGGCTCTGCATGAGCTCTGCTCCGGAGGCGGGCCTAGTAACAGAGGCCCAGGCCTGGAAGAGGGAGAAGGAAGGAAGAGGAGCGGAGAAGGTTCCAGGAACGAGGAACGAAGGGATCTCAGGGGTGCGGACGGGCGAGTCGCCACCGCACGCCCGAATCCACCTGCGTGGAGGGGTCAGGCCAAAGGGGGAGACCGGTCCCCGAAACTAGTGGAGGCAGGAAACAACCCTCAGCTAGAAACAGGAGGCTGTGACATTTTATGTGGCGCAGCCCCTCGCTACACCCGCTAGGAAGGCACCACATAGGGTCAGGGAAACTGGCGCCAAGTTTACCAAGAGGAGGCCCGAGGCAGCCGGACAGAAGGGTTGGTAAGAAAGGCCAGACAAAGGACACACAAAGGGGGTCCTGTGAAGCGCTCCAAAGTTATCTGGGAGTTGTCTGAGCCCCTCACCTGGTGAGCACAGTACGACGTGGGCAGCCGTTACCTGCAGACGTGGTCTGGATAATAAGAACTGTGAGTAAAGGCCCTGAACTGCATCACTGACTCCGTGTCATTACTGCTGCTGCCCTGCACCATCACCCCCATCCTCCGCATACACTGCCCTGAGGCTATACTCCTCCCGTGGGGAGTTATGCTACGCTCTGCTGCACCCACAACACCAGCCTCAGCGGTCTGCCCTGCAGCGGCGGTTCACTCTAACCGCAATCCACGGGTGGCGTAGTCGGACATTTAAACATCAAAACCACATAAATAGTTCCGCCACTGGTTTGACTGCCCTGAGCCACGGAACCGGGTTGCCGCCACGGAGACTACAACCACCAGCATCCACCAAAAAGGGTCCGGCTCCGGGTGTCCCAAGGCCCAGGGGGCACGTCAGAACATTTTCATCACCTTTCACAATCACCAATGGGACAAGGCAGGGATGTTCTCTGTCCCCTCTCTTATACATCCTAGTGACGGAGCACCTGCTCTCATCAATTCACCATAACCCCAATATTAGGTGGATTGAGGTGGGAGGCACCGAGTACAAGTGCTCTCTATTTGCTGATGATGTCCTAGTATATATCACTCAATCACATATATCCATCCATGCTGTTATGGCTGAAATAGATCACTTTGTTACATGGTCAAATTTTAAAATCAATGCAGCGAAGTCTGAGGCCCTCGATGTCTCCCTCCCCAAATCCATATAGGATTCCATCCAGTCCAACTTTCCCTTTGCCTGGCCCTCACAGGGTATCAAATACTTAGGAATTCCTATTCATAGAGACCTCTCCCATCTATGTTATCTTAATTTTGGGCCCTTTATTGAACAACTCCATACAGACCACGGTTGGCAAGTTAGAACTGTAAGATTCACTACGTGAACCACTGGTGTTTTGTGGAAAAGCACATGTACACTGTGTTCCAAATTATTATGCAAAAAGTGTTTAGGAGTGATAAGGGAAGAATTTGTTTGTTTGTCAGTTAAACTCATTGATGGTGATGTGTGTCAGGGCTCTTTATATCACTGTAAGCAATTGCAGACACCTGTGCTAATTAGTTTGGCAGGTGTGTCCAATGAAAGGCAAGACTACTTAAGAAGGCTGTCTCACATTATTAAGCAGCCTACATTTTCTGCCAAAATGGGAAAGAAAAAGGATGTGTCGGCTGCTGAGAAGCAACAAATTGTGGAGTGTTTAGGTCAAGGCATGACTACAATCATCATTGTGCGATGATCAGGATGAAGTGTCTTGGCAAATTGTGTGCGTGCTGATAAGGGCAAATTGAGGACTCTTTCCTACAGGCAATTACGTCAGGTTGAAAGAGCAGCGGCAAAAAAGCCTTGTCATAGCAGCAGACAAGTTTTTGAAGCTGCTTGTGCCTCCAACGTCCCCCGAACAACAAGATGCAGGGTCCTTCAGAGGTTTGCAGCTGTGCATACGCCATCCTGTCAACCTCCTCTATCCACTTCACACAAGCAGAAACGGCTCCAGTGGGCCAAACATTACATGAAGACTGATTTCAAAACTGTTTTGTTCACGGATGAGTGCCGTGCAGCGCTCGATGGTCCAGATGGATGGAGTGGAGGATGGCTGGTTGATGGACACCCCACGCAAACACGGCTACAGCGCCAACAAGGAGGAGGTGGAGTAATGTTTTGGGCTGGAATCATGGGGAGAGAGATTGTCGGCCCCTTTAGGATCCCTGAAGGCGCTAAAGATGAACTCCATAATGTATGTGGATTTTCTCAAACAGCACTTCCTGCCATGGTTTAAGAAGAAGAACCGTGTATTTCACAGCAAGATCATTTTTCTGCATGATAATGCACCATCTCATGCTGCACATAAAACATCTGCATCTCTGGCTGATATGGGCATAAAAGGGGACAAACTTATGGTGTGACCCCCATGCTCCCCTGACCTCTACCCCATTCAGAACCTTTGGAGCATCATTAAAAGGAGTGTCTATGATGGCGGGAGGCAGTTCACATCTAAGCAACAGCTCTGGGAGGGTATTCTGTCCTCATGCAAAACAATTGAAGCAGAAACCATCCAAAACCTGACAAATTCAATGGACGAGAGAGTTCAGAAGCTCCTTTCGAACAAGGGGTCCTATGTGAAAATGTAACATCACCTAGAATAAAGTTTTGAGTTGAAAACTGTTTGATTTCAGTTTCTAACAACCTGCTAATGCTTATAATTTCAAAAATGACCATTTTTTTGGTCTTTATTAAAATGAAAAGGTTGATCGAAAAGTTTGGGGGATCTAAGAGTGTGGCAACCCAGTAGTCATGATTACTTCGAATTCTGACAATATGAGGGTCATGCTGCAGGTAGTGCAGCAAGAAGGCACTTATGTGTCTTGCGCATCTCGAAGCCCCAAAATTATTTTCCGGGCTAGATGCAGCTAAAAATTATTATTAATTTTAAATCTGGTGAAGCTTTAGTATAGATGGCCTAATAGGATCAGTGCTGCACACTGCTACAAAGCCCAAATTATTTTCCAGTCAAGATACAGATAAACATGACTAGTAATTTTAAATCTGGTGGAGCTTATTATATATGGCCTAATAGAATCAGTGCTGCACACTGCTACAAAGCCCAAATTATTTTCCAGCCAAGATACAGATAAACATGATTAGTAATTTGAAAGCTTAAAACGGTTGGTAGGGTGGTTTTAACCAATCATCAAGCTTTTACTCTCCCCAGGATGACACAGGGGTAGAAAAGTCGTTTCGGATCCATGATTTGTTCATCTTTATGAACGTGAGTCTGTCTACATTATCAGTGGAGAGCCGCGTGCGCTTATCTGTCAGCACACCACCAGCAGCGCTGAACACACGTTCAGACAGAACGCTGGCTGCGGGGCATGACAAGATCTCCAAGGCGTAAGTGGCTAGCTCCGGCCATTTATCCAGATTGGAAGCCCAAAAAGAGCAAGGGTCCAGTGACACAGTCGTGGCTTCAATGTTTACTTGGAGATACTCCTGTACCATCGTCTCTAGGCGTTGACTATGTGTCAGACTTCTTGTCTCCTGTGGCCTTGCAAAGGATGGGCTAAAAAAGTGGTGAAATGATTCCGCAAAATTGATGTTACCAGCAGATACTGTGGTTCTGTTACGGTTTGAGTGCTGAACACTTGACGGTCCCACGGTTGGCAAGTTGGAACTGTGAGATTCACTACGTGCACCACTGGTATTTTGTGGAAAAGCACATGTAAGATTCTGCAACAGTCTCTGCTGATACTCCTGCATGCGTGCATCCCTTTCTATGGCAGGAATAATTTCTGCAAATTTACTTTTGTACCGGGGATCTAACAGTGTGGCAACCCAGTAGTCAGGATTATTTCTAATTCTCACAATTCGAGGGTCATGTTGCAGGTAGTGCAGCAAGAAGGCACTCATGTGTGTTGCGCATCCAGGAGCACCAAGTCCCTGTTGTGTTGGTGGCGAGGTAACAATCATGCTTCCTTCCTCTGTCCTCTCCCCCCAACCTCGCACAACAGAAATGTGATCAAGGTCTCCCTCATCTGATGAGTCTTCCATCAGTTCGTCCTCCACTTCTTCCTGGGCTCCTGCACCTTCCTCACTAGTTTGGCTGCTACCATGCGCCCTGGTAAAACCATCTCCCCCACCCTCACATGCCTGCCACCTTGGTGCTGCCGACCGTCTGGACCTTGCAGATGTTAGCCCTTCCGCATACAACTCCTCCTCCTCTACTTCCTCCACCTCCTCTTGTGCCACCACCTGACTCCGAATTCTGTTTAACATGTGCTCCAGCATGTAAATCACCGGAATAGTCATGCTGATAATGGCATCGTCAGCACTAAACATCTTCGTCGCCATTTCAAAACTGTGCAGAAGGGTGCATAGGTCCCTGATCTGAGACCACTCCTCCAGCGTGATTTGCCCTACCTCTGGATCTCGTTGGCCCAGGCTATACGTCAGAACGTATTGCACCAGGGCTTGTCGGTGCTGCCACAGTCGCTGCAACATGTGCAGAGTTGAATTCCACCGGGTAGGCACATTGCATTTTAGCCGGTGAAGTGGCAGGCCCAACCACTTCTGTAGAGATGTAAGTCGCTGAGCTGCGGGATGCGAACGGCGAAAGTGAGCACACAGCGACCGTGCCCTCTGCAGAAGGCCATCTAGTCTGGGATAGTGGGCTAAAAATTGCTGGACAACCAGGTTCAACACGTGAGCCATACAAGGCACGTGTGTGACATTGCCCCGGCGAAGGGCCGCACCCAGGTTTGCAGCATTGTCGCACACGGCCTTCCCTGGTTTCAGGTCCAGTGGAGACAACCATTCATGAAATTGGTTCTCCAGAGCTGACCACAACTCCTCAGCTGTGTGACTCACATTTTCCAGACATTTCAATGTAAAAACCGCCTGATGACGTTGAGCCCTACTGCCAGCATAGTAAGGAGGTGTGCAGGATCCCTTCTGCGCAGTTAGAAAGCTTGTGGCATGACCAGACAGGCTTTGGGTGCAGGTGGAAGACCGAGAGGAGGTTGAGGAGGCAGAAGCAGTGGAGGAACTTTGACATAAAGAGGATTGACGCACAACTCGTGGGGACGGCAAGACTTGGACAGCAGCCCCTTGTCCTGCTGTCACCATAGTTACCCAGTGCCCAGTCAGCGACATGTAACGCCCCTGTCCATGCCTACTCGTCCAAGTGTCTGTGGTGAAATGCACCCTGTCACACACAGAGTTTCTCAAAGAAGCGGTGATGTTGTGTGCGACATGCTGGTGGAGCATGGAAGTAGTGCCGACTGGGCATCTGGTACTGGGGCACTGCGACGGACATAAGGTCTCGAAAATCCTCTGTGTCCACCAGGCGGAAAGGCAGCATTTCTGTAGCCAAGAGCTTGCAGATGGTGAAATTCAACCTCTTAGCTTTCTCATGGCTAGGAGGAAATGGTCTTTTACTTGTCCACATCTGAGGGACCGAGGGCTGGCTATTGTGCTTAGACGGGGTTGATAAGGGTGTCCCCGGCAAACTGCCGGTCTGTGAGGAAGATGCAGGCAGACATGTTAGGTTGCCTTGATCCAAAGGTGGTGCTATCGATGTCGGACAGCGCTCAACACC
Source organism: Phyllobates terribilis (assembly GCF_046119375.1). NCBI lineage: Eukaryota > Metazoa > Chordata > Amphibia > Anura > Dendrobatidae > Phyllobates > Phyllobates terribilis. The sequence continues at coordinate 786,209 of NW_027362984.1, read as the reverse complement.
AGCTGGTGTTACCACCTCCAAAGAAAATGATGACCTGCCAATCACGCTGGCTGTTGCGGGTAAAGAGGTGGCAGGTCTGCGCCCCAAAACAGGTGTGACTGCTGTCCCCCCAGTCACAGAGGATGAAGAGGCCGCGGATGCACAAGATATGGCAGACGGTGGTTGGCCCGGCCGGCTAGGCCGCATTGTAGCACACTGAGCTTCCCACTGCAACTTATGCTTCATGTCCATGTGCCGGTTCATGCATGAAGTACTCAAACTATGTATTTTTTGGCCTCTACTTAGCTTTTGCTGACAAATGTTACAGATAACACGAGTTGGGTCATCTTTATCGATCTGAAAAAATGCCCAGGCTATGCAAGGCTTAGCACCCATGCGACCTGAAGAGCCACCACGACTTGTGGTGAGAGGCAGAGTTGTGTTTGAGGATGCAGTTGTTGACGTGCTTCCAGTACTACGTCTCTGTCCAGGAAGGCGCAACCTGACCTCGTCGTCACTAGCATCTTCCTCCACCTCCTCTGCTGACCTCATCTCTTGGCTGACTGTGGGTTGACAGTAAGTGGGATCTCCAACCTCATCATCATCACCCTGTGCGTTATCACACCCGTCGTCCTCAGAGCCAACCTGTTCCTGCCCTGACAAAAAACTAAAGTTGTCGCTCCAATCAGGTATTTGAGTCTTATCATCGTCTTCCTCATTGTCTCCACCAACAGGAGTTACAGTTTGGGAATGAGGGTCTACATTATGGTCAGAACCTTCTGCGTCTGGTCCTGGATCCGACTCATAAAGATTCTGGGCATCAGTGCAGATCATTTCCTCGTCTGGATTCACAGAAGCGCTGGAGTCGACCTCTGATTCCCAGGCTATAGTATGAGTAAACAGCTCTGCAGACTCAACCATCTGTTCTACCTCATACTCAGACCGGCAGCTGGAGATTTGGGAGCTGTGAGGAAGCAAGTGCGATTGGGGTGACACCTTTGAGGACTGGAGTATTTGTGATGTTGAAGTTGATGTGGAGGAGAGCCCACTTAAAGGAGCACTTGATATCCGTTGAAGCACCTGCTGTTTTTGTGCCTCATCTGGAATTTGTAGCGATTGGCGTGGCCGTAAGAAAGGGATCTTATCACATTGTCCGCTAAAAGAAGTAGACATTTTAGTTTGGCTGGAAGATGGTCTTTCTTCTGCAGATGTTACTGTTGCTTTAACACCTACCCCACGGACACAACCTTTTTTCCCCTTCCCAACACGCCTATTCCCCTTTCCACCAGCAGCAGGCCTTTTTCCACTCATTTTGGTGGTTAACTAATTCACAACTCTGGAGTTGTTTGTACAAAAAAACAATGGATGGGAACCGAGCAGAGCTGAGTGGCCAAACTGTGGTATTAGGCCAAAACTATTGGCTGGGTTAGATGCAGAAAAAAATTATATTCAATTTGCAACCTGATAGAGGTCAGTATAGATGGACTAATAGAGAAAGTCCCACACACTGCTAGAAGGCCAAATATTTTTTCAGAGCTAGATGCAGATAAAAATTATTTTTAATTTGCAACCTGATGGAGGTCAGTATAGATGGACTAATAGAGAAAGTCCCACACACTGCTAGAAGGCCAAATATTTTTTCAGAGCTAGATGCAGATAAAAATTATTTTTAATTTGCAACCTGATGGAGGTCAGTATAGATGGACTAATTGAGAAAGTCCCACACACTGTTAGAAGGCCAAATATTTTTTCAGAGCTAGATGCAGATAAAAATTATTTTTAATTTGCAACCTGATGGAGGTCAGTATAGATGGACTAATAGAGAAAGTCCCACACACTGCTAGAAAGCCAAATATTTTTTCAGAGGTAGATGCAGAATAAAATATATTCAGTTTGCAACCTGATGGAGGTCTGTATAGATGGATTAATAGAACAAGTCCCACACACAGCTAGAAGCCCAATATTTTTTCAGAGGTAGATGCAGAAAAAAATATATTCAGTTTGCAACCTGATGGAGGTCAGTATAGATGGACTAATACAACAAGTCCCACACACAGCTAGAAGCCCAATATTTTTTCAGAGGTAGATGCAGAAAAAAATATATTCAGTTTGCAACCTGATGGAGGTCTGTATAGATGGATTAATAGAACAAGTCCCACACACAGCTAGAAGCCCAATATTTTTTCAGAGGTAGATGCAGAAAAAAATATATTCAGTTTGCAACCTGATGGAGGTCAGTATAGATGGACTAATACAACAAGTCCCACACACAGCTAGAAGCCCAACAGTTTTTCAGAGGTAGATGCAGAAAAAAATATATTCAGTTTGCAACCTGATGGAGGTCTGTATAGATGGATTAATAGAACAAGTCCCACACACAGCTAGAAGCCCAATATTTTTTCAGAGGTAGATGCAGAAAAAAATATATTCAGTTTGCAACCTGATGGAGGTCAGTATAGATGGACTAATACAACAAGTCCCACACACAGCTAGAAGCCCAATATTTTTTCAGAGGTAGATGCAGAAAAAAATATATTCAGTTTGCAACCTGATGGAGGTCTGTATAGATGGATTAATAGAACAAGTCCCACACACAGCTAGAAGCCCAATATTTTTTCAGAGGTAGATGCAGAAAAAAATATATTCAGTTTGCAACCTGATGGAGGTCAGTATAGATGGACTAATACAACAAGTCCCACACACAGCTAGAAGCCCAATATTTTTTCAGAGGTAGGTGCAGAAAAAAATATATTCAGTTTGCAACCTGATGGAGGTCTGTATAGATGGATTAATAGAACAAGTCCCACACACAGCTAGAAGCCCAATATTTTTTCAGAGGTAGATGCAGAAAAAAATATATTCAGTTTGCAACCTGATGGAGGTCAGTATAGATGGACTAATACAACAAGTCCCACACACAGCTAGAAGCCCAATAGTTTTTCAGAGGTAGATGCAGAAAAAAATATATTCAGTTTGCAACCTGATGGAGGTCTGTATAGATGGATTAATAGAACAAGTCCCACACACAGCTAGAAGCCCAATATTTTTTCAGAGGTAGATGCAGAAAAAAATATATTCAGTTTGCAACCTGATGGAGGTCAGTATAGATGGACTAATACAGCAAGTCCCACACACAGCTAGAAGCCCAATATTTTTTCAGAGGTAGATGAAGAAAAAAATATATGCAGTTTGCAACCTGATGGAGGTCAGTATAGATGGACTAATACAACAAGTCCCACACACAGCTAGAAGCCCAATATTTTTTCAGAGCTAGATGCAGAAAAAAATTATATTCAATTTGCAACCTGATGGAGGTCAGTATAGATGGACTAATAGAATGATGCTATGCCCAAAAGATTTTACTTCACTAGGTGCAGTAAAAAATTGGTATTCTATACACAGGTCTTATATCTTGCAACACAGATAGGCTACTCCACTGACTAACACACTCTGCAATAGGCCAAAAAGGATTAGCTTTGCTAGATTCAGCCAAATGCTGTGAAAAAAACTTGCACAGCACTGGCACAGACCTGCCTGGCAAAAACTGATAGGAACTGATGTAACCTAGTCCTGAAAAGGACTCCAATTACAATTAGTCTTTACTCCCACAATCTATCTATTTAAGAGCACAGACCTGCCTGATAAAAGTCGTAGGAAATGCTGTAACCTAGTCCTTAAAAGGACTGCAATCACAACTATTCCCTACTCCCAAGCTATCTGTAGATTTGTGCGAAAATTGGCTTGAAATTAACAAGGTATAGCGCACACAGCAACAGCGGTGCCGTCTAACACGCAGCTGCAGCAGTGAGAAAATGGTGGCGACGGAGAAAATGGCTTGGTCTTATAGGGCAAGGACATGTGACATACACTGCCAATGACACATGCCCTTGCTTGTGTGAAAAAAAGCACTTCGCTCCGTGTGTGCACTGCTGATAGGCTGACAGATTGCACCTCCCCACTGTAAATGCGGGAAAGAGAAAAAAAAAATGGAGATCTTCATTGTTCCTGCAGAGATCCATCCCCTGCCCCTCCCCCCACCCCGCTGTACACTCAAACTGCGTATTAACATTAATTTTCATCATTACTGAGAAAAAATCCAGTTATGATTTTGGTGCACGAACAGTTAACGAACATAACCTCGAACAGCCGAATTTTTCTCAAATTGTTCGTGTTCGCCGAACGGCTCGAACACCGCCCAAAACAGCTCGAATTTGAGATTGGCGAACAGTTCGAGTACAACAACGCTCATCTCTACTCCACCACTCTTCCAAGGGGCTTTGATATTGTCTTTTTATCCATTGCGACCTCCACCACTCTTCCAATGGGCATTTAAACCGTCTAGTTATGCTACTGTGAGCTCCACGTCCCTTCCACGGGGCATTGATATTGTCTTTTTCTTCCATTGCGACCTCCACCGCTCTTCCAAGGGGCATTAAAACCGTCTTGTTAAGCTACTGTGACCTCCAAGTCTCTTCCAAGGGGCATTAAAACTCTCTGGTTAAACCGCTCTGAGCTCCACAGCTCTTCCAAGGGGCATTGACAATGTCTTTTTATTCCATTGTAACCTTCTGCACTCTTCCAAGTGCATTGAGTTTGTCTTTTTATTCCACCGCGACTTCCACAACTCTTCCAATGGGCATTGTTATTGTCTTTTTAATCCCTTGCAAACTCCAACACTCTTCCAACGGGAATTAAAACCGTCTTGTTAAGCTACTGTGACCTCCACGTCCCTTCCACGGGGCATTGATATTGTCTTTAAATTCCACTGCGACCTCCACCACTCTTCCAAGGGGCATTGATATTGTCTTTTTAATCCACTGCGAATACCACCACTCTTCCAAGAGGCATTAAAACCGTCTTGTTATGCTACTGTGACGTCGACTTCTCTTCCACGGGGCATTAAAATCATCTGGTTAAACCTCTCTGAACTCCACATCTCTTCCACGGGGTATTGATATTGTATTTTTATTCCACTGTAACCTCCACCAATCTTCCAAGGGGCATTGATATTGTTTTTTCATTCCACTGCGACCTCCATCACTCTTCCAAGGGGCATTAAAACCATCTTGTTAAGTTCCTGTGACCTCCACGTCCCTTCCACGGGGCATTGATATTGTCTTTTTATTCTACTGCGACCTCCACCACTCTTCCAAGGGGCACTGTTATTGTCTTTTTAATCCCCTGCAACCTCCACCACTCTTCCAAGGGGCATTAAAACCGTGTTGTTAAGCTACTGTGACCTCCACGCCTCTTCCACGGGGCATTGATATTGTCTTTTTATTCCACTGCGACCTCCACCACTCTTCCAAGGGGCATTGATATTGTCTTTGTAATCCACTGCGAACTCCACCGCTCTTCCAAGGGGCATTAAAACCGTCTTATTAAGCTATTGTGACCTACACATCTCTTCGACGGTGCATTGATATTGTCTTTTTATTTAACTGTAACCTCCACCACTGTTCCAATGGGCATTGATATTGTCTTTAAATTCCACTGTATCCTCCATCACTCTTCCATGGGGCATTGATATTGTTTTTTATTCAACTGTAACCTCCATCACTCTTCCAAGGGGCATTGATATTGTCTTTTTATTCCACTGCGAACTCCACCACTCTTCCAAGGGGCATTCATATTGACTTTTTAATCCACTGCGACCTCCACCACTCTTCCAAGGGGCATTAAAACCGTCTTGTTAAGCTACTGTCACCTCCACGTCCCTTCCAAGGGGCATTAATACCATCAATTTAAACAACTCTGAACTCAACAGCTCTTGCAAGTGGCATTGATATTGTCTTTTTATTCCAATGTAACCTCCAGCACTCTTCCAAGGGGCATTGATATTGTCTTTTTATTCCACTGTAACCTCCACCACTCTTCCAAGTGGCATTGATATTGTCTTTTTATTCCACTGGGTCCTTCACCACTCTTCCAAGTGGCATTGATATTGTCTTTTTAATCCACTGCGACCTCCACCACTCTTCAAAGGGGTATTAAAACAGTCTTGATAAGCTATTGTGACCTCCACGTCTCTTCCAAGGGGCATTAAAGCATCTGGTTAAACCACTCTGTACTCCACAGCTCTTCCAAGAGGCATTGATATTGTCTTTTTATTCGACTGTAACCTCCACCACTTTTCCAAGGGGCATTGATATTGTCTCTGTTTTCCACTGCGACATCCTCCACTCTTCCAAGGGGCTTTGATATTGTATTTTTATTCCACTGTAACCTCCACCACTCTTCCAAGGGGCATTGATATTGTCTTTTTATTTTACTGCGACCTCCACCACTCTTCCAAGGATCATTAATATTGTCTTTTTATTCCACTGCGACCTCCACCACTCTTCCAAGGGTCATTGATATTGTCTTTTTATTCCACTGTAACCTCCACCACTCTTCCAAGGGGCAATGATATTGTCTTTTTATTCCACTGCGACCTCCACCACTCTTTCAAGGGGCACTAAAAGAGTCTTGTTAAGCTACTGTGACCTCCACGTCTCTTCCAAGGGGCATTAAACAGTCTGGTTAAACCACTCTGCACTCCACAGCTCTTCCAAGAGGCATTGATATTGTCTTTTTATTCGACTGTAACCTCCACCACTGTTCCAAGGGGCATTAATATTGTCTCTGTTTTACACTGCGACCTCCTCCACTCTTCCAAGGGGCTTTGATATTGTCTTTTTGTCCATTGCGACCTCCACCACTCTTCCAACGGGCATTAAAACCATCTTGTTATGCTACTGTGAGCTCCACATCCCTTCCACGGGGCATTGATATTGTCTTTTTATTCCATTGCGACCTCCACCACTCTTCCAATGGGCATTAAAACCGTCTTGTTAAGCTACTGTGACCTCCAAGTCTCTTCCAAGGGGCATTAAAACCGTCTGGTTAAACCGCTCTGAGCTCCACAGCTCTTCCAAGGGGCATTGACAATGTCTTTTTATTCCATTGTAACCTTCTGCACTCTTCCAAGTGCATTGATATTGTCTTTTTATTCCTCTGCGACGTCCACGACTCTTCCAAGTGGCATTAAAATCGTCTTGTTAAGCTACTGTGACCTCCAAGTTTCTTACACAGGGCATTGATATTGTCTTTTTATTGCACTGTAACCTCCACCACTCTTCCAGATGGCATTGAAATTGTCTTTTTATTGCACTGTGACCTCCACCTATCTTCCAAGGGTTATTGATATTGTCTTTTTTTTCCACTGCGACCTCCACGACTCTCCTAAGGGGCATTGATATTGTCTTTTAAATCCACAACGATCTCCACCACTCTTCCAAGGGGCATTAAAACAGTCTTGTTAAGCTACTGTGACCTCCTCGTCTCTTCCAAGGGGCATTAAAACCTTCTGGTTAAACACTCTGAACTCCACAGCTCTTACAAGAGGCATTGATATTGTCGTTTTATTCGACTGTAACAACCACCACTGTTCCAAGCGGCATTGATATTGTATTTTTATTCCACTGCGACCTCCATCACTCTTCCAAGGAGCACTGGTATTGTCTTTTTATTCCACTCTAACCTCCACCACTTTTCCAAGGGGCATTGACATTGTCTATTTATTCCACTGCGACCTCCACCACTCTTCCAAGGGGCATAAAGACCATCTTGTTAAGCTACAGTGACCTCCACAACTCTTCCATGGGGTATTGATATTGTCTTTTTATTCCACTCTAACCTCCACCACTCTTCCAAGGGGTATTGATTTTGTCTTTTTATTCCACTGCGACCTCTACCACTCTTCCAATGGGCATTGATATTGTCTTTTTAATCCACTGCTACCTCCACCATTCTTCCAAGGGGCATTAAAGCTGTCTTGTTTAGCTACTGTCATGTCCATGTCTATTCCACGGGGCATTGATATTGTCTTTTTATTCCACTGTAACCTCCACGACTCTTCCAAGTGGCATTGACATTGTCTTTTTATTCCACTGTGACTTCCACCTCTCTTCTAAGGGACATTGAAATTGTCTTTTTAATCCACTGCGTCCTCCACCACTCTACCAAGGGGCGTTAAAACAGTCTTGTTAAGCTACTGCGACCTCCACGTCTCTTCAAAGGGGCATTAAAACCATCTGTTTAAACCACTCTGAACTCCACAGCTCTTCCAAGGGGCATTGATATTGTCTTTTTATTCCACTGTAACCTCCACCACTCTTCCAAGGGGCATTGATTTTGTCTTTTTATTCCACTGCGACCTCTACCACTCTTCCAATGGGCATTGATATTGTCTTTTTATTCCACTGCTACCTCCACCACTCTTCCAAGGGGCATTAAAGCTGTCTTGTTTAGCTACTGTCATGTCCATGTCTATTCCACGGGGCATTGATATTGTCTTTTTATTCCACTGTAAACTCCACGACTCTTCCAAGTGGCATTGACATTGTCTTTTTATTCCACTGTGACTTCCACCTCTCTTCTAAGGGGCATTGAAATTGTCTTTTTAATCCACTGCGTCCTCCACCACTCTACCAAGGGGCGTTAAAACAGTCTTGTTAAGCTACTGCGACCTCCACGTCTCTTCAAAGGGGCATTAAAACCATCTGTTTAAACCACTCTGAACTCCACAGCTCTTCCAAGGGGCATTGATATTGTCTTTTTATTCCACTGTAACCTCCACCACTCTTCCAAGGGGCATTGATTTTGTCTTTTTATTCCACTGCGGCCTCCACAACTCTTCCAATGGGCATTGTTATTGTCTTTTTAATCCCCTGCAACCTCCACCACTCTTCCAAGGGGAATTAAAACCGTCTTGTTATGCTACTGTGACCTCCACCTCCCTTCCACGGGGCATTGATATTGTCTTTTTATTCCACTGCGACCTCGACCCCTCTTCCAAGGGGCATTAAAACCATATTGTTAAGCTCTAGTGAACTCCACATATCTTCCACAGGGCATTGATATTGTCTTTTCATTCCACTGTAACCTCCACCAATCTTCCAAGGGGCATTGATATTGTTTTTTAATTCCACTGCGACCTCCATTACTCTTTCAAGGGGCATTAAAATAGTCTTGTTAAGTTACTGTGACCTCCATGTCTCTTCAAAGGAGCGTTTAAACAGTCTGGTTATACCACTCTGAACTCCACAGCTCTTCCAAGGGGCATTATTATTGTCTTTTTATTCCACTGTAACCTCCACCATTCTTCCAAGGGGCATTGATATTGTCTTTTTATTCCACTGCTACCTCAACCAGTCCTCCAAGAGGCATTAAAACCGTCTTGTTAAGCTACTGTGACCTCCACGTCTCTTCCACGGGGCATTGAAATTGTCTTTTTATTCCACTGTAACCTCCACCACTCTTCCAAGGGGCATTTATATTGTCTCTTTATTCCTCTGCGACCTCCACCACTGTTCCAAGGGGCATTAAGACGATCTTATTAAGCTACAGTGACCTCCACAACTCTTCCATGGGGCATTGATATTGTTTTTTTATTCCACTGTAAACTCTACCACTCTTCCAAGGGGCATTGATTTTGTCTTTTTTTTCCACTGCGACCTCTACCACTCTTCCAATGGGCATTGATATTGTCTTATTAATCCACTGCAACCTCCACCACTCTTCAAAGGTGCATTAAAGACGTCTTGTTAAGCTACTGTCACATCCATGTCTATTCCACGGGGCATTGATATTGTCTTTTTATTCCACTGTAACCTCCACCACTCTTCCAAGTGGTATTGACATTGTCTTTTTATTCCTCTGCGACGTCCACGACTCTTCCAAGGGGCATTAAAACCGTCTTGTTAAGCTACTGTGAACTCCAAGTTTCTTACACAGGGCATTGATATTGTCTTTTTATTGCATTGTAACCTACACCACTCTTCCAAGGGGCATTGATATTGTTTTTTTATTCCACTGTGACCTCCACATATCTTCCAAGGGGCATTGATATTGTCTTTTTATTCCACTGCGACCTCCACCACTCTCCTAAGGGGCATTGATATTGTCTTTTAAATCCGCAACGATCTCCACCACTCTTCCAAGGGGCATTAAAACAGTCTTGCTAAGCTACTGTGACCACCTCGTCTCTTCCAAGTGGCATTAAAACTGTCTGGTTAAACACTCTGAACTCCACAGCTCTTACAGGAGGCATTGATATTGTCGTTTTATTTGACTGTAACATCCACCACTCTTCCAAGCGGCATTGATATTGTCTTTTTATTCCACTGCGACCTCCACTACTCTTCCAAGGGGCATTGATATTGTATTTTTAATCAACTGCGACCTCCACCTCTCTTCCAAGGGGCATTAAAACCGTCTTGTGAAGCTACTGTGACCTCCACGTCCCTTCCACGGGGCATTGATATTGTCTTTTTATTCCACTGCGACCTCCACCACTCTTCCAAGGTGTAGTGCCGGCGTCCCTGCCCTCTGCTAGGCAGGGACGCTGCTCCCCTCACCGCTCTGCCCCATGCCCGGCGTCCCTCTCCCGCTCTGCTGTCAGCGCGCGCTCCTTCCCGGCGTCCTCCTCCCGCTCTGCTCTCAGCGCGCGCTCCTTCCCGGCCCCTGTGGTTAGGGCGCGCGCGCGCGCGCTCTCCTCCTCTTAAAGGGGCCGCGCGCGCCGTCCTAAGGAGTCCCCGGCCAATGGCCGGAGGACTTCATCATATATAAGGCACCTCCTCCAAAATGGAGGTGCCCGAGCAATGTTGTTTGCACCTGTGTCTCACCTGTGCTTCAGCCCTCAGGTCCCGTTGCCAGTTACCTGCCAGTTACCTGTCAGATTCCTGCCTGATTACTTGCTACCTGCCTGCTAGTCTGAGGTCCGACGGTCTGCCTTACTAATCCTGTCAGTCTGTCTAGGACCAGCCTGCCCGCTCACCTGGGAGCGCACCTCAGCTACCTGCCTGCTTGCCTGAGGTCCGACGGTCTGCCTTACAGCTCCGGTCAGTCTGTCTATGGACCAGCTTGCCCGCTCACCTGGGAGCGCTTCTCCGTTACCTGCCTGCTTGCCTGCCCGGAGGCTCCGCTGTCACGTGCTGTGACCACCGGCTACTCCAGACTCTTGCCCACTCACCTGGGAGCGCTTCTCCGCTACCTACCTGTTTGCCTACCCGGAGGCTCCGCTGTCACGTGCTGTGACCACCAGCTATTCCAGAGACTCTTGCCCGCTCACCTGGGAGCGCTTCTCCGTTACCTGCCTGCTCGCCTACCTGGAGGCTCCGCCGTCACGTGCTGTGACCACCTGCTATTCCAGAGACTCTCGCTTGCTCACCTGGGAGCACACATTCTCCATCTGCCTTGCTAGCCTACCTGAGGTTCAGCCATCACAGGTCGTACCTACCCTTTATCCAGAGACTGCCCCGATCACTTGCCGTGACCTCCTGCCCGTACACCCAGAGACTGTCCTGGTCACCTGCTGTGATTGCCTGCCTGGTCGCCACCCGCTCCCTTACAAGGATCCGCCCCCTTGTATTGTAGCCCAGAGGTTCCGCCTCCCAGACCCGTTACAGTTTGCTCGGGCCATGGAACCCGGTGGCACCCAAGCTCCCTCGCTCACGGACCTGTGTCATGAACTGTCCCGTCAAAGGTCCCAACAGGAGTCCATCCTGGGTCACCTGCGGAATGTCAATACTCGCCTGGACACTCTGACTGCTCCACCAACAACCTCCGCCAGTACCATGGTATCCTATCCCGGACCCCGGCTTTCTGCACCTCCTCGCTTCGGAGGCGACTCCGCCCAGGCTCGGGGCTTCATAAATCAGTGCACCCTGCACTTTGAACTATTGTCCCACCAGTTTAACTCCGACTGAGCCAAAATTGCATTCATCATGTCCCATCTCACCGGGGAGGCCCTGGCCTGGCTAAATCCTCTATGGGAGAGAGGAGACCCCCTGGTGTCCAACTTGCCTGCTTTTCTCACGGCTTTCGGGAAAGTCTTCGACGAACCCGGACGGAAGACCTCATCCGCATCATCATTGCTACGCCTCCGTCAGGAAGGTCTCACCGTGGGCCAATATGCCATACGGTTCCGTACCCTTGCCTCGGAGCTGGCTTGGTTATAACGACGCTCTGGTTTCCGTCTTCTGGGAGGGTCTGTCCGGCCGTATTAAAGATGAACTTGCCGGTCGGGACATTCCTACCACTCTCGATGACTTAATAACTCTTGCTACTCGGATTGACCTACGGTTCCAGGAACGTGCCAGAGAGGTCACCCGTGAGAGGAGGTTACCACGTCTAGCTCCTACTTTTCAGAAACCCGTCACTCCTTCTGTCTCTAACCAGGTACACCCTCCTGAGCCTATGCAGGTCGACCAGACCAAGATGGTCAAGACCCGTCAGGACTTACGCCGTGCCGAGGGGACCTGCTTCTACTGTGGCAGTAAGGAGCACCGGATACGTGCCTGCCCGGAGAGGTCGGGAAACGCCTGTGTCTAGGTTCGCTCAGAGAGGTCCACCTAGACAAGAATAAATCCTCTCCATCCCTGCTGTTGTCAGTTTCAATCGTCTACGGGGAGAACCGTTATTTCGAACTAGCCCAACTTGACTCTGGAGCAGCCGGGAATATTATTTCACAGTCCCTGGTAGAGAAATACCGCATCCCCACCAAACCTCTGGCTGTACCCTTGTCTGTTGCTGCCGTGGATGGGGTGCTCTTACCACGCCCCATCCAACTCATCACCGAATCCATTACTCTGCAGGTGGGAATGCTGCATTCTGAAAGTATCTCCTTCCATGTTCTGCCTGGACTCTCTCACGCCCTCTTGCTAGGTCTACCTTGGCTCCAGAGACATGCACCCGTTCTTGACTGGCAGACCGGAGAAGTCCTTCGCTGGGGACAGGGCTGCCATAAGACCTGTCTGGTTCCCGTTCATCCCGTCCGTCCTTCTCCTACCCCAGCTAATCTACCTGGACTTCCGATCCCGTATTGGTCTTATGCTGATGTCTTTAATAAAAAGGAAGCAGAGACACTACCTCCTCATAGACCATACGACTGCCCTATCGACCTGTTACCTGGTACTTCTCCTCCCCGTGGGCGTATTTATCCATTATCCGCTGCTGAGACCCGCTCGATGTCCGAATATATTGAGGAGAATCTGGCCAGAGGATTCATCCGGAAATCTACTTCCCCGGCGGGAGCAGGCTTCTTTTTCGTCAAAAAGAAGGACGGCTCCCTCCGTCCCTGTATAGACTATAGAGGCCTTAACCAGATCACGGTGAAGAATAAGTACCCCCTTCCGCTCATTCCGGAGTTATTTGATCGTCTGAGGGGGGCTAGAATCTTCACCAAACTGGACCTCCGTGGGGCGTACAACCTGGTTCGTATCCGTCAGGGGGATGAATGGAAGACGGCATTCAACACCCGGGACGGCCACTATGAATATCTGGTAATGCCCTTTGGCCTCTGTAACGCTCCTGCCGTCTTTCAAGAGTTGGTCAATGACATCTTCCGGGACCTTCTCTACTCCTGCGTAGTGGTGTACCTGGACGACATCTTGGTCTTCTCTCCGGATCTCCAGACTCACCGGAGGGACGTTCGTCAGGTCCTGCTCAGGCTCAGGCAAAACCATCTCTACGCTAAATTTGAGAAGTGCCTCTTTGAGCAGACCTCGCTTCCTTTTCTGGGCTACATTATCTCTCAGACCGGCCTACAAATGGATCCTGAGAAACTGTCAGCCATCGAGAAATGGCCCCGACCGGAGGGGTTGAAGGCCATTCAGCGATTCCTGGGCTTCGCCAACTACTACCGCCTCTTCATACCACACTTCTCTTCCCGGACGGCCCCAATTTCTGCGCTCACCCGTAAAGGTACTAATCCCAAAGAGTGGCCACCCGAAGCTGAGGAGGCCTTTCTTTCCCTAAAACAGGCCTTCTCTTCCGCCCCGGTGCTGCATCGCCCAGATGGCAACAAGCAGTTCTTCCTGGAAGTTGACGCCTCCTCCTCTGGAGCCGGAGCGGTACTTACTCAAAAATCATCTTCCGGGAGGATGGTAACTTGTGGCTTCTTCTCTAAACTCTTCTCCTCCTCAGAGCGCAATTATTCCATAGGAGACCGAGAGTTATTGGCCATCAAACTGGCATTGGAGGAGTGGCGTTACCTGCTCGAGGGGGCTCTCCACCCGGTAATAATTTACACTGACCACAAGAACTTGGCTTACCTCCAGCATGCCCAGAGACTTAACCCGCGCCAAGCCCGGTGGTCCTTGTTTTTTGCTCGCTTTGATTTTGTTCTTCTTTTTCGCCCGGCTGACAAAAACGTCAAAGCAAACGCCTTGTCCCGATCCTTTCTAGTGTCCGATCTCGAGGAAGATCCGAAACACATCATCGATCCCGCCAGAGTAATGCAGGTGGCTCCCGTGAGTCTAAATCGTCTCCCTCCCGGAAAGACATTCGTATCAGTACCTGATCGGGAGAAGATCCTTCACTGGGGTCACTCGTCTAAACTGGCTGGCCACGCTGGTCAGAAGAAGACCCTCCAGCTTATTTCCCGGCACTACTGGTGGCCTACCCTGCACAAGGATGTAATAGACTTTGTTTCTGCCTGTGTGTCCTGCGCCCGCAACAAGGTTCCGAGACATCTGCCAGCCGGTCGCCTCCTTCCGCTCCCAGTACCTGCTGCCCCCTGGCAGCATATTGCAATGGACTTCATAACTGACCTCCCACTCTCTGGCGGTTGTACGGTCATTTGGGTGGTTGCTGACCGCTTCTCCAAGATGGCTCATTTCGTTCCCCTGCCAGGCCTCCTGTCTGCACCCGAGCTAGCTAGAGACTTTATTCATCACATCTTCCGTCTTCATGGCCTGCCCCTCCACATCGTGTCGGATCGTGGGGTACAGTTCACCTCACGCTTCTGGAGAGCCACTTGTAAACTACTAGACGTCACCCTGGACTTCTCTTCCGCTTACCACCCACAGTCCAATGGTCAAGTGGAGCGGATCAATCAGAACCTGACCAGTTACCTCCGGCACTTCGTTAATGCCCACCATTCTGACTGGGTGGATCTCCTACCATGGGCCGAGTTCTCTTACAATAATCACGAGAGCGAATCCTCCTCCAAATCCCCGTTTTTTGTAGTCTTTGGTCAGCATCCTCGGATTCCTTTTCCTGTCTCCACCTCGGTGGACAACCCGGCTGCGGAATCTCTCGTTAGCAAATTTTCCTCCATTTGGGAGAGTACCCGATCCGCACTCCTTCAGTCGTCCGAACGGATGAAAAGACACGCTGACAAAAAACGCCTGGATCCTCCTCAATTTCATCCAGGAGATAAGGTCTGGCTCTCATCTAAATATGTTCGACTCAAGATACCTTCGTACAAGTTAGGGCCTCGGTTCATCGGACCTCTGGAGGTCATCAGTCAGATCAACCCGGTGGCCTATAAATTGAAACTCCCGGCCAACTTACGGATCCCTAACTCCTTCCATGTATCTCTCCTCAAACCTGTGGTACTTAACTCTTTTTCCAAGTCTACAGGTACGCCTCCTGCTCCGGTTTCTGCTGAGGACGAGTTTGAGGTAGAGAACATTCTTGCCACCAAAAGGGTAAGAGGAAAGACCTTTTTTCTGGTAGATTGGAAGGGGTTTGGTCCTGAGGAGAGAACGTGGGAGCCCCGGGAGAACATCCATGCCCCTCTCATCCTAGCTAAATTTCTGTCTGGCCTAAAAAAGGGGGGGCCTAAAGGGGGGGGTACTGTAGTGCCGGCGTCCCTGCCCTCTGCTAGGCAGGGACGCTGCTCCCCTCACCGCTCTGCCCCGTGCCCGGCGTCCCTCTCCAGCTCTGCCGTCAGCGCGCGCTCCTTCCCGGCGTCCTCCTCCCGCTCTGCTCACACCCAGAGACTGTCCTGGTCACCTGCTGTGACTGCCTGCCTGGTCGCCACCCGCTCCCTTACAAGGACCGCCCCCTTGTATTGTAGCCCAGAGGTTCCGCCTCCCAGACCCGTTACACAAGGGGCATTGATATTGTCTTTTTAATCCACTGCGACCTCCACCACTCTTCCAAGGGGCATTGATATTGTCTTTTTAATCCATGGTGACCTCCACGTCTCTTCCAAGGGGCATTAAAACCGTCAATTTAAACCACTCAGAACTCCACAGCTCTTCCAAGGAGCACTGGTATTGTCTTTTTCTTCAACTCTAACCTCCACCACTTTTCCAAGGGGCATTGACATTGTCTATTTATTCTACTGCGACCTCCACCACTCTTCAAACGGGCATAAACACCATTGATAAGCTACAGTGACCTCCACAACTCTTCCATGGGGCATTGATATTGTCTTTTTATTCCACTCTAACCTCCACTACTCTTCCAAGGGGCATTGATTTTGTCTTTTTATTCCAAGGCGACCTCTACCACTCCTCCAATGGGCATTGATAATGTGTTTTTAATCCACTGCTACCTCCACCACTCTTTCACGGGGCATTAAAGCCGTCTTGTTTAGCTACTGTCACGTCCATGTCTATTCCACGGGGCATTGATATTGTCTTTTTATTCCACTGTAACTTCCACCACTCTTCCAAGTGGCATTGACATTGTCTTTTTATTCCACTGTGACTTCCACCTCTCTTCTAAGGGGCATTGATATTGTCTTTTTAATCCACTGCGACCTCCACCACTCAACCAAGGGGCGTTAAAACAGTCTTGTTAAGCTACTGCGACCTCCACGTCTCTTCCAAAGGGCATTAAAACCGTCTGTTTAAACCACTCTGAACTCCACAGCTCTTCCAAGTGGCATTGATATTGTCTTTTTATTCCACTGTAACCTCCACCACTCTTCCATGGGGCATTGATTTTTTCTTTTTATTCCACTGTGACCTCCACAACTCTTCCAATCGGCATTGTTATTGTCTTTTTAATCCCTTGCAACCTCCACCACTCTTCCAAGGGAAATTAAAACCGTCTTGTTAAGCTACTGTGACCTCCACGTCCCTTCCACGGGGCATTGATATTATCTTTTTATTCCACTGCGACCTCCACCACTCTTCCAAGGGGCATTAAAACCATATTGTTAAGCTATAGTGACCTCCACATCTCTTCCACGGGGCATTGATGTTGTCTTTTCATTCCACTGTAACCTCCACCAATCTTCCAAGGGGCATTGATATTGTTTTTTAATTCCGCTGCGACCTCCATTACTCTTCCAAGGGGCATTAAAATCGTCTTGTTAAGTTACTGTGACCTCCACGTCTCTTCCCAGGAGCGTTAAAACAGTCTGGTTACACCACTCTGAACTCCACAGCTCTTCCAAGGGGCATTATTATTGTCTTTTTATTCCACTGTATCCTCCACCATTCTTCCAAGGAGCATTGATATTGTCTTTTTATTCCACTGCTACCTCCACCAGTCCTCCAAGAGGCATTAAAACCGTCTTGTTAAGCTACTGTGACCTCCACGTCTCTTCCACGGGGCATTGAAATTGTCTTTTTATTCCACTGTAACCTCCACCACTCGTCCAAGGGGCATTGATATTGTCTTTTTATTCCACTGCGACCTCCACCACTCTTCCAAGGGGCATTAAGACCATCTTGTTAAGCTACAGTGACCTCCACCACTCTTCCAAGGGGCATTGATTTTGTCTTTTTATTCCACTGCGACCTCTACCACTCTTCCAATGGGCATTGATATTGTCTTATTAATCCACTGCAACCTTCACCACTCTTCAAAGGTGCATTAAAGCCGTCTTGTTAAGCTACTGTCACTTCCATGTCTATTCCACGGGGCATTGATATTGTCTTTTTATTCCACTGTAACCTCCACCACTGTTCCAAGTGGCATTGACATTGTCTTTTTATTCCTCTGCGACATCCACGACTCTTCCAAGGGGCATTAAAACCGTCTTGTTAAGCTACTGTGACCTCCAAGTTTCTTAAACAGGGCATTGATATTGTCTTTTTATTGCACTGTAACCTCCACCACTCTTCCAAGGGGCATTGATATTGTCTTTTTATTCCACTGTGACCTCCACCTATCTTCCAAGGGGCATTGATATTGTCTTATTATTCCACTGCGACCTCCACCACTCTCCTAAGGGGCATTGATATTGTCTTTTAAATCCACAACGATCTCCACCACTCTTCCAAGGGGCATTAAAACAGTCTTGTTAAGCTACTGTGACCTCCTCGTCTCTTCCAAGGGGCATTAAAACCGTCTCTTTAAACACTCTGAACTCCACAGCTCTTACAAGAGGCATTGATATTGTCATTTTATTCGACTGTAACATCCACCACTCTTCCAAGCGGCATTGATATTGTCTTTTTATTCCACTGCGACCTCCACCACTCTTCCAAGGGGCATTGATATTGTATTTTTAATCAACTGCGACCTCCACCTCTCTTCCAAGGGGCATTAAAACCGTCTTGTGAAGCTAATGTGACCTCCAACTCCCTTCTACGGGGCATTGATATTGTCTTTTTATTCCACTGCGACCTCCACCACTCTTCCAAGGGGCATTGATATTGTCTTTTTAATCCACTGCGACCTCCACCACTCTTCCAAGGGGCATTGGTATTGTCTTTTTAATCCACGGTGACCTCCACGTCTCTTCCAAGGGGCATTGAAACCGTCAATTTAAACCACTCTGAACTCCACAGCTCTTCCAAGGAGCACTCGTATTGTCTTTTTATTCCACTATAACCTCCACCACTTTTCCAAGGGGCATTGACATTGTCTATTTATTCTACTGCGACCTCCACCACTCTTCAAATGGGTATAAACAACATCTTGTTAAGCTACTGTGACCTCCACAACTCTTCCATGGGGCATTGATATTGTCTTTTTATTCCACTCTAACCTCCACCACTCTTCCAAGGGGCATTGATTTTGTCTTTTTATTCCACTGCGACCTCTACCACTCCTCCAATGGGCATTGATATTGTCTTTTTAATCTACTGCTACCTCCACCACTCTTCCAAGGGGCATTAAAGCCGTCTTGTTTAGCTACTGTCACGTCCATGTCTATTCCATGGGGCATTGATATTGTCTTTTTATTCCACTGTAACCTCCACCACTCTTCCAAGTGGCATTGACATTGTCTTTTTATTCCAATGTGACTTCCACCTCTCTTTTAAGGGGCATTGATATTATCTTTTTAATCCACTGCGACCTCCACCACTCTACCAAAGGGCGTTAAAACAGTGTTGTTAAGCTACTGCGACCTCCATGTCTCTTCCAAGGGTCATTAAAACCGTCTGTTTAAACCACTCTGAACTCCACAGCTCTTCCAAGGGGCATTGATATTGTCTTTTTATTCCACTGTAACCTCCACCACTCTTCCAAGGGGCATTGATTTTGTCTTTTTATTCCACTGCGACCACCACCACTCTTTCAATGGACATTGTTATTTTCTTTTTAATCCCCTGCAACCTCCACCACTCTTCCAAGGTGAATTAAAACCGTCTTGTTAAGCTAATTTGACCTCCACGTCCCTTCCAAGGGGCATTGATATTTTTTTAATTCCACTGCGACCTCCACCACTCTTCCAAGGGGCATTAAAATCGTCTTGTTAAGTTACTGTGATCTCCACGTCTCTTCCAAGGAGCGTTAAAACCGTCTGGTTATACCACTCTGAACTCCACAGCTATTCCAAGGGGCATTATTATTGTCTTTTTATTCCACTGTAACCTCCACCATTCTTCTAAGGGGCATTGATATTGTATTTTTATTCCACTGCTACTTCCACCAGTCCTCCAAGAGGCATTAAAACCGTCTTGTTAAGCTACTGTGACCTCCACGTCTCTTCCACGGGGCATTGAAATTGCCTTTTTATTCCACTGTAAACTCCACCACTCGTCCAAGGGGCATTGATATTGTCTTTTTATTCCATTGCGACCTCCACCACTCTTTCAAGGGGCATTAAGACCATCTTTTTAAGCTACAGTGACCTCCCACAACTCTTCCGTGGGGCATTGATATTGTATTTTTATTCCACTGTAACCTCCGCCACTCTTCCAAGGGGCACTGATTTTGTCTTTTTATTCCTCTGCGACCTCTACCACTCTTCCAATGGGCATTGATATTGTCTTCTTAATCCACTGCAACCTCCACCACTCTTCAAAGGTGCATTAAAGCCGTCTTGTTAAGCTACTGTCACATCCATGTCTATTCCACGGGGCATTGATATTGTCTTTTTATTCCACTGTAACCTCCACCACTCTTCCAAGTGGCATTGACATTGTCTTTTTATTCCACTGCGACTTCCACCTCTCTTTTAAGAGGCATTGATATTGTCTTTTTAATCCACTGCGACCTCTATCACTCTTCCAAGGGGCATTAAAACAGTTTTGTTAAGCTACTGTGACCTCCACGTCTCTTCCAAGGGGAATTAAAACCGTCTGGTTAAACCACTCTGAACTAGACAGCTCTTCCAAGGGGCATTGATATTGTCTTTTTATTCCACTGTAACCTCCACCATTCTTCCAAGGGGTATTGATATTGTCTTTTTAATGCACTGCTACCTCCACCACTCTTCCAAGGGCCATTAAAACCATCTGGTTAAACCATCCTGAACTCCTTAGCTCTTTCAACAGGCATTGATATTGTCTTTTTATTTCACTGCGACCTCCACCACTCTTTCAAGGGGCATTGATATTGTCTTTTTATTCCACTGCGACCTCCACCACTCTTCCAAGGGGCATTAAAACTGTCTTGTTAAGCTACTGTGACCTCCATGTGTCTTCCACGGGGCATTGATATTGTCTTTTTAATCCACTATGACCTCCACCACTTTTCCAAGGGGCAATAAAACCATCTGGCAAAACCACTCTGAACTCCTCAGCTCTTCCAAGGGGCATTGGTATTGTCTTTTTATTCCACTCTAACCTCCACCACTCTTCCAAGGGACACTGACATTGTCTTTTTATTCCACTGCGACCTCCACCACTCTTCCAAGGGGCATTGATTTTGTCTTTTTATTCCACTGCGACCTCTACCACTCTTCCAATGGGCATTGATATTGTCTTATTAATCCACTGCAACCTTCACCACTCTTCAAAGGTGCAATAAAGCCGTCTTGTTAAGCTACTGTCACTTCCATGTCTATTCCACGGGGCATTGATATTGTCTTTTTATTCCACTGTAACCTCCACCACTGTTCCAAGTGGCATTGACATTGTCTTTTTATTCCTCTGCGACGTCCACGACTCTTCCAAGGGGCATTAAAACCGTCTTGTTAAGCTACTGTGACCTCCAAGTTTCTTAAACAGGGCATTGATATTGTCTTTTTATTGCACTGTAACCTCCACCACTCTTCCAAGGGGCATTGATATTGTCTTTTTATTCCACTGTGACCTCCACCTATCTTCCAAGGGGCATTGATATTGTCTTATTATTCCACTGCGACCTCCACCACTCTCCTAAGGGGCATTGATATTGTCTTTTAAATCCACAACGATCTCCACCACTCTTCCAAGGGGCATTAAAACAGTCTTGTTAAGCTACTGTGACCTCCTCGTCTCTTCCAAGGGGCATTAAAACCGTCTCTTTAAACACTCTGAACTCCACAGCTCTTACAAGAGGCATTGATATTGTCATTTTATTCGACTGTAACATCCACCACTCTTCCAAGCGGCATTGATATTGTCTTTTTATTCCACTGCGACCTCCACCACTCTTCCAAGGGGCATTGATATTGTATTTTTAATCAACTGCGACCTCCACCTCTCTTCCAAGGGGCATTAAAACCGTCTTGTGAAGCTAATGTGACCTCCAACTCCCTTCCACGGGGCATTGATATTGTCTTTTTATTCCACTGCGACCTCCACCACTCTTCCAAGGGGCATTGATATTGTCTTTTTAATCCACTGCGACCTCCACCACTCTTCCAAGGGGCATTGGTATTGTCTTTTTAATCCACGGTGACCTCCACGTCTCTTCCAAGGGGCATTGAAACCGTCAATTTAAACCACTCTGAACTCCACAGCTCTTCCAAGGAGCACTGGTATTGTCTTTTTATTCCACTATAACCTCCACCACTTTTCCAAGGGGCATTGACATTGTCTATTTATTCTACTGCGACCTCCACCACTCTTCAAATGGGTATAAACAACATCTTGTTAAGCTACAGTGACCTCCACAACTCTTCCATGGGGCATTGATATTGACTTTTTATTCCACTCTAACCTCCACCACTCTTCCAAGGGGCATTGATTTTGTCTTTTTATTCCACTGCGACCTCTACCACTCCTCCAATGGGCATTGATATTGTCTTTTTAATCTACTGCTACCTCCACCACTCTTCCAAGGGGCATTAAAGCCGTCTTGTTTAGCTACTGTCACGTCCATGTCTATTCCATGGGGCATTGATATTGTCTTTTTATTCCACTGTAACCTCCACCACTCTTCCAAGTGGCATTGACATTGTCTTTTTATTCCACTGTGACTTCCACCTCTCTTTTAAGGGGCATTGATATTATCTTTTTAATCCACTGCGACCTCCACCACTCTACCAAGGGGCGTTAAAACAGTGTTGTTAAGCTACTGCGACCTCCACGTCTCTTCCAAGGGTCATTAAAACCGTCTGTTTAAACCACTCTGAACTCCACAGCTCTTCCAAGGGGCATTGATATTGTCTTTTTATTCCACTGTAACCTCCACCACTCTTCCAAGGGGCATTGATTTTGTCTTTTTATTCCACTGCGACCACCACCACTCTTCCAATGGACATTGTTATTTTCTTTTTAATCCCCTGCAACCTCCACCACTCTTCCAAGATGAATTAAAACCGTCTTGTTAAGCTAATGTGACCTCCACGTCCCTTCCAAGGGGCATTGATATTTTTTTAATTCCACTGCGACCTCCACCACTCTTCCAAGGGGCATTAAAATCGTCTTGTTAAGTTACTGTGATCTCCACGTCTCTTCCAAGGAGCGTTAAAACCGTCTGGTTATACCACTCTGAACTCCACAGCTATTCCAAGGGGCATTATTATTGTCTTTTTATTCCACTGTAACCTCCACCATTCTTCCAAGGGGCATTGATATTGTATTTTTATTCCACTGCTACTTCCACCAGTCCTCCAAGAGGCATTAAAACCGTCTTGTTAAGCTACTGTGACCTCCACGTCTCTTCCACGGGGCATTGAAATTGCCTTTTTATTCCACTGTAAACTCCACCACTCGTCCAAGGGGCATTGATATTGTCTTTTTATTCCATTGCGACCTCCACCACTCTTCCAAGGGGCATTAAGACCATCTTTTTAAGCTACAGTGACCTCCACAACTCTTCCAAGGGGCATTGATATTGTATTTTTATTCCACTGTAACCTCCGCCACTCTTCCAAGGGGCATTGATTTTGTCTTTTTATTCCTCTGCGACCTCTACCACTCTTCCAATGGGCATTGATATTGTCTTCTTAATCCACTGCAACCTCCACCACTCTTCAAAGGTGCATTAAAGCCGTCTTGTTAAGCTACTGTCACATCCATGTCTATTCCACGGGGCATTGATATTGTCTTTTTATTCCACTGTAACCTCCACCACTCTTCCAAGTGGCATTGACATTGTCTTTTTATTCCACTGCGACTTCCACCTCTCTTTTAAGAGGCATTGATATTGTCTTTTTAATCCACTGCGACCTCTATCACTCTTCCAAGGGGCATTAAAACAGTTTTGTTAAGCTACTGTGACCTCCACGTCTCTTCCAAGGGGAATTAAAACCGTCTGGTTAAACCACTCTGAACTAGACAGCTCTTCCAAGGGGCATTGATATTGTCTTTTTATTCCACTGTAACCTCAACCATTCTTCCAAGGGGTATTGATATTGTCTTTTTAATGCACTGCTACCTCCACCACTCTTCCAAGGACCATTAAAACCATCTGTTTAAACCATCCTGAACTCCTTAGCTCTTTCAACAGGCATTGATATTGTCTTTTTATTTCACTGCGACCTCCACCACTCTTTCAAGGGGCATTGATATTGTCTTTTTATTCCACTGCGACCTCCACCACTCTTCCAAGGGGCAATAAAACTGTCTTGTTAAGCTACTGTGACCTCCACGTGTCTTCCACGGGGCATTGATATTGTCTTTTTAATCCACTATGACCTCCAACACTTTTCCAAGGGGCAATAAAACCATCTGGCAAAACCACTCTGAACTCCACAGCTCTTCCAAGGGGCATTGGTATTGTCTTTTTATTCCACTCTAACCTCCACCACTCTTCCAAGGGGCACTGACATTGTCTTTTTATTCCACTGCGACCTCCACCACTCTTCCAAGGGGCATTAAAACCATATTTTTATGCTACAGTGACCTCCACAACTCTTCCACGGGGCATTGATATTGTCTTTTTATTCAACTGTAACCTCCACCCATATTCCAATGGGCATTGATATTGTTTTTTTATTCCACTGCGACCTCCGCCACTCTTCCAAGGGGCATTAAAACCGTCTTGATAAGTTACTGTGACCTCCACGTCTATTCCAAGGAGCGTTAAAACCATCTGGTTATACCACTCTGAACTCCGCAGCTCTTCCAAGGGGCATTATTATTGTCTTTTTATTCCACTGTAACCTCCACCACTCTTCCAAGGGGAATTGATATTGTCTTTTTATTTCACTGCAACCTCCACCAGTCCTCCAGGAGGCATTAAAACCATCTTGTTAAGCTACTGTGACCTCCACGTCTCTTCCACGGGGCATTGAAATTGTCTTTTCATTCCACTGTAACCTCCACCACTCGTCCAAGGGGCATTGATATTGTCTTTTTATTCCACTGCGACCTCCACCACTCTTCCAAGGGGCATTGATATTGTCTTTTTAATCCACTGCGACCACCACCTCTCTTCCAAGGGGCATTAAAACCGTCTTGTTAAGCTATTGTGACCTGCACATCTCTTCCACTGGGCATTGATATTGTCTTTTTATTTAACTGTAACCTCCACCACTGTTCCAAGGGACATTGATATTGTCTTTTTTTTCCACTGTAACCTACATCACTCTTCCAAGGGGCATTGATATTGTCTTTTTATTCAAATGTAACCTCCACCACTCTTCCAAGGGGCTTTGACATTGTCTTTTTAATCCACTGCGACCTCCACCACTCTTCCAAGGGGCATTAAAACCATCTTGTTAAGCTACTGTCACCTCCACGTCCCATCCAAGGGGCATTAACACCGTCAATATAAACCACTCTGAACTCCACAGCTCTTGCAAGGGGCATTGATATTGTCTTTTTATTCCAATGTAACCTCCAGCACTCTACCAAGGTGCAATGATATTGTCTTTTTATTCCACTGCAACTTCCACCTCTCTTCCATGGGGCATTAAAACCGTCTTGTTAAGCTACTGTGACCTCCTCGTATCTTTCACGGGGCATTGATATTGTCTTTTTATTCCACTGTAACCTCCACCACTCTTCCAAGGGGCATTGATATTGTCTTTTTATTCCACTGGGACCTTCACCACTCTTCCAAGTGGCATTGATATTGTCTTTTTAATCCACTGCGAGCTCCACAACTCTTCCAAGGGGCATTAAAACAGTTTTGTTAAGCTACTGTGACCTCCACGTCTCTTCCAAGGGGAATTAAAACCGTCTGGTTAAACCATTCTGAACTAGACAGCTCTTCCAAGGGGCATTGATATTGTCTTTTTATTCCACTGTAACCTCCACCATTCTTCCAAGGGGTATTGATATTGTCTTTTTAATGCACTGCTACCTCCACCACTCTTACAAGGGCCATTAAAACCATCTGGTTAATCCATCCTGAACTCCTTAGCTCTTTCAACAGGCATTGATATTGTCTTTTTATTTCACTGCGACCTCCACCACTCTTTCAAGGGGCATTGATATTGTCTTTTTATTCCACTGCGACCTCCACCACTCTTCCAAGGGGCATTAAAACTGTCTTGTTAAGCTACTGTGACCTCCACGTGTCTTCCACGGGGCATTGATATTGTCTTTTTAATCCACTATGACCTCCACCACTTTTCCAAGGGGCAATAAAACCATCTGGCAAAACCACTCTGAACTCCTCAGCTCTTCCAAGGGGCATTGGTATTGTCTTTTTATTCCACTCTAACCTCCACCACTCTTCCAAGGGGCACTGACATTGTCTTTTTATTTCACTGCGACCTCCACCACTCTTCCAAGGGGCATTAAAACCATATTGTTATGCTACAGTGACCTCCACAACTCTTCCACGGGGCATTGATATTGTCTTTTTATTCAAATGTAACCTCCACCAATATTCCAATGGGCATTGATATTGTTTTTTTATTCCACTGCGACCTCCGCCACTCTTCCAAGGGGCATTAAAACCGTCTTGATAAGTTACTGTGACCTCCACGTCTCTTCCAAGGAGCGTTAAAACCATCTGGTTATACCACTCTGAACTCCGCAGCTCTTCCAAGGGGCATTATTATTGTCTTTTTATTCCACTGTAACCTCCACCACTCTTCCAAGGGGTATTGATATTGTCTTTTTATTCCACTGCGACCTCCACCAGTCCTCCAGGAGGCATTAAAACCATCTTGTTAAGCTACTGTGACCTCCACGTCTCTTCCACGGGGCATTGAAATTGTCTTTTCATTCCACTGTAACCTCCACCACTCGTCCAAGGGGCATTGATATTGTCTTTTTATTCCATTGCGACCTCCACCACTCTTCCAAGGGGCATTGATATTGTCTTTTTAATCCACTGCGACCTCCACCTCTCTTCCAAGGGGCATTAAAACCGTCTTGTTAAGCTATTGTGACCTGCACATCTCTTCCACTGGGCATTGATATTGTCTTTTTATTTAACTGTAACCTCCACCACTGTTCCAAGGGACATTGATATTGTCTTTTTTTTTCCACTGTAACCTACATCACTCTTCCAAGGGGCATTGATATTGTCTTTTTATTCAACTGTAACCTCCACCACTCTTCCAAGGGGCTTTGAAAGTGTCTTTTTAATCCACTGCGACATCCACCACTCTTCCAAGGGGCATTAAAACCAACTTGTTAAGCTACTGTCACCTCCACGTCCCATCCAAGGGGCATAAACACCGTCAATATAAACCACTCTGAACTCCACAGCTCTTGCAAGGGGCATTGATATTGTCTTTTTATTCCAATGTAACCTCCAGCACTCTACCAAGGGGCAATGATATTGTCTTTTTATTCCACTGCAACTTCCACCTCTCTTCCAAGGGGCATTAAAACCGTCTTGTTAAGCTACTGTGACGTCCTCGTATCTTTCACGGGGCATTGATATTGTCTTTTTATTCCACTGTAACCTCCACCACTCTTCCAAGGGGCATTGATATTGTCTTTTTATTCCACTGGGACCTTCACCACTCTTCCAAGTGGCATTGATATTGTCTTTTTCATCCACTGCAAGCTCCACAACTCTTCCAAGGGGCATTAAAACAGTTTTGTTAAGCTACTGTGACCTCCACGTCTCTTCCAAGGGGAATTAAAACCGTCTGGTTAAACCACTCTGAACTAGACAGCTCTTCCAAGGGGCATTGATATTGTCTTTTTATTCCACTGTAACCTCCACCATTCTTCCAAGGGGTATTGATATTGTCTTTTTAATGCACTGCTACCTCCACCACTCTTCCAAGGGCCATTAAAACCATCTGGTTAAACCATCCTGAACTCCTTAGCTCTTTCAACAGGCATTGATATTGTCTTTTTATTTCACTGCGACCTCCACCACTCTTTCAAGGGGCATTGATATTGTCTTTTTATTCCACTGCGACCTCCACCACTCTTCCAAGGGGCATTAAAACTGTCTTGTTAAGCTACTGTGACCTCCACGTGTCTTCCACGGGGCATTGATATTGTCTTTTTAATCCACTATGACCTCCACCACTTTTCCAAGGGGCAATAAAACCATCTGGCAAAACCACTCTGAACTCCACAGCTCTTCCAAGGGGCATTGGTATTGTCTTTTTATTCCACTCTAACCTCCACCACTCTTCCAAGGGGCACTGACATTGTCTTTTTATTCCACTGCGACCTCCACCACTCTTCCAAGGGGCATTAAAACCATATTGTTATGCTACAGTGACCTCCACAACTCTTCCACGGGGCATTGATATTGTCTTTTTATTCAACTGTAACCTCCACCAATATTCCAATGGGCATTGATATTGTTTTTTTATTCCACTGCGACCTCCGCCACTCTTCCAAGGGCCATTAAAACCGTCTTGATAAGTTACTGTGACCTCCACGTCTCTTCCAAGGAGCGTTAAAACCATCTGGTTATACCACTCTGAACTCCGCAGCTCTTCCAAGGGGCATTATTATTGTCTTTTTATTCCACTGTAACCTCCACCACTCTTCCAAGGGGTATTGATATTGTCTTTTCATTCCACTGTAACCTCCACCACTCGTCCAAGGGGCATTGATATTGTCTTTTTATTCCACTGCGACCTCCACCACTCTTCCAAGGGGCATTGATATTGTCTTTTTAATCCACTGCGACCTCCACCTCTCTTCCAAGGGGCATTAAAACCGTCTTGTTAAGCTATTGTGACCTGCACATCTCTTCCACTGGGCATTGATATTGTCTTTTTATTTAACTGGTACCTCCACCACTGTTCCAAGGGACATTGATATTGTCTTTTTTTTCCACTGTAACCGACATCACTCTTCCAAGGGGCATTGATATTGTCTTTTTATTCAACTGTAACCTCCACCACTCTTACAAGGGGCTTTGAAATTATCTTTTTAATCCACTGCGACCTCCACCACTCTTCCAAGGGGCATTAAAACCATCTTGTTAAGCTACTGTCACCTCCACGTCCCATCCAAGGGGCATTAACACCGTCAATATAAACCACTCTGAACTCCACAGCTCTTGCAAGGGGCATTGATATTGTCTTTTTATTCCAATGTAACCTACAGCACTCTACCAAGGGGCAATGATATTGTCTTTTTATTCCACTGCAACTTCCACCTCTCTTCCAAGGGGCATTAAAACCGTCTTGTTAAGCTACTGTAACCTCCTCGTATCTTTCACGGGGCATTGATATTGTCTTTTTATTCCACTGTAACCTCCACGACTCTTCCAAGGGGCATTGATATTGTCTTTTTATTCCACTGGGACCTTCACCACTCTTCCAAGTGGCATTGATATTGTCTTTTTAATTCACTGCGAGCTCCACAACTCTTCCAAGGTGCATTAAAACCGCATTGTTAAGCTACTGTGACCTCCAATTCTCTTCCAAGGTGCATTAAAACCGTCAATTTAAACCACTCTGAACTCCACAGCTCTTGCAAGAGGCATTGATATTGTCTTTTTACTCCACTGTATCCTACAGCACTCTTTCAAGTGGCATTGATACTGTCTTATTATTCCACTACGACTTCCACCACTCTCCCAAGGTGCATTAAAAACATCTTGTTTAGCTACTGTAACATCTATGTCTATTCCACGGGGCATTGATATTGTCTTTTTATTCCACTGTATCCTCCACCACTCTTCCAAGGGGTATTGATATTGTCTTTTTATTCCACTGCGACTACCACCTCTCTTCTAAGGGGCATTGATATTGTCTTTTTATTCTACTACGACCTCCACCACTCTTCCAAGAGGCATTAAAACAGTCTTGTTAAGCTACTGTGACCTCCACATCTCTTCCAAGGGGCATTAAAACCGTCTGATTAAACCACTCTGAACTCCACAGCTCTTCCAAGGGGCATAGATATTGTCTTTTTATTCCACTGTAACCTCCATCATTCTTCCAAGGGGTATTGATATTGTCTTTTTAATGCACTGCGACCTCCATCACTCTTCCAAGGGGCATTAAAACCATCTTGTTAAAACACTCTGAACTCCATAGCTCTTTCAAGAGGCATTGATATTGTCTTTGTATTTCACTGTAACCTCCACCACTCTTTCAAAGGGCATTGAAATTGTCTTTTTATTCCACTGCGACTTCCACCACTCTTCCAAGGGGCATTAAAACTGTCTTGATAAGCTACTGTGACCTCCACGTGTCTTCCACGAGGCAATGATATTGTATTTTTAATCCACTGTAACTTCCACCACTTTTCCAAGGGGCATTAAAACGGTCTTGTTAATCTACTGTGACCTCCACGTCTCTTCCAAAGGGTAATAAAACCATCTGGTTAAACCAATCTGAACTCCACAGCTCTTCTAAGGGGCATTGGTATTGTCTTTTCATTCCACTCTAACCTCCCCCTCTCTTCCAAGGGGCATTGACATTGTCTTTTTATTCCACTGCGACCTCCATCATTCTTCCAAGGGGCATTGATATTGTCGTTTTATTCCACTGCCACCTCCACCACTCTTCCAAGGGGCATTGATATTGTCTTTTTAATCCATTGCGACCTCCACCACTTTTCCAAGGGTCATTAAAAACGTCTTTTTAAGCTACTGTGACCTCCACGTCACTTTCAATGGGCATTAAAACCGTCTGATTAAACCACTCTGAACTCCACAGCTCTTCCAAGGGGCATTGGTATTGGCTTTTTATTCCACTCTGACCTCCACCACTCTTTCAAGGGCATTGACATTGTTTTTTTATTCCACAGCGACCTCCACCATTCTTCCAAGGGGCATTAAAACCATATTGTTAAGCTATAGTGACCTCCACATCTCTTCCACGGGGCATTGATATTGTCTTTTTATTCCACTGTAACCTCCACCAATCTTCCAAGGGGCATTGATATTGTCTTTTTAATCCACTGCGACCTCCACCACTCTACCAAGGGGCGTTAAAACAGTCTTGTTAAGCTACTGCGACCTCCACGTCTCTTCCAAGGGGCATTAAAACCGTCTGTTTAAACCACTCTGAACTCCACAGCTCTTCCAAGGGGCATTGATATTGTCTTATTATTCCACTGTAACCTCCACTACTCTTCCAAGGGGCGTTGATTTTGTCTTTTTATTCCACTGCGACCACCACTACTCTTCCAATGGGGATTGTTATTGTCTTTTTAATCCCCCGCTACCTCCACCACTCTTCCAAGGTGAATTAAAACCGTCTTGTTAAGCTACTGTGACCTCCACGTCCCTTCCACAGGCCATTGATATTGTCTTTTTACTCCACTGCGACCTCCACCACTCTTCCAAGGGGCTTTAAAACCATATTGTTAAGCTATAGTGACCTCCACATCTCTTCCACGGGGCATTGATATTGTCTTTTTATTCCACTGTAACTTCCACCAATCTTCCAAGGGGCATTGATATTGTTTTTTAATTCCACCGCGACCTCTACTACTCTTCCAAGGGGCATTAAAATCGTCTTGTAAAATTACTGTGATCTCCACGTCTCTTCCAAGGAGTGTTAAAACCGTCTGGTTATACCACTCTGAACTCCACAGCTCTTCCAAGGGGCATTATTATTGTCTTTTTATTCCACTGTAACCTCCACCACTCGTCCAAGGGGCATTGATATTGTCTTTTTATTCCACTGCGTCCTCCACCACTCTTCCAAGGGGCATTAAGACCATCTTGTTAAGCTACAGTGACCTCCACAACTCTTCCATGGGGCATTGATATTGTTTTTTTATTCCACTGTAACCTCCACCACTCTTCCAAGGGGCATTGATTTTGTCTTTTTATTCCTCTGCGACCTCTACCACTCTTCCAATGGGCATTGATATTGTCTTATTAATCCACTGCAACCTCCACCACTCTTCAAAGGTGCATTAAAGCCGTCTTGTTAAGCTACTGTCATATCCATGTCTATTCCACGGGGCATTGATATTGTCTTTTTATTCCACTCTAACCTCCACCACTCTTCCAAGTGGCATTGACATTGTCTTTTTATTCCACTGCGACTTCCACCTTTCTTTTAAGGGACATTGATATTGTCTTTTTAATCCACTGCGACCTCTTTCACTCTTCCAAGGGGCATTAAAACAGTTTTGTTAAGCTACTGTGACCTCCACGTCTCTTCCAAGGGGAATTAAAACCGTCTGGTTAAACCACTCTGAACTCCACAGCTATTCCAAGGGGCATTGATATTGTCTTTTTATTCCACTGTAACCTCCACCATTCTTCCAATGGGTATTGATATTGTCTTTTTAATGCACTGCTACCTCCACCACTCTTCCAAGGGCCATTAAAATCATCTGGTTAAACCACTCTGAACTCCATAGCTCTTTCAAAAGGCATTGATATTGTCTTTTTATTTCACTGCGACCTCCACCACTCTTTCAAGGGGCATTGATATTGTCTTTTTATTCCACTGCGACCTCCACCACTCTTCCAAGGGGCATTAAAACTGTCTTGTTAAGCTACTGTGACCTCCACTTGTCTTCCAAGGGGCATTGATATTGTCTTTTTAATCGACTGTGACCTCCACGTCTCTTCCAAGGGGCAATAAAACCATCTGGCAAAACCACTCTGAACTCCGCAGCTCTTCCAAGGGGCATTGGTATTGTCTTTTTATTCCACTCTAACCTCCACCACTCTTCCAAGGGGCACTTACATTGTCTTTTTATTCCACTGCGACCTCCACCACTCTTCCAAGGAGCATTAAAACCATATTGTTAAGCTACAGTGACCTCCACAACTCTTCCACGGGGCATTGATATTGTCTTTTTATTCAACTGTAACCTCCACCAATATTCCAATGGGCATTGATATTATTTTTTTATTCCACTGCGACCTCCACCACTCTTCCAAGGGGCATTAAAACCGTCTTGTTAAGTTACTGTGACCTCCACGTCTCTTCCAAGCAGCGTTAAAACCGTCTGGTTATACCACTCTGAACTCCGCAGCTCTTCCAAGGGGCATTATTATTGTCTTTTTATTCCACTGTAACCTCCACCACTCTTCCAAGGGGTATTGATATTGTCTTTTTATTCCACTGCGTCCTCCACCAGTCCTCCAGGAGACATTAAAACCGTCTTGTTAAGCTACTGTGACTTCCACGTCTCTTCCACGGGGCATTGAAATTGTCTTTTCATTCCACTGTAACCTCCACCACTCATCCAAGGGGCATTGATATTGTCTTTTTATTCCACTGCGACCTCCACCACTCTTCCAAGGGGCATTGATATTGTCTTTTTAATCCACTGCGACCTCCACCTCTCTTTCAAGGGGCATTAAAACCGTCTTGTTAAGCTATTGTGACCTCCACATCTCTTCCACTGGGCATTGATATTGTCTTTTTATTTAACTGTAACCTCCACCACTGTTCCAAGGGGCATTGATATTGTCTTTTTTTTCCACTGTAACCTACATCACTCTTCCAAGGGGCATTAATA
Source organism: Phyllobates terribilis (assembly GCF_046119375.1). NCBI lineage: Eukaryota > Metazoa > Chordata > Amphibia > Anura > Dendrobatidae > Phyllobates > Phyllobates terribilis. The sequence goes on along the minus strand of NW_027362984.1, from coordinate 753,132 downwards.
TTGTCTTTTTATTAAACTGTAATCTCCACCACTCTTCCAAGGGTCTTTGATATTGTCTTTTTAATCCACTGCGACCTCCACCACTCTTCCAAGGGGCATTAAAACCATCTTGTTAAGCTACTGTCACCTCCACGTCCCATCCAAGGTGCATTAACACCGCCAATATAAACCACTCTGAACTCCACAGCTCTTGCAAGGGGCATTGATATTGTCTTTTTATTCCAATGTAACCTCCAGCACTCTACCAAGGGGCATTGATATTGTCTTTTTATTCCACTGCAACTTCCACCTCTCTTCCAAGGGGCATTAAACCCGTCTTGCTAGGCTACTGTGACCTCCTCGTATCTTTCACGGGGCATTGATATTGTCTTTTTATTCCACTGTAACCTCCACCACTCTTCCAAGGGGCATTGTTATTGTCTTTTTATTCCACTGGGACCTTCACCACTCTTCCAAGTGGCATTGATATTGTCTTTTTAATCCACTGCGACCTCCACAACTCTTCCAAGGGGCATTAAAACCGTATTGTTAAGCTACTGTGACCTCCACTTCTCTTCCAAGGTGCATTAAAACCGCCAATTTAAACCACTCTGAACTCCACAGCTCTTGCAAGAGGCATTGATATTGTCTTTTTACTCCACTGTAACCTACAGCACTCTTTCAAGTGGCATTGATATTGTCTTGTTATTCCACTACGACTTCCACCACTCTCCCAAGGTGCATTAAAAACATCTTGTTTAGCTACTGTAACATCCATGTCTATTCCACGGGGCATTGATATTGTCTTTTTATTCCACTGTATCCTCCATCACTCTTCCAAGGGGTATTGATATTGTCATTTTATTCCACTGCGACTACCACCTCTCTTCTAAGGGGCATTGATATTGTCTTTTTATTCCACTGCGACCTCCACCACTCTTCCAAGAGGCATTAAAAAAGTCTTGTTAAGCTACTGTGACCTCCACATCTCTTCCAAGGGGCATTAAAACCGTCTGGTTAAACCACTCTGAACTCCACAGCTCTTCCAAGGGGCATAGATATTGTCTTTTTATTCCACTGTAACCTCCATCATTCTTCCAAGGGGTATTGATATTGTCTTTTTAATGCACTGCGACCTCCACCACTCTTCCAAGGGGCATTAAAACCATCTGGTTAAAAGACTCTGAACTCCATAGCTCTTTCAAGAGGCATTGATATTGTCTTTTTATTTCACTGTAACCTCCACCACTCTTTCAAAGGGCATTGATATTGTCTTTTTATTCCACTGCGACTTCCACCACTCTTCCAAGGGGCATTAAAACTGTCTTGATAAGCTACTGTGACCTCCACGTGTCTTCCACGAGGCATTGATATTGTATTTTTAATCCACTGTAACCTCCACCACTTTTCCAAGGGACATTAAAAACGTCTTGTTAATCTACTGTGACCTCCACGTCTCTTCCAAAGGGCAATAAAACCATCTGGTTAAACCACTCTGAACTCCACAGCTCTTCTAAGGGGCATTGGTATTGTCTTTTCATTCCACTCTAACCTCCACCTCTCTTTCAATGGGCATTGACATTGTCTTTTTATTCCACTGCGACCTCCATCATTCTTCCAAGGGGCATTGATACTGTCTTTTTATTCCACTGCCACCTCCACCACTCTTCCAAGGGGCATTGATATTGTCTTTTTAATCCATTGCGACCTCCACCACTTTTCCAAGGGTCATTAAAAACGTCTTTTTAAGCTACTGAGACCTCCACGTCACTTTCAATGGGCATTAAAACTCTCTGGTTAAACCACTCTGAACTCCACAGCTCTTCCAAGGGGCATTGGTATTGTCTTTTTATTCCACTCTGACCTTCACCACTCTTACAAGGGGCATTGACATTGTTTTTTTATTCCACTGCGACCTCCACCATTCTTCCAAGGGGCATTAAAACTGTCTTGTTAAGCTACAGTGACCTCCACATCTCTTCCACGGGGCATTGATATTGTCTTTAAATTCCACTGTAACCTCCACCACTCTACCAAGGGGCATTGATATTGTATTTTTATTCCACTGCGACCTCCACCACTCTTCCAAAGGGCATTGATATTGTCTTTTTAATACACTGCGACATCCACCACTCTTCCAAAGGGCATTAAAACCATCTTGTCAAGCTACTGTGACCTCCACGTCTCTTCCAAGAGGCATTAAAACCATATGGTTAAACCAATCTGAACTCCACAGATCTTCCAAGGGGCATTGATAATGTCTTTTTATTCCACTGTATCCTCCACCCCTCTTCCAAGGGGCATTGTTGTTGTCTTTTTATTCCACTGCGACCTCCACCACTCTTCCAAGGGGCATTAAAACCGTCTTGTTAAGCTACTGTGACCTCCATGTCTCTTCCACAGGGCATTGATATTGTCTTTTTATTCCACTGGAACCTCCAACACTCTTCCAAGGTGCATTGATATTGTCTTTTTATTCCACTGAGACTTCAACTACTCCTTCAAGGAGCATTGACATTGTCTTTTTAATCCACTTCGACCTCCACCACTCTTCAAAGGGGCATTAAAACAGTCTTGTTAATATACTGTGACCTCCACGTCTCTTCCAAGGGGCATTAAAACCGTCAATTTAAACCACTCTCAACTCCACAGCTCCTGCAAAGGGCTTTGATATTGTTTTTTATTCCACTGTAACCTCCAGCACTCTTCCAAGGGGCACTGATATTGTCTTGTTATTACACTGCGACTTTCACCTCTCTTCCAAGCGACATTAAAACCGACTTGTTAAGCTACTGTGACATCCACATATCTTTCCCGGGGCATTGATATTTTTTTTTATTCCACTGTAAACTCCACCACTCTTCAAAGGGGCAATGATATTGTCTTTTTATTCCACTGCCACCTCCACCACTCTTCCAAGGGGCATTGAAATTGTCTTTTTAATCCACTGCAACCTCCACCACTTTTCCAAGGGGCATTAAAAACGTCTTTTTAAGCTACTGTGACCTCCACGTCACTTCCAATGGGCATTAAAACCGTCTGGTTTAACTACTCTGAACTCCACTGCTCTTCCAAGGGGCATTGATATTGTCTTTTTAATCCACTGTTACCTCCACCACTCTTCCAAGGGGCATTGGTATTGTTTTTTTATTCCACTGCGACCTACACTACTCTTCCAAGGGGAATTGATATTGTCTTTTTATTCCACTGCGACCTCCACCACTCATCCAAGGGGCATTGATATTTTCTTTTTATTCCACTGCGACCTCCACAACTCTTCCAAGGGACATCGATAATGTCTTTTTAACCCACTGCGACCTCCACCACTCTTCCAAGGGGCATTAAAACCGTCTTCTTAAGCTACTGCGACCTCAACGTCGCTTCCAAGGGGCATTATAACCTTCAATTTAAACCACTCTGAACTCCACAGCTCTTGCAAGAGGCATTGATATTGTCTTTTTATTCCACTGTAACCTCCACCACTCTTCCAAGGGGCATTGATTTTGTCTTTTTAATCCACTGCAACCTTCATCTCTCCTCCAAGAAGCATTTAAACCGTCTTGTTTAGCTACTGTGACCTCCACGTCTATTCCACGGTGCCTTAAAACCTTCTGGTTAAACCACTGTGAACTCCAGAGCTCTTCCAAGGGGCATTGATATTGTCTTTTTATTCCACTGTAACCTCCACCACTCTTCTAAGGGTCATTGATATAGTCTTTTTATTCCACTGTAACCTCCACCACTCTTCCAAGGGGCATTGATATTGTCTTTTTATTTCACTGCGACCTCCACCTCTCTTCCAAGGGGCATTAAAACCATCTTGTTAAGCTACTGTGACCTCCAAGTCTCTTCCACGAGGCATTGATATTGTCTTTTTATTCCACTGCGACCTCCACATCTCTTTCAAGGGGAATTGATATTGTCTTTTTATTCCACTGCTACCTCCACCACTCTTCTAACGGGCATTGATATTGTCTTTTTAATCCACTGCGACCTCCACCACTCTTCCAACGGGTCATTAAAACAGTTTTGTTAAGCTACTGTGGCCTCCACGTCTCTTCCAAGGGGCATTAAAACCGTCTGGTTAAACCACTCTGAACTCCACAGCTCTTCCAAGAGGCATTGATATTGTCTTTTTATTCGTCTGTCACCTCCACCACTCTTCCAAGGGGCATTAAAACCGTCTTGTTAAGCTACTGTGACCTTCACGTCTCTTCCAAGGGGCATTAAAACCGTAAATTTAAACCACTCTGAACACCACAGCTCTTGCAAGAGGCATTGATATTGTCTTTTTATTCCACTGTAACCTCCACCACTCTTCCAAGGGGCATTGATTTTGTCTTTTTAATCCACTGCGACCTCCATCACTCTTCCAAGAAGCATTGAAAACGTCTTGTTTAGCTACTGTGACCTCCACGTCTATTTCAGGGTGCCTTAAAACATTCTGGTTAAACCACTGTGAGCTCCACAGCTCTTCCAAGGGGTATTGATATTGTCTTTTTATTCCACTGTAACCTCCACCACTCTTCCCAGGTGCATTGATATTGTCTTTTTATTTTACTGCGACCTCCACCACTCTTCCAATGGGCATTAATATTGTCTTTTTATTCCACCTCGACCTCCACCACTCTTCCATGGGTCATTGATATTGTCTTTTTATTCCACTGTAACCTCCAGCACTCTTCCAAGGGGCATTGATATTGTCTTTTTATTCCACTGCAACTTCCAACTCTCTTCCAAGGGGCATTAAAACCGTCTTGTTAAGCTTCTGTGACCTCCCCGTCTCTTTCACGGGGCATTTATATTGTCTTTTTATTCCACTGTAACCTCCACCACTCTTCCAAGGGGCAATGATATTGTCTTTTTATTCCCCTGGGACATTCACCACTCTTCCAAGTGGCATTGATATTGTCTTTTTAATCCACTGCGACCTCCACCACTCCTCCAAGGGGCATTAAAACCCTATTGTTAATCTACTGTGACCTCCACGTCTCTTCCCAGGTGCATTAAAACAGTCAATTTAAACCACTCTGAACTCCACAGCTCTTGCAAGAGGCATTGATATTGTATTTTTACTCCACTCTAACCTCCACCACATTTCCAAGGGGCATTGAGATTGTCTTTTTATTCCACTGCAACCTCCATCATTTTTTCAAGGGGCATTGATATTGTCTTTTTATTCCACTGCCACCTCCACCACTCTTCCAAGTGGCATTGACATTGTCTTTTTATTCCACTGCGACTTCCACCTCTCTTCTAAAGGGCATTGATATTGTCTTTTTAATCCACTGTAACCTCCACCACTTTTCCTATGGGAATTGATATTTTCTTTTTTTTATTATTATTATTATTATTTATTATTATTATAGCGCCATTTATTCCATGGCGCTTTACATGTGATAGGGATATACATAACAAAAGCATTTACATAATCATAACAAAACGAGTCAGCGACTGGTACAGGAGGAGCGAGGACCCTGCCCGCGAGGGCTCACATTCTAGAAGGGATGGGTGAGGATACATTAGGTGAGGGTAGAGCTGGTCGTGCAGCGGTGGTTGCTGCAGGTTGTAGGCTTGTCGGAATAGGTGGGTCTTCAGATTTCTTTTGAAGGTTTCCACGGTCGGAGAGAGTCTGATATGTTGGGTTAGAGAGTTCCAGAGTAGGGGGGATGCACGGGAGAAATCTTGTATACGATTGTGGGAGGAGGAGATAAGAGGGGAGTAGAGAAGGAGATCTTTTGAGGATCGGAGGTTGCGTGCAGGTAAGTACCGGGAGACTAGGTCACAGATGTATGGGGGAGACAGGTTGTGGATGGCTTTGTATGCCATGGTTAGAGTTTTGAACTGGATTCTCTGGGCAATGGGGAGCCAGTGAAGAGATTGACAGAAAGGAGAGGCCGGGGAATAGCGGGGGGACAGTTGAATTAGTCGAGCAGCAGAGTTTAGGATAGATTGGAGAGGCGCAAGAGTGTTGTAAGGGAGGCCACGGAGCAGGAGGTTGCAGTAGTCGAGGCGGGATATGATGAGGGCATGCACTAGTGTTTTTGCAGAGTCTTTGCTGAGGAATGCACGGATTCGGAAGATGTTTTTCAGTTCAAGTCGGCAGGAAGTGGAAAGGGCTTGGATATGTGGCTTGAAGGAGAGATCAGACTCCAGGGTTACTCCAAGGCAGCGTGCTTGTGGGACTGGGGAGAGTGAACAGCCAGTGACGTTGATGGCTAGGTCAGATGGGGGATGTGTAAGAGAGGGTGGAAAGATGATGAACTCTGTTTTTTCCATGTTGAGTTTTAGAAATCTGTCAGAGAAGAAGGATGACATGGCGGACAGACATTGTGGGATTTTGGTTAGTAGGGAGGAGATATCGGGTCCAGAGAGGTAGATCTGTGTTTCGTCAGCATAGAGGTGATACTGAAAACAGTGAGACTCTATGAGCTGTCCCAGGCCAAAGGTGTAGATGGAGAAGAGCAGAGGTCCTAGAACTGAGCCTTGGGGGACACCGACAGATAGGGGGCGAGATGAGGAGGTGGTGCGTGAGTGGGAGACACTGAAAGTCCTGTCTGTTAAGTATGAGGAGATTAAAAATAGAGCCAAGTCCGTGATGCCAAGAGATGAGAGAATCTGGAGTAAGAGGGAATGGTCCACTGTGTCAAAGGCAGATGACAGGTCCAGAAGGAGGAGGATGGAGTAGTGTCGCTTGGATTTGGCATTTAGTAGGTCGTTGGTGACTTTGGTCAGGGCAGTTTCAGTCGAGTGATGCGGTCGGAAGCCAGATTGCAGGCGGTCGAAGAGGGAGCAGGAGGAGAGGTGGGAGGACAGTTCAAGGTGGACATGTTGTTCTAGTAGTTTTGAGGCAAAGGCGAGGAGTGATATGGGGCGGTAGTTAGTCAGAGAGGAAGCGTCAAGGGAGGGCTTTTTGAGGATGGGTGTGATTGCGGCATGTTTGAAACATGAGGGGAAGACACCGGTTGTTAGTGACAGATTGAAGAGGTGGGTTAGGGTTGGGATGAAGACTGTGGTAAGGTTAGTAATGAGGTGGGATGGGATTGGGTCAAGTTCGCAGGTGGTCAGGTGTGATTTGTAGAGTAAAGAGGAGACTTGATCTTCTGTAATGGTGGAGAAGTGGGGTTTGGAGGAGGAGGGTTGAATAGATATGAGGAGGGGTTGTGTGGATTTAGGCAAAAGTTTTGTCTGATGGTGTCAATCTTCTGTTTGAAGAATGAGGCAGAGTCGTCGGCTGAGATGAGAGAAGAGGGAGGAGGTGCTGGGGGACGAAGCAGAGAGTTGAAAGTGTTAAATAGCTGTTTAGGGTTGTGAGATAGGGAGGATATGAGAGATGAGAAGTAGGTTTGTTTTGCTGTAGTGAGTGCGGACTTGAAATTAGTGAGGGATTGCTTGAATGCGATGAAGTGCTCGATGGAGTGAGACCTTTTCCATCTCCGCTACGCAACTCTGGAGGCCCGGCGCAGTTCTTTAGTAAGTTTAGTGTGCCAGGGTTGCCTGTTTTATGTGCGAGATGTGGTGTGTGTGAGAGGGGCGATCGAGTCTAGAGCTGCAGCTATTGTGGTGTTATATGAAGCAGCAGCAACGTCTGCATCGTGTAAGGAATTTATGTCTGTAAGAGGGAGGAGGGATTCAGAGAGTGAGTGTAAGTCAAGGTGTTTGAGATTTCTGCGAGGGTATGCTAGTTTGTGGAGTGGGGATTGTTGCCCCGGGGAGGAGAGAGAAGAGAATGTAAGTAGGCTATGATCAGAGAGAGGAAGAGGTGAGTTAGAGAGGTTAGATAGGGAACAGAGGCGGGTGAAGATGAGGTCCAGTGTGGCCATCTTTGTGGGTGGGTGTGGAAGACCTTAGAGTGAGTCCGAAGGAGGAAGTGAGAGATAGGAACTTAGAGACAGACGAGTGGGAAGTGTTAATTGGGATGTTGAAGTCACCCATTATGATAGTGGGGATGTCAGTGGAGAGGAAGTGAAGCAGCCAGGTGGTGAAGTGGTCTAAGAAGGTGGTGGCTTGCCCAGGGGGTCGGTAAATGACGGCCAGTTGGAGGTTGGAGGGGGAATAGATGCGCACACAGTGCACCTCAAAAGAGGGGAGTGTAACGGAGGGTGGCAGTGGGATTTGGGTGAAAGCGCAGTGTTCTGATAGGTGAAAACCTACGCCTCTGCCATGTTTGTTGTTGGGCGGGGGGTGTGGGAAAGGTGGAATCCGCCATATGAAAGTGCAGCTGGGGAGGCTGTGTCAGAGGGCGTGAGCCAGGTTTCAGTGATGGCGAGGAAGGAAAGTTTGTTTGTAATGAAAAGATCGTGGATGAAGGAAAGTTTGTTGCAGACAGAGCGAGCGTTCCATAGAGCTCCTGTTAGAGCAACTAAGGGAGTGGGGATTGGTTGGATGGGTATGAGGTTAGAAGGGTTGTGACAGTTTGTGGAAGGTCGTGGATAGGAGGAAGAAGTAACTGTGGGGATATGGCGAGGAGGACCAGGATTTGGAGAGATATCTCCATCAGTGAGGAGGAGCTGAGAAAGTGTTAGCAGGTGGGAGCAAGAGAGAGCATGAGGTGGCTGTCTGTGTTTGGAGATCCAGGATTGAATGTTTAGGAATAATTTGGAGGAGGAGGTGAGATGAATGGGGAGGATGGAGGGAGAGATGAAGAGTTTCTTACTAGGTGTAGGGATTTGAGGGGTTACTAGAAAGTGGAGGACTATAGAGGAAAAAGTGAGAGCTAACAGAAACATAGTTAAAAGAGAGTAAGTGGTCAAAGTGTTGGTTACCTGACTCCTGCCCTGACTAACTGCCTCTGAAATAACTGCCACTTATCTCCGAAGCCACTTTGCACAAGAAGACGCGTGCACACCCCAGCACAAGTGCACCTCTTACCGAGCTTCTAAATATATAGGGCACATTAAACTATCAGGTGAAGGGCATTGTGGGAGCTGCATATGACTAAATTAGCAGCTGGTCGTCTCACCAGGAGATGGCTGGGTGATCAAACACAGAGCTAGGACTCTAGTCTCTGCAGTTTAGCACCTCTAAAAATCAGATAAGATCTATAGTGGGGAAGGGACAGACATATGTGGGTATTGAATGGAGTGGGACAGATAAAGCAGAGAAGTTATGCAGAGCATGTACCAGTGAGGTAAATCAGCAAAGCAGAGCATTAGATTACATCAGACACAGCAAGCAGAGAAGTTATGCAGAGCATGTACCAGTGAGGTGAATCAGCAAAGCAGAGCATTAGATTACAGCAGACACAGCAAGAAGAGAAGTTATGCAGAGCATGTACCAGTGAGGTTATTCCACTGCGACCTCCACCACTCTTCCAAGGGGCATTGATATTGTCATTTTAATCCACTGCGACCTCCGCCACTCTTCCAAAGGGCATTGATATTGTCTTTTATTCCACTGTAACCTCCACCACTGTTCTAAGGGGCATTAAAACCATCTTGTTGAGCTACTGTGACCTCCACGTCTCTTCCACAGGGCATTGTTATTGTCTTTTTATTCCACTGCGACCTCCACCACTCTGCCAAGGGGCATTAATACCGTCTTGTTAAGCTACTGTGATGTCCACGTCTCTTCCACGGGGCATTGATATTGTCTTTTTATTCCACTGTAACCTCCACCACTCTTCCAAGGGACATTGATATTGACTTTTTATTCCAATGCGACCTCCACCACTCTTCCAAAGTTCATTGATATTGTCTTTTAATCCACTGCGACCTCCACCACTCTTCCAAGGGGTATTAAAACCGTCTTGTTAAGCTACTTTGACCTCCACATCTCTTCCAAGGGGCACTAAAACCATTTGGTTAAACCACTCTGTACTCCACAGCTCTTCCAAGGGGCATTGAGATTGTCTTTTTATTTCACTGTTACTTCCACCACTCTTTCAAGGGGCATTGATATTGTATTTTTATTCCACTGTGACCTCCACCAGTCTTCCATGGGGCATTAAAACGGTCTTGTTAAGCTACTTTGACCTCCAAGTCTCTTCCAAGGGGCATTAAAACCGTCTGGTTAAACAACTCTGAGCACCACAGCTCTTCAAAGGGGCATTGACAATGTCTTTTTATTCCATTGTAATCTTCTGCACTCTTCCAAGTGTATTGATAATGTATTTTTATTCCTCTGCAACGTCCACGACTCTTCCAAGGGGCATTATAAAAGTCTTATTAAGCTACTCTGACCTCCAAGATTCTTACACAGGGCATTGATATTGTCTTTTTATTCCACTGTAACCTCCACCACTCTTCCAAGGGGCATTGATATTGTCTTTTTATTCCACTGTAACCTCCACTACTCTTCGAAGGGGCATTGATATTGTCGTTTTAATCCACTGCGACCTCCACCACTCTTCCAACAGACATTGATATTGTCTTTTTTTTCCACTGCGACCTTCACCCCTCTTCCAAGGAACATTGATATTGTCTTTTTTTCCATTGTAACCTCCACCACTCTTCTAAGGGGCATTGATATTTTCTTTTTATTCCACTGCGACCTCCACAACTCTTCCAAGGGGCATCGATAATGTCTTTTTAACCCACTGCGACCTCCACCACTCTTCCAAGGGGCATTAAAACCGTCTTCTTAAGCTACTGCGACCTCAACGTCGCTTCCAAGGGGCATTATAACTTTCAATTTAATCCACTCTGAACTCCACAGCTCTTGCAAGAGGCATTGATATTGTCTTTTTATTCCACTGTAACCTCCACCACTCTTCCAATGGGCATTGGTATTGTCTTTTTTTTTTACTGCGACCTCCACCACTCTTCCAAGGGGCATTAAAACCATCTTGCTTAGCTACTGTGACCTCCACGTCTATTCCACGGTGCCTTAAAACCTTCTGGTTAAACCACTGTGAACTCCAGAGCTCTTCCAAGGGGCGTTGATACTGTCTTTTTATTCCACTGTAACCTCCACCACTCTTCCAAGGGGCATTGATATTGTCTTTTTTTTTTACTGCGACCTCCACCACTCTTCCAAGGGGTATTAATATTGTCTTTTTATTCCACTGCGACCTCCACCACTCTTCCAAGGGTCATTGATATTGTCTTTTTATTCCACTGTAACCTCCACCACTCTTCCAAGGGGCATTGATATTGTCTTTTTAATCCACTGCGACCTCCACCACTCTTCCAAGCGGCATTAAAACAAATTTGTTAAGCTACTGTGACATCCACGTCTTTTCCAAGGGGCATTAAAACCATCTGGTTAAACCACTCTGAACTCCACAGCTCTTCAAAGAGGCATTGATATAGTCTTTTTATTCGACTGTCACCTCCACCACTCTTCCAAGGGGTATTTAAACCGTCTTGTTAAGCTACTGTGACCTCGAAGTCTCTTCCACGAGGCATTGATATTGTCTTTTTATTCCACTGCAACCTCCACATCTCTTCCAAGGGAAATTGATATTGTCTTTTCATTCCACTGCGACCTCCACAACTCTTCTAAGGGGCATTGATATTGTCTTTTTAATCCACTGCGACCTCCACCACTCTTCCAAGGGGCATTAAAACAGATTTGTTATGCTACTGTGACCTCCACGTCTCTTCCAAGGGGCATTAAAACCGTCAATTTAAACCACTCTGAACTCCACAGCTCTTGCAAGAGGCATTGATATTGTCTTTTTATTCCACTGTAACCTCCACCACTCTTTCAAGGGGCATTGATTTTGTCTTTTTATTCCACTGCGACCTCTACCACTCGTCCACTGGGCATTGATATTGTCTTTTTAATCCACTGCAACCTCCAACACTCTTCCAAGGGGCATTAAAGCCGTCTTGCTAAGCTGCTGTCACGTCCATGTCTATTCCACGGGGCATTGATATTGTCTTTTTATTCCACTGTAACCTCCACCACTCTTCCAAGTGGCATTGACATTGTCTTTTTATTCCACTGCGACCTCCACCACTCTTCTAAGGGGCATTGATATTGTCTTTTTAATCCACTGCGACCTCCACCACTCTTCCAAGGGGAATTGATTTTGTCTTTTTATTCCACTGCGACGTTCACCAATCTTCCAATGGGCATTGTTATTGTCTTTTTAATCCCCTGCAACCTCCACCACTATTCCAAGGGGCATTAAAACAGTCTTGTTAAGCTACTGTGACCTCCACGTCCCTTCCACGGGGCATTGATATTGCCTTTTTATTCCACTGCGACCTCCACCACTCTTCCAAGGGGCATTAAAACCGTCTTGTTAATCTACTGTGACCCCCACGTCCCTTCCACGGGGCATTGATATTGTCTTTTATTCCACTGCGACCTCCAACACTCTTCCAAGGGGCATTGATATTGTCGTTTTAATCCACTGCGACCTCCACCACTCTTCCAACAGACATTGATATTGTCTTTTTATTCCACTGCGACATTCACCCCTCTTCCAAGGCACATTGATATTGTCTTTTTTTCCACTGTAACCTCCACCACTCTTCTAAGGGGCATTTATATTTTCTTTTTATTCCACTGCGACCTCCACAACTCTTCCAAGGGGCATCGATAATGTCTTTTTAACCCACTGCGACCTCCACCACTCTTCCAAGGGGCATTAAAACCGTATTCTTAAGCTACTTTGACCTCCACGTCTCTTCCAAGAGGCATTAAAACCTTCAATTTAAACCACTCTGAACTCCACAGCTCTTGCAAGAGGCATTGATATTGTCTTTTTATTCCACTGTAACCTCCACCACTCTTCCAAGGGGCATTGATTTTGTCTTTTTAATCCACTGCGACCTCCATCTCTCTTCCAAGAAGCATTAAAACCGTCTTGTTTAGCTACTGTGACCTCCACGTCTATTCCACGGTGCCTTAAAACCTTCTGGTTAAACCACTGTGAACTCCAGAGCTCTTCCAAGGGGCATTGATATTGTCTTTTTATTCCACTGTAACCTCCACCACTCTTCCAAGGGGCATTGAAATTGTCTTTTTTTTTTCTGCGACCTCCACCACTCTTCCAAGGGGCATTAATATTGTCTTTTTATTCCACTGCGACCTCTACCACTCTTCCAAGGGTCATTGATATTGTCTTTTTATTCCACTGTAACCTCCACCACTGTTCCAAGGGGCATTGATATTGTCTTTTTACTCCACTGCGACCTCCACATCTCTTCCAAGGGGAATTGATATTGTCTTTTCATTCCTCTGCGACCTCCACCACTCTTCTAAGGGGCATTGATATTGTATTTTTAATCCACTGCGACCTCCACCACTCTTCCAAGGGGCATTAAAACAGTTTTGTTAAGCTACTGTGACCTCCACGTCTTTTCCAAGGGGCATTAAAACCGTCTGGTTAATCCACTCTGAACTCCACAGCTCTTCCAAGAGGCATTGATATTGTCTTTTTATTCGACTATCACCTCCACCACTCTTCCAAGGGGCATTAAAACCGTCTTGTTAAGCTACTGTGAATTCCACGTCTCTTCCAAGGGGCATTAAAAACGTCAATTTAAACCTCTCTGAACTCCACAGCTCTTGCAAGAGGCATTAATATTGTCTTTTTATTCCACTGTAACCTCCACCACTCTTCCAAGGGGCATTGATTTTGTCTTTTTAATCCACTGCGACCTCCATCACTCTTCCAAGAAGCATTGAAAACGTCTTGTTTAGCTACTGTGACCTCGACTTCTATTCCACGGTGCCTTAAAACCTTCTGGTTAAACCACTGTGAACTCCACAGCTCTTCCAAGGGGCATTGATATTCTCATTTTAATCCACTGTAACCTCCACCACTCTTCCCAGGGGCATTGATATTGTCTTTTTATTTTACTGCGACCTCCACCACTCTTCCAATGGGCATTAATATTGTCTTTTTATTCCACTGCGACCTCCACCACTCTTCCAAGGGTCATTGATATTGTCTTTTTATTCCACTGTAACCTCCACCACTATTCCAAGGGGCATTGATATTGTCTTTTTAATCCACTGCGACCTCCACCTCTCTTCCAATGGGCATTAAAACCATCTTGTTAAGCTACTGTGACGTCCAAGTCTCTTCCACGAGCCATTGATATTGTCTTTTTATTCCACTGCGACCTCCACATCTATTCCAAGGGGAATTGATATTGTCTTTTTATACCACTGCGATCTTCACCACTTGTCTAACTTGCATTGATATTGTCTTTTTAATCCACTGCGACCTCCACCACTCTTCCAAGGGGCATTAAAACAGTATTGATAAGCTACTGTGACCTCCACGTCTCTTCCAAGGGGCATTAACAGTCTGGTTAAACAAGTCTGTACTCCACAGCTCTTCCAAAAGGCATTGATGTTGTCTTTTTATTCGACTGTAACCTCCACCACTCTTACAAGGGGCATTGAGATTGTCTGTTTTCCACTGCGACCTCGCCCACTCTTCCAAGGGGCTTTGATACTGTCTTTTTTATCCACTGCGACCTCCGCCACTTTACCAATGGGCATTAATACCACCTTGTTATGCTACTGTGACCTCCTCGTCCCTTCCACGGGGCATTGATATTGTCTTTTTATTCCATTGCGACCTCCACCACTCATCCAAGGGGCATTAAAACCGTCTTGTTATGCTACTGTGACCTCCAATTCTTTTCCAAGGGGCATTAAAACCGTCTGGTTAAACCGCTCTGAGCTCCACAGCTCTTCCAAGGGGCATTGACAATGTATTTTTCTTCCATTGTAAACTTCTGCACTCTTCCAAGTGCATTGATATTGTCTTTTTATTCCTCTGCGACGTCCACTACTCTCCCAAGGGGCATTAAAACCGTATTGCTTATCTACTGTGACCTCCAAGTTTCTTACACAGGGCATTGATATTGTCTTTTTATTCCACTGTAACCTCCACCACTCTTCCAAGGGGCTTTTATATTGTCTTTTTATTCCACTGTAACCTCCACCAATCTTCCAAGGGGCATTGACATTGTCTTTTTATTCCACTGCGACCTCAACCACTCTTCTAAGGGGCATTGATATTGTCTTTTAAATCCACAAACGATCTCCACCACTCTTCCAAGGGGTTTTAAAACAGTCTTGTTAAGCTACTGTGACCTCCTCGTCTCTTCCAAGGGGCATTAAAACCATCTGGTTAAACGCTCTGAACTCCACATCCCTTCCACTGGGCATTGATATTGTCTTTTTGTTCCACTGCGAACTCCACCACTCTACCAAGGGGCATTGATATTGTCTTTTTAATCCAATGCGACCTCCACCTCTCTTCCAATGGGCATTAAAACCATCTTGTTAAGCTACTCTGACGTCCAAGTCTCTTCCACGAGGCATTGATATTGTCTTTTTATTCCACTGCGACCTCCACATCTATTCCAAGGGGAATTGATATTGTCTTTTTATACCACTGCGATCTCCACCACTTGTCTAAGTTGCATTGATATTGTCTTTTTAATCCACTGCGACCTCCACCACTCTTCCAAGGGGCATTAAAACAGTCTTGATAAGCTACTGTGACCTCCACGTCTCTTCCAAGGGGCATTAAACAGTCTGGTTAAACAAGTCTGTACTCCACAGCTCTTCCAAGAGGCATTGATGTTGTCTTTTTATTCGACTGTAACGTCCACCACTCTTCCAAGGGGCATTGAGATTGTCTGTTTTCCACTGCGACCTCGCCCACTCTTCCAAGGGGCTTTGATACTTTCTTTTTTATCCACTGCGACCTCCGCCACTCTACCAATGGGCATTAATACCATCTTGTTATGCTACTGTGACCTCCTCGTCCCTTCCACGGGGCATTGATATTGTCTTTTTATTCCATTGCGACCTCCACCACTCGTCCAAGGGGCATTAAAACCGTCTTGTTATGCTACTGTGACCTCCAATTCTTTTCCAAGGGGCATTAAAACCGTCTGGTTAAACCGCTCTGAGCTCCACAGCTCTTCCAAGGGGCATTGGCAATGTATTTTTCTTCCATTGTAACCTTCTGCACTCTTCGAAGTGCATTGATATTGTCTTTTTATTCCTCTGCGACGTCCACTACTCTCCCAAGGGGCATTAAAACCGTATTGCTTATCTACTGTGACCTCCAAGTTTCTTACACAGGGCATTGATATTGTCTTTTTATTCCACTGTAACCTCCACCACTCTTCCAAGGGGCATTTATATTGTCTTTTTATTCCACTGCAACCTCCACCAATCTTCCAAGGGGCATTGACATTGTCTTTTTATTCCACTGCGACCTCAACCACTCTTCTAAGGGGCATTGATATTGTCTTTTAAATCCACAACGATCTCCTCCACTCTTCCAAGGGGTTTTAAAACAGTCTTGTTAAGCTACTGTGACCTCCTCGTCTCTTCCAAGGGGCATTAAAACCATCTGGTTAAACGCTCTGAACTCCACATCCCTTCCACTGGGCATTGATATTGTCTTTTTATTCCACTGCGAACTCCACCACTCTACCAAGGGGCATTGATATTGTCTTTTTAATCCAATGCGACCTCCACCACTCTTACAAGGGGCATTGATATTGTCTTTTTAATCCACTGTGACCTCCAAGTCTCTTTCAAAGGGCATTAAAACCATCAATTTAAACCACTCTGAACTCCACAGCTCTTCCAAGGAGCACTGGTATTGTCTTTTTATTCCACTCTAACCTCCACCACTCTTCCAAGGGGCATTGACATTGTCTATTTATTCCACTGCGACCTCCACCACTCTTCCAAGGGGCATGAAGACCATCTTGTTAAGCTACTGTAACCTCCACAACACTTCCATGGGGCATTGATATTGTCTTTTTATTCCACTGTAACCTCCACCACTCTTCCAAGGGGCATTGATTTTGTCTTTTTATTCCAATGCGACCTCTACCACTCTTCCAATGGGCATTGATATTGTCTTTTAAATCCACTACAACCTCCACCACTCTTCCAAGGGGCATTAAAGTCGTCTTGCTAAGCTACTGTCACGTCCTTCTCTATTCCACGGGGCATTGATATTGTCTTTTTATTCCTCTGTAACCTCCACCACTCTTCCAAGTGGCATTAACATGGTCTTTTTATTCCACTGCGACTTCCACCTCTCTTCTAAGGGGCATTGGTATAGTCTTTTTAATCCACTGCGACCTCCACCACTCTTCCAAGGGGCATTAAAACAGTCTTGTTAAGCTACTGTGACCTCCAGGTCTCTTCCAAGGGGCAATAAAACCGTCTGGTTAAACCACTCTGAACTGCACAGCTCTTCCAAGGGGCATTGATATTGTCTTTTTATTCCACTGTAACCTCCACCACTCTTCCAAGGGGAATTGATTTTGTCTTTTTATTCCACTACGACCTCCACCACTCTTCCAAGGGGCATTGTTATTGTCTTTTTAATCCCCTGCAACCTCCACAACTCTTCCAAGGGGCATTAAAACCATCTGGTTAAACCACTCTGAACTCCACAGCTCTTCCAAGGGGCATTTGTATTGTCTTTTTATTCCACTCTAACCTCCACCACTCTTCCAAGGGGCATTGACATTGTCTTTTTATACCACTGCGACCTCCACCACTCTTCCAAGGGGTCATTAAAAAAATATTGTTAAGCTACAGAGACCTCCACATCTCTTCCACGGGGCATTGATATTGTCTTTTTATTCCACTGTAACCTCCACCAATCTTCCAAGGGGCATTGATATTGTTTTTTTTATTCCACTGCGACCTCCACCACTCTTCCAAGGGGCATTAAAACCGTCTTGTTAAGTTACTGTGACCTCCACGTCTCTTCCAAGGAGAGTTAAAACCATCTGGTTATACCACTCTGAACTCCACAGCTCTTCCAAGGGGCATTATTATTGTCTTTTTATTCCACTGTAACCTCCACCACTGTTCCAAGGGGCATTGATATTGTCTTTTTATTCCACTGTAACCTCCATCACTCTTCCAAGTGCATTGATATTGTCTTTTTATTCCTCTGCGACGTCCACGACTCTTCCAAGGGGCATTAAAACTGTCTTGCTAAGCTACTGTGACCTCGAAGTTTCTTACACAGGGCATTGATATTGTCTTTTTATTCCACTGTAATCTCCACCACTCTTCCAAGTGGCACTGTTGTTGTCTTTTTATTCCATTGCGACCTCCACCACTCTTCTAAGGGGCATTGATAATGTCTTTGAAATCCACAACGATCTCCACCACTCTTCCAAGGGGCATTAAAACAGTCTTGTTAAGCTACTGTGATCTCCTTGTCTCTTCCAAGGGGCATTAAAACCATCTGGTTAAACACGCTGAACTCCACGTCCCTACCACGGGCATTGATATTGTCTTTTTATTCCACTGTGAACTCCACCACTCTTCCAATGGACATTGATGTTGTCTTTTTTTGCCACTGTAACCTCCACCACTCTTCTAAGGGGCATTGAAATTTTCTTTTTATTCCACTGCGACCTCTACATCTCTTCCAAGTGGAATTGATATTGTCATTTTATTCCACTGCAACCTCCACCACTCTTCTAAGGGGCATTGATATTGTCTTTTTAATCCACTGCGACCTCCACCACTCTTCCAAGGGTCATTGATATTGTCTTTTTATTCCACTGTAACCTCCACCACTCTTCCAAGGGTCATTGATTTTTTCTTTTTATTCCACTGCGACCTCTACCACTCTTCCAATGGGCATTGATATTGTCTTTTTAATCCACTGCTACCTCCAACACTCTTCCAAGGGACATTAAAGCCGTCTTGTTAAGTTACTGTCACGTCCATGTCTTTTCCATGGGGCATTGATATTGTCTTTTTATTCCACTGTAACCTCCACCACTCTTCCAAGTGGCATTGACATGGTCTTTTTATTCCACTGCGACTTCCACCTCTCTTCTAAGGGGCATTGATATTGTCTTTTTAATCTACTGCGACCTCCACCACTCTTCCAAGGGGCATTAAAACAGTCATGTTACGCTACTGTGACCTCCACGTCTCTTCCAAGTGGCATTAAAACAGTCTGGTTAAACCACTCTGAACTCCACAGCTCTTCCAAGGGGCATTGATATTGTCCTTTTGTTCCATTGTAACCTCCACCACTCTTCCAAGGGGCATTGATTTTGTCTTTTTATTCCACTGCGACCTCCACCACTCTTCCAATGGGCATTGTTATTGTCTTTTTAATCCCCTGCAGCCTCCACCACTTTTCCAAGGGGTATTAAAACCGTCTTGTTAAGCTACTGTGACCTCCACTTCCCTTCCACGGGGCATTGATATTGTCTTTTTATTCCACTGCGACCTCCACCACTCTTCCAAGGGGCATTGATATTGTCTTTTCAATCCACTGCAAACTCCACCACTCTTCCAAGGGCCATTAAGACTGACTTGTTATGCTACTGTGACGTCGACTTCTCTTTCAAGGGGCATTAAAACCATCTGGTTAAACCACTCTGAATTCCACAGCTCTTCCAAGGGGCATTTGTATTGTCTTTTTATTCCACTCTAACCTCCACCACTCTTCCAAGGGGCATTGACATTGTCTTTTTATTCCACTTCGACCTCCACCACTCTTCTAAGGGGCATTAAAACCATCTTGTTAAGCTACTGTGACCTCCACAACTCTTCCATGGAGCATTGATATTGTCTTTTTATTCCACTGTAACCTCCACCACTCTTCCAAGGGGCATTGATTTTGTCTTTTTATTCCACTGCGACCTCTACCACTCTTGCAATGGGCACTGATATTGTATTTTTAATCCACTACAACCTCCACCACTCTTCCAAGGGGCATTAAAGCCGTCTTGCTAAGCTACTGTCACGACCATGTCTATTCCACGGGGCATTGATATTGTCTTTTTATTCCACTGTAACCTCCACCACTCTTCCAAGTGGCATTGACATTGTCTTTTTATTCAACTGCGACTTCCACCTCTCTTCTAAGGGGCATTGATATTGTCTTTTTAATACACTGCGACCTCCACCACTCTTCCAAGGGGCATTAAAACAGTCTTGTTAAGCTACTTTGACCTCCACGTCTCTTCCAAGGGGCATTAAAACCGTCTGGTTAAACCACTCTGAACTCCACAGCTCTTCCAAGGGGCATTGATATTGTCTTTTTATTCCACTGTAACCTCCACCACTCTTCCAAGGGGAATTGATTTTGTCTTTTTATTCCACTGCGACCTCCACGACTCTTCCAAGGGGCATTGTTATTGTCTTTTTAATCCCCTGCTACCTCCACAACTCTTCCAAGGGGCATTGACATTGTCTTTTTATTCCACTTCGACCTCCACCACTCTTCTAAGGGGCGTTAAAACCATCTTGTTAAGCTGCTGTGACATCCACTTCCCTTCCACGGGGCATTGATATTGTCTTTTTATTCCACTGCGACCTCCAACACTCTTCCAAAGGGCATTGATATTGTCTTTTTAATCCACTGCGAACTCCACCACTCTTCCAAGGGGCTTTAAAACCGTCTTGTTATGCTACTGTGACGTCGACTTCTCTACCAAGGGGCATTAAAACCATCTGGTTAAACCACTCTGAACTCCACAGCTCTTCCAAGGGGCATTTGTATTGTCTTTTTATTCCACTCTAACCTCCACCACTCTTCCAAGGGGCATTGACATTGTCTTTTTATTCCACTGCGACCTCCACCACTCTTCCAAGGGGCATTAAAACCATATTGTTAAGCTACAAAGATCTCCACATCTCTTCCACGGGGCATTGATATTGTCTTTTTATTCTACTGTAACCTCCACCAATCTTCCAAGGGGCATTGATATTGTTTTTTTATTCCACTGCGACCTCCACCACTCTTCCAAGGGGCATTAAAACCGTCTTGTTAAGTTACTGTGACCTCCCCGTCTCTTCCAAGGAGAGGTAAAACCATCTGGTTATACCACTCTGAACTCCACAGCTCTTCCAAGGAGCATTATTATTATCTTTTTATTCCACTGTAACCTCCACCACTGTTCCAAGGGGCATTGATATTGTCTTTTTATTCCACTGTAACCTCCATCACTCTTCCAAGTGCATTGATATTGTCTTTTTATTCCTCTGCGACGTCCACGACTCTTCCAAGGTGCATTAAAACTGTCTTGCTAAGCTACTGTGACCTCCAAGTTTCTTACACAGGGCATTGATATTGTCTTTTTATTCCACTGTAACCTCCACCACTCTTCCAAGTGGCACTGCTATTGTCTTTTTATTCCACTGTAATCTCCACCAATCTTCCAAGGGGCATTGATATTGTCTTTTTATTCCACTGCGACCTCCACCACTCTTCTAAGGGGCATTGATATTGTCTTTTAAATCCACAATGATCTCCACCATTCTTCCAAGGGGCATTAAAACAGTCTTGTTAAGATACTGTGACCTCCTTGTCTCTTCCAAGGGGCATTAAAACCGTCTGGTTAAACACTCTGAACTCCATGTCCCTACCACGGGCATTGATATTGTCTTTTTATTGCACTGTGAACTCCACCACTCTTCCAATGGGCATTGATATTGTCTTTTTAATCCACTGCAACCTCCACCACTCTTCCAATGGGCATTGATATTGTCTTTTTAATCCACTGCGACCTCCACGTCACTTCCAAGGGGCATTAAAACCGTCAATTTAATACTCTCTGAACTCCTCAGCTTTTCCAAGGAGAACTGGTATTGTCTTTCTATTCCACTCTAACCTCCACCACTCTTCCAAGGGGCATTGACATTGTCTATTTATTCCACTGCGACTTCCACCACTCTTCCAAGGGGTATTAAGACCATCTTGTTAATCTACAGTAACCTCCACAACTCTTCCATGGGGCATTGATATTGACTTTTTATTCCACTGTAACCTCCACAACTCTTCCAAGGGGCATTGATTTTGTCTTTTTATTCCACTGCGACCTCTACCACTCTTCCAATGGGCATTGATATTGTCTTTTTAATCCACTGCTACCTCCACCACTCTTCCAAGGGACATTAAAGCCGTCTTGTAAAGCTACTGTCACGTCCATGTC
Source organism: Phyllobates terribilis (assembly GCF_046119375.1). Taxonomy (NCBI): domain Eukaryota; kingdom Metazoa; phylum Chordata; class Amphibia; order Anura; family Dendrobatidae; genus Phyllobates; species Phyllobates terribilis. The sequence goes on along the minus strand of NW_027362984.1, from coordinate 731,281 downwards.
TATTCCACGGGGCATTGATATTGTCATTTTATTCCACTGTAACCTCCACCACTCTTCCAAGTGGCATTGACATGATCTTTTTATTCCACTGCGACTTCCACCTCTCTTCTAAGGGGCATTGATATTGTCTTTTTAATCTACTGCGACCTCCACCACTCTTCCAAGGGGCATTAAAACAGTCATGTTAAGCTACTGTGACCTCCACGTCTCTTCCAAGGGGCATTAAAACAGTCTGGTTAAACCACTCTGAACTCCACAGCTCTTCCAAGCGGCATTGATATTGTCCTTTTGTTCCATTGTAACCTCCACCACTCTTCCAAGGGGCATTGATTTTGTCTTTTTATTCCAGTGCGACCTTCACCACTCTTCCAATGGGCATTGTTATTGTCTTTTTAATCCCCTGCAACCTCCACCACTTTTCCAAGGGGCATTAAAACTGTCTTGTTAAGCTACTGTGACCTCCACGTCCCTTCCACGGGGCATTGATATTGTCTTTTTATTCCACTGCGACCTCCACCACTCTTCCAAGGGGCATTGATATTGTCTTTTTAATCCACTGCGAACTCCACCACTCTTCCAAGGGGCATTAAAACTGACTTGTTATGCTACTGTGACGTCGACTTCTCTTCCAAGAGGCATTAAAACCATCTGGTTAAACCACTCAGAATTCCACAGCTCTTCCAAGGGGCATTTGTATTGTCTTTTTATTCCACTCTAACCTCCACCACTCTTCCAAGGGGCATTGACATTGTCTTTTTATTCCACTTCGACCTCCACCACTCTTCTAAGGGGCATTAAAACCATATTGTTAAGCTACAGAGTTCTCCACATCTCTTCCACGGGGCATTGATATTGTCTTTTTATTCCACTGTAACCTCCACCAATCTTCCAAGGGGCATTGATATTGTTTTTAATTCCACTGCGACCTCCACCACTCTTCCAAGGGGCATTAAAACCGTCTTGTTAAGTTACTGTGACCACCACGTCTCTGCCAAGGAGCGTTAAAACCGTCTGGTTATACCACTCTGAACTCCATAGCTCTTCCAAGGGGCATTTTTATTGTCTTTTTATTCCACTGTAACCTCCACCACTGTTCCAAGGGGCATTGATATTGTCTTTTTTTTCCGCTGTAACCTCCATCACTCTTCCAAGGGGCATTGATATTGTCTTTCTATTCAACTGTAACCTCCACCACTCTTTCAAGGGGCATTGATATTGTCTTTTTATTCCACTGCGACCTCCACCACTCTTTCAAGGGGCATTAAAACCGTCAATTTAAACCACTCTGAACTCCACAGCTCTTGCAAGGGGCATTGATATTGTCTTTTTATTCCAATGTAACCTCCAGCACTCTTCCAAGGGGCATTGATATTGTCTTTTTATTCCACTGCAACTTCCACCTCTCTTCCAAGGGGCATTAAAACCGTCTTGTTAAGCTACTGTGACCTCCACATCTCTTTCACGGGACATTGATATTGTCTTTTTATTCCACTGTAACCTCCACGGCTCTTCCAAGGGGCATTGATGTTGTCTTTTTATTCCACTGGGACCTTCACCCCTCTTCCAAGTGGCATTGATATTGTCTTTTTATTCCACTGCGACCTCCACCACTCTTCCAAGGCGCATTAAAACCGCATTGTTAAGCTACTGTGACCTCCACGTCTCTTCCAAGGTGCATTAAAACTGTCAATTTAAACCACTCTGAACTCCATAGCTCTTACAAGAGGCATAGATATTGTCTTTTTACTCCACTGTAACCTACAGCACTCTTTCAAGGGGCATTGATATTGTCTTTTATTCCACTACGACTTCCACCACTCTCCCAAGGTGCATTAAAAACATCTTGTTTAGCTACTGTAACATCCATGTCTTTTCCATGGGGCATTGATATTGTCTTTTTATTCCCCTGTATCCTCCACCACTCTTCCAAGGGGTATTGATATTGTCTTTTTATTCCACTGTGACTTCCACCTCTCTTCTAAAGGGCATTGATATTGTCTTTTTTATACTCTGCGACCTCCACGACTCTTCCAAGAAGCATTAAAACAGTCTTCTTAACCTACTGTGACCTCCACATCTCTTCCAAGGGGCATTAAAACCGTCTGGTTAAACCACTCTGAAATCCACAGCTCTTCCAAGCGGCATTGATATTGTCTTTTTATACCACTGCAACCTCCACCATTCTTCCAAGTTGTATTGATATTGTCTTTCTAATGCACTGCGACCTCCACCACTCTTCCAAAGGGCATTAAAACTGTCTGGTTAAACCACTCTGAACTCCATAGCTCTTTCAAGAGCCATTGATATTGTCTTTTTATTTCACTGTAACCTCCACCACTCTTTCAAGGGGCATTGATATTGTCTTTTTATTCAACTGCGACCTCCACCACTCTTCCAAGGGGCATTAAAACTGTCTGGTTAAACCACTCTGAACTCCACAGCTCTTCCAAGCGGCATTGATATTGTCCTTTTGTTCCATTGTAACCTCCACCACTCTTCCAAGGGGCATTGATTTTGTCTTTTTATTCCAGTGCGACCTTCACCACTCTTCCAATGGGCATTGTTATTGTCTTTTTAATCCCCTGCAACCTCCACCACTTTTCCAAGGGGCATTAAAACTGTCTTGTTAAGCTACTGTGACCTCCACGTCCCTTCCACGGGGCATTGATATTGTCTTTCTATTCCACTGCGACCTCCACCACTCTTCCAAGGGGCATTGATATTGTCTTTTTAATCCACTGCGAACTCCACCACTCTTCCAAGGGGCATTAAAACTGACTTGTTATGCTACTGTGACGTCGACTTCTCTTCCAAGAGGCATTAAAACCATCTGGTTAAACCACTCAGAATTCCACAGCTCTTCCAAGGGGCATTTGTATTGTCTTTTTATTCCACTCTAACCTCCACCACTCTTCCAAGGGGCATTGACATTGTCTTTTTATTCCACTTCGACCTCCACCACTCTTCTAAGGGGCATTAAAACCATATTGTTAAGCTACAGAGTTCTCCACATCTCTTCCACGGGGCATTGATATTGTCTTTTTATTCCACTGTAACCTCCACCAATCTTCCAAGGGGCATTGATATTGTTTTTAATTCCACTGCGACCTCCACCACTCTTCCAAGGGGCATTAAAACCGTCTTGTTAAGTTACTGTGACCACCACGTCTCTGCCAAGGAGCGTTAAAACCGTCTGGTTATACCACTCTGAACTCCATAGCTCTTCCAAGGGGCATTTTTATTGTCTTTTTATTCCACTGTAACCTCCACCACTGTTCCAAGGGGCATTGATATTGTCTTTTTTTTCCGCTGTAACCTCCATCACTCTTCCAAGGGGCATTGATATTGTCTTTCTATTCAACTGTAACCTCCACCACTCTTTCAAGGGGCATTGATATTGTCTTTTTATTCCACTGCGACCTCCACCACTCTTTCAAGGGGCATTAAAACCGTCAATTTAAACCACTCTGAACTCCACAGCTCTTGCAAGGGGCATTGATATTGTCTTTTTATTCCAATGTAACCTCCAGCACTCTTCCAAGGGGCATTGATATTGTCTTTTTATTCCACTGCAACTTCCACCTCTCTTCCAAGGGGCATTAAAACCGTCTTGTTAAGCTACTGTGACCTCCACATCTCTTTCACGGGACATTGATATTGTCTTTTTATTCCACTGTAACCTCCACGGCTCTTCCAAGGGGCATTGATGTTGTCTTTTTATTCCACTGGGACCTTCACCCCTCTTCCAAGTGGCATTGATATTGTCTTTTTATTCCACTGCGACCTCCACCACTCTTCCAAGGCGCATTAAAACCGCATTGTTAAGCTACTGTGACCTCCACGTCTCTTCCAAGGTGCATTAAAACTGTCAATTTAAACCACTCTGAACTCCATAGCTCTTACAAGAGGCATAGATATTGTCTTTTTACTCCACTGTAACCTACAGCACTCTTTCAAGGGGCATTGATATTGTCTTTTATTCCACTACGACTTCCACCACTCTCCCAAGGTGCATTAAAAACATCTTGTTTAGCTACTGTAACATCCATGTCTTTTCCATGGGGCATTGATATTGTCTTTTTATTCCCCTGTATCCTCCACCACTCTTCCAAGGGGTATTGATATTGTCTTTTTATTCCACTGTGACTTCCACCTCTCTTCTAAAGGGCATTGATATTGTCTTTTTTATACTCTGCGACCTCCACGACTCTTCCAAGAAGCATTAAAACAGTCTTCTTAACCTACTGTGACCTCCACATCTCTTCCAAGGGGCATTAAAACCGTCTGGTTAAACCACTCTGAAATCCACAGCTCTTCCAAGCGGCATTGATATTGTCATTTTATACCACTGCAACCTCCACCATTCTTCCAAGTTGTATTGATATTGTCTTTCTAATGCACTGCGACCTCCACCACTCTTCCAAAGGGCATTAAAACTGTCTGGTTAAACCACTCTGAACTCCATAGCTCTTTCAAGAGGCATTGATATTGTCTTTTTATTTCACTGTAACCTCCACCACTCTTTCAAGGGGCATTGATATTGTCTATTTATTCAACTGCGACCTCCACCACTCTTCCAAGGGGCATTAAAACTGTCTTGTTAAGCTACTGTGACCTCCACGTGTCTTCTACGGGGCATTGATATTGTCTTTTTAATCCACTGTGACTTCCACCACTTTTCCAAGGGGCATTAAAACCGTCTTGTTAATCTACTTTGACCTCCACGTCTCTTCCAAGGGGCAATAAAACCATCTGGTTAAACTACTCTGAACTCCACAGCTCTTCCAAGGGGCATTGGTGTTGTCTTTTTATTCCACTCTAAGCTCCACCACTCTTCCAATGGGCATTGACATTGTCTTTATATTCCACTGCGACATCCATCATTCTTCCTAGGGGCATTGATATTGTATTTTTATCCCACTGCCACCTCCACCACTCTTCCAAGGGGCATTGATATCGTCTTTTTAATCCACTGCGACCTCCACCACTTTTCCAAAGGTCATTAAAAACATCTTTTTAACCTACTGTGACCTCCACGTCACTTCCAGTGGGCATTAAAACCGTCTGGTTAAACCACTCTGAACTCCACAGCTCTTCCAAGGGGCATGGGTATTGTCTTTTTATTCCACTCTAACCTCCACCACTCTTCCAAGGGGCATTGACATTGTCTTTTTATTCCACTGCGACCTCCACCATTCTTCCAAGGGGCATTAAAACTGTCTTATTAAGCTACAGTGACCACCACATCTCTTCCACGGGGAATTGATTTTGTCTCTAAATTACAATGTAACCTCCACCACTCTACCAATTGGCATTGATATTGTATTTTTATTCCACTGCCACCTCCACCACTCTTCCAAAGGGCATTGATATTGTCTTTTTAATCCACTGCGACCTCCACCACTTTTCCAAAGGGCATTAAAACCATCTTGTTAAGCTACTGTGACCTCCACGTCTCTTCCACGGGGCATTGATATTGTCTTTTTATTCCACTACATCCTCCACCACTCTTCCATGTGGTATTAAAACCGTCTTGTTAAGCTACTGTGACCTCCACGTCTCTTGCAAGGGGCATTAAAACCGTATGGTTATCCAATCTGAACTCCACAGATCTTCCAAGGGGCATTGATATTGTCTTTTTAATCCACTGTATCCTCCACCACTCTTCCAAGGGGCATTGATATTGTCTTTTTTTTCCACTACGACCTCCACTACTCTTTCAAGCGGCATTAAAACCGTCTTGTTAAGCTACTGTGACCTCCATGTCTCTTCCACAGGGCTTTGATATTGTCTTTTTATTCCACTGTAACCTCCAACACTCTTCCAAGGGGCATTGATATTGTCTTTTTATTCCACGGAGACTTCAAACACTCCTTCAAGGAGCATTGACATTGTCTTTTTAATCCACTTCGACCTCCACCACTCTTCCAAGGGGCATTAAAACAGTCTTGTTAATTTACTGTGACCTCCACGTCTCTTCCAAGGTGCATTAAAACCGTCAATTTAAACCACTCTCAACTCCACAGCTCTTGCAAGGGGCTTTGATATTGTTTTTAATTCCACTGTAACCTCCAGCACTCTTCCAAGGGGCATTGATATTGTCTTTTTATTCCACTGCAACTTACACCTATTTTCCAAGGGGCATTAAAAACGTCTTTTTAAGCTACTGTGACCTCCACGTCACTTCCAATGGGCATTAAAACCATCTGGTTTAACTACTCTGAACTCCACTGCTCTTCCAAGGGGCATTGATATTGTCTTTTTAATCCAATGTTACATCCACCACTCTTCCAAGGGGCATTGATATTGTCTTTTTATTCCACTGCGACCTCCACCACTCTTCAAAGGGGCATTTATATTGTCTTTTTAATCATCTGCGACCTCCACCACTCTTCCAAGGGCCATTAAAACCTGTCTTGTTAAGCTACTTTGACCTCCACGTCAATTCCACGAGGCATTAAAACGGTCTTGTTAAGCTTCTGTGACCTCCACGTCTCTTTGACGGAGCATTGATATTGTCTTTTTTTTCCACGGTAACCTCCACCACTCTCCCAAGGGGCATTGATATTGCCTTTTTATTCCACTGGGACCTTCACCACTCTTCCAAGTGGCATTGATATTGTCTTTTTAATGCACTGTGACCTCCACCACTCTTCCAAGGAGCTTTAAAACTATATTGTTAAGCTACTGTGACCTCCACGTATCTTCCAAGGGGCATTAAAACCGTTAATTTAAACCACTCTGTACTCCACAGCTCTTGCAAGAGGCATTGATATTGTCTTTTTATTCCACTGTAACCTACAGCAATCTTTCAAGGGGCATTGATATTGTCTTTTTATTCCACTACGACTTCCTCCACTCTCCCAAGGTGCATTAAAAACATCTTGTTTAGCTACTGTAACGTCTATGTCTATTCCACGGGGCATTGATATTGTCTTTTTAGTCCACTGTATCCTCCACCACTCTTCCAAGCAGTATTGATATTGTCTTTTTATTCCACTGCGACTTCCACCTCTCTTCTAAGGGGCATTGATATTGTCTTTTTAATCCACTGCGACCTCCACCACTCTTCCAAGAGGCATTAAAACAGTCTTGTTAAGCTACTGTGACCTCCACATCTCTTCCAAGGGGCATTAAAACCATCTGGTTAAACCACTCTGAACTCCACAGCTCTTCCAAGGGGCATTGATATTGTCTTTTTATTCCACTGTAACCTATACCATTCTTCCAAGGGGTATTGATATTGTCTTTTTAATGCACTGCGACCGCCACCACTCTTCCAAGGGGCATTAAAACCATCTGGTTAAACCACTCTGAACTCCATAGCTCTTTCAAGAGGCATTGATATTGTCTTTTTATTTCACTGTAACCTCCACCACTCTTTCAAGGGACATTGATGTTGTTTTTTTATTCCACTGCGACCTCCACCACTCTTCCAAGGGGCATTAATACTGTCTTGTTAAGCTACTGTGACTTCCACGTGTGTTCCACTGGGCATTGATATTGTCTTTTTAATCCACTGTGACCTGCACCACTTTTCCAAGGGGCATTAAAACCGTCTTGTTTATCTACTGTGACCTCCACGTCTCTTCTAAGGGGGAATAAAACCATCTGATTAAACTACTCTGAACTCCACAGCTCTTCCAAGGGGCATTGGTATTGTCTATTTATTCCACTCTAACCTCCACCACTCTTCCAAGGGGCATTGACATTGACTTTTTATTCCTCTGCGAACTCCATCATTCTTCCAAGGGGCATTGGTATTGTCTTTTTGTTCCACTGCCACCTCCACCACTCTTCCAAGGGGCATTGATATTGTCTTTTCAATACACTGAGACCTCCACCACTTTTCCAAGGGGCATTAAAAACGTTTTTTTAAGCTACTGTGACCTCCACGTCACTTCCAATGGGCATTAAAACCGTCTGGTTAAACCACTCTGAACTCCAAAGCTCTTTCAAGGGGCATTGGTATTGTCTTTTTATTTGAATCTAACCTCCACCACTCTTCGAAGGGGCATTAAAACTGTCTTGTTAAGCTGCTGTAACCTCCATGTCTATTCCACTTGGCATTGATTTTGTCATTTTATTCCACTGCGACCTCCATCATTTTTCCAAGGGGCATTGATATTGTCTTTTTATTCTACTGCCACCTCCACCACTCTTCCAAGGTGCATTGACTTTGTCTTTTTATTCCACTGCGACTTCCACCTCTCTTCTAAGGGGCATTGATATTGTCTTTTTTATCCACTGTAACCTCCACCACTTTTCCTATGGGAATTGATATTGTCTTTTTATAATTATTATTATTATTATTAATTATTATAGCGCCATTTATTCCATGGCGCTTTACATGTGATAGGGATATACATAACAAAAGCATTTACATAATCTTAACAAAACGAGTCAGCGACTTGTACAGGAGGAGCGAGGACCCTGCCCGTGAGGGCTCACATTCTAGAAGGGATGGGTGAGGATACATTAGGTGAGGGTAGAACTGGTCGTGCAACGGTGGTTACTGCAGGTTGTAGGCTTGTCGGAAGAGGTGGGTCTTCAGGTTTCTTTTGAAGTTTTCCACGGTCAGCGAGGGTCTGTTGTGTTGGGGTAGAGCGTTCCAGAGTAGGGGGGATGCAGGGAGAAATCTTGTATACAATTGTGGGAGGAGGATATAAGAGGGGAGTAGAGAAGGAGATCTTGTGAGGATCGGAGGTTGCGTGCAGGTAAGTACCGGGAGACTAGTTCACAGATGTATGGGCGAGACAGGTTGTGGATGGCTTTGTATGCCATGGTTAGAGTTTTGAACTGGATTCTCTGGACAATGGGGAGCCAGTGAAGAGATTGACAGAGAGGATAGATTGGAGAGGCGCAAGAGTGTTGTAAGGGAGGCCACGGAGCAGGAGGTTTCAGTAGTCGAGGCGGGATATGATGAGGGCATGCACTAGTGTTTTTGCAGAGTCTTTGCTGAGGAATGCACGGGTCCGGGAGATGTTTTTGAGTTGGAGTCGGCAGGAAGTGGAAAGGGCTTGGATATGTGGCTTGAAGGAGAAATCAGAGTCCAGGGTTACTCCAAGGCAGCGAGCTTGTGGGACTGGGGAGAATGAACAGCCATTGACGTTGAAGGCTAGGTCAGATGGGGGATGTGAATGAGAGGGTGAAAAGATGATGAACTCTGTTTTATCCATGTTGATTTTTAGAAATCTGTCAGAGAAGAAGGATGACATGGCAGACAGACATTATGGGATTTTGGTTAGTAGGGAGAAGATATTGGGTCCAGAGAGGTAGATCTGTGTGTCGTTAGCATAGAGGTGATACTGAAAACCGTGAGACTCTATGAGCTGTCCCAGGCCAAAGGTGTAGATGGAGAAGAGCAGAGGTCCTAGAACTGAACCTTGGGGGACACCGACAGATAGGGGGCGAGATGAGGAGGTGGTGCATGAGTGCGAGACGCTGAATGTCCTGTCTGTTAAGTATGAGGAGATTCAAGATAGAGCCAAGTCCATGATGCCAAGAGATGAGAGAATCTGGAGTAAGAGGGAATGGTCCACTGTGTCAAAGGCAGATGACCGGTCCAGAAGGAGGAGGATGGAGTAGTGTCGCTTGGATTTGGCATTTAGAAGGTTGTTGGTGAGTTTGGTCAGGGCAGTTTCAGTCGAGTGATGCGGTCGGAAGCCAGATTGCAGGCAGTCGAAGAGGGAGCAGGAGGAGAGGTGGGAGGACAGTTCAAGGTGGACATGTTGTTCTAGTAGTTTTGAGGCAAAGGGGAGGAGTGATATGGGGTGGTAGCTAGTCTGAGAGGAAGGGTCAAGGGAGGGCTTTTTGAGGATGGGTGTGATTGCTGCATGTTTGAAACATGAGGGTAAGACACCGGTTGTTAGTGACAGATTGAAGAGGTGGGTTAGGGTTGGGATGAAGACTGTGGTAAGGTTAGTGATGAGGTGGGATGGGATTGGGTCAAGTTCGCAGGTGGTGAGGTGTGATTTGGAGAGTAAAGAGGAGACTTGACCTTCTGTAATGGTGGAGAAGTGGGGTTTGGATGAGGAGGGTTTAATAGATATGAGGAGGGGTTGTGTGGACTTAAGGCAAAAGTTTTGTCTGATGGTGTCAATCTTCTGTTTGAAGAATGAGGCAAAGTCGTCGGTTGAGATGAGAGAAGAGGGAGGAGGTGCTGGGGGACGAAGGAGAGAGTTGAAAGTGTTAAATAGCTGTTTAGGGTTGTGAGATAGGGAGGATATGAGAGATGAGAAGTAGATTTGTTTTGCTGTAGTGAGTGCGGACTTGAAATTAGTGAGGGATTGCTTGAATGCGATGAAGTGCTCGATGGAGTGAGACCTTTTCCATCTCCGCTCCGCAACCCTGGAGGCCCGACGCAGTTATTTAGTAAGTTTAGTGTGCCAGGGTTGCCTGTTGCGTGTGCGAGATGTGGTGTGTGTGAGGGGGGCGATCAAGTCTACAGCTGCAGCTATTGTGGTGTTATATGGAGCAGCAGCAACGTCTGCATCGTGTAAGGAATTTAAGAGGGAGGAGGGATTCAGAGAGTGAGTGTAAGTCAAGGTGTTTGAGATTTCAGCGAGGGTATGCAAGTTTGTGGAGTGGGGATTGTTGCCCCGGGGAGGAGAGAGAAGAGAATGTAAGTAGGCTGTGATCAGAGAGAGGGAGAGGTGAGTTAGAGAGGTTAGATAGGGAACAGAGGCGGGTGAAGATGAGGTCCAGTGTGTGGCCATCTTTGTGGGTGGGTGTGGAAGACCATTGAGTGAGTCCGAAGGAGGAAGTGAGAGATAGGAACTTAGAGACAGACGAGTGGGAAGTGTTAATGGGGATGTTGAAGTCACCCATTATGATAGTGGTGATGTCAGTGGAGTGGAAGTGAAGCAGCCAGGTGGTGAAGTGGTCTAAGAAGGTGGTGGATTGCCCTGGGGGTCGGTAAAAGACAGCCAGTTGGAGGTTGGAGGGGGAATAGATGCACACACAGTGCACCTCAAAAGAGGGGAGTGTAACGGAGGGTGGCAGTGGGATTTGGGTGAAAACGCAGTGTTCTGATAGGAGAAAACCTACGCGTCCGCCATGTTTGCTGTTGGGGCGAGGGGTGTGGGAAAGGTGGAATCCGCCATATGAAAGTGCAGCTGGGGAGGCTGTGTCAGAGGGGGTGAGCCAGGTTTCAGTGATGGCGATAAAGTTTGTTTGTAATGAAAAGATCGTGGATGAAGGAAAGTTTGTTGCAGACAGAGCGAGCGTTCCATAGAGCTCCTGTTAGATCAACTAAGGGAGTGGGGATTGGTTGGATGGATATGAGGTTAGAAGGGTTGCAACAGTTTGCGGAAGGGCGTGGATAGGAGGAAGAAGTAACTGTGGGGTTATGGCGAGGAGGACCAGGATTTGGAGAGATATCTCCAGCAGTGAGGAGGAGCAGAGAAAGTGTTAGCAGGTGGGAGCAAGAGAGAGCATGAGGTGGCTGTCTGTGTTTGGAGATCCAGGATTGAGTGTTTAGGAATAATTTGGAGGAGGAGGTGAGATGAATGGGGAGGATGGAGGGAGAGATGAAGAGTTTCTTACTAGGTGTAGGGATTTGAGCGGTTACTAGAAAGTGGAGGACTATAGAGGAAAAAGTGAGAGCTAACAGAAACATAGTTAAAAGAGAGTAAGTGGTCAAAGTGTTGGTTACCTGACTCCTGCCCTGACTAACTGCCTCTGAAATAACTGCCACTAATCTACGAAGCCACTTTGCACAAGAAGACGCGTGCACACCCCAGCACAAGTGCACCCCTTACAGAGCTTCTAAATAAATAGGGCACATTAAACTATCAGGTGAAGGGCATTGTGGGAGCTGCATATGGCTAAATTAGCAGCTGGTGGTCTCACCAGGAGATGGCTGGGTGATCAAACACAGAGCTAGGACTCTAGTCTCTGCAGTATAGCACCTCTAAAAATCAGATAACATCTATAGTGGGGAAGGGACAGACATATGTGGGTATTGAATGGAGTGGGACAGATAAACCAGAGAAGTTATGCAGAGCATGTACCAGTGAGGTGAATCAGCAAAGCAGAGCATTAGATTACAGCAGACACAGCAAGCAGAGAAGTTATGCAGAGCATGTACCAGTGAGGTTATTCCACTGCGACCTCCACCACTCTTCCAATGGGCATTGATATTGTCTTTTTATTCCACTGCGACCTCCGCCACTCTTCCAAAAGGCATTAAAACCGTCTTGTTAAGCAACTGTGACCTCCACGTCTCTACCACAGGGCATTGTTATTGTCTTTTTATTCCACTGCGACCTCCACCACTCTGTCAAGGGCATTAAAACCGTCTTGTTAAGCTACTGTGATGTCCACGTCTCTTCCACGGGGCATTGATATTGTCTTTTTATTCCACTGTAACCTCCACCACTCTTCCAAGAGGCATTGATATTGTCTTTTTATTCCACTGTAACCTCCACCACTCTTCCAAGGGGCATTGATATTGTCTTTTTATTCCACTGCGACCTCCACCACTCTTCCAAGGTTCATTGATATTGTCTTTTTATTCCACTGCGACCTCCACCACTCTTCCAAGGGGCATTAAAACCGTCTTGTTAACCTACTGTGACCTCCACGTCTCTTCCAAGGGGCACTAAAACCATTTGGTTAAACCACTCTGTACTCCACAGCTCTTCCAAGGGGCATTGATATTGTCTTTTTATTTCACTGTAACTTCCACCACTCTTTCAAGGGGCATTGATATTGTATTTTTATTCCACTGTGACCTCTACCACTCTTCCAAGGGGCATTAAAACCATCTTGTTAAGCTACTGTGACGTACAAGTCTCTTCCAAGGGGCATTAAAACCGTCTGGTTAAACCGCTCTGAGCTCCACAGCTCTTCCAAGGGGCATTTACATTGTATTTTTATTCCACTGTAACCTTCTGCACTCTTCCAAGTGCATTGATATTGTCTTTTTATTCCTCTGCGACGTCCACGACTCTTCCAAGGGGCATTAAAACCGCCTTGTTAAGCTACTGTGACCTCCAAGTTTCTTACACAGGGCATTGATATTGTCTTTTTAATCCACTGCGACCTCCATCACTCTTCCAAGAAGCATTGAAACCGTCTTGTTAAGCTACTGTGACCTCCACCTCTATTCCACAGTGCATTAAAACTTTCTGGTTAAACAACTGTGAACTCCACAGCTCTTCCAAGGGGCATTGATATTGTCTTTTTATTCTACTCTAACCTTCACCACTATTCCAAGGGGCATTGATATTGTCTTTTTATTTTACTGCGACCTCCACCACTCTTCCAAGGGGCATTAATATTGTCTTTTTATTCCACTGTGATCTCCACGTCTCTTCCGAGGGGCTTTGATATTGTCTTTTTATTTAATTGGAACCTCCACCACTCTTCCAAGGGTCATTGTTATTGTCTTTTTATTCCACTGTAACCTCCACCATTCTTCCAAGGGACATTGATATTGTCTTTTTATTCCACTGTAACCTCCACCACTCTTCCAAGAGGCATTGATATTGTCTTTTTATTCCACTGTAACCTCCACCACTCTTCCAAGGGGCATTGATATTGTCTTTTTAATCCACTGCGACCTCTACCACTCCTACAAGGTGCTTTAAAACAGTCGTAATAAGCTTCTGTGACCTTCACTTCTCTTCCAAGGGGCATTAAAACCGCATGGTTAAACCAATCTGAACTCCACAGCTCTTTCAAGAGGCATTGATATTGTCTTTTTATTCAACTGTAACCTCCACCACTCTTCCAAGGGGCATTGATATTGTCTTTTTTTTCCACTCCGACCTCCACCACTCTTCCAAGGGGATTTGATAGTCTTTTTAATCCACTGCGACCTCCACCACTCTTCCAAGGAGCATTAGAACCGTCATGCTAAGCTACTGTGGCCTCCACGTCACTTCCACGGGGCATTGAAATTGTCTTTTTATTCCACTGTAACCTCCACCACTCGTCCAAGGGGCATTTATATTGGCTTTTTATTCCACTGCGCCCTCCACCACTCTTGCAAGAGGAATTGATAATGTCTTTTTATTCCTCTGCGACCTCCACCACTCTTACAAGGCTCATTGATATTGTCTTTTTAATCCACTGCGACCTCCACCACTCTTCCAAGGGCCATTAAAAGCATCTTGTTAAGCTATTGTGACCTCCACATCTCTTCCACGGGGCATTGATATTGTCTTTTTATTTAACTGTAACCTCCACCACTGTTCCAAGGGGCAATGACATTGTCTTTTTACTCCACTGTAACCTACAGCACTCTTTCAAGGGGCATTGATATTGTCTTTTTATTCCACTATGACTTCCACCACTCTTCCAAGGTGCATTAAAAACATCTTGTTTAGCTACTGTAACCTCCATGTCTATTCCACTGGGCATTGATATTGTATTTTTATTCCACTGTATCCTCCACCACTCTTCCTAGGGGTATTGATATTGTCTTTTTATTCAACTGGGATTTCCATCTCTCTTCTTTGGGGCATTGATATTGTCTTTTTAATCCACTGCGACCTCCACCACTCTTCCAAGAGGCCTTAAAACAGTCTTGTTAAGCTACTGTGACCTCCACATCTCTTCCAAGGGGCATTAAAACCGTCTGGTTAAACCACTCTGAACTCCACAGTTCTTCCAAGGGGCATTGATATTGTCTTTTTATTCCACTGTAACCTCCACCATTCTTCCAATGGGTATTGATATTGTTTTTTTAATGCACTGCGACCTCCACCACTCTTCCAAGGGGCATTAAAACCGTCTTGTTAATCTACTGTGGCATCAACGTCTCTTCCAAGGGTCAATAAAACCATCTGGTTAAACCACTCTGAACTCCACAGCTCTTCCAAGGGGCATTGACAATGTCTTTTTATTCCATTGTAACCTTCGGCACTCTTCCAAGTGCATTGATATTGTCTTTTTATTCCTCTGCAACGTCCACGACTCTTCCAAGGGGCATTAAAACAGTCTTGTTAAGCTACTCTGACCTCCAAGTTTCTTACACAGGGCATTGATATTGTCTTTTTATTCCACTGTAAACTCCACCACTCTTCCAAAGGGCATTGATATTGTCTTTTTATTCCACTGTAACCTCCACCAATCTTCCAAGGGGCATTGATATTGTCTTTTTATTCCACTGCAACTGCCACCACTCTTCTAAGGGGTCATTGATATTGTCTTTTAAATCCACAACGATCTCCACCACTCTTCCAAGGGGCAATAAAACAGTCTTGTTAAGCTACTGTGACCACCTCGTCTCTTCCAAAGGGCATTAAAACCGTCTGGTTAAACACTCTGAACTCCACAGCTCTTAAAAGAGGCATTGATATTGTCTTTTTCTTCGACTGCAACATCCACTACTCTTCCAGGCAGCATTGATATTGTCTTTTTACTCCACTGCGACCTCCACCACTCTTCCAAGGGGCATTGATATTGTCTTTTTAATCAACTGCGACCTCCACCTCTCTTAAAAAGGGGCATTAAAACCGTCTTGTGAAGCTACTGTGACCTCCACGTCCCTTCCACGGGGCATTGATATTGTCTTTTTATTCCACTGCGAACTCCACCACTCTTCCAAGTGGCATTGATATTGTATTTTGAATCCACTGCGACCTCCACCACTCTTCCAAGGGGCTTTAAAACTGTCAATTTAATTCACTCTGAACTCCACAGCTCTTCCAAGGAGCACTGGTATTGTCTTTTTATTCCACCGTAACCACCACCACTCTTCCAATGGGCATTGATATTGTCTTTTTAATCCACTGCAACCTCCACCAATCTTCCAAGGGGCATTGATATTGTTTTTGTATTCCACTGCGACCTCCACCACTCTTCCAAGGGCATTATAACAGTCTTGTTAAGTTACTGTGACCTCCACGTCACTTCCAAGGAGCGTTAAAACCGTCTGGTTATACCTCTCTGAACTCAACAGCTCTTCCAAGGGGCATTAATATTATCTTTTTATTCCACTGTGACCTCCACCACTCTTCCAACGGTCATTGATATTGTCTTTTTATTCCACTGTAACAACGACCACTCTTCCAAGGGGCATTGATATTGTCTTTTTATTCCACTGCGACCTCCACATCTCTTCCAAGGGGCATTAAAACAGTCTTGATAAGCTACTGTGACCTCCACGTCACTTCCAAGGGGCATTAAACCGTCTGGTTAAACCACTCTGTACTCCACAGCTCTTCCAAGAGGCATTGATATAGTCTTTTTTTTCGACTGTAACATCCACCTCTCTTCCAAGGGGCATTGATATTGTCTCTGTTTTAAACTGCGACCTCCACCACTCTGCCAAGGGGCTTTGATATTCTCTTTTTTATCCACTGCGACCTCCACCACTCTTCCAATGGGCATTAAAACCTTCTTGTTATGCTACTGTGACCTCCACGTCCCTTCCACGGGGCATTGATATTGTCTTTTTATTCCATTGCAACCTCCACCACTGTTCCAAGGGGCATTAAAACCGTCTTGTTAAGCTTTGTGACCTCCAAGTCTCTTCCAAGGGGCATTAAAACCGTCTGGTTAAACTGCTCTGAGCTCCACAGCTCTTCCTAGGGTCATTAACAATGTCTTTTTATTCCATTGTAACCTTCTGCACTCTTCCAAGTGCATTGATATTGTCTTTTTATTCCTCTGCGACGTCCACGACTCTTCCAAGGGGCATTAAAACCGTCTTGTTAAGCTACTGTGACTTCCAAGTTTCTTACACAGGGTATTGATATTGTTTTTTCATTCCAATGTAACCTCCACCTCTCTTCCAAGGGGCATTGATATTGTCTTTTTATTCCACTGAGCCTCCACCAATCTTCTAAGGGGAATTGATATTGTCTTTTTATTCCACTGCGACCTCCAAAACACTTCTAAGGGGCATTGATATTGTCTTTTAAATCCACAACGATCTCCACCACTCTTCCAAGGGGCATTAAAACAGTCTTGTTAAGCTACTGTGACCTCCTCGTCTCTTCCAAGGGGCATTAAAACCGTCTGGTTAAACACTTTGATCTCCACAGCTCTTATAAAAGTCATTGATATTGTCTTTTTATTCGACTGTAACATCCACCACTCTTCCAAGCGGCATTGATATTGTCTTTTTATTCCACTGCGACCTCCACCACTCTTCCAAGGGGCATTGATATTGTCTTTTTAATCAACTGCGACCTCCACTTCTCTTCCAAGGGGCATTAAAACCGTCTTGTGAAGCTACTGTGACCTCCACGTCCCTTCCACGGGGCATTGATATTGTCTTTTTATTCCACTGCGACCTCCACCACTCTTCCAAGGGGCATTGATATTGTCTTTTTAATCCACTGCGACCTCCATCACTCTTACAAGGGGCATTGATATTGTCTTTTCAATCCACTGTGACCTCAACGTCTCTTCCAAGGGGCATTAAAACCGTCAATTTAAACGACTCTGAACTCCACAGCTCTTCCAAGGAGCACTGGTATTGTCTTTTTATTCCACTCTAACCTCCACCACTCTTCCAAGGGGCATTGACACTGTCTATTTATTCCACTGCGACCTCCACCACTCTTCCAAGGGGCATTAAGACCATCTTGTTAAGCTACAGTGACCTCCACAACTCTTCCATTGGGCATTGATATTGTCTTTTTATTCCACTGTAACCTCCACCACTCTTCCAAGGGGCATTGATGTTGTCTCTGTTTTCCACTGCGACCTCCACCACTCTTCCAAGGGGCTTTGATATTGTCTTTTTTATCCACTGCGACCTCCACCACTCTTCCAATGGGCATTAAAACCGTCTTGTTATGCTACTGTGACCTCCACGTCCCTTCCACAGGGCGTTGATAATGTCTTTTTATTCCATTGTAACCTTCTGCACTCTTCCAAGTGCATTGATATTGTCTTTTTATTCCTCTGCGACGTCCACGACTCTTCCAAGGGGCACTAAAACCGTCGTGTTAAGCTACTGTGACCTCCAAGTTTCTTACACAGGGCATTGATATTGACTTCTTATTCCACTGTAACCTCCACCACTCTTCCAAGGGGCATTGATATTGTCTTTTTAATCCACTGCGACCTCCACCACTCTTCCAAGGGACATTGATATTGTCTTTTTATTCCACTGCGACCTTCACTCCTCTTCTAAGGAACATTGATATTGTCTTTTTTTCCACTGTAACCTCCACCACTCATCTAAGGGGCATTGATATTTTCTTTTTATTCCACTGCGACCTCCACCACTCTTCCAAGGGGCATCGATAATGTCTTTTTAATCCACTGCGACCTCCACCATTCTTCCAAGGGGCATTAAAACCGTCTTGCTAAGCTAATGTGACCTCCACGTCTCTTCCAAGGCGCATTAAAACCGTCAATCTAAACCACTCTGAACTCCACAGCTCTTGCAAGAGGCATTGATATTGTCTTTTTATTCCACTGTAACCTCGACCACTCTTCCAAGGGGCATTGATTTTGTCTTTTTAATCCACTGCGACCTCCATCTCTCTTCCAAGAAGCATTAAGACCGTCTTGTTAAGCTACTGTGACCTCCAGGTCTATTCCACGGTGCCTTAAAACCTTCTGGTTAAACCACAGTGAACTCCACAACTCTTCCAAGGGCCATTGATATTGTCTTTTTATTCCACTATAACCTCCACCACTCTTCCAAGGGGCATTGGTATTGTCTTTTTATTTTACTGCGACCTCCACCACTCTTCCAAGGGGCATTAAAACAGTTTTGATAAGCTACTGTGACCTCCACGTCTCTTCCAAGGGGCATTAAAACCGTCTGGTTAAACCACTCTGAGCTACACAGCTCTTCCAAGAGTCATTGATATTGTCTTTTTATTCATCTTTAACCTCCACCACTCTTCCAAGGGGCATTAATATTGTATTTTTATTCCACTGCGACCTCCACCACTCTTCCAAGAGTCATAGGTATTGTCTTTTTATTCCACAGTAACCTCCACCACTCTTCCAAGGGGCACTGATATTGTCTTTTTATTCCACTGCGACCTCCACCTCTCTTCCAAGGGGCTTTGATATTGTCTTTTTAATCCACTGTGACCTCCACCACTCTTCCAAGGGGCATAGATATTGTCTTTTTAATCCACTGTGACCTCCACGTCTCTTCCAAGGGGCATTAAAACCGTCAATTTAAACCACTCTGAACTCCACAGCTATTCCAAGGAGCACTGGTATTGTCTTTTTATTCCACTCTAACCTCCACCACTCTTCCAAGGGGCATTGACACTGTCTATTTATTCCACTGCGACCTCCACCACTCTTCCAAGGGGCATTAAGACCATCTTGTTAAGCTACAGTGACCTCCACAACTCTTCCATGGGGCATTGATATTGTCTTCTTATTCCACTGTAACCTCCACCACTCTTCCAAGGGGCATTGATATTGTCTCTGTTTTCCACTGCGACCTCCACCACTCTTCCAAGGGGTTTGATATTGTCTTTTTTATCCACTGCGACCTCCTCCACTCATCCAATGGGCATTAAAACCGTCTTGTTATGCTACTGTGACCTCCACGTCCCTTCCACAGGGCATTGATATTGTCTTTTTATTCCATTGTAACCTTCTGCACTATTCCAAGTGCATTGATATTGTCTTTTTATTCCTCTGCGACGTCCACGACTCTTCCAAGGGGCATTAAAACCGTCATGTTAAGCTACGGTGACCTCCAAGTTTCTTACACAGGGCATTGATATTGACTTCTTATTCCTCTGTAACCTCCACCACTCTTCCAAGGGGCCTTGATATTGTCTTTTTAATCCACTGTGACCTCCACCACTCTTCCAAGGGACATTGATATTGTCCTTTTATTCCACTGCGACCTTCAATCCTCTTCTAAGGAACATTGATATTGTCTTTTTTTTCCACTGTAACCTCCACCACTCATCTAAGGGGCAGTGATATTTTCTTTTTATTCCACTGCGACCTCCACCACTCTTCCAAGGGGCATCGATAATGTCTTTTTAATCCACTGCGATCTCCACCATTCTTCCAAGGGGCATTAAAACCGTCTTCTTAAGCTACTGTGACCTCCACGTCTCTTCCAAGGGGCATTAAAACCGTCAATCTAAACCACTCTGAACTCCACAGCTCTTGCAAGAGGCATTGATATTGTCTTTTTGTTCCACTGTAACCTCGACCACTCTTCCAAGGGGCATTGATTTTGTCTTTTTAATCCACTGCAACCTCCATCTCTCTTCCAAGAAGCATTAAGACCGTCTTGTTAAGCTACTGTGACCTCCAGGTCTATTCCGCGGTGCGTTAAAACCTTCTGGTTAAACCACTGTGAACTCCACAGTTCTTCCAAGGGGCATTGATATTGTCTTTTTTTTCCACTGTAACCTCCACCACTCTTCCAAGGGGCATTGGTATTGTCTTTTTATTTTACTGCGACCTCCACCACTCTTCCAAGGGGCATTAAAACAGTTTTGATAAGCTACTGTGACCTCCACATCTTTTCCAAGGGGTATTATAACCATCTGGTTAAACCACTCTGAACTCCACAGCTCTTCCAAGAGGCATTGATATTGTCTTTTTATTCGACTTTAACCTCCACCACTCTTCCAAGGGGCATTAATATTGTCTTTTTATTCCACTGCGACCTCCACCACTCTTCCAAGAGTCATTGATATTGTATTTTTATTCCACTGTAACCTCCACCACTCTTCCAAGGGGCACTGATATTGTCTTTTTATTCCACTGCGACCTCCACCTCTATTTCAAGGGGCATTAAAACCAACTTGTTAAGCTACTCTGACCTCCAAGTCTCTTCCACGAGGCATTGATATTGTCTTTTTATTGCACTACGACCACCACCACTCTTCTAAGGGGAATTGATATTGTCTTTTTATTCCACTGCGACCTCCACCACTCTTCTAAGGGGAATTGATATTGTCTTTTTATTCCACTGCGACCTCCACCACTCTTCCAAGGGGTAATAAAACAGTCTTGATAAGCTACTGTGACCTCCACGTCTCTTCCAAGGGGCATTAAACCGTCTGGTTAAACCACTCTGTACTCCACAGCTCTTCCAAGAGGCATTGATATTGTCTATTTAATCGACTGTAACCTCCACCACTCTTCCAAGGGGCATTGATATTGTCTCTGTTTTCCACTGCGACCTCCACCACTCTTCCACAGGGCATTGATATTGTCTTTTTATTCCATTGCGACCACCACCACTCTTCCAAGGGGCATTAAAACCGTCTTGTTAATCTACTGTGGCATCAACGTCTCTTCCAAGGGTCAATAAAACCATCTGGTTAAACCACTCTGAACTCCACAGCTCTTCCAAGGGGCATTGACAATGTCTTTTTATTCCATTGTAACCTTCGGCACTCTTCCAAGTGCATTGATATTGTCTTTTTATTCCTCTGCAACGTCCACGACTCTTCCAAGGGGCATTAAAACAGTCTTGTTAAGCTACTCTGACCTCCAAGTTTCTTACACAGGGCATTGATATTGTCTTTTTATTCCACTGTAAACTCCACCACTCTTCCAAAGGGCATTGATATTGTCTTTTTATTCCACTGTAACCTCCACCAATCTTCCAAGGGGCATTGATATTGTCTTTTTATTCCACTGCAACTGCCACCACTCTTCTAAGGGGTCATTGATATTGTCTTTTAAATCCACAACGATCTCCACCACTCTTCCAAGGGGCAATAAAACAGTCTTGTTAAGCTACTGTGACCACCTCGTCTCTTCCAAAGGGCATTAAAACCGTCTGGTTAAACACTCTGAACTCCACAGCTCTTAAAAGAGGCATTGATATTGTCTTTTTCTTCGACTGCAACATCCACTACTCTTCCAGGCAGCATTGATATTGTCTTTTTACTCCACTGCGACCTCCACCACTCTTCCAAGGGGCATTGATATTGTCTTTTTAATCAACTGCGATCTCCACCTCTCTTAAAAAGGGGCATTAAAACCGTCTTGTGAAGCTACTGTGACCTCCACGTCCCTTCCACGGGGCATTGATATTGTCTTTTTATTCCACTGCGAACTCCACCACTCTTCCAAGTGGCATTGATATTGTATTTTGAATCCACTGCGACCTCCACCACTCTTCCAAGGGGCTTTAAAACTGTCAATTTAATTCACTCTGAACTCCACAGCTCTTCCAAGGAGCACTGGTATTGTCTTTTTATTCCACCGTAACCACCACCACTCTTCCAATGGGCATTGATATTGTCTTTTTAATCCACTGCAACCTCCACCAATCTTCCAAGGGGCATTGATATTGTTTTTTTATTCCACTGCGACCTCCACCACTCTTCCAAGGGCATTATAACAGTCTTGTTAAGTTACTGTGACCTCCACGTCACTTCCAAGGAGCGTTAAAACCGTCTGGTTATACCTCTCTGAACTCAACAGCTCTTCCAAGGGGCATTAATATTATCTTTTTATTCCACTGTGACCTCCACCACTCTTCCAACGGTCATTGATATTGTCTTTTTATTCCACTGTAACAACGACCACTCTTCCAAGGGGCATTGATATTGTCTTTTTATTCCACTGCGACCTCCACATCTCTTTCAAGGGGCATTAAAACAGTCTTGATAAGCTACTGTGACCTCCACGTCACTTCCAAGGGGCATTAAACCGTCTGGTTAAACCACTCTGTACTCCACAGCTCTTCCAAGAGGCATTGATATAGTCTTTTTTTTCGACTGTAACATCCACCTCTCTTCCAAGGGGCATTGATATTGTCTCTGTTTTAAACTGCGACCTCCACCACTCTGCCAAGGGGCTTTGATATTCTCTTTTTTATCCACTGCGACCTCCACCACTCTTCCAATGGGCATTAAAACCTTCTTGTTATGCTACTGTGACCTCCACGTCCCTTCCACGGGGCATTGATATTGTCTTTTTATTCCATTGCAACCTCCACCACTGTTCCAAGGGGCATTAAAACCGTCTTGTTAAGCTTTGTGACCTCCAAGTCTCTTCCAAGGGGCATTAAAACCGTCTGGTTAAACTGCTCTGAGCTCCACAGCTCTTCCTAGGGTCATTAACAATGTCTTTTTATTCCATTGTAACCTTCTGCACTCTTCCAAGTGCATTGATATTGTCTTTTTATTCCTCTGCGACGTCCACGACTCTTCCAAGGGGCATTAAAACCGTCTTGTTAAGCTACTGTGACTTCCAAGTTTCTTACACAGGGTATTGATATTGTTTTTTCATTCCAATGTAACCTCCACCTCTCTTCCAAGGGGCATTGATATTGTCTTTTTATTCCACTGTAACCTCCACCAATCTTCTAAGGGGAATTGATATTGTCTTTTTATTCCACTGCGACCTCCAAAACACTTCTAAGGGGCATTGATATTGTCTTTTAAATCCACAACGATCTCCACCACTCTTCCAAGGGGCATTAAAACAGTCTTGTTAAGCTACTGTGACCTCCTCGTCTCTTCCAAGGGGCATTAAAACCGTCTGGTTAAACACTTTGATCTCCACAGCTCTTATAAAAGTCATTGATATTGTCTTTTTATTCGACTGTAACATCCACCACTCTTCCAAGCGGCATTGATATTGTCTTTTTATTCCACTGCGACCTCCACCACTCTTCCAAGGGGCATTGATATTGTCTTTTTAATCAACTGCGACCTCCACTTCTCTTCCAAGGGGCATTAAAACCGTCTTGTGAAGCTACTGTGACCTCCACGTCCCTTCCACGGGGCATTGATATTGTCTTTTTATTCCACTGCGACCTCCACCACTCTTCCAAGGGGCATTGATATTGTCTTTTTAATCCACTGCGACCTCCATCACTCTTACAAGGGGCATTGATATTGTCTTTTTAATCCACTGTGACCTCAACGTCTCTTCCAAGGGGCATTAAAACCGTCAATTTAAACGACTCTGAACTCCACAGCTCTTCCAAGGAGCACTGGTATTGTCTTTTTATTCCACTCTAACCTCCACCACTCTTCCAAGGGGCATTGACACTGTCTATTTATTCCACTGCGACCTCCACCACTCTTCCAAGGGGCATTAAGACCATCTTGTTAAGCTACAGTGACCTCCACAACTCTTCCATTGGGCATTGATATTGTCTTTTTATTCCACTGTAACCTCCACCACTCTTCCAAGGGGCATTGATGTTGTCTCTGTTTTCCACTGCGACCTCCACCACTCTTCCAAGGGGCTTTGATATTGTCTTTTTTATCCACTGCGACCTCCACCACTCTTCCAATGGGCATTAAAACCGTCTTGTTATGCTACTGTGACCTCCACGTCCCTTCCACAGGGCGTTGATAATGTCTTTTTATTCCATTGTAACATTCTGCACTCTTCCAAGTGCATTGATATTGTCTTTTTATTCCTCTGCGACGTCCACGACTCTTCCAAGGGGCACTAAAACCGTCGTGTTAAGCTACTGTGACCTCCAAGTTTCTTACACAGGGCATTGATATTGACTTCTTATTCCACTGTAACCTCCACCACTCTTCCAAGGGGCATTGATATTGTCTTTTTAATCCACTGCGACCTCCACCACTCTTCCAAGGGACATTGATATTGTCTTTTTATTCCACTGCGACCTTCACTCCTCTTCTAAGGAACATTGATATTGTCTTTTTTTCCACTGTAACCTCCACCACTCATCTAAGGGGCATTGATATTTTCTTTTTATTCCACTGCGACCTCCACCACTCTTCCAAGGGGCATCGATAATGTCTTTTTAATCCACTGCGACCTCCACCATTCTTCCAAGGGGCATTAAAACCGTCTTGCTAAGCTAATGTGACCTCCACGTCTCTTCCAAGGCGCATTAAAACCGTCAATCTAAACCACTCTGAACTCCACAGCTCTTGCAAGAGGCATTGATATTGTCTTTTTATTCCACTGTAACCTCGACCACTCTTCCAAGGGGCATTGATTTTGTCTTTTTAATCCACTGCGACCTCCATCTCTCTTCCAAGAAGCATTAAGACCGTCTTGTTAAGCTACTGTGACCTCCAGGTCTATTCCACGGTGCCTTAAAACCTTCTGGTTAAACCACAGTGAACTCCACAACTCTTCCAAGGGCCATTGATATTGTCTTTTTATTCCACTATAACCTCCACCACTCTTCCAAGGGGCATTGGTATTGTCTTTTTATTTTACTGCGACCTCCACCACTCTTCCAAGGGGCATTAAAACAGTTTTGATAAGCTACTGTGACCTCCACGTCTCTTCCAAGGGGCATTAAAACCGTCTGGTTAAACCACTCTGAGCTACACAGCTCTTCCAAGAGTCATTGATATTGTCTTTTTATTCATCTTTAACCTCCACCACTCTTCCAAGGGGCATTAATATTGTCTTTTTATTCCACTGCGACCTCCACCTCTCTTCCAAGAGTCATAGGTATTGTCTTTTTATTCCACAGTAACCTCCACCACTCTTCCAAGGGGCACTGATATTGTCTTTTTATTCCACTGCGACCTCCACCTCTCTTCCAAGGGGCTTTGATATTGTCTTTTTAATCCACTGTGACCTCCACCACTCTTCCAAGGGGCATAGATATTGTCTTTTTAATCCACTGTGACCTCCACGTCTCTTCCAAGGGGCATTAAAACCGTCAATTTAAACCACTCTGAACTCCACAGCTATTCCAAGGAGCACTGGTATTGTCTTTTTATTCCACTCTAACCTCCACCACTCTTCCAAGGGGCATTGACACTGTCTATTTATTCCACTGCGACCTCCACCACTCTTCCAAGGGGCATTAAGACCATCTTGTTAAGCTACAGTGACCTCCACAACTCTTCCATGGGGCATTGATATTGTCTTCTTATTCCACTGTAACCTCCACCACTCTTCCAAGGGGCATTGATATTGTCTCTGTTTTCCACTGCGACCTCCACCACTCTTCCAAGGGGTTTGATATTGTCTTTTTTATCCACTGCGACCTCCTCCACTCATCCAATGGGCATTAAAACCGTCTTGTTATGCTACTGTGACCTCCACGTCCCTTCCACAGGGCATTGATATTGTCTTTTTATTCCATTGTAACCTTCTGCACTATTCCAAGTGCATTGATATTGTCTTTTTATTCCTCTGCGACGTCCACGACTCTTCCAAGGGGCATTAAAACCGTCATGTTAAGCTACGGTGACCTCCAAGTTTCTTACACAGGGCATTGATATTGACTTCTTATTCCTCTGTAACCTCCACCACTCTTCCAAGGGGCCTTGATATTGTCTTTTTAATCCACTGTGACCTCCACCACTCTTCCAAGGGACATTGATATTGTCCTTTTATTCCACTGCGACCTTCAATCCTCTTCTAAGGAACATTGATATTGTCTATTTTTTCCACTGTAACCTCCACCACTCATCTAAGGGGCAGTGATATTTTCTTTTTATTCCACTGCGACCTCCACCACTCTTCCAAGGGGCATCGATAATGTCTTTTTAATCCACTGCGACCTCCACTATTCTTCCAAGGGGCATTAAAACCGTCTTCTTAAGCTACTGTGACCTCCACGTCTCTTCCAAGGGGCATTAAAACCGTCAATCTAAACCACTCTGAACTCCACAGCTCTTGCAAGAGGCATTGATATTGTCTTTTTGTTCCACTGTAACCTCGACCACTCTTCCAAGGGGCATTGATTTTGTCTTTTTAATCCACTGCAACCTCCATCTCTCTTCCAAGAAGCATTAAGACCGTCTTGTTAAGCTACTGTGACCTCCAGGTCTATTCCGCGGTGCCTTAAAACCTTCTGGTTAAACCACTGTGAACTCCACAGTTCTTCCAAGGGGCATTGATATTGTATTTTTTTTCCACTGTAACCTCCACCACTCTTCCAAGGGGCATTGGTATTGTCTTTTTATTTTACTGCGACCTCCACCACTCTTCCAAGGGGCATTAAAACAGTTTTGATAAGCTACTGTGACCTCCACATCTTTTCCAAGGGGCATTATAACCATCTGGTTAAACCACTCTGAACTCCACAGCTCTTCCAAGAGGCATTGATATTGTCTTTTTATTCGACTTTAACCTCCACCACTCTTCCAAGGGGCATTAATATTGTCTTTTTATTCCACTGCGACCTCCACCACTCTTCCAAGAGTCATTGATATTGTATTTTTATTCCACTGTAACCTCCACCACTCTTCCAAGGGGCACTGATATTGTCTTTTTATTCCACTGCGACCTCCACCTCTATTTCAAGGGGCATTAAAACCAACTTGTTAAGCTACTCTGACCTCCAAGTCTCTTCCACGAGGCATTGATATTGTCTTTTTATTGCACTACGACCACCACCACTCTTCTAAGGGGAATTGATATTGTCTTTTTATTCCACTGCGACCTCCACCACTCTTCTAAGGGGAATTGATATTGTCTTTTTAATCCACTGCGACCTCCACCACTCTTCCAAGGGGTAATAAAACAGTCTTGATAAGCTACTGTGACCTCCACGTCTCTTCCAAGGGGCATTAAACCGTCTGGTTAAACCACTCTGTACTCCACAGCTCTTCCAAGAGGCATTGATATTGTCTATTTAATCGACTGTAACCTCCACCACTCTTCCAAGGGGCATTGATATTGTCTCTGTTTTCCACTGCGACCTCCACCACTCTTCCACAGGGCATTGATATTGTCTTTTTATTCCATTGCGACCACCACCACTCTTCCAAGGGGCATTAAAACCGTCTTGTTAAGCTACTGTGACCTCCAAGTCTCTTCCAAGGGGCATTAAAACCGTCTGGTTAAACCGCTCTGAGTTCCACAGCTCTTCCAAGGGGCATTGACAATGTCTTTTTATTCCATTGTAACCTCCTGCACTCTTCCAAGTGCATTGATATTGTCTTTTTATTCCTCTGCGACGTCCACGACTCATCCAAGGGGCATTGATATTGTCTTTTTAATCAACTGCGACCTCCACCTCTCTTCCAAGAAGCATTAAA
This sequence comes from Phyllobates terribilis, assembly GCF_046119375.1. Taxonomy (NCBI): domain Eukaryota; kingdom Metazoa; phylum Chordata; class Amphibia; order Anura; family Dendrobatidae; genus Phyllobates; species Phyllobates terribilis. The sequence goes on along the minus strand of NW_027362984.1, from coordinate 703,409 downwards.
ACCATTTTGTGAAGCTCTGTTCTCCACGTCTCTTCCACGGGGCGTTGATATTGTCTTTTTATCCACTGCGATCTCCACCACTCTTCCAAGGGGCATTGATAGTGTCTTTTTAATCCACTGCGAACTCCACCACTCTTCCAAGCGACATTGATATTGTCTTTTTAATCAACTGCGACCGCCACCTCTCTTTCAAGGAGCATTAAAACCGTCTTGTTAAGCTACTGTGACCTCCATGTCTCTTCCAAGGGGCGTTGATATTGTCTTTTTATTCCACTGCGACCTCCCCCACTCTTCCAAGGGGCATTGATATTGTCTTTTTAATCCACTGTAACCTCCACCACTCTTCCAAGGGGCACTGATATTGTCTTTTTATTCCACTGCGACCTCCACCTCTCTTTCAAGGGGCATTAAAACCAACTTGTTAAGCTACTCTGACCTCCAAGTCTCTTCCACGAGGCATTGATATTGTCTTTTTATTGCACTGCGACCTCCACCTCTCTTCCAAGGGGCATTAAAACCAACTTGTTAAGCTACTCTGCCCTCCATGTCCCTTCCAAGGGGCATTAAAACCGTCTGGTTAAACCACTCTGAACTCCACAGCTCTTCCAAGGGGCATTGATATTGACTTTTTATTCCACTGTAACCTCCACCACTCTTCCAAGGGGCATTGATTTTGTCTTTTTATTTCACTGCAACCTCCACCACTCTTCCAAGGGGCAATAAAAGTGTCTTGTTAAGCTACTGTGACCGCCACGTCCCTTCCATGGGGCATTGATATTGTCTTTTTATTCGACTGCGACCTCCACCACTCTTCCAAGGGGCATTGATATTGTCTTTTTAATCCACTGCGAACTCCACCACTCTTCCAAGGGGCATTAAAACCGTCTTGTTATGGTACTGTGACGTCGACTTCTCTTCCAAGGGGCATTAAAACCATCTGTATAAACCACTCTGAACTCCACAGCTCTTCCAAGGGGCATTTATATTGTCTTTTTATTCCACTCTATACTCCACCGCTCTTCCAAGGGGCATTGACATTGTCTTTTTATTCCACTGCGACCTCCACCACTCTTCCAAGGGGCATTAAAACCATATTGTTAAGCTACAGTGACCTCCACATCTCTTCCACAGGGCATTGATATTGTCTTTTTATTCCACTGCGACCTCCACCAATCTTCCAAGGCGCATTGATATTGTTTTTGTATACCACTGCGACCTCCACCACTCTTCCAAGGGGCATTAAAACCGTCTTGTTAAGTTACTGTTACCTCCACGTCTCTTCCACGGGGCATTGAAATTGTCTTTTTATTCCACTGTAACCTCCACCACTCGTCCAAGGGGCATTGATATTGTCTTTTTATTCCACTGCGACCTCCATCAGTCCTCCAAGAGGCATTAAAACAGTCTTGTTAAGCTACTGTGACCTCCACGTCTCTTCCACGGGGCATTGAAATTGTCTTTTTATTCCACTGTAACCTCCACCACTCTTCCAAGGGGCATTGATAATGTCTTTTTATTCCTCTGCGACCTGCACCACTCTCCCAAGGTGCATTAAAACCGACTTGTTAAGCTATTGTGACCTCCACATCTCTTCCACGGGGCATTGATATTGTCTTTTTATTTAACTGTAACCTCCACCACTGTTCAAAGGGACATTGATATTGTCTTTTTATTCCACTGTATCCTCCATTACTCTTCCAAGGGGCATTGGTATTGTCTTTTTATTCAGCTGTAACCTCCACCACTCTTCCAAGGGGCATTGATATTGTCTTTTTATTCCACTGCGACCTCCACCGCTCTTACAAGGGGCATTCATATTGTCTTTTTAATCCACTGCAACCTCCACCTCTCTTCTAAGGGCCATTAAAACCGTCTTGTTAAGCTACTGTCACCTCCACCTCACTTCCAAGGTGCATTAAAACCGTCAATGTAAACCGCTCTGAACTCCACAGCTCTTGCAAGGGGCATTGATATTGTCTTTTTATTCCAATGTAACCTCCAGCACTCTTCAAAGCGGCATTAATATTGTCTACTTAATCCACTGCGACCTCCACCACTCTTCCAAGGGGCATTAAAACCGTCTTGTTAAGCTACTGTCACCTCCACGTCCCTTCTAGGGGGCATTAAAACTGTCATTTTAAACAACTATGAAGTCCACAGCTCTTGCAAGGGGCATTGATATTGTCTTTTTATTCCAATGTAACCTCCAGCACTCTTCCAAGGGGCATTGATATTGTCTTTTTATTCCACTGTAACCTCCACCACTCTTCCAAGGGGCATTGATATTGTCTTTTTATTCCACTGGGACCTTCACCACTCTTCCAAGTGGCACTGATATTGTCTTTTTAATCCACTGCGACCTCCACCACTCTCCAAGGGGCATTAAAACCGTATTGTTAAGCTACTGTGACCTCCACATCTCTTCCAAGGTGCATTAAAACTGTCAATTTAAACCACTCTGAACTCCACAGCTCTTGCAAGAGGCATTGATATTGTCATTTTACTCCACTGTAACCTACAACACTCTTTCAAGGGGCATTGATATTGTCTTTTAATTCTACTACGACTTCCACCGCTATCCCAAGGTGCATTAAAAACATCTTGTTTAGCTACTGTACCGTCCATGTCTATTCCACGGGGCATTGTTACTGTCTTTTTATTCCACTGCGAACTCCACCACTTTTCCAAGGGGCATTAAAAATGTCTTTTTAAGCTACTGTGACCTCCACGTCACTTCCAATGCGCATTAAAACTGTCTGGTTTAACTACTCTGAACTCCACTGCTCTTCCAAGGGGCAGTGAGATTGTCTTTTTAATCCACTGTTATCTCCACCACTCTTCCAAGGGGCATTGATATTGTTTTTTTCTTCCACTGCGACCTCCACTACTCTTCCAAGGGTCATTGATATTGTCTTTTAATTCCACTGCGACCTCTACCACTCTTCTAAGGGGCATTTATATTGTCTTTTTAATCAACTGCGACCTCCACCACTCTTCCAAGGGCCATTAAAACCATGTTGCTAAGCTACCTTAACCTTCACGTCAATTCCACGGGGCATTAAAACCGTCAATTTAAACCACTCTGTACTCCACAGCTCTTGCAAGGGGCTTTGATATTGTCTTTTTATTCAATGTAACCTCCAGCACTCTTCCAAGGGGCATTGATATTGTCTTTTTATTCCACTGCAACTTCCACCTCTCTTCCAATAGGCATTAAAACCGTCTTGTTAAGCTGCTGTGACCTCCACGTTTCTTTCATGGGGCATTGATATTGTCTTTTTATTCCACTGTAACCTCCACCACTCTTCCAAGGGGCATTGATATTGTCTTGTTATTCCACTGGTACCTTCACCACTCTTCCAAGTGGCATTGATATTGTCTTTTTAATCCACTGCGACCTCCACCACTCTTCCAAGGGGCATTAAAACCGTATTGTTAAGCTTCTGTGACCTCCACGTCTCTTCCAAGTTGCATTAAAACCATCAATTTAAACCACTCTGAACTTCACAGCTCTTGCAAGAGGCATTGATATTGTCTTTTTATTCCAATGTAACCTCCAGCACTCTTCAAAGAGGCATTAATATTGTCTATTTAATCCACTGCGACCTCCACCACTCTTCCAAGGTGCATTAAAACCGTCTTGTTAAGCTACTGTCACCTCCACGTCCCTTCAAGGGGGCATTAAAACTATCAATTTAAACAACTCTGAACTCCACAGCTCTTGCAAGGGGCATTGATATTGTCTTTTTACTCCACTGTAACCTACAACACTCTTTCAAGGGGCATTGATATTGTCTTTTAATTCCAATACGACTTCCACCGCTCTCTCAAGGTGCATTAAAAACATCTTGTTTAGCTACTGTACCGTCCATGTCTATTCCACGGGGCATTGTTTCTGTCTTTTTATTCCACTGTATCCTCCACCACTCTTTCAAGGGGCATTGATATTGTCTTTTTATTCCACCGCGACTTCCGACTCTTTTCTAAGGGGCATTGATATTGTCTTTTTAATCCACTGCGACCTCCACCACTCTTCCAAGAGGCATTAAAACAGTCTTGTTAAGCAACTGTGACCTCCACATCTCTTCCAAGGGGCATTAAAACCGTGTGGTTAAACCACTCTGAACTCCACAGTTCTTCCAAGGGGCATTGATATTGTCTTTTTATTCCACTGAAACCTCCACCATTCTTCCAAGGGGTATTGATATTGTCTTTTTAATGCACTGCGACCTCCACCACTCTTCCAAGGGGAATAAAAACCGTCTTGTTAAGCTACTGTCACCTCCACGTCCCTTCCAAGGGGCATTAAAACCGTCAATTTAAAACACTCTGAACTCCACAGCTCTTGCAAGGGACATTGATATTGTCTTTATATTCCAATGTAACCTCCAGCACTCTTCCAAGTGGCATTCATAATGTCTTTTTAATCCACTGCGACCTCCACCACTCTTCAAGGGGCATTAAAACCATCTTGTTAAGCTACTGTCACCTCCACGTCCCTTCCAAGGGGCATTAAAACCGTCAATTTAAACCACTCTGAACTCCACAGCTCTTGCAAGGGGTATTGATATTGTCTTTTTATTCCAATGTAACCTCCATCACTCTTCCAAGGGGCATTGAGATTGTATTTTTTTTCCACTGTAACCTCCACCACTCTTCCAAGGGGCAATGATATTGTCTTTTTATTCCACTGGGACCTTCACCACTCTTCAAAGTGGCATTGATATTGTGTTTTTAATCCACTGCGACCTCCACCACTCTTCCAAGGGGTATTAAAACCGTATTGTTAAGCTACTGTGACCTCCACATCCCTTCCAAGGTGCATTAAAACCATCAATTTAAACCAATCTGAACTCCACAGCTCTTGCAAGAGGCATTGATATTGTCATTTTACTCCACTGTAACCTACAACACTCTTTCAAGGGGCATTGATATTGTCTTTTTATTCAACTACGACTTCCACCACTCTCCCAAGGTGCATTAAAAACATCTTGTTTAGCTACTATAATGTCCATGTCTATTCCACGGGGCATTGATACTGTCTTTTTATTCCACTGTATCCTCCACCACTCTTCCAAGGGGTATTGATATCGTCTTTTTATTCCACTGCGACTTCCACCTCTCTTCTAAGGGGCATTGATATTGTCTTTTTAATCCACTGCGAACTCCACCACTCTTCCAAGAGGCATTAAAACAGTCTTGTTAAGCTACTGTGACCTCCACGTCTCTTCCAAGGGGCCTTAAAACTGTCTGGTTAAACCACTCTGAAATCAACAGCTCTTCCAAGTGGCATTGATATTGTCTTTTTATTCCACTGCGACCTCCACCACTCTTCCAAGGGGCATTAAAACTGCCTTGTTAATCTACTGTGTCCTCCACATGTCTTCCACGGGGCATTGATATTGTCTTTTTAATCCACTGTGACCTCCACCACTTTTCCAAGGGGCATTAAAACCATCTTGTTAATCTACTGTGACCTCCACGTCTCTTCCAAGGGGCAAAAAAACTGTCTGGTTAAACTACTCTGAACTCCACAGCTCTTCCAAGGGGCATTGATATTGTCTTTTTTTTCCACTGCGACCTCCACCACTCTTCCAAGGGGCATTAAAACTGTCTTGTTAATTTACTGTGTCCTCCACATGTCTTCCAAGGGGCATTGGTATTGTCTTTTCATTCCACTCCACCCTCCACCACTCTTCCAAGGGGCATTGACATTGTCTTTTTATTCCACTGCGACCTCCATCATTCTTCCAAGGGGCATTGATATTGTCTTTTTATTCCACTGCCACCTCCACCACTCTTCCAAGGGGCATTGATATTGTCTTTTTAATTCACTGCGACCTCCACCACTTTTCCAAGGGGCATTAAAAACGTCTTTTTAAGCTACTGTGACCTCCACGTCACTTCCAATGGCCATTAAAACCGTTTTATTAAACCAATCTGAACTCCACAGCTCTTCCAAGGGGCATTGGTATTGTCTTTTTATTCCACTCTAACCTCCACCACTCTTCCAAGGGGCATTGACATTGTCTTTTTATTCCACTGCGACCTCCACCATTCTTCCAAGGGGCATTAGAACTGTCCTGTTAAGCTACAGTGACCTCCACATCTCTTCCACGGGGCATTGATATTGTCTTTAAATTCCACTGTAACTTCCACCACTCTACAAAGGGGCATTGATATTGTATTTTTATTCCAGTGTGACCTCCACCACTCTTCCAAAGGGCATTGATATTGTCTTTTTAATCCACTACGACCTCCACCACTCTTCCAAAGGGCATTAAAACCATCTTGTTAAGCTACTGTTACCTCCACGTCTCTTGCGAGGGGCATTAAAACCGTCTGGTTAAACCACTCTGAACTCCACAGCTCTTCCAAGGGGCATTGACATTGTCTTTTTATTCCACTGCGACCTCCATCATTCTTCCAAGGGGCATTGATATTGTCTTTTTATTCCACTGCCACCTCCACCACTCTTCCAAGGCGCATTGATATTGTCTTTTTAATCCACTGCGACCTTCACCACTTTTCCAAGGGGCATTAAAAACGTCTTTTTAAGCTACTGTGACCTCCACGTCACTTCCAATGGCCATTAAAACCGTTTTATTAAACCACTCTGAACTCCACAGCTCTTCCAAGGGGCATTGGTATTGTCTTTTTATTCCACTCTAACATCCACCACTCTTCCAAAGGGCATTGACATTGTCTTTTTATTCCACTGCGACCTCCACCATTCTTCCAAGGGGCATTAAAACTGTCCTGTTAAGCTACAATGACCTCCACATCTCTTCCACGGGGCATTGATATTGTCTTTAAATTCCACTGTAACCTCCACCACTCTACAAAGGGGCATTGATATTGTATTTTTATTCCAGGGCGACCTCCACCACTCTTCCAAAGGGCATTGATATTGTCTTTTTAATCCACTACGACCTCCACCACTCTTCCAAAGGGCATTAAAACCATCTTGTTAAGCTACTGTTACCTCCACGTCTCTTCCGAGGAGCATTAAAACCGTCTGGTTAAACCACTCTGAACTCCACAGCTCTTCCAAGGGGCATTGATATTGTCTTTTTATTCCACTGTAACCTCCACCACTCTTCCAAGGGGCATTGATTTTGTCTTTTTATGCCACTGCGACCTCCACCACTCTTCCTCGGGGCATTGATATTGTCTTTTTAATCCACTGCAAGCTCCACCACTCTTCCATGTGGCATTAAAACCGTCTTGTTAAGCTACTGCGACCTCCACGTCACTTCCATGGGGCATTAAAACCGTATGGTTAAACCAATCTGAACTCCACAGATCTTCCAAGGGGCATTGATATTGTCTTTTTATTCCACTGTATTCTCCACCACTCTTCCAAGGGGCATTGATATTGACTTTTTAATTCACTGCGACCTCCACCACTCTTCCAAGGGGTATTAAAACCATCTTGTTAAGCTACTGTGACCTCCATGTTTCTTCCACAGGGCACTGATATTGTCTTTTTATTCCACTTCGACCTCCACCACTCTTCCAAGGGGCATTAAAAAATTCTTGTTAATCTACTGTGACCTCCAAGTCTCTTCCAAGGGGCATTAAAACCGTCAATTTAAACGACTCTCAGCTCCACAGCTCTTGCAAGGGTTTTGATATTGTTTTTTATTCCACTGTAACCTCCAGCACTTTTCCAAGGGGCATTGATATTGTCTTTTTATTCCACTGAGACTTTCACCTCTCTTCAAAGGGATATTAAAACCGTCTTGTTAAGCTTCTGTGACATCCACGTCTTTTTCACGGGGCATTGATATTGTCTTTTTATTCCACTGTAATCTCCACCACTCTTCCAAGGGGCATTGTATTGTCTTTTTATTCCACTGCCACCTCCACCACTCTTCCAAGGGGCATTGATATTGTCTTTTTAATCCACTGCGAACTCCACCACTTTTCCAAGGGGCATTAAAAATGTCTTTTTAAGCTACTGTGACCTCCACGTCACTTCCATTGGGCATTAAAACTGTCTGGTTTAACTACTCTGAACTCCACTGCTCTTCCAAGGGGCATTGAGATTGTCTTTTTAATCCACTGTTATCTCCACCACTCTTTTTATTCCACTGGGACCTTCACCACTCTTCCAAGTGGCACTGATATTGTCTATTTAATCCACTGCGACCTCCACCACTCTTCCAAGGGGCATTAAAACCGTCTTGTTAAGCTACTGTCACCTCCACGTCCCTTCAAGGGGGCATTAAAACTATCAATTTAAACAACTCTGAACTCCACAGCTCTTGCAAGGGGCATTGATATTGTCTTTTTACTCCACTGTAACCTACAACACTCTTTCAAGGGGCATTGATATTGTCTTTTAATTCCAATACGACTTCCACCGCTCTCTCAAGGTGCATTAAAAACATCTTGTTTAGCTACTGTACCGTCCATGTCTATTCCACGGGGCATTGTTTCTGTCTTTTTATTCCACTGTATCCTCCACCACTCTTTCAAGGGGCATTGATATTGTCTTTTTATTCCACCGCGACTTCCGACTCTTTTCTAAGGGGCATTGATATTGTCTTTTTAATCCACTGCGACCTCCACCACTCTTCCAAGAGGCATTAAAACAGTCTTGTTAAGCAACTGTGACCTCCACATCTCTTCCAAGGGGCATTAAAACCGTGTGGTTAAACCACTCTGAACTCCACAGTTCTTCCAAGGGGCATTGATATTGTCTTTTTATTCCACTGAAACCTCCACCATTCTTCCAAGGGGTATTGATATTGTCTTTTTAATGCACTGCGACCTCCACCACTCTTCCAAGGGGAATAAAAACCGTCTTGTTAAGCTACTGTCACCTCCACGTCCCTTCCAAGGGGCATTAAAACCGTCAATTTAAAACACTCTGAACTCCACAGCTCTTGCAAGGGACATTGATATTGTCTTTTTATTCCAATGTAACCTCCAGCACTCTTCCAAATGGCATTCATAATGTCTTTTTAATCCACTGCGACCTCCACCACTCTTCAAGGGGCATTAAAACCATCTTGTTAAGCTACTGTCACCTCCACGTCCCTTCCAAGGGGCATTAAAACCGTCAATTTAAACCACTCTGAACTCCACAGCTCTTGCAAGGGGTATTGATATTGTCTTTTTATTCCAATGTAACCTCCAGCACTCTTCCAAGGGGCATTGAGATTGTATTTTTTTTCCACTGTAACCTCCACCACTCTTCCAAGGGGCAATGATATTGTCTTTTTATTCCACTGGGACCTTCACCACTCTTCAAAGTGGCATTGATATTGTGTTTTTAATCCACTGCGACCTCCACCACTCTTCCAAGGGGTATTAAAACCGTATTGTTAAGCTACTGTGACCTCCACATCCCTTCCAAGGTGCATTAAAACCATCAATTTAAACCAATCTGAACTCCACAGCTCTTGCAAGAGGCATTGATATTGTCATTTTACTCCACTGTAACCTACAACACTCTTTCATGGGGCATTGATATTGTCTTTTTATTCAACTACGACTTCCACCACTCTCCCAAGGTGCATTAAAAACATCTTGTTTAGCTACTATAATGTCCATGTCTATTCCACGGGGCATTGATACTGTCTTTTTATTCCACTGTATCCTCCACCACTCTTCCAAGGGGTATTGATATCGTCTTTTTATTCCACTGCGACTTCCACCTCTCTTCTAAGGGGCATTGATATTGTCTTTTTAATCCACTGCGAACTCCACCACTCTTCCAAGAGGCATTAAAACAGTCTTGTTAAGCTACTGTGACCTCCACGTCTCTTCCAAGGGGCCTTAAAACTGTCTGGTTAAACCACTCTGAAATCAACAGCTCTTCCAAGTGGCATTGATATTGTCTTTTTATTCCACTGCGACCTCCACCACTCTTCCAAGGGGCATTAAAACTGCCTTGTTAATCTACTGTGTCCTCCACATGTCTTCCACGGGGCATTGATATTGTCTTTTTAATCCACTGTGACCTCCACCACTTTTCCAAGGGGCATTAAAACCATCTTGTTAATCTACTGTGACCTCCACGTCTCTTCCAAGGGGCAAAAAAACTGTCTGGTTAAACTACTCTGAACTCCACAGCTCTTCCAAGGGGCATTGATATTGTCTTTTTTTTCCACTGCGACCTCCACCACTCTTCCAAGGGGCATTAAAACTGTCTTGTTAATTTACTGTGTCCTCCACATGTCTTCCAAGGGGCATTGGTATTGTCTTTTCATTCCACTCCACCCTCCACCACTCTTCCAAGGGGCATTGACATTGTCTTTTTATTCCACTGCGACCTCCATCATTCTTCCAAGGGGCATTGATATTGTCTTTTTATTCCACTGCCACCTCCACCACTCTTCCAAGGGGCATTGATATTGTCTTTTTAATTCACTGCGACCTCCACCACTTTTCCAAGGGGCATTAAAAACGTCTTTTTAAGCTACTGTGACCTCCACGTCACTTCCAATGGCCATTAAAACCGTTTTATTAAACCAATCTGAACTCCACAGCTCTTCCAAGGGGCATTGGTATTGTCTTTTTATTCCACTCTAACCTCCACCACTCTTCCAAGGGGCATTGACATTGTCTTTTTATTCCACTGCGACCTCCACCATTCTTCCAAGGGGCATTAGAACTGTCCTGTTAAGCTACAGTGACCTCCACATCTCTTCCACGGGGCATTGATATTGTCTTTAAATTCCACTGTAACTTCCACCACTCTACAAAGGGGCATTGATATTGTATTTTTATTCCAGTGTGACCTCCACCACTCTTCCAAAGGGCATTGATATTGTCTTTTTAATCCACTACGACCTCCACCACTCTTCCAAAGGGCATTAAAACCATCTTGTTAAGCTACTGTTACCTCCACGTCTCTTGCGAGGGGCATTAAAACCGTCTGGTTAAACCACTCTGAACTCCACAGCTCTTCCAAGGGGCATTGACATTGTCTTTTTATTCCACTGCGACCTCCATCATTCTTCCAAGGGGCATTGATATTGTCTTTTTATTCCACTGCCACCTCCACCACTCTTCCAAGGCGCATTGATATTGTCTTTTTAATCCACTGCGACCTTCACCACTTTTCCAAGGGGCATTAAAAACGTCTTTTTAAGCTACTGTGACCTCCACGTCACTTCCAATGGCCATTAAAACCGTTTTATTAAACCACTCTGAACTCCACAGCTCTTCCAAGAGGCATTGGTATTGTCTTTTTATTCCACTCTAACATCCACCACTCTTCCAAAGGGCATTGACATTGTCTTTTTATTCCACTGCGACCTCCACCATTCTTCCAAGGGGCATTAAAACTGTCCTGTTAAGCTACAATGACCTCCACATCTCTTCCACGGGGCATTGATATTGTCTTTAAATTCCACTGTAACCTCCACCACTCTACAAAGGGGCATTGATATTGTATTTTTATTCCAGGGCGACCTCCACCACTCTTCCAAAGGGCATTGATATTGTCTTTTTAATCCACTACGACCTCCACCACTCTTCCAAAGGGCATTAAAACCATCTTGTTAAGCTACTGTTACCTCCACGTCTCTTCCGAGGAGCATTAAAACCGTCTGGTTAAACCACTCTGAACTCCACAGCTCTTCCAAGGGGCATTGATATTGTCTTTTTATTCCACTGTAACCTCCACCACTCTTCCAAGGGGCATTGATTTTGTCTTTTTATGCCACTGCGACCTCCACCACTCTTCCTCGGGGCATTGATATTGTCTTTTTAATCCACTGCAAGCTCCACCACTCTTCCATGTGGCATTAAAACCGTCTTGTTAAGCTACTGCGACCTCCACGTCACTTCCATGGGGCATTAAAACCGTATGGTTAAACCAATCTGAACTCCACAGATCTTCCAAGGGGCATTGATATTGTCTTTTTATTCCACTGTATTCTCCACCACTCTTCCAAGGGGCATTGATATTGACTTTTTAATTCACTGCGACCTCCACCACTCTTCCAAGGGGTATTAAAACCATCTTGTTAAGCTACTGTGACCTCCATGTCTCTTCCACAGGGCACTGATATTGTCTTTTTATTCCACTTCGACCTCCACCACTCTTCCAAGGGGCATTAAAAAATTCTTGTTAATCTACTGTGACCTCCAAGTCTCTTCCAAGGGGCATTAAAACCGTCAATTTAAACGACTCTCAGCTCCACAGCTCTTGCAAGGGTTTTGATATTGTTTTTTATTCCACTGTAACCTCCAGCACTTTTCCAAGGGGCATTGATATTGTCTTTTTATTCCACTGAGACTTTCACCTCTCTTCAAAGGGATATTAAAACCGTCTTGTTAAGCTTCTGTGACATCCACGTCTTTTTCACGGGGCATTGATATTGTCTTTTTATTCCACTGTAATCTCCACCACTCTTCCAAGGGGCATTGTATTGTCTTTTTATTCCACTGCCACCTCCACCACTCTTCCAAGGGGCATTGATATTGTCTTTTTAATCCACTGCGAACTCCACCACTTTTCCAAGGGGCATTAAAAATGTCTTTTTAAGCTACTGTGACCTCCACGTCACTTCCATTGGGCATTAAAACTGTCTGGTTTAACTACTCTGAACTCCACTGCTCTTCCAAGGGGCATTGAGATTGTCTTTTTAATCCACTGTTATCTCCACCACTCTTCCAAGGGGCATTGATATTGTTTTTTTCTTCCACTGCGACCTCCACTTCTCTTCCAAGGGTCATTGATATTGTCTTTTAATTCCACTTCGACCTCTACCACTCTTCTAAGGGGCATTTATATTGTCTTTTTAATCAACTGCGACCTCCACCACTCTTCCAAGGGCCATTAAAACCGTGTTGCTAAGCTACCTTGACCTCCACGTCAATTCCACGGGGCATTAAAACCGTCAATTGAAACCACTCTGAACTCCACAGCTCTTGCAAGGGGCATTGATATTGTCTTTTTATTCCAATGTTACCTCCAGCACTCTTCCAAGGGGCATTGATATTGTCTTTTTATTCCACTGCAACTTCCACCGCTCTTCCAAGGGGCATTAAAACCGTCTTGTTAAGCTACTGTGACCTCCACGTTTCTTTCACGGGGCATTGATATTGTTTTTTTATTCCACTGTAACCTCCACCACTCTTCCAAGGGGCATTGATATTGTCTTTTTATTCCACTGGGACCTTCACCACTCTTCCAAGTGGCATTGATATTGTCTTTTTAATCCACTGCGACCTCCACCACTTTTCCAAGGGGCATTAAAACCGTATTGTTAAGCTACTGTGACCTCCACGTCTCTTCCAAGGTGCATTAAAACCGTCAATTTAAACCACTCTGAACTTCACAGCTCTTGCAAGAGGCATTGATATTGTCTTTGTATTCCACTGTAACCTACAGCACTCTTTCAAGGGGCATTGATATTGACTTTTCATTCCACAGCGACCACTACCACTCTTCCAAGTGGCATTGATATTGTCTTTTTAATCAACTGCAACCTCCACCTTTCTTCCAAGGGGCATTAAAACCGTCTTGTTAAGCTACTGTGACCTCCACCTCTCTTCCAAGCGGCATTGATTTTGTCTTTTTAATCCACTGTGACCTCCACGTCTCTTCCAAGTGGCTTAAAACCGTCAATTTAAACCACTCTGAACTCTACAGCTCTACCAAGGAGCATTGGTATTGTCCTTTTATTCCACTCTAACCTCCACCACTCTTCCAAGGGGCATTGACATTGTCTTTTTATTCCACTGCGACCTACAACACTCTTCCAAGCGGCATTAAGACCATCTTGTTAAGCTACAGTGACCTCCACAACTCTTCCACGGTGCATTGATATTGTCTTTTATTCTACGGTAACCTCCACCACTCTTCCAAGGGGCATTGATTTTGTCTTTTTATTCCAATGCGACCTCCACCACTCTTCCAAGGGGCATTGATATTGTCTTTTTAATCCACTGCGACCTCCACCACTCTTCCAAGGGGCATTAAACCAGTCTTGTTAAGCTACTGTGACATCGAAGTCTCTTCCAAGGGGCATTAAAACCATCTGGTTAAAACATTTTGAACTCCACAGCTCTTCCAAGGGGCATTTGTATTGTCTTTTTATTCCACTGCGACCACCACTACTCTTCCAAGCGGCATTAAGACCATCTTGTTAAGCTACAGTGACCTCCACAACTCTTCCACGGGTCATTGATATTGTCTTTTACTCCACTGTAACCTCCACCACTCTTCCAAGGGGCATTGATATTGTCATTTTATTCCACTGCGACCTCCACCACTCTTCCAAAGGGCATTGATATTGTCTTTTTAATCAACTGCGACCTCCACCACTCTTCCAAGGGGCATTAAAACCGTCTTGTTAAGCTACTGTCACGTCCATGTCTATTCCACCGGGCATTGATATTGTCTTTTTATACCACTGTAACCTCCACCACTCTTCCAAGGGGCATTGATCTTGTCTTTTTATTCCACTGCGACTTCTGCCTCTCTTCTAACGGGCATTTATATTGTCTTTTAAATCCACTGCGACCTCGACTACTCTTCCAAGAGCATTAAAACAGACGTGTTAAGCTACTGTGACCTCCACGTCTCTTCCAAGGGGCATTAAAATTGTCTGGTTAAAACACTCTGAACGCCACAGCTCTTCCAAGGGGCATTGATATTGTCTTATTTTTCCTCTGTAACCTCCAAAACTCTTCCAAGGGGCATTGATTTTGTCTTTTTATTCCACAGTGAACTTAAACACTCTTCCAATGGGCATTGATATTGTCTTTTTATTCCACTGTAACCTCCACCACTCTTCCAAGGGGCATTGATCTTGTCTTTTTATTCCACTGCGACTTCTACCTTTCTTCTAAGGGGCATTTATATTGTCTTTTAAATCCACTGCGACCTCCACTACTCTTCCAAGGGGCATTAAAAATGTCTTGTTAAGCTACTGTGACCTCCATGTCTCTTCCAAGGGGCATTAAAAGCGTCTGGTTAAACCAATCTGAACTCCACAGCTCTTCCGAGGGGCATTGTTATTGTCTTCTTATTCCACTGTAACCTCCACCACTCTTCCAAGGGGCATTCATATTGTCTTTTTAATCCACTTCGACCTCCACCACTCTTCCAAGTGGCATTAAAATGGTCTTGTTTAGCTACTGTGACATCGAAGTCTCTTCCAAGGGGCATTAAAATCATCTGGTTAAACCACTCTGAACTCCACAGCTCTTCCAAGGGGCATTTGTATTGTCTTTTTATTCCACTCTAACCTCCACCACTCTTCCAAGGGGCATTCACGTTGTCTTTTTATTCTACTGCGACCTCCACCACTCTTCCAAGGGGCATTGATATTGTTTTTTAGTCCACTGCGAACTCCACCCCAATCCAAAAGGCATTAAAACCATCTTGTTAAGCTACTGTGACCTCCACGTGTCTTCGAAGGGGCATTGATATTGTCTTTTTATTCAACTGTAACCTCCACCAATCTTCCAAGGGGCATTTATATTGTTTTTTTACTCCACTGCAACCTCCACCACTCTTCCAAGGAGCATTAATATTGTCTTTTTAACCCACTGCGACCTCCACCACTCTACCAGGGGGCAATAAAACCGTCTTGATAAGTTACTGTGACCACTACGTCTCTTCCAAGGGGTGTTAAAACCGTCTGGTTATTCCACTCTGAACTCCACAGCTCTTCTAAGGGGCATTATTATTGTCTTTTTATTCCACTGTAACCTCCACCACTCTTCCAAGGGGCATTGATATTGTCTTCTTATTACACTGAGACCTTCACCAGTCCTCCAAGGGGCATTAAAACCATCTTGTTAAGCTACTGTGACCTCCACATCTCTTCCACGGGGCATTGGTATTTTCTTTTAATTCCACTGTAACATCCACCACTCGTCCAAGGGGCATTGATATTGTCTTTTTATTCCACTGCGACCTACACCACTCTTCCAAGGGGCATTGATATTGTCTTTTTAATCCACTGTGACCTCCACCACTCTTCCAAGGGGCATTAAAACCGTCTTGCTAAACTACTGTGACCTCAACGTCTCTTCCACGGGCCATTGATATTGTCTTTCTATTCCACTGAAACCTCCACCACTCATCCAAGGGGAATTGATATTGTCTTTTTATTCCAATTTAAACTCCTCCACTCTTCCAAGGGGCATTGATATTGTCTTTTTATTCCACGGTAATGTCCACCCCACTTTCAAGGGTCACTGATATTGTCTTTTTATTCCACTGCGACCTCCAACACTCTTCCAATGGCCATTGATATTCTCTTTTAAATCCACTGTGACCTCCACCACTCTTCCAAGGGGCATTAAAACAGTCTTGTTAAGCTACTGTAGAAAGAAGAAAATCCCGGCACTCACGTGTTGATAATCAGTTGATTTATTCCACAACTCACACAAAACGTTTCAGCCTGTCCAAGGCTTTTTTCAATTGTGGTTAAATACATTCAGTCAAAATATTTATAAACAAATCCCCGGAAATGACACAATTCTCAACAACATAGAAAAAGAGTAAACCAATAAAAAAATTATATATATATAACAGAATTTACAATAACATACAAAAAATTAAACAATAATAAACTCAAGTTACACAAAGAAAATGGACAAGTGAATTCATATATTTTAAATAATCCCCAATTATACAAAAACCACATACATCATAGATTGTGAAATTTATTGTATACATATACCATATTATATCTTTATTTCTCCACATTTAACTAAAAATATATAGCATTTCATAATTTTTCCAGAAAAAATCCTTAATGTATTTAAGATTTTTTAATATTTCCCATGGAATCAAATATATCAATGACAATTAGATTCATATATATAAATAATCTCCAACCAAATATGAAAACATAGATCCCAAAGCATAGATTCCATTTCATAGATATCAAAGATATTACCCTCTAAATTTCTCAATGTTCCTTTTATTAGACACATTCAACATTATATCATTTTTCTGGAAAAAAAAATTTCTTAATATTTCTAGATTTTTTTCACAAAGATTTTTTATAATACTGTTTATTACATTTGTGTATATAATTGGTTCCTCATGAACAACCTGCAACAAGTGACCAAATCTATCTTTTATTCTCTTGCCCTTTATAATTCTACTAATAAATACTTTATAAAGAGATCAGTAAACTATCATATTCCCATAGATCCCAATTCACATAGTAGAAAAAATTCATATTAATTCTATATTACTTTATATCTCATTATAAAATGTTACTACATATAGAGCTACCACTGAAGGAACAATCACAGACATACGGGAATAGAGAACATCTATGTCCTAAGTAATCCTCACCTCCCCCAGATCGTTTATCTGAGATAAGAGTGACTTTTAAATTCATCCTTTGTTATCCTCTATCCCCTAAATTAGACCTTATTTATTTCGTTAGATGTGACAATATAATTAATTGTCCACCCCTGATTCCTAGAAATACATAGAAAAAGCCGTCCGGCTTACATCATATCTCCACATTCAATCTTATTTAACCCAACAAAATATGGCAAGTACAATATGCATCCCATTTGTTTCTATGCAGATACTTCAGGATTTCATCGCATCTGAGATGTCTAAAAAGAAAAATAGGATGTATATATTACTCATTGTCCTAATCACATAATACCACTAACATCATATTCTCGATTCAGACCATTTGGATATAAAGTTCCCAGAGTATAAATCCAAAAGGCTTCTCTACGTAAGAGGATTTTTTTGATACTGCCCCCTCTTCTAGGTGTATCTATTTGTTCTAACACCTGATATTTCAATTGGGCTATTGAATGTCCTTTTTCCTTAAAATGTAATGGAAGGGGAAGCGAAGTATCTCCACACCTGATAGTGGATTTATGTTTATTAATCCGTGTTCCTACTGACTGCATTGTTTCTCCAATATATGAAAAACCACACGGACATTTTATCTGATAAACCACATTTGTAGATTTACACGTATAAAAGCCCTTAATATTAAATCTTTTACCTGTCCTAGGATGACTAAAATATTCCCCCTTAATTACGTTACTACATTGAGCACAATTCAGACAGGGGTATGTTCCTTTATTTTTAGTTGTAAGAAAAGTTTGTCTTGGAGTTATTGCATCACTCCCAACATCCGCCCGTATTAGTTTATCCTTCACATTGGGCAATCTCTTGTTACAGATAAGGGGAGGTATATTAAATTCCCTTACATTCGGATATGCCTGCCCTAGAATATACCAATATTTTTTTATAATCTGATCTATTTTTAAATTAACTGGATGATATTCTCTCACAAAGCATATACGTGATTCATCCCTTCTACGTGTTTTTTCATCAGTAAACACCTCTCTCAATGCCCCATCTAAAATACATTGAGGATAGTCTCTCAATCTAAAATTTTCACACATTTCCTCAATTCTTTTAGAACAGATAGAGGGGTTGGTAACAATCCTAGTCACTCGCTGAAACTGTGATTTAGGGATTGCCTTTTTAACAGAATATGGGTGTGCACTCCTAAAATGTAAGATACTATTCCTGTCCGTATCTTTTTTATATAAATCTGTCTCAAAGTCCCCTTTCTCATTCCTCATTACCATAGTGTCCAAAAAATTAATCCTCTCAGTGCTCAATGAAATGGTAAATTTTAATTCACTCCATACACTATTCAAATCATCATAAAATGTCATTAGGGTTTCTTGTGGCCCCTCCCATACGCAAAATATGTCATCTATGAACCTAAACCAGGCTTTCCCATGTATCTTAAATAGAGGATGTTCATAGACATAATGTTCCTCAAAAAATGACATATATGTATTTGCGTATGCGGGGGCCACATTCGCACCCATTGCCGATCCCCTCTTCTGTTTGTAATAGACATCTTGGAATAAAAAGTAGTTCTCATACAAAACCACTCTTAGTAACTCCATCACTATATCTCTTTGTACCCCTGGAAATTCATTAATCTCAAGAAGCCACCTCACTGCGTTTAATCCTTTTTCATGTTCTATTGATGTGTATAAACTTGTAACATCTATTGTGGCAATAATGGTATCTGCAGATATATTATGAATGGTTTTAATTTTTTTCAAAAAATCTCCTGTATCTAATAAAAAAGATTTATTTTTCTTTACCAGAGGGGTCAAAATGTGTTCCAATACTATAGACAGAGGGGATAATACTGACTCTGTGGACGCCACAATTGGTCTGCCTGGAGGATCAATTAAAGTTTTATGCACTTTCGGTAATATGTAAAACACTGGGGTGATAGGATCATCTTTAATCAAGAAATCAGCCAACTTTGAATCAATATTACCCCCTAATTTATATCTATCTATCATTATCTCAATTTTCCTTTGTATATCTTTCAATGGGTTCCCTTTTAATGGTTGATAAGTTGTAGAATCTGATAATTGTCTCATTATCTCCCCAATATATCTCTCCCTATCCATTATTACAATTGATCCCCCTTTGTCAGCGGGCTTTATCTCTATTGTCTTATCATCCTGTAAAAGTTTAAGGGCTTCCCTTTCTTTCATGGTTAAATTACTACTATAAGAAAAACCTCCTAGTTGTGTCCAATTCAATAGAGATTCAATCTCTCTCGTAACAAAGCTAATATATGTTTCTGTCGGGTGATAAATCTTAGGTGGCGAAAAACTACTCTTAATCCTCAAATTTAAATCTGCTAACTTCAAACAGTCCTCTTTATCTACAATAGATCTAACTGGTGCCGGTGATGGTACAGTGGAAAAATGTGTTTTTAATCTTACATTTCTAAAGAAACGATTTAAGTCCAGATCTAATTGAAAACCATTAAGTTTAGACATAACACCAAAAGATAAACCTTTCTGTAGCAGTTCTATTTGTGATGGTTGTAAAGTCTTAGAGGAAATATTAATAACTAGCATGTCCTTAGTACCTGCGACCTTGTTGTCATTGCTGGAGTAGTTCCTCCTGTGATGCCGACCGGCTCTCCTCGATTTCTTCTGAAATGTCGTCCTCTTCCTCTCCTGAAAAAAGGACGTTGTAGATTCCAAGATCCTGAAATATCACTCCCAGAATCCGAAGAATACTGACTGCTGTGGAAAAAAGTTCTGGAGTATTTTTCATAACCAAAAGCCGGGTCCCGCCACTTATAAACCTTATTCATAAGATAATCCTCTGTGTCTCTAGCAAATTTTCGGCGTTTTCTTTCCTGTAAATCCTTACGAAAATTGTCCATGGAAACATTCAGAGAGTCTTTCAGGGCAGTCAATTCATCCACTTTTAGGCAAGTACTCAATTGAGTCTCAATATTATTGATTTCAGTCCCCAAATCAGTAATAGCTTTTTGTAATCTGTCAATTGTCAGGAGAATTAAATCCAGTGAGCACTTATTTATAATCTGTTCAAATCCGTCACAAAAAGCCAGATCATCTGAGAAAAGAGTTGGACGTAGGTGCACTCTCAACCCTCGTGGTATTCGTTTCTCCTTGTAGTTTTCAGTTAATGTTGCTGCATGGAGTTCATAAGAAACCAGCCTCTTCATCTCCTTTTCCAGATCTCGTCTTTTAAATTCACTTGTAGGAATCTTAAGAAATTCTGTCGATATTGTGGATAACGAAATAATCTTTGCAGCCTCCTCTTCATTAAAGGTTTTGCTTACCGCTGCCATCAGAAAAGACGTGTGCTCGTACTTCAAACAGTCAGTATCAAAAAGGAATAGTCGGCACTCCGTCTAGCTAAGGTGGTGCACGTGGAAAACAATGTCAGTAGAAAGAAGAAAATCCCGGCACTCACGTGTTGATAATCAGTTGATTTATTCCACAACTCACACAAAACGTTTCAGCCTGTCCAAGGCTTTTTTCAATTGTGGTTAAATACATTCAGTCAAAATATTTATAAACAAATCCCCGGAAATGACACAATTCTCAACAACATAGAAAAAGAGTAAACCAATAAAAAAATTATATATATATAACAGAATTTACAATAACATACAAAAAATTAAACAATAATAAACTCAAGTTACACAATGAAAAAGGACAAGTGAATTCATATATTTTAAATAATCCCCAATTATACAAAAACCACATACATCATAGATTGTGAAATTTATTGTATACATATACCATATTATATCTTTATTTCTCCACATTTAACTAAAAATATATAGCATTTCATAATTTTTCCAGAAAAAATCCTTAATGTATTTAAGATTTTTTAATATTTCCCATGGAATCAAATATATCAATGACAATTAGATTCATATATATAAATAATCTCCAACCAAATATGAAAACATAGATCCCAAAGCATAGATTCCATTTCATAGATATCAAAGATATTACCCTCTAAATTTCTCAATGTTCCTTTTATTAGACACATTCAACATTATATCATTTTTCTGGAAAAAAAAATTTCTTAATATTTCTAGATTTTTTTCACAAAGATTTTTTATAATACTGTTTATTACATTTGTGTATATAATTGGTTCCTCATGAACAACCTGCAACAAGTGACCAAATCTATCTTTTATTCTCTTGCCCTTTATAATTCTACTAATAAATACTTTATAAAGAGATCAGTAAACTATCATATTCCCATAGATCCCAATTCACATAGTAGAAAAAATTCATATTAATTCTATATTACTTTATATCTCATTATAAAATGTTACTACATATAGAGCTACCACTGAAGGAACAATCACAGACATACGGGAATAGAGAACATCTATGTCCTAAGTAATCCTCACCTCCCCCAGATCGTTTATCTGAGATAAGAGTGACTTTTAAATTCATCCTTTGTTATCCTCTATCCCCTAAATTAGACCTTATTTATTTCGTTAGATGTGACAATATAATTAATTGTCCACCCCTGATTCCTAGAAATACATAGAAAAAGCCGTCCGGCTTACATCATATCTCCACATTCAATCTTATTTAACCCAACAAAATATGGCAAGTACAATATGCATCCCATTTGTTTCTATGCAGATACTTCAGGATTTCATCGCATCTGAGATGTCTAAAAAGAAAAATAGGATGTATATATTACTCATTGTCCTAATCACATAATACCACTAACATCATATTCTCGATTCAGACCATTTGGATATAAAGTTCCCAGAGTATAAATCCAAAAGGCTTCTCTACGTAAGAGGATTTACGTAGTGGTATTATGTGATTAGGACAATGAGTAATATATACATCCTATTTTTCTTTTTAGACATCTCAGATGCGATGAATTGACTGCCCTGAAAGACTCTCTGAATGTTTCCATGGACAATTTTCGTAAGGATTTACAGGAAAGAAAACGCCGAAAATTTGCTAGAGACACAGAGGATTATCTTATGAATAAGGTTTATAAGTGGCGGGACCCGGCTTTTGGTTATGAAAAATACTCCAGAACTTTTTTCCGCAGCAGTCAGTATTCTTCGGATTCTGGGAGTGATATTTCAGGATCTTGGAATCTACTCCAGCAATGACAACAAGGTCGCAGGTACTAAGGACATGCTAGTTATTAATATTTCCTCTAAGACTTTACAACCATCACAAATAGAACTGCTACAGAAAGGTTTATCTTTTGGTGTTATGTCTAAACTTAATGGTTTTCAATTAGATCTGGACTTAAATCGTTTCTTTAGAAATGTAAGATTAAAAACACATTTTTCCACTGTACCATCACCGGCACCAGTTAGATCTATTGTAGATAAAGAGGACTGTTTGAAGTTAGCAGATTTAAATTTGAGGATTAAGAGTAGTTTTTCGCCACCTAAGATTTATCACCCGACAGAAACATATATTAGCTTTGTTACGAGAGAGATTGAATCTCTATTGAATCGGACACAACTAGGAGGTTTTTCTTATAGTAGTAATTTAACCATGAAAGAAAGGGAAGCCCTTAAACTTTTACAGGATGATAAGACAATAGAGATAAAGCCCGCTGACAAAGGGGGATCAATTGTAATAATGGATAGGGAGAGATATATTGGGGAGATAATGAGACAATTATCAGATTCTACAACTTATCAACCATTAAAAGGGAACCCATTGAAAGATATACAAAGGAAAATTGAGATAATGATAGATAGATATAAATTAGGGGGTAATATTGATTCAAAGTTGGCTGATTTCTTGATTAAAGATGATCCTATCACCCCAGTGTTTTACATATTACCGAAAGTGCATAAAACTTTAATTGATCCTCCAGGCAGACCAATTGTGGCGTCCACAGAGTCAGTATTATCCCCTCTGTCTATAGTATTGGAACACATTTTGACCCCTCTGGTAAAGAAAAATAAATCTTTTTTATTAGATACAGGAGATTTTTTGAAAAAAATTAAAACCATTCATAATATATCTGCAGATACCATTATTGCCACAATAGATGTTACAAGTTTATACACATCAATAGAACATGAAAAAGGATTAAACGCAGTGAGGTGGCTTCTTGAGATTAATGAATTTCCAGGGGTACAAAGAGATATAGTGATGGAGTTACTAAGAGTGGTTTTGTATGAGAACTACTTTTTATTCCAAGATGTCTATTACAAACAGAAGAGGGGATCGGCAATGGGTGCGAATGTGGCCCCCCCATACGCAAATACATATATGTCATTTTTTGAGGAACATTATGTCTATGAACATCCTCTATTTAAGATACATGGGAAAGCCTGGTTTAGGTTCATAGATGACATATTTTGCGTATGGGAGGGGCCACAAGAAACCCTAATGACATTTTATGATGATTTGAATAGTGTATGGAGTGAATTAAAATTTACCATTTCATTGAGCACTGAGAGGATTAATTTTTTGGACACTATGGTAATGAGGAATGAGAAAGGGGACTTTGAGACAGATTTATATAAAAAAGATACGGACAGGAATAGTATCTTACATTTTAGGAGTGCACACCCATATTCTGTTAAAAAGGCAATCCCTAAATCACAGTTTCAGCGAGTGACTAGGATTGTTACCAACCCCTCTATCTGTTCTAAAAGAATTGAGGAAATGTGTGAAAATTTTAGATTGAGAGACTATCCTCAATGTATTTTAGATGGGGCATTGAGAGAGGTGTTTACTGATGAAAAAACACGTAGAAGGGATGAATCACGTATATGCTTTGTGAGAGAATATCATCCAGTTAATTTAAAAATAGATCAGATTATAAAAAAATATTGGTATATTCTAGGGCAGGCATATCCGAATGTAAGGGAATTTAATATACCTCCCCTTATCTGTAACAAGAGATTGCCCAATGTGAAGGATAAACTAATACGGGCGGATGTTGGGAGTGATGCAATAATTCCAAGACAAACTTTTCTTACAACTAAAAATAAAGGAACATACCCCTGTCTGAATTGTGCTCAATGTAGTAACGTAATTAAGGGGGAATATTTTAGTCATCCTAGGACAGGTAAAAGATTTAATATTAAGGGCTTTTATACGTGTAAATCTACAAATGTGGTTTATCAGATAAAATGTCCGTGTGGTTTTTCATATATTGGAGAAACAATGCAGTCAGTAGGAACACGGATTAATAAACATAAATCCACTATCAGGTGTGGAGATACTTCGCTTCCCCTTCCATTACATTTTAAGGAAAAAGGACATTCAATAGCCCAATTGAAATATCAGGTGTTAGAACAAATAGATACACCTAGAAGAGGGGGCAGTATCAAAAAAATCCTCTTACGTAGAGAAGCCTTTTGGATTTATACTCTGGGAACTTTATATCCAAATGGTCTGAATCGAGAATATGATGTTAGTGGTATTATGTGATTAGGACAATGAGTAATATATACATCCTATTTTTCTTTTTAGACATCTCAGATGCGATGAAATCCTGAAGTATCTGCATAGAAACAAATGGGATGCATATTGTACTTGCCATATTTTGTTGGGTTAAATAAGATTGAATGTGGAGATATGATGTAAGCCGGACGGCTTTTTCTATGTATTTCTAGGAATCAGGGGTGGACAATTAATTATATTGTCACATCTAACGAAATAAATAAGGTCTAATTTAGGGGATAGAGGATAACAAAGGATGAATTTAAAAGTCACTCTTATCTCAGATAAACGATCTGGGGGAGGTGAGGATTACTTAGGACATAGATGTTCTCTATTCCCGTATGTCTGTGATTGTTCCTTCAGTGGTAGCTCTATATGTAGTAACATTTTATAATGAGATATAAAGTAATATAGAATTAATATGAATTTTTTCTACTATGTGAATTGGGATCTATGGGAATATGATAGTTTACTGATCTCTTTATAAAGTATTTATTAGTAGAATTATAAAGGGCAAGAGAATAAAAGATAGATTTGGTCACTTGTTGCAGGTTGTTCATGAGGAACCAATTATATACACAAATGTAATAAACAGTATTATAAAAAATCTTTGTGAAAAAAATCTAGAAATATTAAGAAATTTTTTTTTCCAGAAAAATGATATAATGTTGAATGTGTCTAATAAAAGGAACATTGAGAAATTTAGAGGGTAATATCTTTGATATCTATGAAATGGAATCTATGCTTTGGGATCTATGTTTTCATATTTGGTTGGAGATTATTTATATATATGAATCTAATTGTCATTGATATATTTGATTCCATGGGAAATATTAAAAAATCTTAAATACATTAAGGATTTTTTCTGGAAAAATTATGAAATGCTATATATTTTTAGTTAAATGTGGAGAAATAAAGATATAATATGGTATATGTATACAATAAATTTCACAATCTATGATGTATGTGGTTTTTGTATAATTGGGGATTATTTAAAATATATGAATTCACTTGTCCTTTTTCATTGTGTAACTTGAGTTTATTATTGTTTAATTTTTTGTATGTTATTGTAAATTCTGTTATATATATATAATTTTTTTATTGGTTTACTCTTTTTCTATGTTGTTGAGAATTGCGTCATTTCCGGGGATTTGTTTATAAATATTTTGACTGAATGTATTTAACCACAATTGAAAAAAGCCTTGGACAGGCTGAAACGTTTTGTGTGAGTTGTGGAATAAATCAACTGATTATCAACACGTGAGTGCCGGGATTTTCTTCTTTCTACTGACATTGTTTTCCACGTGCACCACCTTAGCTAGACGGAGTGCCGACTATTCCTTTTTGATACTGATTGTTAAGCTACTGTGACCTCCACGTCTCTTCCACGGGGCATTGATATTGTCTTTTTATTCCACTGTAACCTCCACCACTCTTTCAAGGGGCATTGATCTTGTCTTTTTATTCCACTGCGACTTCTGCCTCTCTTCTAACGGGCATTTATATTGTCTTTTAAATCCACTGCGACCTCGACTACTCTTCCAAGAGCATTAAAACAGACGTGTTAAGCTACTGTGACCTCCACGTCTCTTCCAAGGGGCATTAAAACCGTCTGGTTAAAACACTCTGAACGCCACAGCTCTTCCAAGGGGCATTGATATTGTCTTATTTTTCCTCTGTAACCTCCAAAACTCTTCCAAGGGGCATTGATTTTGTCTTTTTATTCCACAGTGAACTTAAACACTCTTCCAATGGGCATTGATATTGTCTTTTTATTCCACTGTAACCTCCACCACTCTTCCAAGGGGCATTGATCTTGTCTTTTTATTCCACTGCGACTTCTACCTTTCTTCTAAGGGGCATTTATATTGTCTTTTAAATCCACTGCGACCTCCACTACTCTTCCAAGGGGCATTAAAAATGTCTTGTTAAGCTACTGTGACCTCCATGTCTCTTCCAAGGGGCATTAAAAGCGTCTGGTTAAACCAATCTGAACTCCACAGCTCTTCCGAGGGGCATTGTTATTGTCTTCTTATTCCACTGTAACCTCCACCACTCTTCCAAGGGGCATTGATATTGTCTTTTTAATCCACTTCGACCTCCACCACTCTTCCAAGTGGCATTAAAATGGTCTTGTTTAGCTACGGTGACGTCGAAGTCTCTTCCAAGGGGCATTAAAATCATCTGGTTAAACCACTCTGAACTCCACAGCTCTTCCAAGGGGCATTTGTATTGTCTTTTTATTCCACTCTAACCTCCACCACTCTTCCAAGGGGCATTCACATTGTCTTTTTATTCTACTGCGACCTCCACCACTCTTCCAAGGGGCATTGATATTGTTTTTTAGTCCACTGCGAACTCCACCCCAATCCAAAAGGCATTAAAACCATCTTGTTAAGCTACTGTGACCTCCACGTGTCTTCGAAGGGGCATTGATATTGTCTTTTTATTCAACTGTAACCTCCACCAATCTTCCAAGGGGCATTTATATTGTTTTTTTACTCCACTGCAACCTCCACCACTCTTCCAAGGAGCATTAATATTGTCTTTTTAACCCACTGCGACCTCCACCACTCTACCAGGGGGCAATAAAACCGTCTTGATAAGTTACTGTGACCACTACGTCTCTTCCAAGGGGTGTTAAAACCGTCTGGTTATTCCACTCTGAACTCCACAGCTCTTCTAAGGGGCATTATTATTGTCTTTTTATTCCACTGTAACCTCCACCACTCTTCCAAGGGGCATTGATATTGTCTTCTTATTACACTGCGACCTTCACCAGTCCTCCAAGGGGCATTAAAACCATCTTGTTAAGCTACTGTGACCTCCACATCTCTTCCACGGGGCATTGGTATTGTCTTTTAATTCCACTGTAACATCCACCACTCGTCCAAGGGGCATTGATATTGTCTTTTTATTCCACTGCGACCTACACCACTCTTCCAAGGGGCATTGATATTGTCTTTTTAATCCACTGTGACCTCCACCACTCTTCCAAGGGGCATTAAAACCGTCTTGCTAAACTACTGTGACCTCAACATCTCTTCCACGGGCCATTGATATTGTCTTTCTATTCCACTGAAACCTCCACCACTCATCCAAGGGGAATTGATATTGTCTTTTTATTCCAATTTAAACTCCTCCACTCTTCCAAGGGGCATTAATATTGTCTTTTTATTCCACGGTAATGTCCACCCCACTTCCAAGGGTCACTGATATTGTCTTTTTATTCCACTGCGACCTCCAACACTCTTCCAATGGCCATTGATATTCTCTTTTAAATCCACTGTGACCTACACCACTCTTCCAAGGGGCATTAAAACAGTCTTGTTAAGCTACTGTGACCTCCACGTCTCTTCCACGGGGCATTGATATTGTCTTTTTATTCCACTGCGACCTCCACCACTCTTCCAAGGGGCATTGATATTGTCTTTTTATTCCACTGCGTCATCCACCACTCTCCCAAGGGGCATTAAAACTGTCTTGTTAAGCTGCTGTAACCTCCATGTCTAATCCACGGGGCATTGATATTGTCTTTTTATTCCAATGTAACCTCCACCACTCTACTAAGGGGCAGTGATATTCTCTTTTTAAACCACTGCGACCTTCACCACTCTTCTAAGGGGCATTAAAACAGTCTTGATAAGCTACTGTGACCTCTACGTCTCTTCCAAGGGGCAATAAAACCATCTGGTTTAACCATTCTGTACTCCACAATTCTTCCAAGGAGCATTGATATTGTCTTTTTATTCGACTGTAACCTCAACCACTCTTCCAAGGGGCATTGATATTGACTTTTTTTTCCACTGCGAACTACACCACTCTTCCAAGGGGCATTTATATTGTCTTTCTAATCCACTGCGACCTCCACCACACTTCCAAGTGGCATTAAAACCGTCTTGTTAGCTACTGTGACCTCGACGTCCCTTCCATGGGGCATTAATATTGTATTTTAATTCCACTGCGACCTCCACAACTCTTCCAAGGGGCATTGATATTGTCTTTTTAATCCACTGCGACCTCCACCAATTTTCCAAGGGGCATTAAAACCATCTTGTTAAGCTACTGTGACCTCCACGTCTCTTCCAAGGGACAATAAAACCGTCTGGTTAAACCACTCTGAACTCCACAGCTCTTCCAAGGGGCATTGGTATTGTCTTTTTATTCAACTCTAACCCTCACCACTCTTCCAAGGGGCATTGACATTGTTCTTTTATTCCACTGCGACCTATTCCATTCTTCCAAGGGGCATTAAAACTGTCTTGTTAAGCTACAGTGACCTCCACATCTCTTCTACTGGGCATTGATATTGTCTTTTTATTCAAATGTAACCTCCACCATTCTACCAAGGGGCATTGATATTGTATTTTTATTCCCCTGCGACCTCCACCACTCTTCCAAGGGGCATTGATATTGTCTTTTTAATCCACTGCGACCTCCACCACTATTTCAAGGGGCATTAAAACCATCTTTTTAAGCTATTGTGACCTCGACTTCTCTTCCACTGGGCATTGATATTGTCTTTTTATTCCACTGTAACCTCCACCACTCTTCCAAGGGGAATTGATATTGTCTTTTTATTCCACTGCTACATCCACCACTCTTCCAAGGGGCATTGATATTGTCTTTTAAATCCACTGCGACCGCCACCACTCTTCCTTGTGGCATTAAAACCGTCTTTCTAAGCTACTGTGACCTCCACATCTCTTTCAACGAGCATTAACACCGTATCGTTAAACCACTCTGAACTCCAAAGATCTTCCATGGGGAATTGATATTGTCTTTTTATTCAACTGAGACTTCCACCACTCCTTCAAGGAGCATTGAAATTGTCTTTTTAATCCACTTCGACCTCCACCACTCTTCCAAGGGGCATTAAAACAGTCTTGTTAATCTACTGTGAACTCCACGTCTCTTCAAAGGGGCATTAAAACAGTCAATTTAAACCACTCTCAACTCCGCAGCTCTTGCATGGGGCATTGATATTGTCTTTTTATTCCACTGTAACCTCCACCACTCTTACAAGGGGCATTGATATTGTCTTTTTATTCCACTGCGACCAACACTACTCTTCCAAGGGGCATTGATATTGTCTTTTTAATCCACTTCGACCTCCACCACTTTTCCAAGTGGCATTAAAAAAGTCTTGTCAATCTACTGTAACCTCCATGTCTCTTCCAAGGGGCATTAAAACCGTCAATTTAAACCACTCTCAGCTCCACAGCTCTTGTAAGGGGCCTTGATATTGTTTTTTATTCCACTGTAACCTCCAGCACGCTTCAAAGGGGCATTGATATTGTCTTTTTATTCCATTGCGACTTTCACCTCTCTTCCAAGGGACATTAAAACCATCTTGTTAAGCTACTGTGACATCCACATCTTTTTCACAGGGCATTGATATCGTCTTTTATTCCACTGTAACCTCCACCTCTCTTCCAAGGGGCATTGATATTGTCTTTTTATTCCACTGTAACCTACAACACTCTTCCATGGGGCATTGATATTGTCTTTTTATTCAACTGAGACTTCCACCACTCCTTCAAGGAGCATTGACATTGTCTTTTTAATCCACTTTGACCTCCACCACTTTTCCAAGGGGCATTAAAACAGTCTTGTTAATCTACTGTGAACTCCACGTCTCTTCAAAGAGGCATTTAAACCATCAATGTAAACGACTCTCAACTCCGCAGCTCTTGCAAGGGGAATTGATATTGTCTTTTTATTCCACTGTAACCTCCACCTCTCTTACAAGGGGCATTGATATTGTCTTTTTATTCCACTGCGACCTCCACCACTCTTCCAAGGGGCATTGATATTGTCTTTTTTATCCACTTCGACCTCCACCACTTTTCCAAGGGGCATTAAAAAAGTCTTGTTAATCTACTGTAACCTCCACTTCTCTTCCAAGGGGCATTAAAACCGTCAATTTAAACTACTCTCAGCTCCACAGCTCTTGCAACGGGCTTTGATATTGTTTTTTATTCCACTGTAACCTCCAGCACTCTTCCAATGGGCATTGATATTGTCTTTTTATTCCACTGCGACTTTCACCTCTCTTCCAAGGGACATTAAAACCATCTTGTTAAGCTACTGTGACATCCACGTCTCTTTCACGGGGCATTGATATTGTCTCTTATTCCACTGTAACCTCCACCACTCTTCCAAGGGACATTGATATTATCTTTTTATTCTACTGCGACCTCCACCACTGTTCCATGGGACATTAAAACCATCTTGTTAAGCTACTGTGACCTCCATGTCTCTTCCACAGGGCACTGATATTGTCTTTTTATTCCACTGTAACCTCCAACACTTTTCCAAGGGACATTGATATTTTCTTTTTATTCAACTGAGTCTTCCACCACTTCTTCAAGGAGCATTGACATTGTCTTTTTAATCCACTTTGACCTCCACCACTCTTCTAAGGGGCTTTAAAACAGTCTTGTTAATATACTGTGAACTCTACGTCTCTTCCAAGGGGCATTAAAACCGTCAATTTATACCACTCTCAACTCCACAACTCTTGCAAAGGGCATTGATATTATCTTTTTATTCCACTGTAACCTCCAGCACTCTTCCAAGGGGCATTGATATTGTCTTTTTATTCCACTGCGACTTCCACTACTCTTCCAAGGGGCATTAAAACCGTCTTCTTAAACTACTGTGACATCCACGTCTCTTTCACTGAGCATTGATATTGTCTTTTTATTCCACTGTAACCTTCACCACTCTTAGAAGGGGCATGGATATTGTCTTTTTATTCCACTGCGACCTCCACCACTCTTCCAAGGGGCATTAAAACAGTTTTGATAAGCTACTGTGACCTCCACGTCTCTTCCAAGGGGCATTAAAACCATCTTGTTAAGCTACTGTGACCTCCAAGTCTCTTCCACGAGGCATTGATATTGTCTTTTTATTCCACTGCCACCTCCACATCTCTTCCAAGGGGAATTGATATTGTCTTTTTAATCAACTGCGACCTCCACCACTCTTCCAAGGGGCATTAAAACAGTTTTGATAAGCTACTGTGACCTCCACGTCTCTTCCAAGGGGCATTAAAACCGTCTGGTTAAACCACTCTGAACTCCACAGCTCTTCCAAGAGGCATTGATATTGTCTTTTATTTGACTGTAACCTCCACCACTCTTCCAAGGGGCATTGAAACCGTCTTGTTAAGCTACTGTGACCTCCACTTCTCTTCCAAGGTGCATTAAAACCGTCAATTTAAACCACTCTGAACTCCACAGCTCTTGCAAGAGGCATTGATATGGTCTTTTTATTCCACTGTATCCTCCACCACTATTCCAAGGGGCGTTGATTTTTTCTTTTTAATCCACTGCGACCTCCATCACTCTTCCAAGAAGCATTAGAACCGTCTTGTTTAGCTACTGTGACCACCACGTCTATTCCACGGTGCCTTAAAACCTTCTGGTTAAACCACTGTGAACTCCACAGATCTTCCAAGGTGCATTGATATTGTCATTTTATTCCACTGTAACCTCCACCACTCTTCCAGGGGGCATTGATATTGTCTTTTTATTTTACTGCGACCTCCACCACTCTTCCAAGGGGCATTAATCTTGTCTTTTTATTCCACTGCGACCTCCACCACTCCTCCAAGGGGCATTGATATTGTCTTTTTATTCCACTGCGACCTCCACCACTCTTCCAAGAGGCATTGATATTGTCTTTTTAATCCACTGCGACCTCCACCACTTTTCCAAGGGGCATTAAAATCATTTTGTTAAGCTACTGTGACCTCCACGTCACTTCCAAGGGGCATTAAAACCGCCTGGTTTAACTTCTCTGAACTCCATAGCTCTTTCAAGGGGCATTGATATAGTCTTTTTATTCCACTGGGACCTCCACCACTCTTCCAAGGGGCATTTATATTGTCTTTTTAATCCACTTCGACCTCCACCACTTTTCCAAGGGGCATTAAAACCGTCTTGTTAAGCTACTGTGACCTCCACGTCTCTTCCAAGGGGCATTAAAACCATCAATTTAAACTACTCTGAACTCAACAGCTCTTGCAAGAGGCATTGATATTGTCTTTTTATTCCACTGCGACCTCCATCTCTCTTCCAAGAAGCATTAAAACCGTCTTGTTTAGCTACTGTGAATCCACGTCTATTCCACGGTGCCTTAAAACCTTCTGGTAAAACCACTGTCAACTCCACAGCTCTTCCAAGGGGCATTGATATTGTCTTGTTATTCCACTGTAACCTCCACCACTCTTCAAAGGGGCATTGATATTGTCTTTTTATTTTACTGCGACCTCCACCACTCTTCCAAGGGGCATTAATATTGTCTTTTTTTTCCACTGCGACCTCCATCACTCTTCCAAGAGTCTTTGATATTGTCTTTTTATTCCACTGCGACCTCCACCTCTCTTCCAAGGGGCATTAAAACCATCTTGTTAAGCTACTGTGACCTCCAAGTCTCTTCCACGAGGCATTGATATTGTCTTTTTATTCCACTGCCACCTCCACATCTCTTCCAAGGGGAATTGATATTGTCTTTTTAATCCACTGCGACCTCCACCACTCTTCCAAGGGGCATTAAAACAGTTTTGATAAGCTACTGTGACCTCCACGTCTCTTCCAAGGGGCATTAAAACCGTCTGGTTAAACCACTCTGAACTCCACAGCTCTTCCAAGAGGCATTGATATTGTCTTTTTATTTGACTGTAACCTCCACCACTCTGCCAAGGGGCATTAAAACCGTCTTGTTAAGCTACTGTGACCTCCACTTCTCTTCCAAGGTGCATTAAAACCGTCAATTTAAACCACTCTGAACTCCACAGCTCTTGCAAGAGGCATTGATATGGTCTTTTTATTCCACTGTAACCTCCACCACTATTCCAAGGGGCGTTGATTTTGTCTTTTTAATCCACTGCGACCTCCATCACTCTTCCAAGAAGCATTAGAACCGTCTTGTTTAGCTACTGTGACCACCATGTCTATTCCACGGTGCCTTAAAACCTTCTGGTTAAACCACTGTGAACTCCACAGCTCTTCCAAGGTGCATTGATATTGTCATTTTATTCCACTGTAACCTCCACCACTCTTCCAGGGGGCAATGATACTGTCTTTTTATTTTACTGCGACCTCCACCACTCTTCCAAGGGGCATTAATATTGTCTTTTTATTCCACTGCGACCTCCACCACTCTTCCAAGGGTCATTGATATTGTCATTTTATTCCACTGTAACCTCCACCACTCTTCCAAGGGGCATTGATATTTTCTTTTTATTCCACTGCGACCTCCACCTCTCTTCCAAGGGGCATTAAAACCATCTTGTTAAGCTACTGTGACCTCCAAGTCTCTTCCACGAGGTATTGATATTGTCTTTTTATTCCACTGCGACCTCCACATCTCTTCCAAGGGGAATTGATATTGTCTATTTATTCCACTGCGACCTCCACCTCTCTTCTAAGGGGCATTGATATTCTCTTTTTAATTCACTGTGACCTCCACCACTTTTCCAAGGGGCATTAAAACCGTCTTGTTAAGCTACTATGATCTCCACGTCTCTTCCAAGGGGCTTTAAAACCATCAATTTAAACCACTCTGAACTCCACAGCTCTTGCAAGAGGCATTGATATTGTCTTTTTAATCCACTGCGACCTCCATCTCTCTTCCAAGAAGCATTAAAACCGTCTTGTTTAGCTACTGTGACCTCCACGTCTATTCCACGGTGCCTTAAAACCTTCTGGTAAAACCACTGTCAACTCCACAGCTCTTCCAAGGGGCATTGATATTGTCTTTTTATTCCACAGTAATCTCCACCACTCTTCACAGGGGCATTGATATTGTCTTTTTATTTTACTGCGACCTCCACCACTCTTCCAAGGGGCATTAATATTGTCTTTTTTTTCCACTGCGACCTCCACCACTCTTCCAAGGGTCATTGATATTGTCTTTTTATTCCACTGCGACCTCCACCTCTCTTCCAAGGGGCATTAAAACCATCTTGTTAAGCTACTGTGACCTCCAAGTCTCTTCCACGAGGCATTGATATTGTCTTTTTATTCCACTGCCACCTCCACATCTCTTCCAAGGGGAATTGATATTGTCTTTTTAATCAACTGCGACCTCCACCACTCTTCCAAGGGGCATTAAAACAGTTTTGATAAGCTACTGTGACCTCCACGTCTCTTCCAAGGGGCATTAAAACCGTCTGGTTAAACCACTCTGAACTCCACAGCTCTTCCAAGAGGCATTGATATTGTCTTTTTATTTGACTGTAACCTCCACCACTCTTCCAAGGGGCATTAAAACCGTCTTGTTAAGCTACTGTGACCTCCACTTCTCTTCCAAGGTGCATTAAAACCATCAATTTAAACCACTCTGAACTCCACAGCTCTTGCAAGAGGCATTTATATGGTCTTTTTATTCCACTGTATCCTCCACCACTATTCCAAGGGGTGTTGATTTTGTCTTTTTAATCCACTGCGACCTCCATCACTCTTCCAAGAAGCATTAGAACCGTCTTGTTTAGCTACTGTGACCACCACGTCTATTCCACGGTGCCTTAAAACCTTCTGGTTAAACCACTGTGAACTCCACAGCTCTTCCAAGGTGCATTGATATTGTCATTTTATTCCACTGTAACCTCCACCACTCTTCCAGGGGGCATTGATATTGTCTTTTTATTTTACTGCGACCTCCACCACTCTTCCAAGGGGCATTAATCTTGTCTTTTTATTCCACTGCGACCTCCACCACTCTTCCAAGGGTCATTGATATTGTCATTTTATTCCACTGTAACCTCCACCACTCTTCCAAGGGGCATTGATATTGTCTTTTTATTCCACTGCGACCTCCACCTCTCTTCCAAGGGGCATTAAAATCATCTTGTTAAGCTACTGTGACCTCCAAGTCTCTTCCACGAGACATTGATATTGTCTTTTTATTCCACTGCGACCTCCACATCTCTTCCAAGGGGAATTGATATTGTCTATTTATTCCACTGCGACCTCCACCTCTCTTCTAAGGGGCATTGATATTCTCTTTTTAATTCACTGTGACCTCCACCACTTTTCCAAGGGGCATTAAAACCGTCTTGTTAAGCTACTGTGACCTCCACGTCTCTTCCAAGGGGCATTAAAACCATCAATTTAAACCACTCTGAACTCCACAGCTCTTGCAAGAGGCATTGATATTGTCTTTTTAATCCACTGCGACCTCCATCTCTCTTCCAAGAAGCATTAAAACCGTCTTGTTTAGCTACTGTGACCTCCACGTCTATTCCACGGTGCCTAAAAACCTTCTGGTAAAACCACTGTCAACTCCACAGCTCTTCCAAGGGGCATTGATATTGTCATTTTATTCCACTGTGACCTCCACCACTCTTCCAAGGGGCATTGATATTGTCTTTTTATTCCACTGCGACCTCCACCTCTCTTCCAAGGGGCATTCATATTGTCTTTTTAATCAACTGCGAACTCCACCACTTTTCCAAGGGGCATTAAAACCGTCTTGTTAAGCTATTGTCACCTCCACGTCCCTTCCAAGGGGCATTAAAACTGTCAATTTAAACCACTCTGAGCTCCACAGCTCTTGCAAGGGGCATTGATATTGTCTTTTTTTTCCAATGTAACCTCCAGCACTATTCCAAGGGGCATTGATATTGTCTTTTTATTCCACTGCAACTTCCACCTCTCTTCTAAGGGGCATTAAAACCGTCTTGTTAAGCTACTGTGACCTCCACGTCTCTTTCACGGGGCATTGATATTGTCTTTTTATTCCACTGTAACCTCCACCACTCTTCCAAGGGGCATTGATATTGTCTTTTTATTCCACTGGGACCTTCACCACTCTTCCAAGTGGCATTGTTATTGTCTTTTCAATCCACTGCGACCTCCACCACTCTTCCAAGGGGCATTAAAACCGTATTGTTAAACTACTGTGACCTCGACGTCTCTTCCAAGGTGCATTAAAACCGTCAATTTAAACCACTCTGAACTCCACAGCTCTTCCAAGTGGCATTGATATTGTTTTTTTATTCCACTGTAACCTCCACCATTCTTCCAAGGGGTATTGATATTGTCTTTTTAATGCACTGCAACATTCACCACTCTTCCAAGGGGCATTAAAACCATCTGGTTAAACAACCCTGAACTCCATAGCTCTTTCAAGAGGCATTGATATTGTCTCTTTATTTCACTATAACCTCCACCACTCTTTCAAGGGGCATTGATATTGTCTTTTTATTCCACTGCGACCTCCACCACTCTTCCAAGGGGCATTAAAACTGTCTTGTTAAGCTACTGTGACCTCCACGTGTCTTCCACGGGGCATTGATATTGTCTTTTTAATCCTCTGTGACCTCCACCACTTTTCCAAGGGGCATTAAAACCGTCTTGTTAATCTACTATGATATCCACGTCTCTTCCAAGGGGCAATAAAACCATCTGGTTAAACCACTCTGAACTCCACAGCTCTTCCAAGGGGCATTGGTATTGTCTTTTTATTCCACTCTAACCTCCACCACTCTTCCAAGGGGCATTGACATTGTCATTTTATTCCTCTGCGACCTCCATCATTCTACCAAGGGGCATTGATATTGTCTTTTTATTTCACTGCCACCTCCACCACTCTTCCAAGGGACATTGATATTGTATTTTTATTCCACTCCGACCTCCACCACTTTTCCAAGGGGCATTAAAAATGTCTTTTTAAGCTACTGTGACCTCCACGTTACTTCCAATGGGCATTAAAACCATATGGCTAAACCACTCTGAACTCCACAGGTCTTCCAAGGGGCATTGGTATTGTATTTTTATTCCACTCTAACCTCCACCACTCTTCCAAAGGGCATTGACATTGTCTTTTTATTCCACTGCGACCTCCACCATTCTTCCAAGGGGCATTAAAACTGTCTTGTTAAGCTACAGTGACCTCCACATCTCTTCCACGGGGCATTGATATTGTATTTTTATTCCACTGCGACCTCCACCACTCTTCCAAAGGGCATTGATATTGTCTTTTTAATCCACTGCGACCTCCACCATTCTTCCAATGGGCATTAAAACCATCTTGTTAAGCTACTGTGACCTCCACGTCTCTTCCACGGGGCATTGATATTGTCTTTTTATTCCACTGCGACCTCCACCACTCTTCCAAGGGGCATTGATATTGTCTTTTTAATCCACTGCAACCTCCACCACTCTTCCATGTGGCATTAATACCATCTTGTTATGCTACTGTGACCTCCACGTCTCTTCCAAGGGGCATTAAAACCGTATGGTTAAACCACTCTGAACTCCACAGCTCTTCCAAGGGGCATTTGTATTGTTTTTTTATTCCAGTCTAACCTCCACCACTCTTCCAAGGGGCATTGACATAGTCTTTTTATTCCACTGCGACCTCCACCACTCTTCCAAGGGGCATTAAAACCATATTGTTAATCTACAGTGACCTCCACATCTCTTCCACGGGGCATTGATATTGTCTTTTTATTCCACTGTAACCTCCACCAATCTTCCAAGGGACATTGATATTGTCTTTTTAATCCACAACGATCTCCAACACTCTTCCAAGGGGCATTAAAACCGTCTTGTTAAGTTACTGTGACCTTCAGGTCTCTTCCAAGGAGCGCTAAAAACTGTATGTTTATACCACTCTGAACTCCACAGCTCTTCCAAGGGGCATGATTATTGTCTTTTTATTCCACTGTAACCTCCACCACTCTTCCAAGGGGCATTGATATTGTCATTTTATTCCACTGCGACCTCCACCAGTCCTCCAAGAGGCATTAAAACCGTCTTGTTAAGCTACTGTGACCTCCACGTCTCTTCAACAGGGCATTGAAACTGTCTTTTTATTCCACTGTAAGCTCCACCACTCGTCTAAGGGGCATTGATATTGTCTTTTTATTCCACTGCGACCTCCACCACTCTTCCAAGGCTCATTTATAATGTCTTTTTATTCCACTGCGACCTCCACCACTCTTTCAAGGCTCATTGATATTGTCTTTTTAATCCACTGCGACCTCCACCACTCTTCCAAGGGGCATTAAAACAGTCTTGTTAAGCTTTTGTGACCTCCACATCTCTTCCACGGGGCATTGATATTGTCTTTCTTTTAACTGTAACCTCCACCACTGTTCCAAGGGGCATTGATATTGTCTTTTTATTCAACTGTAACCTTCACCACTCTTCCAAGGGGCATTGATATTGTCTTTTTATTCCACTGTAACCTCCACCACTCTTCCAAGGGGCATTCATATTGTCTTTTTAATCCACTGCGACCTCCACCACTTTTCCAAGGGGCTTTGTTATTGTCTTTTTAATCGCCTGCAACCTCCATCACTCTTCCAAGGTGCATTAAAACCATATTGTTAAGGTACAGTGACCTCCACATCTCTTCCACGGGGCATTGATATTGTCTTTTTATTCCACTGTAACCTCCACCAATCTTCCAAGGGGCATTGATATTGTTTTTTTATTCCACTGCGACCTCCACCACTCTTCCAAGGGGCATTAAAACCATCTTGTTAAGTTACTGTGACCTCCACGTCTCTTCCAAGGAGCGTTAAAACCGTATGGTTATACCACTCTGAACTCCACAGCTCTTCCAAGGGGCATTAATATTGTCTTTTTATTCCACTGTAACCTCCACCACTCTTCCAAGGGGCATTGATATTGTCATTTTATTCCACTGCAACCTCCACCAGTCCTCCAAGAGGCATTAAAACCGTCTTGTTAAGCTACTGTGACCTCCACGTCTCTTCAACGGGGCATTAAAACAGTCTTTTTATTCCACTGTAACCTACACCACTCGTCCAAGGGGCATTGATATTGTCTTTTTATTCCACTGCGACCTCCACCACTCTTCCAAGTGGCATTTGTAATGTCTTTTTATTCCACTGCGACCTCCACCCCTCTTCCAAGGCTCATTGATATTGTCCTTTTAATTCACTGCGACCTCCACCACTCTTCCAAGGGGTATTAAAACCGTATTGTTAAGCTTATTTGACCTCCACATCTCTTCCACGGGGCATTGATATTGTCTTTCTTTTAACTGTAACCTCCACCACTGTTCCAAGGGGCATTGATATTGTCTTTTTATTCCACTCTAACCTCCATCACACTTCCA
The DNA here is from genome assembly GCF_046119375.1 of Phyllobates terribilis. NCBI lineage: Eukaryota > Metazoa > Chordata > Amphibia > Anura > Dendrobatidae > Phyllobates > Phyllobates terribilis. The sequence goes on along the minus strand of NW_027362984.1, from coordinate 663,560 downwards.
AGCAGCATTGATATTGTCTTTTTATTCAACTGTAACCTTCACCACTCTTACAAGGGGCATTGATATTGTCTTTTTATTCCACTGTAACCTCCACCACTCTTCCAAGGGGCATTCATATTGTCTTTTTAATCCACTGCGACCTCCACTACTTTTCCAAGCGGCATTAAAACCGTCTTGTTAAGCTACTGTCACCTCCACGTACCTTCCAAGGGGCATTAAAACCGTCAATTTAAACCACTCTGAACTCCACAGCTCTTGCAAGAGGCATTGATATTGTCTTTTTACTCCACTGTAACCTACAGCACTCTTTCAATGGGCAATAATATTGTCTTTTTATTCCACTACGACTTCCACCACTCTCCCAAGGTGCATTAAAAACATCTTGTTTAGCTACTGTTACGTCCATGTCTATTCCACGGGGCATTGATATTGTCTTTTTATTCCATTGTGACTTCCACCTCTGTTCTAAGGTGCATTGATATTGTCTTTTTAATCCACTGCGACCTCCACCACTCTTCCAAGAGGCAATAAAACAGTCTTGTTAAGCTACTGTGACCTCCACGTCTCTTCTAATGGGCATTAAAACCATCTGGTTAAACCACTCTGAACTCCACAGCTCTTCCAAGAGGCATTATTATTGTCTTTTTAATCCACTGTAACCTCCACCACTCTTCCAAGGGGCATTGACATTGTCATTTTATTCCACTGAGACCTCCACCAGTCCTCCAAGAGGCATTAAAACCGTCTTGATAAGCTACTGTGACCTCCACGTCTCTTCCACGGTGCATTGAAATTGTTTTTTTATTCCACTGTAACCTCTACCACTCGTCCAAGGGGCATTGATATTGTCTTTTTATTCCACTGCGACCTCCACCACTCTTCCAAGGGGCATTTATAATGTCTTTTTATTCCACTGCGACCTCCACCACTCTTCCAAGGCTCATTCATATTGTCTTTTTAATCCACTGCGACCTCCACCACTCTTCCAAGGGGCATTAAAATCTTCTTGTTAAGCTATTGTGACCTCCACATCTCTTCCACGGGGCATTGATATTGTCTTTATTTTATCTGTAACCTCCAAAGCTGTTCCAAGGGGCATTGATATTGTCTTTTTATTCCACTGTAACCTCCATCACTCTTCCAAGGGGCATTGATATTGTCTTTTTATTCAACTGTAACCTTCACCACTCTTCCAAGGGGCATTGATATTGTCTTTTTATTCCACTGCAACCTCCACCACTCTTCCAATGGGCATTCATATTGTCTTTTTAATCAACTGCGACCTCCACCACTTTTCCAAGGGGCATTAAAACCATCTTTTTAAGCTACTGTCACCACCACGTCCCTTCCAAGGGGTATTAAAACCATCAATTTAAACCACTCTGAGCTCCACAGCTCTTGCAAGGGGCATTGATATTGACTTTTTTTTCCAATGTATCCTCCAGCACTATTCCAAGGGCATTGATATTGTCTTTCTATTCCACTGCAACTTCCACCTCTCTTCCAAGGGGCATTAAAAAAGTCTTGTTAATCTACTGTGACCTCCACGTCTCTTTCACTGGGCTTTGATATTGTCTTTTTATTCCACTGTAACCTCCACCACTCTTCCAAGGGGCATTAATAATGTATTTTTATTCCACTGGGACCTTCACCACTCTTCCAAGTGGCATTGTTATTGTCTTCTTAATCCACTGCGACCTCCACCACTCTTCCAAGGGGCATTAAAACCGTATTGTTAAACTACTGTGACCTCCATGTCTCTTCCAAGGTGCATTAAAGCCGTCAATTTAAACCACTCTGAACTCCACAGCTCTTCCAAGTGGCATTGATATTGTCTTTTTATTCCACTGTAACCTCCACCATTCTTCCAAGGGGTATTGATATTGTCTTTTTAATGCACTGCGACATTCACCACTCTACCAAGGGGCATTAAAACCATCTGGTTAAACAACTCTGAACTCCATAGCTCTTTCAAGAGGCATTGATATTGTCTTTTTATTTCACTGTAACCTCCACCACTCTTTCAAGGGGCATTGATATTGTCTTTTTATTCCACTGCGACCTCCACCATTCTTCCAAGGGGCATTAAATCTGTCTTGTTAAGCTACTGTGACCTCCACGTGTCTTCCACGGGGCATTGATATTGTCTTTTTAATCCTCTGTGACCTCCACCACTTTTCCAAGGGGCATTAAAACCGTCTTGTTAATCTACTGTGACCTCCACGTCTCTTCCAAGGGGCAATAAAACCATCTGGTTAAACCACTCTGAACTCCACAGCTCTTCCAAGGGGCATTGGTATTGGCTTTTTATTCCACTCTAACCTCCACCACTCTTCCAAGGGGCATTGACATTGTCATTTTATTCCTCTGCGACCTCCATCATTCTACCAAGGGGCATTTATATTGTCTTTTCATTCCACTGCCACCTCCACCAGTCTTCCAAGGGACATTGATATTGTCTTTTTAATCCACTGCGACCTCCACCACTTTTCCAAGGGGCATTAAGAATGTCTTTTTAAGCTACAGTGACCTCCACGTCACTTCCAATGGGCATTAAAACTGTCTGGTTAAACCACTCTGAACTCCACAGCTCTTCCAAGGGGCATTGGTTTTGTCTTTTTATTCCACTCTAACCTCCACCACTCTTCCAAGGGGCATTGACATTGTCTTTTTATTCCACTGCGTCCTCCACCATTCTTCCAAGGGGCATTAAAACTGTCTTGTTAAGCTACAGTGACCTCTACATCTCTTCCACGGGGCAATGATATTGTATTTCAATTCTACTATAATCTTCACCACTCTACCAAGGAGCATTGATATTGTCTTTTTATTCCACTGCGACCTCCATAATTCTTCCAAGGGGCATTGATATTGTCTTTTCATTCCACTGCCACCTCGACCACTCTTCCAAGGGGCATTGATATTGTCTTTTTAATCCATTGCGACCTCCACCACTTTTCCAGGGGGCATTAAAAAAGTATTTTTAAGCTACTGTGACCTCCACGTCACTTCCAATGGGCATTAAAACCGTCTGGTTAAACCACTCTGAACTCCACAGCTCTTCCAAGGGGCATTGGTATTGACTTTTTATTCCACTCTAACCTCCACCACTCTTCCAAGGGGCATTGACATTGTCTTTTTATTCCACTGCGACCTCCACCATTCTTCCAAGGGGCATTAAAACTGTATTGTAAAGCTACAGTGACTTCCACATCTCTTCCATGGGGCATTGATTTTGTATTTAAATTCCACTGTAACCTCCACCACTCTACCAAGGGGCATTGATATTGTATTTTTATTCCACTGCGACCTCCACCACTCTTCCAAAGGGCATTGATATTTTTTTTTTAATCCACTGCGACCTCCACCACTCTTCCATGTAGCATTAAAACCATCTTGTTAAGCTACTGTGACCTCCACGTCTCTTCCAAGGGGCATTAAAACAGTATGGTTAAACCAATCTGAACTCCACAGATCTTCCAAGGGGCTTTGATATTGTCTTTTTATTCCACTGTATCCTCCACCACTCTTCCAAGGGGCATTGATATTGTCTTTTTATTCCAGTGCGACCTCCACCACTCTTCAAAGGTGCATTAAAACCGTCTTGTTAAGCTACTGTGACCTCCATGTCTCTTCCACAGGGCATTGATATTGTCTTTTTATTCCACTGGAACCTCCAACACTCTTCCAAGGTGCATTGATATTGTCTTTTTATTCCACTGAGACTTCAATCACTCCTTCAATTAGCATTGACATTGTCTTTTTAATCCACTTTGACCTCCACAACTCTTCCAAGGGGCATTAAAATAGTCTTGTTAATCTACTGTGACCTCAACGTCTCTTCCAAGTGGAATTAAAACCGTCAATTTAAACCACTCTCAACTCCACAGCTCTTGCAAGGGGCTTTGATATTGTTTTTTATTCCACTGTAACCTCCAGAACTCTTCCAAGGGGCATTGATATTGTCTTTTTATTCCACTGCGACTTTCACCTCTCTACCAAGGGACATTAAAACCGTCTTTTTAAGCTACTGTGACATCCAAGTCTCTTTCACGGGGCATTGATATTGTCTTTTTATTCCACTGCCACCTCCATTAAAAACGTCTTTTTAAGCTACTGTGACCTCCACGTCACTTCCAATGGGCATTAAAACCGTCTGGTTTAACTACTCTGAACTCCCCTGCTCTTCCAAGGGGCATTGATATTGTCTTTTTAATCCACTGTTACCTCCACCACTCTTAAAAGGGGCATTGAAATTGTATTTTTATTCCACTGCGACCTAAACTACTCTTCCAAGGGGCATTGATATTGTCTTTTTATTCCACTGCGACCTCCACCACTCTTCTAACGGGCATTTATATTGTCTTTTTAATCAACTGCGACCTCCACCACTCTTCCAAGGGCCATTAAAACCGTGTTGTTAAGCTGCTTTGACCTCCACGTCAATTCCACGGCGCATTAAAACCGTCAATATAAACCACTCTGAACTCCACAGCTCTTGCAAGGGGCATTGATATTGTCTTTTTATTCCAATGTAACCTCCAGCAATCTTCCAATGGGCATTGAAGCCGTCTTGTTAAGCTACTGTCAAGTCCATGTCTATTCCACAGGGCATTTATATTGTCTTTTTATTCCACTGTAACTTCCACCACTCTTCCACGTTTCATTGACATTGTCTTTTTTTCCACTGCGACTTCCACCTCTCTTCTAAGGGGCATTGATATAGTCTTTTTAATCCACTGCGACCTCCACCACTCTTCCAAGGGGCATTAAAACAGTCTTGTTAAGCTACTGTGACCTCCATGTCTCTTCCAAGGGGCATTAAAACCATCTGGTTAAACCACTGTGAACTCCACAGCTCTTCGAAGGGGCATTGAAATTTTCTTTTTCTTCCACTGTAACCTCCACCACTATTCTAAGGGGCATTGACTTTGTCTTTTTATTCAACTGCGACCTCCACCACTCTTCCAATGGGCATTGTTATTGTTTTTTAATCCCCTGCAACCTCCACCTCTCTTCCAAGGGGCATTAAAACCGTCTTGTTAAGCTACTGTGAGCTCCACGTCCCTTCCACGGGCATTGATATTGTCTTTTTATTCCTCTGCGACCTCCACCACTCTTCCAAGGGACATTGATATTGTCTTTTTAATCCACTGCGAACTCCACCACTCTTCCAAGGGGCATTAAAACCATCTTGTTATGCTACTGTGACGTCGACTTCTCTTCCAAGGGGCGTTAAAACCATCTTGTTAAACCACACTGAACTCCACAGCTCTTCCAAGGGGCATTTGTATTGTCTTTTTATTCCACCCTAACCTCCACCACTCTTCCAAGGGGCATTGACATTGTCTTTTTAAGCTACTGTGACCTCCACGTCACTTCCAATGGGCATTAAAACCGTCTGGTTTAACTACCCTAAACTCCACTGCCCTTCCAAGGGGCATTGATATTGTCTTTTTAATCCACTGTTTCCTCCACCACTCTTCCAAGGGGCATTGATATTGTTTTTTTGTTCCACTGCGACCACCACTACTCTTCCAAGGGGCATTGATATTGTCTTTTTATTCCACTGCAACCTCCACCACTCTTCTAAGGGGCATTTATACTGTCTTTTTAATCAAATGCGACCTCTACCACTCTTCCAAGGGCCATTAAAACCGTGTTGTTAAGCTACTTTGACCTCCACGTCAATTCCACGGGGCATTAAAACAGTCAATTTAAACCACTCTGAACTCCACAGCTCTTGCAAGAGGCATTGATATTGTCTTTTTATTCCAATGTAACCTCCAGCACTCTTCCAAGGGGCATTGATATTGTCTTTTTATTCCACTGCAACTTCCACCTCTCTTCCAAGGGGCATTAAAACCGTCTTGTTAAGCTACTGTGACCTCCACGTCTCTTTCACTGGGCATTGATATGGTCTTTTTATTCCACTGTAACCTCCACCACTCTTCCAAGGGGCATTGATATTGTCTTTTTATTCCACTGTAACCTCCACCACTCTTCCAAGGGGCATTGATATTGTCTTTTTATTCGACTGCGACCTCCACCTCTCTTCCAAGGGGCATTAAAACCATCTTGTTAAGCTACTGTGACCTCCAAGTCTCTTCCACGAGGCATTGATATTGTCTTTTTATTCCACTGCGACCTCCACATCTCTTCCAAGGGGAATTGATATTGTCTTTTTATTCCACTGCGATCTCCACCATTCTTCCAAGGGGCATTAAAACTGTCTTGTTAAGCTACAGTGACCTCCACATCTCTTCCACGGGGCATTGATATTGTCTTTAAATTCCACTATATCCTCCACCACTCAACCAAGGGGCATTGATATTGTATTTTTATTCCACTGCGACCTCCACCACTCTTCCAAAGGGCATTGATATTGTCTTTTTAATCCACTGCGACCTCCACCACTCTTCCAAAGGGCATTAAAACCATCTTGTTAAGCTACTGTGACCTCCACTTCTCTTCCACGGAGCATTGATATTGTCTTTTTATTCCACTGCGACCTCCGCTACTCTTCCAAGGGGCATTGATATTGTCTTTTTTTCCACTGCGACCTCCACCAATCTTACAAGGGGCATTTATATTGTCTTCTTAATCAACTGCGACCTCCAGCACTCTTCAAAGGGGCATGAAAACCGTCTTGTTAACCTACTTTGACATCCACGTCAATTCCACGGTGCATTGATATTGTCTTTTTATTCCACTGCGACCTCCACCACTCTACCAAGGGGCATTGATATTGTCTTTTTATTCCACTGTAACCTACACCACTCTTCCAAGGGGCATTGATTTTGTCTTTTTATTCCACTGCGACCTCCGCTACTCTTCCAAGGGGCATTGATATTGTCTTTTTTTCCACTGCGACCTCCACCAATCTTACAAGGGGCATTTATATTGTCTTCTTAATCAACTGCGACCTCCAGCACTCTTCAAAGGGGCATGAAAACCGTCTTGTTAACCTACTTTGACATCCACGTCAATTCCACGGTGCATTGATATTGTCTTTTTATTCCACTGCGACCTCCACCACTCTACCAAGGGGCATTGATATTGTCTTTTTATTCCACTGTAACCTACACCACTCTTCCAAGGGGCATTGATTTTGTCTTTTTATTCCACTGCGACCTCCGCTACTCTTCCAAGGGGCATTGATATTGTCTTTTTTTCCACTGCGACCTCCACCAATCTTACAAGGGGCATTTATATTGTCTTCTTAATCAACTGCGACCTCCAGCACTCTTCAAAGGGGCATGAAAACCGTCTTGTTAACCTACTTTGACATCCACGTCAATTCCACGGTGCATTGATATTGTCTTTTTATTAACTGTGACCTCCACCACTCTTCCAAGGGGCTTTAAAACTGTCTGGTTAAACCACTCTGAACTCCACAGCTCTTCCAAGGGGCATTGATATTGTCGTTCTTTTCCACTGTAACCTCCACCACTCTTCCAAGGGGCATTGATTTTGTCTATTTATTCCACTGCGACCTTAACCACTCTTCCAAAGGGCATTGATATTGTCTTTTTAATCCACTGCGACCTCCACCACTGTTCCAAGGGGCATTAAAACCGTATTGTTAACTTACTGTGACCTCCACGTCTCTTCCAAGGTGCATTAAAACCGTCAATTTAAACCACTCTGAACTACACAGGTCTTGCAAGAGGCATTGATATTGTCTTTTTACTCCACTGTAACATACAGCACTCTTTCAAGGGGCATTGCTATTGTCTTTTTATTCCACTACGACTTCCACCACTCTCCCAAGGTGCATTAAAAACATCTTGTTTAGCTACTGTAACGTCCATGTCTATTCCACCGGGCATTGATATTGTCTTTTTATTCCACTGTATCCTCCACAACTCTTCCAAGGGTATTGATATTGTCTTTTTTTTCCACGGTGACTTCCACCTCTCTTCTAAGGGGCATTGACATTGTCTTTTTAATCCACTGCGACCTCCACCACTCTTCCAAGGGGCATTGAAACAGTCTTGTTAATCTACTGTGACCTCCACGTCTCATCCAATGGGCATTGAAACCGTCAATTTAAACCACTCTCAACTCCACAGCTCTTGCAAGGGGCTTTGATATTGTTTTTTATTCCACTGTAACCTCCACCACTATTCTAAGGGGCATTGATATTGTCTTTTTAATCCACTGCGACCTCCACCACTCTTCCAATGGTCATTAAAATAGTCTTGTTATGCTACTGTGACCTCAACGTTCCTTCCACGGGGCATTGATATTGTCTTTTTATTCCATTGCGACCTCCACCACTCTTCCAAGGGGCATTAAAACAATCTTGTTAAGCTACTTTGACCTCCAAGTCTCTTCCAAGGGGCATTAAAACCGTCTTGTTAAGCTACTTTGACCTCCAAGTCTCTTCCAAGGGGCATTGACAATGTCTTTTTATTCCATTGTAACCTTCTGCACTCTTCCAAGTGCATTGATATTGTCTTTTTATTCCTCTGATACGTCCACGACTCTTCCAAGGGGCATTAAAACCGTCTTGTTAAGCTACTGTGACATTCAAGTTTCTTACACAGTGCATTGATATTGTCTTTTTATTCCACTGTAACCTCCACCACTCTTCCAAGGGGCATTGATATTGTATTTTTATTCCACTGCGACCTCCACCACTCTTCTAAGGGGTATTGATATTGTCTTTTAAATCCACAATGATCTCCACCACTCTTCCAAGGAGCATTAAAACAGTCTTGTTAAGCTACTGCTACCTCTTCGTCTCTTCCAAGGTGCATTAAAACCGTCTGGTTAAACACTCTGAACTCCACGCCTCTTACAAGAGGCATTGATATTGTCTTTTTATTCGACTGTAACATCCACCACTCTTCCAAGGGTCATTGGTATTGTCTTTTTAATTCACTGCGACCTCCACCACTCTTCCAAGGGGCATTGATATTGTCTTTTTAATCCACTGTGACCTCCACGTCTCTTCCAAGGGGCATTAAAACCGTCAATTTAAACCACTCTGTACTCCACAGCTCTTCCAAGGAGCACTGGTATTGTCTTTTTATTCCACTCTAACCTCCACCACTCTTCCAAGGGGCATTGACATTGTCTATTTTATCCACTGCGACATCCACCACTCTTCCAAGGGGCATTAAAACTGTCTTGTTATGCTACTGTCACGTCGACTTCTCTTCCAAGGGGCATTAAAACCATCTGGTTAAACCACTCTGAACTCCACAGCTCTTCCAAGGGGCATTTGTATTGTCTTTTATTCCACTCTAACCTCCACCACTCTTCCAAGGTGCATTGACATTGTCTTTTTATTCCACTGCGACCTCCACCACTCTTCCAAGGGGCATTAAAACCATATTGTTAAGCTACAGTGACCTCCACATCTCTTCGACGGGGCATTGATATTGTCTTTTAATTCCACTGCGACCTCCAAAACTCTTCCAAGGGGCATTGATATTGTCTTTTTAATCCACTGCGAACCCCACCACTCTTCCAAGGGGCATTAAAACCGTCTTGTTATGCTACTGTGACGTCGACTTCTCTTCCAAGGGGCATTAATACCATCTGGTTAAACCACTGTGAACTCCACAGCTCTTCCAAGGGGCATTATTATTGTCTTTTTATTCCACTGTAACCTCCACCACTATTCCAAGGGGCATTGATATTGTCTTTTCATTCCACTGCGACCTCCACCAGTCCTCCAAGAGGCATTAAAACCATCTTGTTAAGCTACTGTGACCTCCACGTCTCTTCCACGGGGCATTTAAATTGTCTTTTTATTCCACTGTAACCTCCATCACTCGTCCAAGGGGCATTGATATTGTCTTTTTATTCCACTGCGACCCCCACCACTCTTCCAAGGGGCATTGATAATGTCTTTTTATTCCACTGCGACCTCCACCACTCTTCCAAGGCTCATTGATATTGTCTTTTTAATCCACTGCGACCTCCACCACTCTTCCAAAAGGCATTAAAACCGTCTTGTTAAGCTATTGTGACCTCCGCATCTCTACCACGGGGCATTGATATTGTCTTTTTATTTAACTGTAACCTCCACCACTGTTCCAAGGGGCATTGATATTGTCTTTTTATTCCACTGTAACCTCCATCACTCTTCCAAGGGGTATTTATATTGTCTCTTTATTCCACTGTAACCTCCACCAATCTTCCAAGGAGCATTGATATTGTCTTTTTATTCCACTGCGACCTCCACCACTCTTCCAAGGGGCATTAAAACAGTCTTGTTAAGCTACTGTGACCTCCTCGTCTATTCCAAGGGGCATTAAAACAGTCTGGTTAAACACTCTGAACTCCACAGCTCATACAAGAGTCATTGATATTGTCTTTTTATTCGATAGTAACATCCACCACTCTTCCAAGCGGCATTGATATTGTCTTTTTATTCCACTGCGACCTCCACCACTCTTCCAAGGGGCATTGATATTGTCTTTTTAATCAACTGCGACCTCCACCTCTCTTCCAAGGGGCATTAAAACCGTCTTGTGAAGCTACTGTGATCTCCAAGTGCCTTCCACGGGGCATTGATATTGTCTTTTTATTCCACTGCGACCTCCACCACTCTTCGAAGGGGCATTGATATTGTCTTTTTAATCCACTGCGACCTCCACCACTCTTCCACGGGGCATTGATATTGTCTTTTTAATCCACTGTGACCTCCACGTCTCTTTCAAGGGGCAATAAAACCGTAAATTTAAACCACTCTGAACTCCACAGCTCTTCCCAGGAGCACTGGTATTGTCTTTTTATTCCACTCTAACCTCCACCACACTTCTAAGGGGCATTGACATTGTCTATTTATTCCACTGCGACCTCCACCACTCTTCCAAAGGGCATTAAGATCATCTTGTTAAGCTACAGTGACCTCCACAACTCTTCAATGGGGCATTGATATTGTCTTTTTATTCCACTGTAACCCTCACCACTCTTCCAAGGGGCATTGATCTTGTCTTTTTATTCCACTGCGACCTCTACCACTCTTCCAATGGGCATTGATCTTGTCTTTTTAATCCACTGCAACCTCCACCACTCTTCTAAGGGGCATTAAAGCCGTCTTGTTAAGCTACTGTCACGTCCATGTCTATTCCACGGGGCCTTGATATTTTGTTTTTATTCCACTGTAACCTTCACCACTCTTCCAAGTGGAATTGACATTGTCTTTTTATTCCACTGTGACTTCCACCACTCCTCCAAGGGGCTTTAAAACAGTCTTGATAAGCTTCTGTGACCTCCACGCCTCTTCCAAAGGGTATTAAAGCTGCATGGTTAAACCACTCTGAACTCCACAGCTCTTCCAAGAGGCATTGATATTGTCTTTTTATACAACTGTAACCTCCACCAATCTTCCAATGGGCATTGATATTGTTTTTTTTTCCACTGCGACCTCCACCACTCTTCTAAGGGGATTTGATAGTCTTTTTAATCCACTGTGACCTCCACCACTCTTCCAAGGGACATTGATATTGTCTTTTTATTCCACTGCGACCTTCACCCCTCTTCCAAGGAACATTGATATTGTCTTTTTTTTCCACTGTAACCTCCACCACTCTTCTAAGGGACATTGATATTGTCATTTTATTCCACTGTAAACTCCACCACTCTTTCATGGGGCATTGATATTGTCTTTTTATTCCACTGCAACCTCCACCACTCTTCCAATGGGCATTGATATTGTCTTTTTAATCCACTGCGACCTCTACCACTCCTCCAAGGGGCTTTAAAACAGTCTTGATAAGCTTCTGTGAACTCCACGTCTCTTCCAAGGGGCATTAAAACCGCATGGTTAAACCACTCTGAACTCCACAGCTCTTCCAAGAGGCATTGATTTTGTCTTTTTATTCAACTGTAACCTCCACCAATCTTCCAATGGGCATTGATATTGTCTTTTTTTCCACTGCGACCTCCACCACTCTTCTAAGGGGATTTGATAGTCTTTTTAATCCACTGCGACCTCCACCACTCTTCCAAGGGGCAACGATAATGTCTTTTTAATCCACTGCGACCTCCACCACTCTTACAAGGGGCATTAAAACTGTCTTTTTAAGCTACTGTGAGCTCCACGTCTCTTCCAAGGGGCATTAAAACCGTCAATTTAAACCACTCTGAAATCCACAGCTCTTGCAAGAGGCATTGATATTGTCTTTTTAGTCCACTGTAATCTCCACCACTCTTCCAAGGGGCATTGATTTTTTCTTTTTAATCCACTGCAACCTCCATCTCTCTTCCAAGAAGCATTAAAACCATCTTGTTTAGCTACTGTGACCTCCGCTTCTATTCCACGGTGCCTTAAAACCTTCTGGTTAAACCACTGTAAACTCCACAGCTCTTCCAAGGGGCAATGATATTGTCTTTTTATTCCACTGTAACCTCCACCACTCTTCCAAGGGCCATTGATATTGTCTTTTTATTCCACTGTAACCTCCACCACTCTTCCAAGGGGCATTGATATTGTCTTTTTATTCCACTGCGACCTCCACCTCTCTTCCAAGGGGCATTAAAACAATCTTTTTAAGCTACTGTGACCTCCAAGTTTCTTCCACGAGGCACTGATATTGTGTTTTTATTCCACTGCGACCTCCACATCTCTTCCAAGTGGAATTGATATTGTCTTTTTATTCCACTGCGACCTCCACCACTCTTCTACGGGGCATTGATGTTGTCTTTTTAATCCACTGCGACCTCCACCACTCTTCCAAGGGGCATTAAAACAGCTTTGTTAAGCTATTGTGACCTCCACGTCTCTTACAAGGGGCATTAAAACCGTCTGGTTAAACCACTCTGAACTCCACAGCTCTTCCAAGAGGCATTGATATTGTCTTTTTATTCGACTGTAACCTCCACGACTCTTCCAAGGGGCATTAAAACCATCTTGTTAAGCTTCTGTGACCTCCACGTCTTTTCCAAGGGGCATTAAAACCGTTAATTTAAACCACTCTGAACTCCACAGCTCTTGCAAGAGGCATTGATATTGTCTTTTTATTCCACCGTAACCTCCACCACTCTTCCAAGGGGCATTTATTTTGTCTTTTTAATCCACTGCGACCTCTATCACTCTTCCAAGAAGCATTAAAACCGTCTTGTTTAGCTACTGTGACCTCCACGTCTATTCCATGGTGTCTTAAAACCTTCTGGTTAAACCACTGTGAACTTCACAGCTCTTCCAAGGGGCATTGATATAGTCTTTTTATGCCACTGTAACCTCCACCACTCTTCCAAGGGGCATTGATATTGTCTTTTTATTTTACTGCGACCTCCAACACTCTTCCAAGGGCCATTAATATTGTCTTTTTATTCCACTGCGAACTCCACCACTCTTCCAAGGGTCATTGATATTGTCTTTTTATTCCACAGTAACCTTCACCACTCTTCCAAGGGGCATTGATATTGTCTTTTTATTCCACTGTAACCTCCACCTCTCTTCCAAGGGGCATTAAAACCATCTTGTTAAGCTACTGTGACCTCCAAGTCTCTTCCACGTGGCATTGATATTGTCTTTTTATTCCACTGCGACCTCGACCACTCTTCCAAGGGGCATTGATATTGTCCTTTTAATCCACTGCGACCTCCACCACTCTTCCAAGTGGCATTAAAACAGTCTTGATAAGCTACTGTGACCTCCACGTCTCTTCCAAGGGGCATTAAACCGTCTGGTTCAACCACTCTGTACTCCACAGCTCTTCCAAGAGGCATTGATATTGTCTTTTTATTAAACTGTAACCTCCACCACTCTTCCTAGGAGCATTGATATTGTCTGTGTTTTCCACTGCGACCTCCACCACTCTTCCAAGGGGCAATGATATTGTCTTTTTTATCCACTGCGACCGACACCAATCTTCCAAGTGGCATTAAAACCATCTTGTTATGCTACTGTGACCTCCATGTCCCTTCCACGGGGCATTGTTATTGTCTTTTTATTCTATTGCGACCTCCACCACTCTTCCAAGGGGCATTAAAACTGTCTTGTTAAGCTACTGTGACCTGCAAGCATCTTCCAAGGGGCAAAAAAAACGTCTGGTTAAACAGCTCTGAGCTCCACAGCTCTTCCACGGGGCATTGACAATGTCTTTTTATTCCTTTGTATCCTTCTTCACTCTTCCAAGTGCATTGATATTGTCTTTTTATTCCTCTGCGATGTACACGACTCTTCCAAGGGGCATTAAAACCGTCTTGTTAAGCTGCTCTGACATCCAAGTTTCTTACACAGGGCATTGATATTGTCTTTTTATTCCACTGTAACCTCCACCACTCTTCCAAGGGGCATTGATATTGTCTTTTTATTCCACTGTAACCTCCACCAATCTTCCAAGGGGCATTGATATTGTCTTTTTATTCCACTGCGACCTCCACCACTTTTCTAAGGGGCATTGATATTGTCTTTTAAATCCACAACGATCTCCACCACTCTTGCAAGGGGCATTAAAACAGTCTTATTAAGCTACTGTGACCTCCTCGTCTCTTCCAAGGGGCATTAAAACAATCTGGTTAAACACTCTGAACTCCACAGCTCTTACAAGAGGCATTGATATTGTCTTTTTATTCGACTGTAACATCCACCACTCTTCCAAGCGGCTTTGATATTGTCTGTTTATTCCACTGCGACCTCCACCTCTCTTGCAAGGGGTATTGATATTGTCTTTTTAATCAACTGCGACCTCCACCTCTCTTCCAAGGGGTCATTAAAACCGTCTTGTGAAGCTACTGTGACCTCCACGTCCCTTCCAGGGGGCATTGATATTGTCTTTTTATTCCACTGCGACCTCCACCACTCTTCGAAGGGGCATTGATATTGTCTTTTTAATCCACTGTGACCCCCACGTCTCTTCAAAGGGGCATTAAAACCGTCAATTTAAACCACTCTGAACTCCACAGCTCTTCCAAGGAGCACTGGTAATGTCTTTTTATTCCACTCTAACCTCCACCACTCTTCCAAGGGGCATTGACATTGTCTATTTATTCCATTGCGACCTTCACCACTTTTCCAAGGGGCATTAAGACCATCTTGTTAAGCTACAGGTACCTCCACAACTCTTCCATATGGCATTGATATTGTCTTTTTATTCCACTGTAACCTCCACCACTCTTCCAGGGGGCATTGATTTTGTCTTTTTATTCCACTGCGACCTTTACCACTCTTCCAATGGGCATTGATATTGTCTTTTTAATCCACTCTTCCAAGGGCATTAAAGCCGTCTTGTTAAGCTACTGTTACGCCCGTGTCTATTCCACGGGGCATTGATATTGTCTTTTTATTCCACTGTAAACTCCACCACTCTTCCAAGTGGCATTCACATTTTCTTTTTATTCCACTGCGACTTCCATCTCTCTTCCAAGGGGCATTGATATTGTCTTTTTATTCCACTGTAACCTCCACCACTCTTCCAAGGGGCATTGATTTTGTCTTTTCATTCCACTGCGACCTCCACCACTCTTCCAATGGGCATTGTTATTGTCTGTTTTATCCCCTGCAACCTCCGCCACTCTTCCAAGGTGCATTTAAACCGTCTTGTTAAGCTACTGTGACCTCCACGTCTCTTCCACGGGGCATTGATATTGTCTTTTTATTCCACTGCTAACTTCACCACTCTTCCAAGGGGCATTGATATTGTCTTTTTATTCCACCACGAACTCCACCACTCTTCCAAGAGGCATTAAAACCGTCTTGTTATGCTACTGTGACGTTGACTTCTCTTCCAAGGGGCATTAAAAACATCTGGTTAAACCACTCTGAACTCCACAGCTCTTCCAAGGGGCATTTGTATTGTCTTTTTATTCCACTCTATCCTCCACCACTCTTCCAAGGGGCATTGACATTGTCTTTTTATTCCACTGCGACCTCCACCACTCTTCCAAGGGGCATTAAAACCATATTGTTAAGCTACAGTGACCTCCACATCTATTCCAAGGGGCATTATTATTGTATTTTTATTCCTCTGTAACCTCCACCACTCTTCCAGGGGGCATTGATATTGTCTTTTTATTCCACTGTAACCTCCACCAGTCCTCCAAGAGGCATTAAAACCGTCTTGTTAAGCTACTGTGACCTGCACGTCTCTTCCACAGGGCATTGAAATTGTCTTTTTATTCCACTGTAACCTCCACCACTCGTTCAAGGGGCATTGATATTATCTTTTTATTCCACTGCGACCTCCACCACTCTTCCAAGGGGCATTGATAATGTCTTTTTATTCCACTCCGACCTCCACCACTCTTCCAAGGGGCATTAAAACCGTCTTGTTAAGCTATTGTGACCTCCACATCTCTTCCACGGGGCATTGATATTGTCTTTTTATTTAACTGTAACCTTCACCACTGTTCGAAGGGGAATTGATATTGTCTTTTTATTCCACTGTAACCTCCATCACTCTTCCAAGGGTCATTGATATTGTCTTTTTATTCAACTGTAACCTCCACCCCTCTTCCAAGGGGCATTTATATTGTCTTTTTATTCCACTGGGACCTCCACCACTCTTCTAAGGGGCATTCATATTGTCTTTTTAATCCACTGCGACCTCCACCACTCTTCCAAGGGGCATTAAAACCGTTTTGTTAAGCTACTGTCACCTCCACGTCCCTTCCAAGGGGCATTAAATCCGTCAATTTAAACGACTCTGAACTCCACAGCTCTTGCAAGGGGCAGTGATATTGTCTTTTTATTCCAATGTAACCTCAAGCACTCTTCCAAGGGGCATTGATATTGTCTTTTTATTCCACTGCAACTTCCACCTCTCTTCCAAGAGGCATTAAAACCGTTTTGTTAAGCTATTGTGACCTCCACGTCCCTTCCAAGGTGCATTAAAACCATCAATATAACCACTCTGAACTCCACAGCTCTTGCAAGAGGCATTGATATTGTCTTCTTACTCCACTGTAACGTACAGCACTCTTTCAAGGGGCATTGATATTGTCTTTTTATTTCACTGTATCCTCCACCACTCTTCCAAGGGATATTGATATTGTCTTTTTATTCCACTGCGACTTCCACCTCTCTTCTAAGGGGTATTGATATTGTCTTTTTAATCCACTGCGACCTCCACCACACTTCCAAGGGGCAGTAAAACAGTCTTGTTAATCTAATATGACCTCCACGTCTAATCCAAGGGGCATTAAAACCGTCAATTTAATCCACTCTCAACTCCACAGCTCTTGCAAGGGGCTTTGATATTGTTTTTATTGCACTGTAACCTGCACCACTCTTCTAAGGGGCATTGATATTGTCTTTTTAATCCACTGTGACCTCCACCACTCTTCCAAGGACCATTAAAAAAGTCTTGATAAGCTACTGTGACCTCCACGTCTCTTCCAAGGTGCATTAAACCGTCTGGTTAAACCACTCTGTACTCCACAGCTCTTCCAATAGGCATTGATATTGTCTTTTTATTCGACTGTAACCTCCACCACTCTTCCAAGGGGCATTGATATTGTCTCTGTTTTTCACTGCGACCTCCACCACTCTTCCAAGGGTCTTTGATATTGTCTTTTTTATCCACTGCGACCTCCACCACTCTTACAATGGGCATTAAAATAGTCTTGTTATGCTGCTGTGACCTCCACGATCCTTCCACGGGGCATTGATATTGTCTTTTTATTCCATTGCGACCTCCACCACTCTTCCAAGGGGCATTAAAACCGTCTTGTTAAGCTGCTTTGACCTCCAAGTCTCTTCCAAGGGGCATTAAAACCGTCTGGTTAAACCGCTCTGAGCTCCACAGCTCTTCCAAGGGGCATTGACAATGTCTTTTTATTCCATTGTAACCTTCTGCACTCTTCCAAGTGCATTGAGATTGTCTTTTTATTCCTCTGCGACGTCCACGACTCTTCCAAGGGGCATTAAAACCGTCTTATTAAACTACTGTGACCTTCAAGTTTCTTACACAGGGCATTGATATTGTCTTTTTATTCCACTGTAACCTCCACCACTCTTCCAAGGGGCATTGATATTGTCTTTTTATTCCACTGTAACCTCCACCAATCTTCCAAGGGGCATTGATATTGTCTATTTATTCCACTGCGACCTCCACCACTCTTCTAAGGGACATTGATATTGTCTTTTAAATCCACAATGATCTCCACCACTCTCCCAAGGAGCATTAAAACAGTCTTGTTAAGCTACTGCTACCTCCTCCTCTCTTCCAAGGGTCATTAAAACCGTCTGGTTAAACACTCTGAACTCCACGGCTCTTACAAGAGGCCCTGATATTGTCTTTTTTTTCGACTGTATCATCCACCACTCTTCCAAGGGGCATTGATATTGTCTTTTTAATCAACTGCGACCTCCAACACTCTTCCAAGGGGCATTAAAACTGTCTTGTGAAGCTACTCTGACATCCACGTCCCTTCCACGGAGCATTGATATTGTCTTTTTAATCCACTGTGACCTCCACGTCTCTTCCAAGGGGCATTAAAACCATCAATTTAAACCACTCTGTACTCCACAGTGTTATGTTCTGCTACCAGAGCTAAGGAAGGAGAGGAGATCTGTCCCTACAATAGTACTCAGCTGAATCCCTACGATGTAGCAGGGGACCTGATCCTGCGATCAGACCTGCAAAAGTCCTAAGCTAGTCTGTACGGAGACCTATAGATGTGGGGAAGGAATCCCTACAAGTACTAAGGACTGGGAGGAATATGGGACACCTCCTAACAGAAATAGTAGCAGACAGACGAACAAACAAAATATATAGAACATAGAGGTCCGTAGACCAAGCAAACTAACAGAGCAAGACACAGAGCACAGGCTAGCTAGAAAGTAGATATACAATGAAGTCCAGCAAAGCCAGAAGGGCGGAGCAGGATTAAATAGGCCAACAAGGTCATGTGACCAGCAAAGGAAAAAAAACCTAAGAGCAAGGTTCTAACAGTACCCCCCCTTCTAAGAGGATCCTCCGGATCCCCTAGGACCAGGCTTATCAGGAAATCTCCTGTGAAACGCTCTGATAAGTCTGGACGCGGAAACATCATCTGACCTCACCCAAGAGTTATCCTCGGGTCCAAAACCTTTCCAGGCCACAAGATACTGCAAACTACCTCTATACCGTCTAGAGTTAAGGATGCGAGAAATTTCATATTCCCCGTCCTCCACCACCGGAGGAACAGGGGCAGAGGCGTCACCATCCGACACAACAGCTTTTTTTAACAGAGAGACATGAAATACCGGATTAATTCTCCAGGAGGTAGGAACCTCCAACCTAACAGCAGATTGGTTGACAACCTGAAGCACCTTAAAGGGCCCTACAAACTTGGGACCCAATTTCTTAGAAGGAATCCTCAACCGCAGATTCCTAGAGGACAACCAAACCATGTCACCAACAGCGAACAAAACCTCCTGACGTTTCCTATCAAAGTAGTCCTTAGATTTTCTGTTGGCCTCCTGAAGATTACCACGCACATCCGTCCAAACTCTCTCCAAATCACCGGAAAAATTCTCCTCCTCAGGCACGGCAGATCCCAACTTGGAGAACGACCCAAACGACGGATGTCTCCCAGAACAACAAAAAAAAGGCGAACAACCAGCAGAAGAAGATGTATGATTGTTCAGAGCAAATTCAGCAAGTGGCAGAAACTCAGACCACCCCTCTTGATTGTCTGCCACAAAACAACGCAAGAACTGCTCAACATCCTGGTTTTTCCTTTCTGTCTGGCCATTAGATTCAGGATGATATCCGGACGAGAACGACAAATGAATTCCCAACCTGTCACAAAAGGCACGCCAAAAACGAGCCACGAACTGAGGACCCCTATCAGAAACAATGTCAGTAGGAACGCCATGAAGTCTGACAATTTCCTTGACAAAGGCCTTAGCGAGAGTTTTAGCGCAGGGCAGTTTGACGAAGGGAACCAAGTGACACATCTTCCTAAAACGGTCCACGACCACCCAGATGACAGTAAAACCCTCAGAGGGGTGAAGGTCAGTTATAAAGTCCATAGCCAAATGTGTCCAAGGAGCACTAGGGACCTCCAAAGGACAAAGTAACCCCGCAGCAGGAGTATGTGAGGACTTAGATCTAGCACATATAGTACATTGGCGCACCCACTTAATGACTTCCTTCTGCCATCCAGGCCACCAAAAACTGCGACCCACCAGTCTCTTGGTCTCAGAGATTCCGGGATGACCTGCCAACCGAGATTCGTGACACTCAACAAACAAATCTCTCCTAAAGGTCCCAGGCACAAACAACCTCCCATGAGGAGTGTTAGATGGGGCATTCTCCTGTGCTTTAAGAATCTCATCTTCCAAAACGGAGTCTAAAGCAGCTATCACAAAACCTTCTTGTAAAATGTTCTCCTCTTTCTCAGCACCGACTATGGGAGAAAAACTGCGAGACAAGGCATCCGCCTTAACATTCTTAGTACCAGGGATGTAAGTAACGGAGAAATTAAACCGCGAGAAAAACAGTGCCCACCTAGCCTGACGGGCATTCAGGCGCTTGGCAGCATCAAGATATATCAGATTTTTATGATCCGTAAGAACCTGAACGGGAAATTCCGCACCTTCCAAGAAGTGGCGCCAGTGTTCAAATGCGAGTTTAATAGCCAATAATTCCCGATTACCAATATCGTAATTCAGTTCAGCCTCCGAAAATTTTTTTGAAAAAAAGGCACAGGGATGTAAACCATCCCCGTTATCCTGAGACAATACTGCTCCAACCCCCACAGAGGAAGCATCAACCTCAACCAAAAACGGCTTAGTCACATCAGGCTGCATAAGGATGGGAGCAGAGGTGAACCTCTCCTTGAGATACACAAAAGCTTCAATGGCCTCAGAAGACCACTGAACCGCATCAGCACCTTTCCTGGTGAGATCGGTCAGAGGTTTGACAATACTAGAAAAATTTTTTATGAATTTTCTGTAATAATTGGCGAAACCTAAAAACCTCTGTATCGATTTCAAACCAATAGGCCTAGGCCATTCCTGTACAGCTTGAACTTTAACCGGGTCCATCTCAAAACCTTCGCTGGAGATAATGTAACCTAAAAAACTAATTCTCTGTACAGCGAACTCACATTTCTCCAGCTTAGCAAAAAGCGAATTGTCCATTAACAACTGCAATACCTCACGTACGCTCCGCCAATGAGACTCCAGATCCGGCGAATAAATCAAAATGTCATCCAAATACACAACCACATTTTTGCCGATCAAAGGCCTAAGGATGTCATTAATAAGATTCTGAAAAAATGCAGGAGCATTGGTAAGACCAAAAGGCATAACCAAATTCTCAAAATGACCCACAGGAGTGTTAAAAGCAGTCTTCCATTCGTCACCCTCCTTCATGCGCAACAGATTGTATGCCCCCTTAAGGTCAATTTTAGAGAACCACTTGGCCCCCATTAACTGGTTAAACAGATCAGGAATCAATGGCAGTGGGTAAGGATTGCGTACAGTAATTTTGTTAATCTCACGAAAATCCAGACAAGGACGTAAACCGCCGTCCTTTTTTTTTACAAAAAAAAATCCAACCGCCACAGGAGACTTAGAGGGCCTAATGTGACCGGCGGCCAAACTTGTCTGTATGTATTCCTCCAAAGCCTTCCTCTCAGGAATAGTAAGGTTAAATAAACGACTTTTAGGAAGAGTCGCTCCAGGGACAAATTCAATAGAAAAATCATAGTCTCTATGGGGAGGCAAAACCTGCGATTCCTTCTCAGAAAAAACTCTCCAAAAATCCTGAATAGGAACAGGCAATTCTCCCCTATCCAAAGCTGCAATAAGCCCGTTACAACACTTGTCATAACATTTATGGCTCCAGGATTTAATTTCACTGGTAGACCAATCCAGTACAGGATTGGGAAATTTTAACCAGGGCAATCCCAATATTACTGGAGAAGACAAGTTATTCAACACTACCAAATCCAATTTCTCATGGTGAACACCATTAATAGTGAGAGGAAATTCACTGACCTTGAGAGTAATATTCTTCAAAGGGGAACCATCCACAGAAACCACAGAAATGGGGGATGATAAAGGTTCAGGTTTTAAATTGAGTCTTTCCACGAATCCCCCATGAATTACATTCAGAGTAGACCCGCAATCAACAAACACCCGAAATTCCATTAATTTTTTCTGAGCAATCGTGGAAGCAGCTAAAAATATACCCTTGGAATTTAAACAGGCAATACGGGCGTGACTGACCATTTTTTTTTCTTTCTTCATACGAAGCTCACAGCCTTTAATCAAATGACCAGATTTTCCGCAATAGAAACACAAGCCTTCAGAAAATCGACGATCTTTTTCTTGAGAGCGAGGTGCCACCGATCCAATCTCCATCGGTTCACCACTGTTAGTACACACATTCTCATAACCAGAAACTGACGTAGCAGAGGATTTGCTCTCATTAACCCTTGCACGCAGTCTTCTATCCACCCGTATAGCTAATTGCATAGCCTGTTGCAAATCTTCAGGTGTAGGATAAGCAATTAGCAGGTCTTTAACACTTTCACTGAGCCCAGCAAGAAATAGACTTTTCAGAGCAGAATCGTTCCACCCTGTTTGAGTAGACCACCGACGGAAATGAGTACAATATTTTTCCACATTACCTGATCCTTGTTTTAAACGTCTCAACTCAGTCTCAGCTGATGCGACACGGTCAGGATCATCATATAATAGGCCCAAAGCAGAAAAAAAACTATCCACTGATCTGAAGCATGTATCACTAGGTTGCAAAGAAAAGACCCACTCCTGAGGCTCTTTGCGCAAAAGTGACATTATGAACCCTACGCGCTGGGATTCATCCCCAGAGGACTTGGGTCTCAAACGAAAATACAATAAGCAAGCATTTTTAAATGAAAAAAATTCTCGGTGATCACCAAAAAATAAATCCGGCAAACATACCTTAGGCTCCAAGAAGTGTGCTCCAGGACAGTTACTCACGTGCTGACGGAGCTCGGCCACCTCCAGAGAGAGTCCCTGCAGGCGATGAGCCAAATCCTGAACCGACACCATGATGGAACAGAAAAATCTTTCCTTAGAGAATTTGCAGGCTGGACTTACTGTTATGTTCTGCTACCAGAGCTAAGGAAAGAGAGGAGATCTGTCCCTACGATAGTACTCAGCTGAATCCCTACGATGTAGCAGGGGACCTGATCCTGCGATCAGACCTGCAAAAGTCCTAAGCTAGTCTGTACGGAGACCTATAGATGTGGGGAAGTAATCCCTACAAGTACTAAGGACTGGGAGGAATATGGGACACCTCCTAACAGAAATAGTAGCAGACAGACGAACAAACAAAATATATAGAACATAGAGGTCCGTAGACCAAGCAAACTAACAGAGCAAGACACAGAGCACAGGCTAGCTAGAAAGTAGATATACAATGAAGTCCAGCAAAGCCAGAAGGGCGGAGCAGGATTAAATAGTCCAACAAGGTCATGTGACCAGCAAAGGAAAAAAAACCTAAGAGCAAGGTTCTAACACACAGCTCTTCCAAGGAGCACTGGTATTGTCTTTTTATTCCACTCTAACCTCCATCACTCTTCCAAGGGGCATTGACATTGTCTATTTATTCCACTGTGACCTGCACCACTCTTCCAAGGGGCATTAAGACCATCTTGTTAAGCTACAGTGACTTCCACAACTCTTCTATGGGGCATTGATATTGTCTTTTTATTCCTCTGTACATTCCACCACTCATCCAAGGGGCATTGATTATGTTTTTTTATTCCACTGCGACCTCTACCACTCTTCCAATGTGCATTGCTATTGTCTTTTTAATCCACTGCAACCTCCACGACTCTTCCAAGGGGCATTAAAGCCGTCTTGTTAAGCTACTGTCACGTCCATGTCTATTCTACCGGGCAGTGATATTGTCTTTTTATTCCACTGTAACCTCCACCACTCTTCCAAGTGGCATTGACATTGTCTTTTTATGCCACTGCGACTTCCACCTCTCTTCTAAGGGGCATTGATTTTGTCTTTTTAATCCACTGTGACCTCCACCACTCTTCCAAGGGGCATTAAAGCTGTCTTGTTAAGCTACTGTGACCTCCACGTCTCTTCCAACGGGGATTAAAACCGTCTGGTTAAACCACTCTGAACTCCACAGCTCTTCCAAGGGGCATTGATATTGTCTTTTTATTCCACTGTAACATCCACCACTCTTCCAAGGGGCATTGATTTTGTCTTTTTTTTCCACTGCGACCTCCACCACTCTTCCAATGGGCATTGTTATTGACTTTTTAATCCCCTGCAACCTCCACCACTCTTCTAAGGGGCCTTAAAACCGCCTTGTTAAGCTACTGTGACCTCCACGTCCCTTCCACGGGGCATTAATATTGTCTTTTAAATCCACTGCAACCTCCACCACTCTTCCAAGGGGCATTAAAACCGTCTTGTTAAGCTACTGTGACCTCTACGTCCCTTCCACGGGGCATTGATATTGTCTTTTCATTCCACTGCGACCTCCATATTCTTCCAAGGGGCATTGATATTGTCTTTTTAATCCACTGTGAACTCCACCACTCTTCCAAGGGGCATTAAAACCATCTGGTTAAACCACTCTGAACTCCACAGGTCTTCCAAGGGGCATTTGTATTGTCTTTTTATTCCACTCTAACCTCCACCACTCTTCCAAGGGGCATTGACATTGTCTTTTTATTCCACTGCGACCTCCACCACTCTTCCAAGGGGCATTAAAACCATATGGTTAAGATACAATGACCTCCACATCTCTTCCATGGGACATTGATATTGTCTTTTTATTCCACTGTAACCTCCACCATTCTTCCAAGGGGCATTGATATTGTTTTTTTATTCCACTGCGACCTCCACCACTCTTCCAAGGGGCATTGATATTGTCTTTTTATTCAACTGTAACCTCCACCACTCTTCCAAGTGGCATTAAAACCGTCTTGTTAAGTTACTGTGACCTCCACGTCTCTTCCAAGGAGCGTTAAAACCGTCAGGTTATTACACTCTGAACTCCACAGCTCTTCCAAGGGGCATTATTATTGTCTTTTTATTCCACTGTAACCTCCACCACTCTTCCAAGGGGCATTGATATTGCCTTTTTATTCCACTGCGACCTCCACCACTCTTCCAAGGGGCATTAAAACCATATGGTTAAGATACAATGACCTCCACATCTCTTCCATGGGACATTGATATTGTCTTTTTATTCCACTGTAACCTCCACCATTCTTCCAAGGGGCATTGATATTGTTTTTTTATTCCACTGCGACCTCCACCACTCTTCCAAGGGGCATTGATATTGTCTTTTTATTCAACTGTAACCTCCACCACTCTTCCAAGTGGCATTAAAACCGTCTTGTTAAGTTACTGTGACCTCCACGTCTCTTCCAAGGAGCGTTAAAACCGTCAGGTTATTACACTCTGAACTCCACAGCTCTTCCAAGGGGCATTATTATTGTCTTTTTATTCCACTGTAACCTCCACCACTCTTCCAAGGGGCATTGATATTGCCTTTTTATTCCACTGCGACCTCCAACAGTCCTCCAAGAGGCATTAAAACTGTATTGTTAAGCTACTGTGACCTCCACATCTCTTCCACGGGGCATTGAAATTGTTTTTTTATTCCACTGTAACCTCCACCACTCGTCCAAGGGGCATTGATATTGTCTTTTTATTCCACTGCGATTTCCACCACTCTTCCAAGGCCCATTGATATTGTCTTTTTAATCCACTGCGTCCTCCACCACTCTTCCAAGGGGCATTAAAACCATCTTGTTAAGCTATTGTGACCTCCACATCTCTTCCACTGGGTATTGATTTTGTCTTTTTATTTAACTGTAACCTCCACCACTGTTCCAAGGGGCATTGATATTGTCTTTTTATTCCACTGTAACCTCCATCACTCTTCCAAGGGGCATTGATATTGTCTTTTTATTCAACTGTAACCTCCACCACTCTTCCAAGGGGCATTGATATTGTCTTTTTATTCCACTGCGACCTCCACCACTCTTCCAAGGGGCATTCATATTGTCTTTTTAATCCTCTGCGACCTCCACCACTCTTCCAAGGGGCATTAAAACCATCTTGTTGAGCTATTGTGACCTCCACATCTCTTCCACTGGGTATTGATTTTGTCTTTTTATTTAACTGTAACCTCCACCACTGTTCCAAGGGGCATTGATATTGTCTTTTTATTCCACTGTAACCTCCATCACTCTTCCAAGGGGCATTGATATTGTCTTTTTATTCCACTGCGACCTCCACCACTCTTCCAAGGGGGATGCATATTGTCTTTTTAATCCACTGCGACCTCCACCACTCTTCCAAGGGGCATTAAAACCGTCTTGTTAAGCTACTGTCACCTCCACTTCCCTTCCAAGGGGCATTAAATCCATCAATTTAAACCACTCTGAACTCCACAGCTCTTGCAAGGGGCATTGATATTGTTTTTTTATTCCACTGCAACTTCCACCTCTCTTCCAAGGGACATTAAAACCGTCTTGTTAAGCTACTGTTACCTCCACGTCACTTCCAATGGGCATTAAAACTGTCTGGTTTAACTACTGTGAACTTCACTGCTCTTCCAATGGGCATTGATATTGTCTTTTTAATCCACTGTTACCTCCACCACTCTTCCAAGGGGCATTGATATTGTTTTTTTATTACAATGCGACCTCCACTACTCTTCCAAGGGGCATTGATATTGTCTTTTTATTCCACTGCGACCTCCACCACTCTTCTAAGGGGCATTGATATTGTCTTTTTAATCAACTGCGACCTCCACCACTCTTCCAAGGGGCATTGATATTGTCTTTTTAATCCACTGTGACCTCCACGTCTCTTCCAAGGGGCATTAAAACCATAAATTTAAACCACTCTGAACTCCACAGCTCTTCCAAGGAGCACTTAAATTGTCTTTTTATTCCACTCTAACCTCCACCACTCTCTCAAGGGGCATTGACATTGTCTTTTTATTCCACTGCGACCTTCATTATTCTTCCAAGGGGCATTGATATTGTCTTTTTAATCCACTGCGACCTCCACCACTTTTCCAAGGGGCATTAAAAACGTGTTTTTAAGCTACTGTGACCTCCACTTTCCTTCCAATGGGCATTAAAACCGTGTGGTTTAGATACTGTGATCTCCACTGCTCTTCCAAGGGGCATTGATAATGTCTTTTTAATCCACTGTTACCTCCACCACTCTTCCAAGGGGCATTGATATTGTTTTTTTATTCCACTGCGACCTCCACTACTCTTCCAAGGGGCATTGATATTGTTTTTTATTCCACTGCGACCTCCACCACTCTTCTAAGGGGCATTGATATTGTCTTTTTAATCCACTGCGACCTCCACCACTCTTCCAAGGGCCATTAAAACCGTGTTGTTAAGCTACTTTGACCTCCACGTCAATTCCACGGGGCTTTAAAACAGTCAATTTAAACCACTCTGAACTCCACAGCTCTTGCAAGGGGCATTGATATTGTCTTTTTATTCCAATGTAACCTCCAGCACTCTTCCAAGGGGCATTGATATTGTCTTTTTATTCCACTGCAACTTCCACCTCTCTTCCAAGGGTATTAAAACCGTCTTGTTAAGCTACTGTGACCTCCACGTCTCTTTCACGGGGCATTGATATTGTCTTTTTATTCCACTGTAACCTCCACCACTCTTCCAAGGGTCATTGATATTGTCTTTTTATTCCACTGGGACCTTCACCACTCTTCCAAGTGGCATTGATATTGTCTTTTTAATCCACTGCGACCTCCACCACTCTTCCAAGGGGCATTAAAACCTTCTTGTTAAGCTACTGTGACCTCCACGTCTCTTTCAAGGTGCATTAAAACCGTCAATTAAAACCACTCTGAACTCCACAGCTCTTGCAAGAGGCATTGATATTGTCTTTTTACTCCACTGTAACCTAGAGCACTCTTTCAAGGGGCATTGATATTGTCTTTTTATTCCACTACGACTTCCACCACTCTCCCAAGGTGCATTAAAAACATCTTGTTTAGCTACTGTAACGTCCATGTCTATTCCACGGGGCATTAATATTGTCTTCATATTCCACTGCATCCTCCACCACTCTTCCAAGGGGTATTGATATTGTCTTTTTATTCCACTGCGACTTTCACCTCTCTTCTAAGGGGCATTGATATTGTCTTTTTAATCCACTGCGACCGCCAACACTCTTCCAAGAGGCATTAAAACAGTCTTGTTAAGCTACTGTGACCTCCACATCTCTTCCAAGGGTCATTAAAACCGTCTGGTTAAACCACTCTGAAATCCACAGCTCTTCCAAGGGGCATTGATATTGTCTTTTTATTCCACTGTAACCTCCACAATTCTTCCAAGGGGTTTTGATATTGTCTTTTTAATGCAATGTGACCTTCACCACTCTTCCAAGGGGCATTAAAACCATCTTGTTAAACCACTCTGAACTCCATAGCTCTTTCGAGAGGCATTGATATTGTCTTTTTATTTCACTGTAACCTCCACCACTCTTTCAAGGGGCATTAATATTGTCTTTTTATTCCACTGCGACCTCCACCACTCTTCCAAGGGGCATTAAAGCTATCTTTTTAAGCTACTGTGACCTCCACGTGTCTTCCATGGGGTATTGATATTGTCTTTTTAATCCATTGTGACCTCCACCACTATTCCAAGGGGCATTAAAACCGTCTTGTTAATCTACTGTGACCTCCACGTCTCTTCCAAGGGGCAATAAAACCATCTTGTTAAACCACTCTGAACTCCACAGCTCTTCCAAGTGGCATTGGTATTGTCTTTTTATTCCACTCTAACCTCCACCACTATTCCAAGGGGCATTGACATTGTCTTTTTATTCCACTGCGACCTCCATCATTCTTCCAAGGGGCATTGATATTGTCTTTTTATTCCAATGCCACCTCCACTACTCTTCCAAGGGGCATTGATATTATCTTTTTAATCCTCTGCGACCTCCACCACTTTTCCAAGGGGCATTAAAAACGTCTTTTTAAGCTACTGTGACCTCCACGTCAATTCGAATGGGTATTAAAACTGTCTGGTTAAACCACTCTGAACTCCACAGCTCTTCCAAGGGGCATTGGTATTGTCTTTTTATTCCACTCTAACCTCCACCACTCTTCCAAGGGGCATTAAAACTGTCTTGTAAAGCTGCTGTAACCTCCATGTCTTGTCCACGGGGTATTGATATTGTCTTTTTATTCCAATGTAACCTCCATCACTCTTCTAAGGGGCAGTGATATTGTCTTTTTAAACCACTGCGACCTCCACCACTCTTCCAAGAGGCATTAAAAACATCTTATTAAGCTACTATGACCTCCACGTCTCTTCCAAGGGGCATTAAAACCGTCTGGTTAAACCACTCTGAATTCCACAGCTCATCAAAGGGGCATTGATATTGTCTTTTTATTCCACTGTAACCTCCACCACTTTTCCTATTGGAATTGATATTGTCTTTTTATTATTATTATTATTATTATTTATTTTTCTAGCTCCATTTATTCCATGTCAGTGACTGGTACAGGGAGAGCGAGGACCCTGCCCGCGAGTGCTCACATTCTTGATGGGATGGGTGAGGATACATTAGGTGAGGGTTGAGCTGGTCGTGCAGCGGTGGTTACTGCAGGTTGTAGGCTTGTCGAAAGAGGTGGGTCTTCAGGTTTCTTTTGAAGGTTTCCACGGTCGGCGAGAGTCTGATGTGTTGGGGTAGAGAGTTCCAGAGTAGGGGGGATGCACGGGAGAAATCTTGTATACGATTGTGGGAGGAGGAGATAAGAGGGGAGTAGAGAAGGAGATCTTGTGAGGATCGGAGGTAGCGTGCAGGTAAGTACCGGGAGACTAGGTCACAGATGTATGGGGGAGACAGGTTGTGGATGGCTTTGTATGCCATGGTTAGAGTTTTGAACTGGATTCTCTGGGCAATGGGAAGCCAGTGAAGAGATTGACAGAGAGGAGAGGCCGGGGAATAGCGGGGGGACAGGTGAATTAGTCGAGCAGCAGAGTTTAGGATAGATTGGACAGGCGCAAGAGTGTTGTAAGGGAGGCCATGGAGCAGGAGGTTGCAGTAGTCGAGGCGGGATATGATGAGGGCATGCACTAGTGAATTTGCAGAGTCTTTGCTGAGGAATGCACGGATCTGGGAGATGTTTTTGAGTTGGAGTCGGCAGGAAGTGGAAAGGGCTTGGATATGTGGCTTGAAGGAGAGATCAGAGTCCAGGGTTACTCCAAGGCAGCGAGTTTGTGGGAATGGGGAGAGTGAACAGCCATTGACATTGATGGCTAGGTCAGATGGGGGATGTGATTGAGAGGGTGGAAAGATGATGAACTCTGTTTTATCCATGCTGAGTTTTAGAAATCTGTCAGAGAAGAAGGATGACATGGCGGACAGATATTTTTTGATTTTGGTTAGTAGGGAGGAGATATCGGGTCCAGAGAGGTAGATCTGTGTGTTGTCAGCATAGAGGTGATACTGAAAACTGTGAGACTCTCTGAGCTGTCTCAGGCCAAAGGTGTAGATGGAGAAGAGCAGAGGTCCTAGAACTGAACCTTGGGGGACACCGACAGATAGGGGGCGAGATGAGGAGGTAGTGCGTGAGTGGGAGACGCTGAATGTCCTGTCTGTTAAGTATGAGGAGATCCAAGATAGAGCCAAGTCCGTGATGCCAAGAGATGAGAGAATCTGGAGTAAGAGGGAATGGTCCACTGTGTCAAAGGCAGATGACAGGTCCAGAAGGAGGAGGATGGAGTAGTGTCGCTTGGATTTGGCATTTAGTAAGTCGTTTGTGACTTTGGTCAGGGCAGTTTCAGTCGAGTGATGCGGTCGGAAGCCAGATTGCAGGCAGTCGAAGAGGGAGCAGGAGGAGAGGTGGGAGGACAGTTCAAGGTGGACATGTTGTTCTAGTAGTTTTGAGGCAAAGGGGAGGAGTGATATGGGGCGGTAGCTAGTCAGAGAGGAAGGGTCAAGGGAGGGCTTTTTGAGGATGGGTGTGATTGCGGCATGTTTGAAACATGAGGGTAAGACACCGGTTGTTAGTGACAGATTGAAGAGGTGGGTTAGGGTTGGGATGAAGACTGTGGTAAGGTTAGTGATGAGGTGGGATGGGATTGGGTCAAGTTTGCAGGTGGTGAGGTGTGATTTGGAGAGAAAAGAGGAGACTTGACCTTCTGTAATGGTGGAGAAGTGGGGTTTGGAGGAGGAGGGTTGAATAGATATGAGGAGGGGTTGTGTGGACTTTAGGCAAAAGTTTTGTCTGATGGTGTCAATCTTCTGTTTGAAGAATGAGGCAAAGTCGTCGGCTGAGATGAGAGAAGAGGGAGGAGGTGCTGGGGGACGGAGGAGAGAGTTGAAAGTGTTAAATAGCTGTTTAGGGTTGTGAGATAGAGAGGATATGAGAGATGAGAAGTAGGTTTGTTTTGCTGTAGTGAGTGCGGACTTTAAATTAGTGAGGAATTGCTTGAATGCGATGAAGTGCTCGATGGAGTGAGACCTTTTCCATCTCCGCTCCGCAACCCTGGAGGCCCGGCGCAGTTATTTAGTAAGTTTAGTGTGCCAGGGTTGCCTGTTGAATGTGCGAGATGTGTGTGTGAGAGGGGCGATCGAGTCTACAGCTGCAGCTATTGTGGTGTTATATGAAGCAGCATCAAGGTCTGCATCGTGTAAGGAATTTAAGAGGGAGGAGGGATTCAGAGAGTGAGTGTAAGTCAAGGTGTTTGAGATTTCTGCGAGGGTATGCAAGTTTGTTGAGTGGGGATTGTGGCCTCGGGGAGGAGAGCGAAGAGAATGTAAGTAGGCTGTGATCAGAGAGAGGGAGAGGTGAGTTAGAGAGGTTAGATAGGGAACAGAGGCGCCTGAAGATGAGGTCCAGTGTGTGGCCATCTTTGTGGGTGGGTGTGGAAGACCATTGAGTGAGTCCGAAGGAGGAAGGGAGAGATAGGAACTTAGAGACAGACGAGTGGGAAGTGTTAATGGGGATGTTGAAGTCACCCATTATGATAGTGGGGATGTCAGTGGAGAGGAAGTGAAGCAGCCAGGTGGTGAAGTGGTCTAAGAAGGTGGTGGCTTACCCTGGGTGTGGGTAAACGACAGCCAGTTGGAGGTTGGAGGAGGAAAAGATGCGCACACAATGCACCTCAAAAGAGGGGAGTGTAATGGAGGGTGGCAGTGGGATTTGGGTGAAAGCGCAGTGTTCTGATAGGAGAAAACCTACGCCTCCTCCATGTTTGCAATTGGGGCGGGGGGTGTGGGAAAGGTGGAATCCGCCATATGAAAGTGCAGCTGGGGAGGCTGTGTCAGAGGGGGTGAGCCAGGGTTCAGTGATGGCGAGGAAGGAAAGTTTGTTTGTAATGAAAAGATCGTGGATGAAGGAAAGTTTGTTGCAGACAGAGCGAGTGTTCCATAGAGCTCCTGTTAGATCAACTAAGGGAGTGGGGAATGGTTGGATGGGTATGAGGTTAGAAGGGTTGTGACAGTTTGTGGAAGGTCGTGGATAGGAGGAAGAAGTAACTGCGGGGATATGGCGAGGAGGACCAGGACTTGGAGAGAGATCTCCAGCAGTGAGGAGGAGCAGAGAAAGTGTTAGCAGGTGGGAGCAAGAGAGAGCATGAGGTGGCTGTCTGTGTTTGGAGATCCAGGATTGAATGTTTAGGAATAATTTGGAGGAGGAGGTGAGATGAATGGGGAGGATGGAGGGAGAGATGAAGAGTTTCTTACTAGGTGTAGGGATTTGAGGAGTTACTAGAAAGTGGAGGACTATAGAGGAAAAAGTGAAAGCTAACAGAAACATAGTTAAAAGAGAATAAGTGGTCAAAGTGTTGGTTACCTGACTCCTGCCCTGACTAACTGCCTCTGAAATAACTGCCACTTATCTCCGAAGCCACTTTGCACAAGAAGACGCGTGCACACCCCAGCACGAGTGCACCCCTTACAGAGCTTCTAAATATATAGGGCACATTAAACTATCAGGTGAAGGGCATTGTCGGAGCTGCGTATGGCTAAATTAGCAGCTGGTCGTCTCACCAGGAGATGGCTGGGTGATCAAACACAGAGCTAGGACTCTAGTCACTGCAATTTAGCACCTCTAAAAATCAGATAAGATCTATAGTGGGGAAGGGACAGACATATGTGGGTATTGAATGGAGTGGGACAGATAAAGCAGAGAAGTTATGCAGAGCATGTACCAGTGAGGTGAATCAGCAAAGCAGAGCATTAGATTACAGCTGACGCAGCAAGCAGAGAAGGTATGCAGAGCATGTACCAGTGAGGTTAATCCACTGCGACCTCCACCACTCTTCCAAGGGGCATTGATATTGTCTATTTATTCCACTGCGACCTCCGCCTCTCTTCCAAAGGGCATTGATATTGTTCTTTATTCCACTGTAACCTCCACCACTGTTCTAAGGGGCATTAAAATCGTCTTGTTAAGCTACTGTGACCTCCACGTCTCTTCCACAGGGCATTGTTGTTGTCTTTTTATTCCACTGCGACTTCCACCACTCTGCCAAGGGGCATTAAAACAGTCTTGTTAAGCTACTGTGATGTCCACGTCTCTTCCACGGGGCATTGATGTTGTCTTTTTATTCCGCTGTAACCTCCACCACTCTTCCAAGAGGCATTGATATTGTCTTTTTATTCCATTGTAACCTCCACCACTCTTCCAAGGGGCATTGATATTGTCTTTTTATTCCACTGCGACCTCCACCACTCTTCCAAGGGGCATTTATATTGTCTTTTTATTCCACTGCGACCTCCACCACTCTTCCAATGGGCATTAAAACCGTCTTGTTAAGCTACTGTGACCTCCAAGTTTCTTACACAGGGCATTGATATTGTCTTTTTATTCCACTATAACCTCCACCACTCTTCCAAGTGCATTGATATTGTCTTTTTAATCCAATGCGACCTCCATCACTCTTCCAAGAAGCATTGAAACCGTCTTGTTACGCTACTGTGACCTCCACGTCTCTTCCAAGGGGCATTAAATCTGTCAATTTAAACCTCTCTGAACTCCACAGCTCTTGCAAGAGGCATTGATATTGTCTTTTTATTCCACTGTAACCTCCACCACTCTTCCAAGGGACATTAATATTGTCTTTTTATTCCACTGCGACTTCCACCACTCTTCCAATGGGCATTAAAACCGTCTTGTTATGCTATTGTGACCTCCACGTCCCTTCCACGGGGCATTGATATTGTCTTTTTATTCCATTGCGACCTCCACCACTCTTCCAATGGGCATTAAAACCATCTTGTTAAGCTACTGTGACCTCCAAGTCTCTTGCAAGGGGCATTAAAACCGTCTGGTTAAACGACTCTGAGCTCCACAGCTCTTGCAAGGGCCATTGACAATGTCTTTTTATTCCATTGTAACCTTCTGTACTCTTCCATGTGCATTGATATTGTCTTTTTATTCATCTGCGATGTCCACGACTCTTCCAAGGGGCATTAAAACCGTCTTGTTAAGCTACTGTGACCTCCAAGTTTCTTACACAGGGCATTGATGTTGTCTTTTTATTCCACTGTAACCTCCACCACTCTTCCTCGGGGCATTGATATTGTCTTTTTATTCCACTCTATCCTCCACCACTCTTCCAAAGGGCATTGATATTGTCTTTTTATTCCACTGTAACCTCCACCACTCTTCCAAGGGGCATTAATATTGTCTTTTTATTCCACTGCGACTTCCACCACTCTTCCAATGGGCATTAAAACCGTCTTGTTATGCTATTGTGACCTCCACGTCCCTTCCACGGGGCATTTATATTGTCTTTTTATTCCATTGCGACCTCCACCACTCTTCCAATGGGCATTAAAACCATCTTGTTAAGCTACTGTGACCTCCAAGTCTCTTCCAAGGGGCATTAAAACCGTCTGGTTAAACGACTCTGAGCTCCACAGCTCTTGCAAGGGCCATTGACAATGTCTTTTTATTCCATTGTAACCTTCTGTACTCTTCCATGTGCATTGATATTGTCTTTTTATTCATCTGCGATGTCCACGACTCTTCCAAGGGGCATTAAAACCGTCTTGTTAAGCTACTGTGACCTCCAAGTTTCTTACACAGGGCATTGATGTTGTCTTTTTATTCCACTGTAACCTCCACCACTCTTCCTCGGGGCATTGATATTGTCTTTTTATTCCACTCTATCCTCCACCACTCTTCCAAAGGGTATTGATATTGTCTTTTTATTCCACTGAGACTTCCACCTCTTTTCTAAGTGGCATTGATATTGTCTTTTTAATCCACTGCGACCTCCACCACTCTTCCAAGAGGCATTAAAACAGTCTTTTTAAGCTACTGTGACCTCCAAATCTCCTCCAAGGGGCATTAAAACCGTCTGGTTAAACAACTCTGAACTCCACAGCTCATCCAAGGGGCATTGATATTGTCTTTTTCTTCCACTGTAACCTCCACCATTCTTCCAAGAGGTATTGATATTGTCTTTTTAATGCACTGCGACCTCCACCACTCTTCTAAGGGGCATTAAAACCATCTGGTTAAACCACCCTGAACTCCATAGCTCTTTCAAGAGTCATTAATATTGCCTTTTTATTTCACTGTAACCTCCACCACTCTTTCAATGGGCATTGATATTGTCTTTTTATTCCACTGCAACCTCCACCACTCTTCCAAGGGGCATTAAAACTGTCTTGTGAAGCTACTGTGACCTCCACGTGTCTTCAACGGGGCATTGATATTGTCTTTTTAATCCACTGTGACCTCCACCACTTTTCCAAGGGTCATTAAAACCGTCTTGTTAATCTACTGTGACCCCCACGTCTCTTCCAAGGGGCAATAAAACCATCTGGTTATACCACTCTGAACTCCACAGCTCTTCCAACAGGCATTGGTATTGTCTTTTTATTCCACTCTAACCTCCACCACTCTTCCAAGGGGCATTAAAACTGTCTTGTTAAGCTGCTGTAAACTCCATGTCTATTCCACGGGGCATTGATATTGTCTTTTTATTTCAATGTAACCTCCACCACTCTTCTAAGGGGCAGTGATATTGTCTTTTTAAATCACTGCGACCTCCACCACTCTTCCAAGAGGCATTAAAAACATCTTATTAAGCTACTGTGACCTCCACGTCTCTTCCAAGGGGCATTAAAACCATCTGGCTAAACCACTCTGAATTCCACAGATCATCAAAGGGGCATTGATATTGTCTTTTTATTCCACTGTAACCTCCACCACTTTTCCTATGGGAATTGATATTGTCTTATTATTATTATTATTATTTATTATTATAGCGCCATTTATTCCATGGCGCTTTACACGTGATAGGGATATACATAAGAAAAGCATTTACATAATCTTAACAAAAAGAGTTAGCGACTGGTACAGGAGGAGCGAGGACCCTGCCCGCGAGGGCTCACATTCTAGAAGGGATGGGTGAGGATACATTAAGTGAGGGTAGAGCTGGTCGTGCAGCGGTGGTTACTGCAGGTTGTAGGCTTGTCGGAAGAGGTGGGTCTTCAGGTTTCTTTTGAAGGTTTCCACGGTCGGCGAGAGTCTGATATGTTGGGGTAGAGAGTTCCAGAGTAGGGGGCATGCATGGGAGAAATCTTGTATACGATTGTGGGAGGAGGAGATAAGAGGGGAGTAGAGAAGGAGATCTTGAGAGGATTGAAGGTTGCGTGCAGGTAAGTACCGGAAGACTAGGTCACAGATGTATGGGGGAGACAGGTTGTGGATGGCTTCGTATGCCATGGTTAGAGTTTTGATCTGGATTCTCTGGGCAATGGGGAGCCAGTGAAGAGATTGACAGAGAGGAGAGGCCGGGCAACAGCGGGGGGACAGGTGAATTAGTCAAGCAGCAGAGTTTAGGATAGATTGGAGAGGTGCAAGAGTGTTGTAAGGGAGGCCACGGAGCAGGAGGTTGCAGTAGTCGAGGCGGGATATGATGAGGGCATGCACTAGTGTTTTTGCAGAGTCTTTGCTGAGGAATGCACGGATCTGGGAGTTGTTTTTGAGTTGGTGTCGGCAGGAAGTGGAAAGGGCTTGGATATGTGGCTTGAAGGAGAGATCAGAGTCCAGGGTTACTCCAAGGCAGCGAGCTTGTGGGACTGGGGAGAGTGAACAGCTATTGACGCTGATGGCTAGGTCAGATGGGGGATGCGAATGAGAGGGTGGAAAGATGATGAACTCTGTTTTATCCATGTTGAGTTTTAGAAATCTGTCAGAGAAGAAGGATGACATGACGGACAGACATTGTGGGATTTTGGTTAGTAGGGAGGAGATATCGGGTCCAGAGAGGTAGATCTGTGTGTCGTCAGCATAGAGGTGATACTGAAAACCGTGAGACTCTATGAGCTGTCCCAGGCCAAAGGTGTAGATGGAGAAGAGCAGAGGTCCTAGAACTGAACCTTGGGGGACACCGACAGATAGGGGGCGAGATGAGGAGGTGGTGCGTGAGTGGGAGACGCTGAATGTCCTCTCGGTTAAGTATGAGGAGATCAAAGATAGAGCCAAGTCCGTGATGCCAAGAGATGAGAGAATCTGGAGTAAGAGGGAATGGTCCACTGTGTCAAAGGCAGATGACAGGTCCAGAAGGAGGAGGATGGAGTAGTGTCGCTTGGATTTGGCATTTAGTAGGTCGTTGGTGACTTTGGTCAGGGCAGTTTCAGTCGAGTGATGCGGTCGGAAGCCAGATTGCAGGCGTTCGAAGAGGGAGCAGGAGGAGAGGTGGGAGGACAGTTCAAGGTGGACATGTTGTTCTAGAAGTTTTGTGGCAAAAGGGAGGAGTGATATGGGGTGGTAGCTAGTCAGAGAGGAAGGGTCAAGGGAGTGCTTTTTGAGGATGGGTGTGATTGCGGCATGTTTGAAACATGAGTGGAAGACACCGATTGTTAGTGACAGATTGAAGAGGTGGGTTAGGGTTGGGATGAAGATTGTGGTAAGGTTAGTGATGAGGTGGGATGGGATTGGGTCAAGTTCGCAGGTGGTGAGGTGTGATCTTGAGAGTAAAGAGGAGACTTGACCTTCTGTAATGGTGGAGAAGTGGGGTTTGGAGGAGGAGGGTTGAATAGATATGAGGAGGGGTTGTGTGGACTTTAGGCAAAAGTTTTGTCTGATGGTGTCAATCTTCTGTTTGAAGAATGAGGCAAAGTCATCGGCTGAGATGAGAGAAGAGGGAGGAGGTGCTGGGGGATGAAGGAGAGAGTTGAATGCGTTAAATAGCTGTTTAGGGTTGTGAGATAGGGAGGATATGAGAGATGAGAAGTAGGTTTGTTTTGCTGTAGTGAGTGCGGACTTTAAATTAGTGAGGGATTGCTTGAATGCGATGAAGTGCTCGATGGAGTGAGACCTTTTCCATCTCCGCTCCGCAACCCTGGAGGCCCGGCGCAGTTCTTTAGTAAGTTTAGTGTGCCAGGGTTGCCTGTTGAATGTGCGAGATGTGGTGTGTGTGAGAGGGGCGATCGAGTCTAGAGCTGCAGCAATTGTGGTGTTATATGAAGCAGCAGCAACGTCTGCATCGTGTAAGGAATTTATGTCTGTAAGAGGGAGGAGGGATTCAGAGAGTGAGTGTAAGTCAAGGTGTTTGAGATTTCTGCGAGGGTATGCAAGTTTGTGGAGTGGGGATTGTTGCCCCGGGGAGGAGAGAGAAGAGAATGTAAGTAGGCTGTGATCAGAGAGAGGGAGAGGTGAGTTAGAGAGGTTAGATAGGGAACAGAGGCGGGTGAAGATGAGGTCCAGTGTGTTCCCATCTTTCTGGGTGGGTGTGGAAGACCATTGAGTGAGTCCGAAGGAGGAAGTGAGAGATAGGAACTTAGAGACAGACGAGTGGGAAGTGTTAATGGGGATGTTGAAGTCATCCATTATGATAGTGGTGATGTCAGTGGAGAGGAAGTGAAGCAGCCAGGTGGTGAAGTGGTCTAAGAAGGTGGTGACTTGCCCTGGGGGTCGGTAAAAGACAGCCACTTGGAGGTTGGAGGGGGAATAGATGCACACACAGTGCACCTCAAAAGAGGGGAGTGTAATGGAGGGTGGCAGTGGGATTTGGGTGAAAGCGCAGTATTCTGATAGGAGAAAACCTATTCCTCCGCCATGTTTGCTGTTGGGGCGGGGGGTGTGGGAAAGGTGGAATCCGCCATATGAAAGTGCAGCTGGGTAGGCTGTGTCAGAGGGGGTGAGCCAGGTTTCAGTGATGGTGAGGAAGGAAAGTTTGTTTGTAATGAAAAGATCGTTGATGAAGGAAAGTTTGTTGCAGACAGAGCGAGCGTTCCATAGAGCTCCTGTTAGATCAACTAAGGGAGTGGGGATTGGTTGGATGGGTATGAGGTTAGAAGGGTTGCGACAGTTTGTGGAAGGTCGTGGATAGGAGGAAGAAGTAACTGTGGGGATACGGCGAGGAGGACCAGGATTTGGAGAGATATCTCCAGCAGTGAGGAGGAGCAGAGAAAGTGTTAGCAGGTGGGAGCAAGTGAGAGCATGAGGTGGCTGTCTGTGTTTGGAGATCCAGGATTGAATGTTTAGGAATAATTTGGAGGAGGAGGTGAGATGAATGAGGAGGATGGAGGGAGAGATGAAGAGTTTCTTACTAGGTGTAGGGATTTGAGGCGTTACTATAAAGTGGAGGACTATAGAGGAAAAAGTGAGAGCTAACAGAAACATAGTTAAAAGAAAGTAAGTGCTCAAAGTGTTGGTTACCTGACTCCTGCCCTGACTAACTGCCTCTGAAATAACTGCCACTTATCTCCGAAGCCACTTTGCACAAGAAGACGTGTGCACACCCCAGCACAAGTGCACCCCTTACAGAGCTTCTAAATATATAGGGCACATTAAAATATCAGGTGAAGGGCATTGTGGGAGCTGCATATGGCTAATTTAGCAGCTGGTCGTCTCACCAGGAGATGGCTGGGTGATCAAACACAGAGCTAGGACTCTAGTCTCTGCAGTTTAGCACCTCTAAAAGTCAGATAAGATCTATAGTGGGGAAGGGACAGACATATGTGGGTATTGAATGGAGTGGGACAGATAAAGCAGAGAGGTTACGCAGAGCATGTACCAGTGAGGTGAATCAGCAAAGCAGAGCATTAGATTACAGCAGACACAGCAAGTAGAGAAGTTATGCAGAGCATGCACCAGTGAGGTTATTCCACTGCGACCTCCACCACTCTTCCAAGGGGCATTGATATTGTCTTTTTATTCCACTGCGACCTCCGCCACTCTTCCAAAGGGCATTGATATTGTCTTTTATTCCTCTGTAACCTCCACCACTGTTCTAAGGGGCATTAAAACCGTCTTGTTAAGCAACTGTGACCTCCACGTCTCTACCACAGGGCATTGTTATTGTCTTTTTATTCCACTGCGACCTCCACCACTCTGCCAAGGGGCATTTAAACCGTCTTGTTAAGCTACTGTGATGTCCACGTCTCTTCCACGGGGCATTGATATTGTCTTTTTATTCCACTGTAACCTCCACCACTCTTCCAAGAGGCATTGATATTGTCTTTTTATTCCACTGTAACCTCCACCACTCTTCCTAGGGGCATTGATATTGTCTTTTTATTCCACTGCGACCTCCACCACTCTTCCAAGGTTCATTGATCTTGTCTTTTTAATCCACTGCGACCTTCACCACTCTTCCAAGGGGAAATAAAACTGTCTTGTTAACCTACTGTGACCTCCACGTCTCTTCCAAGGGGCACTAAAACCGTTTGGTTAATCCACTCTGTACTCCACAGCTCTTCCAACGGGCATTGATATTGTCTTTTTATTTCACTGTAACTTCCACCACTCTTTCAAGGGGCATTTATATTGTAATTTTATTCCACTGTGACCTCCACCACTCTTCCAAGGGGCATTAAAACCATCTTGTTAAGCTACTGTGACCTCCAAGTCTCTTCCAAGGGGCATTAAAACCGTCTGGTTAAACAGCTCTGAGCTCCACAGCTCTTCCATGGGGCATTTACAATGTCTTTTTATTCCACTGTAACCTTCTGCACTCTTCCAAATGCATTGATATTGTCTTTTTATTCCTCTGCGACGTCCACGACTCTTCCAAGGGGCATTAAAACCGCCTTGTTAAGCTACTGTGACCTCCAAGTTTCTTACACAGGGCATTGATATTGTCTTTCTATTCCACTGTAACCTCCACCACTCTTCCAAAGGGCATTGATATTGTCTTTTTAATCCACTGCGACCTCCATCACTCTTCCAAGAAGCATTGAAACCGTCTTGTTATGCTACTGTGACCTCCACGTCTATTCCACGGTGCATTAAAACTTTGTGGTTAAACTA
Source organism: Phyllobates terribilis (assembly GCF_046119375.1). Classification (NCBI taxonomy): domain Eukaryota; kingdom Metazoa; phylum Chordata; class Amphibia; order Anura; family Dendrobatidae; genus Phyllobates; species Phyllobates terribilis. The sequence continues at coordinate 622,404 of NW_027362984.1, read as the reverse complement.
CTGTGAACTCCACAGCTCTTCCAATGGGCATTCATATTGTCTTTTTCTTCCACTCTAACCTCCACCACTCTTCCAAGGGGCATTGATATTGTCTTTTTATTTTACTGCGACCTCCACCACTCTTCCAAGGGGCATTAATATTGTCTTTTTATTCCACTGTGACCTCCACGTCTCTTCCAAGGGGCATTGATATTGTCTTTTTATTTAATTGGAACCTCCACCACTCTTCCAAGGGGCATTGTTATTGTCTTTTTTTTCCACTGTAACCTCCACTATTCTTCCAAGGGACATTGATATTGTCTTTTTATTCCACTGTAACCTCCACCACTCTTCCAAGGGGCATTGATATTGTCTTTTTATTCCACTGTAACCTCCACCACTCTTCCAAGAGGCATTGATATTGTCTTTTTAATCCACTGCGACCTCTACCACTCCTCCAAGGGGCTTTAAAACAGTCTTAATAAGCTTCTATGACCTCCACGTCTCTTCCAAGGGGCATTAAAACCGCATGGTTAAACCACTCTGAACTCCACAGCTCTTCCAAGAGGCATTGATATTGTCTTTTTATTCAACTGTAACCTCCACCACTCTTCCAAGGGGCATTGATATTGTCTTTTTTTTCCCCTGCGAACTCCACCACTCTTCCAAGTGGATTTGATAGTCTTTTTAATCCAGTGCGACCTCCACCACTCTTCCAAGGGGCATTAAAACCATCTTGTTAAGCTACTGTGACCTCCACGTCCCTTCCACGGGTATTGATATTGTCTTTTTATTCCACTGCGACCTCCACCACTCTTCCAAGGGGCATTGATATTGTCTTTTTAATCCACTGCGACCTCCACCACTCTTCCAATGGACATTGATATTGTCTTTTTAATCCACTGCGACCTTCACCCCTCTTCCAAGGAACATTGATATTGTCTTTTTTTTCCACTGTAACCTTCACTACTCTTCTAAAGGGCATTGATATTTTCTTTTTATTCCACTGCGACCTCCACCTCTCTTCCAAGGGGCATCGATAATGTCTTTTTAATCCACAGCGACCTCCACCACTCTTCCAAGGGGCATTAAAACAGTCTTGTTAAGCTACTGTGACCTCCACGTATCTTCCAAGGGGCATTAAAACCGTCAATTTAAACCACTGTGAACTCCACAGCTCTTGCAAGAGGCATTGATATTGTCTTTTTATTCCACTGTAACCTCCACCACTCTTCCAAGGGGCATTAAAACCGTCTTGTTAAGCTACTGTGACCTCCACGTCCCTTCCACGGGGCATTGATATTGTCTTTTTATTCCAGTGCGACCTCCACCACTCTTCCAAGGGGCATTGATATTGTCTTTTTATTCCACTGCGACCTTCACCCCTCTTCCACGGAACATTGATACTGTCTTTTTTTTCCACTGTAACCTCCACCACTCTTCTAAGGGGCATTGATATTTTCTTTTTATTCCACTGCGACCTCCTCCACTCTTCCAAGGGGCATCGATAATGTCTTTTTAATCCACTGCAACCTCCACCACTCTTCCAAGGTGCAATAAAACCGTATTGTTAAGCTACTGTGACCTCCACGTCTCTTCCAAGGGGCATTAAAACTATTAATTTAGACCACTCTGAACTCCTCAGCACTTGCAAGACTCATTGATATTGGCTTTTTATTCCACTGCAACCTCCACCACTCATCCAAGGGGCATTGATTTTGTCTTTTTAATCCACTGCGACCTCCATCTCTCTTCCAAGAAGCATTAAAACCGTCTTGTTTAGCTACTGTGACCTCCACGTCTTTTCCACGGTGCCTTAAAACCTTCTGGTTAAACCACTGTGAACTCCACAGCTCTTCCAAGGGGCATTGATATTGTCTTTTTATTCTACTGTAACCTCCACCACTCTTCCAAGGGGCATTGATATTGTCTTCTTATTTTACTGCGACCTCCACCACTCTTCCAAGGGGCATTAATATTGTATTTTTATTCCACAGCGACCTCCACCACTCTTCCAAGGGTCATTGATATTGTCTTTTTATTCCACTGTAACCTCCACCACTCTTCCAAGGGGCATTGATATTGTCTTTTTATTCCACTGCGACCTCCACCTCTCTTCCAAGGGGCATTAAAACCATCTTGTTAAGCTACTGTGACCTCCAAGTCTCTTCCACGAGGCATTTATATTGTCTTTTTATTCTACTGCGACCTCCACATCTCTTCCAAGTGGAATTGATATTGTCTTTTTATTCCATTGCGACCTCCACCACTCTTCTAAGGGGCATTGATATTGTCTTTTTAATCCACTGCGACCTCCACCAATCATCCAAAGGGCATTAAAACATTTTTGATAAGCTACTGTGACCTCCACTTCTCTTCCGAGGGGCATTAAAACCGTCTGGTTAAACCACTCTGAAATCCACAGCTCTTCCAAGAGGCATTGATATTGTCCTTGTATTCGACTATAACCTCCACACTCTTCCAAGGGGCATTAAAACCGTCTTGTTAAGCTACTGTGACCTCCACGTCTCTTCCAAGGGACATTAAAACCGTCAATTTAAACCACTCTGAACTCCACAGCTCTTGCAAGAGGCATTGATATTGACTTTTTATTTCACTGTAACCTCCACCTCTCTTCTAAGGGGCATTGATTTTGTTTTTTTAATCCACTGCGACTTCCATATGTCTTCCAAGAAGCAATAAAACCGTCTTGTTTAGCTACGTGACCTCCACGTCTATTCCACGGTGCCTTAAAACCTTCTGGTTAAACCACTGTGAACTCCACAGCTCATCCAAGGGGCATTGAAATTGTCTTTTCATTCCACTGTAACCTCCACCACTCTTCCAAGGGGCATTAATATTGTCTTTTTATTCCACTGCGACCTCCACCACTCTTCCAAGGGTCATTGATATTGTCTTTTTATTCCACTGTAACCTCCACCACTCTTCCAAGGGGCATTGATATTTTCTTTTTATTCCACTGCGACATCCACATCTCTTCCAAGGGAAATTGATATTGTCTTTCTATTCCACTGCGACCTCCAACACTCTTCTAAGGGGCATTGATATTATCTTTTTAATCCACTGCGACCTCCACCACTTTTCCAAGGGGCATTAAAACAGACTTGATAAGCTACTGTGACCTCCACGTCTCTTCCAAGGGGCATTAAAACATCTGGTTAAACCACTCTGTACTCCACAGCTCTTCCAAGAGCCATTGATATTGTCTTTTTATTCGACTGTAACCTCCACCACTCTTCCAAGGGGCATTGATATTTTCTCTGTTTTCCACTGCGACCTCCACCACTCTTCCAAGGGGCTTTGATATTGTCTTTTTTATCCACTGCGACCTCCACCACTCTTCCAAGGGGCATTAAAACCGTCTTGTTATGCTACTGTGACCTCCACGTCCTTCCACGGGGCATTGATATTGTCTTTTCATTCCATTGCAAACTCCACAGCTCTTCCAAGGGGCATTGATATTGTCTTTTTATTCCACTGTAACCTCCACCACTCTTCCAAGGGGCATTGATTTTGTCTTTTTAAGCTACTGCGACCTCCACCACTCATCCAATGGGCATGGTTATTGTCTTTTTAATCCCCTGCAACCTCCACCAATCTTCCAAGGGGCATTAAAACAATCTTGTTAAGCTACTGTGACCTCCGCGTCCCTTCCTCGGGGCATTGATATTGTCTTTTTATTCCACTGCGACCTCCACCACTCTTCCAAGGGGCATAGATATTGTCTTTTTAATCCACTGCGAACTCCACCACTCTTCCAAGGGGCATTAAAACCGTCTTGTTAAACCACTCTGAACTCCACAGCTCTTCCAAGGGGCATTTCTATTGTCTTATTATTCCACTCTAACCTCCACCACTCTTTCAAGGGGCATTGACATTGTCTTTTTATTCCACTGCGACCTCCACCACTCTTCCAAGGGGCATTAAAGCCATAATGTTAAGTTACAGTGACCTCCACATCTCTTCCACGGGGCATTGATATTGTCTTTTTATTCCACTGCGACCGCCACCAATCTTCCAAGGGGCATTGATATTGTTTTTTTATTCCACTGCGACCTCCACCACTCTTCCAAGGGGCATTAAAACCGTCTTGTTAAGTTAATGTGACCTCCACGTCTCTTCCAAGGAGAGTTAAAACCGTCTGGTTATACCACTCTGAACTCAACAGCTCTTCCAAGGGGCATTATTATTGTCTTTTTATTCCACTGTAACCTCCACCACTCTTCCAAGGGGCATTGATATTGTCTCTGTTTTCCACTGCGACCTCCACCACTCTTCCAAGTGGCTTTGATATTGTCTTTTTTATCCACTGCGACCTCCACCACTCTTCCAAGGGGCATTAAAACCGTCTTGTTATGCTATTGTGACCTCCACGTCCCTGCCACGGGCATTGATATTGTCTTTTCATTCCATTGCAAACTCCACCACTCTTCCAAGGGGCATTAAAACCGTCTTGTTAAGCTACTGTAACCTCCAAGTCTCTTCCAAGGGGCATTAAAACCGTCTTGTGAAGCTACTGTGACCTCCACATACCTTCAACGGGGCATTGATATTGTCGTTTTATTCCACTGCGACCTCCACCACTCTTCCAAGGGGCATTGATATTGTCTTTTTAATCCACTCCGACCTCCACCACTCTTCCAAGGGGCATTGATATTGTCTTTTTAATCCACTGTGACCTCCAAGTCTCTTCCAAGGGGCATTAAAACCGTCTTGTTAATCTCCTGTGACATCAACGTCTCTTCCAAGCGGCAATAAACCATCTGGTTAAACCACTCTGAACTCCACAGCTCTACCAAAGGGCATTGACAATGTCTTTTTATTCCACTGTGTAACGGGTCTGGGAGGCGGAACCTCTGGGCTACAATACAAGGGGGCGGTCCTTGTAAGGGAGCGGGTGGCGACCAGGCAGGTAGTCACAGGAGGTGACCAGGACAGTCTCTGGGTGTACGGGCAGGAGGACACGGCAAGTGATCGGGGCAGTCTCTGGATAAAGGGTAGGTACGACCTGTGATGGCTGAACCTCCAGGTAGGCTAGCAAGGCAGATGAAGAATGTGTGCTCCCAGGTGAGCAAGCGAGAGTCTCTGGAATAGCAGGTGGTCACAGCACGTGACGGCGGAGCCTCCAGGTAGGCAAGCAGGCAGGTAACGGAGAAGCGCTCCCAGGTGAGCGGGCAAGAGTCTCAGGAATAGCTGGTGGTCACAGCACGTGACAGCGGAGCCTCCGGGCAGGCAAGCAGGCAGGTAGCGGAGAAGCGCTCCCAGGTGAGCGGGCAAGAGTCTCTGGAATAGCTGGTGGTCACAGCACGTGACAGCGGAGCCTCCGGGTAGGCAAGCAGGCAGGTAACGGAGAAGCGCTCCCAGGTGAGCGGGCAAGCTGGTCCATAGACAGACTGACCGGAGTTGTAAGGCAGACCGTCGGACCTCAGGCAAGCAGGCAGGTAGCTGAGGTGCGCTCCCAGGTGAGCGGGCAGGCTGGTCCTTAGACAGACTGACAGGAGTAGTAAGGCAGACCGTCGGACCTCAAACTAGCAGTCAGGTAGCAAGTAATCAGGCAGGAATCTGACAGGTAACTGGCAGGTAACTGGCAACGGGACCTGAGGGCTGAAGCACAGGTGAGACACAGGTGCAAACGACATTGCTCGGGCACCTCCATTTTGGAGGAGGTGCCTTATATATGATGAAGTCCTCCGGCCATTGGCCGGGGACTCCTTAGGACGGCGCGTGCGGCCCCTTTAAGAGGAGGGGAGCGCGCGCGCGCGCGCCCTAAGCACTGGGGCCGGGAAGGAGCGCGCGCTGAGAGCAGAGCGGGAGGAGGACGCCGGGAAGGAGCGCGCGCTGACAGCAGAGCGGGAGAGGGACGCCGGGCACGGGGCAGAGCGGTGAGGGGAGCAGCGTCCCTGCCTAGCAGAGGGCAGGGACGCCGGCACTACAGTACCCCCCCCTTTAGGCCCCCCCTTTTTTAGGCCAGACAGAAATTTAGCTAGGATGAGAGGGGCATGGATGTTCTCCCGGGGCTCCCACGTTCTCTCCTCAGGACCAAACCCCTTCCAATCTACCAGAAAAAAGGTCTTTCCTCTTACCCTTTTGGTGGCAAGAATGTTCTCTACCTCAAACTCGTCCTCAGCAGAAACCGGAGCAGGAGGCGTACCTGTAGACTGGGAAAAAGAGTTAAGTACCACAGGTTTGAGGAGAGATACATGGAAGGAGTTAGGGATCCGTAAGTTGGCCGGGAGTTTCAATTTATAGGCCACCGGGTTGATCTGACTGGTGACCTCCAGAGGTCCGATGAACCGAGGACCTAACTTGTAAGAAGGTATCTTGAGTCGAAAATATTTAGATGAGAGACAGACCTTATCTCCTGGATGAAATTGAGGAGGATCCAGGCGTTTTTTGTCAGCGTGTCTTTTCATCCGTTCGGACGACTGAAGGAGTGCGGATCGGGTACTCTCCCAAATGGAGGAAAATTTGCTAACGAGAGATTCCGCAGCCGGGTTGTCCACCGAGGTGGAGACAGGAAAAGGAATCCGAGGATGCTGACCAAAGACTACAAAAAACGGGGATTTGGAGGAGGATTCGCTCTCGTGATTATTGTAAGAGAACTCGGCCCATGGTAGGAGATCCAGCCAGTCAGAATGGTGGGCATTAACGAAGTGCCGGAGGTAACTGGTCAGGTTCTGATTGATCCGCTCCACTTGACCATTGGACTGTGGGTGGTAAGCGGAAGAGAAGTCCAGGGTGACGTCTAGTAGTTTACAAGTGGCTCTCCAGAAGCGTGAGGTGAACTGTACCCCACGATCCGACACGATGTGGAGGGGCAGGCCATGAAGACGGAAGATGTGACGAATAAAGTCTCTAGCTAGCTCGGGTGCAGACGGTAGGCCTGGCAGGGGAACGAAATGAGCCATCTTGGAGAAGCGGTCAGCGACCACCCAAATGACCGTACAACCGGCAGAGAGTGGGAGGTCAGTTATGAAGTCCATTGCAATATGCTGCCAGGGGGCAGCAGGTACTGGGAGCGGAAGGAGGCGACCGGCTGGCAGATGTCTCGGAACCTTGTTGCGGGCGCAGGACACACAGGCAGAAACAAAGTCTATTACATCCTTGTGCAGGGTAGGCCACCAGTAGTACCGGGAAATAAGCTGGAGGGTCTTCTTCTGACCAGCGTGGCCAGCCAGTTTAGACGAGTGACCCCAGTGAAGGATCTTCTCCCGATCAGGTACTGATACGAACGTCTTTCCGGGAGGGAGACGATTTAGACTCACGGGAGCCACCTGCATTACTCTGGCGGGATCGATGATGTGTTTCGGATCTTCCTCGAGATCAGATACCAGAAAGGATCGAGACAAGGCGTCCGCCTTGACGTTTTTGTCAGCCGGGCGAAAATGAAGGACAAAATCAAAACGAGCAAAAAACAAGGACCACCGGGCTTGGCGCGGGTTAAGTCTCTGGGCATGCTGGAGGTAAGCCAAGTTCTTGTGGTCAGTGTAAATTATTACCGGGTGAAGAGCCCCCTCAAGCAGGTAACGCCACTCCTCCAATGCCAGTTTGATGGCCAATAACTCTCGATCTCCTATGGAATAATTGCGCTCTGAGGAGGAGAAGAGTTTAGAGAAGAAGCCGCAAGTTACCATCCTCCCGGAAGAAGATTTTTGAGTAAGTACCGCTCCAGCTCCAGAGGAGGAGGCGTCCACTTCCAGGAAGAACTGCTTGTTGCCGTCCGGGCGATGCAGCACCGGGGCGGAAGAGAAGGCCTGTTTTAAGGAAAGAAAGGCTTCTTCTGCTTCGGGCGGCCACTCTTTGGGATTAGTACCCTTACGGGTGAGCGCGGAAATTGGGGCAGTCCGGGAAGAGAAGTGTGGTATGAAGAGGCGGTAGTAGTTGGCGAAGCCCAGGAACCGCTGAATGGCCTTCAACCCCTCCGGTCGGGGCCATTTCTCGATGGCAGACAGTTTCTCTGGATCCATTCGTAGGCCGGTCTGAGAAATAATGTAGCCCAAAAACGGAAGCGAGGTCTGCTCAAAGAGGCACTTCTCGTATTTAGCGAAGAGGTGATTCTGCCTGAGCCTGAGCAGGACCTGACGAACGTCCCTCCGGTGAGTCTGGAGATCCGGAGAGAAGACCAAGATGTCGTCCAGGTACACCACTACGCAGGAGTAGAGAAGGTCCCGGAAGATGTCATTGACCAACTCTTGAAAGACGGCAGGAGCGTTACAGAGACCAAAGGGCATTACCAGGTATTCATAGTGGCCGTCCCGGGTGTTGAATGCCGTCTTCCATTCATCCCCCTGACGGATACGAACCAGGTTGTACGCCCCACGGAGGTCTAGATTGGTGAAGATTCTAGCCCCCCTCAGACGATCAAATAATTCTGGAATGAGCGGAAGGGGGTACTTATTCTTCACCGTGATCTGGTTTAGGCCTCTATAGTCTATACAGGGACGGAGAGAGCCGTCCTTCTTTTTGACGAAAAAGAAGCCTGCTCCCGCCGGGGAGGTAGATTTCCGGATGAATCCCCTGGCCAGATTCTCCTCAATATATTTGGACATCGACCGGGTCTCAGCAGCGGATAAAGGATAAATACGCCCACGGGGAGGAGTAGTACCGGGTAACAGGTCGATGGGACAGTCGTATGGTCTATGAGGGGGTAATGTCTCTGCCTCCTTTTTATTAAAGACATCAGCATAAGACCAATAAGGAATCGGAAGTCCAGGTAGATTAGCTGGGGTAGGAGAGGGACGGACGGGATGGACGGGAACCAGGCAGGTCTTATGACAGTCTTGTCCCCAGCGAAGGACTTCTCCGGTTTGCCAGTCAAGCACGGGTGCATGTTTCTGGAGCCAAGGCAGACCTAGCAAGAGGGCGTGAGAGAGTCCAGGCAGAACATGAAAGGAGATACTTTCAGAATGCAGCATTCCCACCTGCAGAGTAATGGATTCGGTGATGAGTTGGATGGGGCGTGGTAAGAGCCCCCCATCCACGGCAGCCACAGACAAGGGTACAGCCAGAGGTTTGGTGGGGATGCGGTATTTCTCTACCAGGGACTGTGAAATAAGATTCCCGGCTGCTCCAGAGTCCAGTTGGGCTAGTTCGAAATAACGGTTCTCCCCGTAGACGATTGAAACTGACAACAGCAGGGATGGAGAGGATTTATTCTTGTCTAGGTGGACCTCTCTGAGCGAACCTAGACACAGGCGTTTCCCGACCTCTCCGGGCAGGCACGGATCCGGTGCTCCTTACTGCCACAGTAGAAGCAGGTCCCCTCGGCACGGCGTAAGTCCTGACGGGTCTTGACCATCTTGGTCTGGTCGACCTGCATAGGCTCAGGAGGGTGTACCTGGTTAGAGACAGAAGGAGTGACGGGTTTCTGAAAAGTAGGAGCTAGACATAGTAACCTCCTCTCACGGGTGACCTCTCTGGCACGCTCCTGGAACCGTAGGTCAATCCGGGTGGCAAGAGTTATTAAGTCATCGAGAGTGGTAGGAATGTCCCGACCGGCAAGTTCATCTTTAATACGGCCGGACAGACCCTCCCAGAAGACGGAAACCAGAGCGTCGTTATCCCAGGCCAGCTCCGAGGCAAGGGTACGGAACCGTATGGCATATTGGCCCACGGTGAGGCTTTCCTGACGGAGGCGTAGCAATGATGATGCGGATGAGGTCTTCCGTCCGGGTTCGTCGAAGACTTTCCGGAAAGCCGTGAGAAAAGCAGGCAAGTTGGACACCAGGGGGTCTCCTCTCTCCCACAGAGGATTTAGCCAGGCCAGAGCCTCCCCGGTGAGATGGGACATGATGAATGCAATTTTGGCTCGGTCGGAGTTAAACTGGTGGGACAATAGTTCAAAGTGCAGGGTGCACTGATTTATGAAGCCCCGAGCCTGGACGGAGTCGCCTCCGAAGCGAGGAGGTGCAGAAAGCCGGGGTCCGGGGTAGGATACCATGGTATTAGTGGGCAGCGGAGCTGCCGGATTGCGAGACATGGCACTGGCGGAGGTTGTCGGTGGAGTAGTCAGAGTGTCCAGGCGAGTATTGACATTCCGCAGGTGACCCAGGATGGACTCCTGTTGGGACCTTTGACGGGACAGTTCATGACACAGGTCCGAGAGCGAGGGAGCTTGGGTGCCACCGGGTTCCATGGCCCGAGCAAACTGTAACGGGTCTGGGAGGCGGAACCTCTGGGCTACAATACAAGGGGGCGGTCCTTGTAAGGGAGCGGGTGGCGACCAGGCAGGTAGTCACAGGAGGTGACCAGGACAGTCTCTGGGTGTACGGGCAGGAGGACACGGCAAGTGATCGGGGCAGTCTCTGGATAAAGGGTAGGTACGACCTGTGATGGCTGAACCTCCAGGTAGGCTAGCAAGGCAGATGAAGAATGTGTGCTCCCAGGTGAGCAAGCGAGAGTCTCTGGAATAGCAGGTGGTCACAGCACGTGACGGCGGAGCCTCCAGGTAGGCAAGCAGGCAGGTAACGGAGAAGCGCTCCCAGGTGAGCGGGCAAGAGTCTCAGGAATAGCTGGTGGTCACAGCACGTGACAGCGGAGCCTCCGGGCAGGCAAGCAGGCAGGTAGCGGAGAAGCGCTCCCAGGTGAGCGGGCAAGAGTCTCTGGAATAGCTGGTGGTCACAGCACGTGACAGCGGAGCCTCCGGGTAGGCAAGCAGGCAGGTAACGGAGAAGCGCTCCCAGGTGAGCGGGCAAGCTGGTCCATAGACAGACTGACCGGAGTTGTAAGGCAGACCGTCGGACCTCAGGCAAGCAGGCAGGTAGCTGAGGTGCGCTCCCAGGTGAGCGGGCAGGCTGGTCCTTAGACAGACTGACAGGAGTAGTAAGGCAGACCGTCGGACCTCAAACTAGCAGTCAGGTAGCAAGTAATCAGGCAGGAATCTGACAGGTAACTGGCAGGTAATTGGCAACGGGACCTGAGGACTGAAGCACAGGTGAGACACATGTGCAAACAACATTGCTCGGGCACCTCCATTTTGGAGGAGGTGCCTTATATATGATGAAGTCCTCCGGCCATTGGCCGGGGACTCCTTAGGACGGCGTGTGCGGCCCCTTTAAGAGGAGGGGAGCGCGCGCGCGTGCGCCCTAAGCACAGGGGCCGGGAAGGAGCGCGCGCTGAGAGCAGAGCGGGAGGAGGACGCCGGGAAGGAGCGCGCGCTGACAGCAGAGCGGGAGAGGGACGCCGGGCACGGGGCAGAGCGGTGAGGGGAGCAGCGTCCCTGCCTAGCAGAGGGCAGGGACGCCGGCACTACACACTGTAACCTCCACCACTGTTCCAAGGGGCATTGACATTGTCTTTTTATTCCACTGTAAACTCCACCACTCTTCCAAGGGGCATTGATATTGTCTTTTTAATCCACTGTAACCTCCACCAATCTTCCAGGGGGCATTGATATTGTCTTTTTATTCCACTGCAACCGCCACCACTCTTCTAAGGGGCATTGATATTGTCTTTTAAATCCACAACGATCTCCACCACTCTTCCAAGGGGCAATAAAACTGTCTTGTTAAGCTACTGTGACCTCCTCTTCTCATCCAACCGGCATTAAAACCGTCTGGTTAAACACTCTGAACTACACAGCTCTTACAAGAGGCATTGATATTGTCTTTTTCTTCGACTGTAATATCCACCACTCTTCCAGGCGGCATTGATATTCTCTTTTTATTCCACTGTGACCTCCACCACTCTTCCAAGGGGCATTGATATTGTCTTTTTATTCAACTGCGACCTCCACCTCTCTTCCAAGGGGCATTAAAACCGTCTTGTAAAGCTACTGTGACCTCCACGTCCCTTCCACGGGGCATTGATATTGTCTTTTTATTCCTCTGCGACCTCCACCACTCTTCCAAGTGGCATTGATATTGTATTTTTAATCCACTGCGACCTCCACCACTCTTCCAAGGGGCATTGATATTGTCTTTTTAATCCACTGTGACCTCCACGTCTCTTCCAAGGGGCATTAAAGCGTCTGGTTAAACCACTCTGTACTCCACAGCTCTTCCAAGAGCCATTGATATTGTCTTTTTATTCGACTGTAACCTCCACCACTCTTCCAAGGGGCATTGATATTGTCTCTGTTTTCCACTGCGACCTCCACCACTCTTCCAAGGGGCTTAGATATTGTCTTTTTTATCCACTGCGACCTCCACCACTTTTCCAAGGGGCATTAAAACCGTCTTGTTATGCTACTGTGACCTCCACGTCCCTTCCACGGGGCATTGATATTGTCTTTTCATTCCATTGCAAACTCCACAGCTCTTCCAAGGGGCATTGATATTGTCTTTTTATTCCACTGTAACCTCCACCACTCTTCCAAGGGGCATTGATTTTGTCTTTTTACTCTACTGCGACCTCCACCACTCATCCAATGGGCATTGCTATTGTCTTTTTAATCCCCTGCAACCTCCACCAATCTTCCAAGGGGCATTAAAACCATCTTGTTAAGCTACTGTGACCTCCGCGTCCCTTCCTCGGGGCATTGATATTGTCTTTTTATTCCACTGCGACCTCCACCACTCTTCCAAGGGGCAAAGATAATGTCTTTTTAATCCACTGCGAACTCCACCACTCTTCCAAAGGGCATTAAATCCATCTTGTTATGCTACTGTGACGTCGACTTCTCTTCCAAGGGGCATTAAAACCATCTGGTTAAACCACTCTGAACTCCACAGCTCTTCCAATGGGCATTTGTATTGTCTTTTTATTCCACTCTAACCTCCACCACTCTTTCAAGGGGCATTGGCATTGTCTTTTTATTCCACTGCGACCTCCACCACTCTTCCAAGAGGCATTAAAGCCATATTGTTAAGCTACAGTGACCTCCACATCTCTAACACGGGGCATTGATATTGTCTTTTTATTCCACTGCGACCTCCACCAATCTTCCAAGGGGCATTGATATTGTTTTTTTATTCCACTGCGACCTCCACCACTCTTCCAAGGGGCATTAAAACCGTCTTGTTACGTTAATGTGACCTCCACGTCACTTCCAAGGAGAGTTAAAACCGTCTGGTTATACCACTCTGAACTCAACAGCTCTTCCAAGGGGCATTATTATTGTCTTTTTATTCCACTGTAACCTCCACCACTCTTCCAAGGGGCATTGATATTGTCTCTGTTTTCCACTGCGACCTCCACCACTCTTCCAAGGGGCTTTGATATTGTCTTTTTTATCCACTGCGACCTCCACCACTCTTCCAAGGGACATTAAAACCGTCTTGTTATGCTACTGTGACCTCCACGTCCCTTCCACGGGGCATTGATATTGTCTTTTCATTCCATTGCAAACTCCACAGCTCTTCCAAGGGGCATTGATATTGTCTTTTTATTCCACTGTAACCTCCACCACTCTTCCAAGGGGCATTGATTTTGTCTTTTTACTCTACTGCGACCTCCACCACTCATCCAATGGGCATGGTTATTGTCTTTTTAATCCCCTGCAACCTCCACCAATCTTCCAAGGGGCATTAAAACCATCTTGTTAAGCTACTGTGAACTTCGCGTCCCTTCCTCGGGGCATTGATATTGTCTTTTTATTCCACTGCGACCTCCACCACTCTTCCAAGGGGCATTGATATTGTCTTTTTATTCTACTGTAACCTCCACCACTCTTCCAAGGGGCATTGATATTGTCTTTTTATTTTACTGCGACCTCCACCACTCTTCCAAGGGGCATTAATATTGTCTTTTTATTGCACTGCGACCTCCACCACTCTTCCAAGGGTCATTGATATTGTCTTTTTATTCCACTGTAACCTCCACCACTCTTCCAAGCGGCATTGATATTGTCTTTTTATTCCACTGCGACCTCCACCTCTCTTCCAAGGGGCATTAAAACCATCTTGTTAAGCTACTGTGACCTCCAAGTCTCTTCCACGAGGCATTTATATTGTCTTTTTATTCTACTGCGACCTCCACATCTCTTCCAAGTGGAATTGATATTGTCTTTTTATTCCACTGCGACCTCCACCACTCTTCTAAGGGGCATTGATATTGTCTTTTTAATCCACTGCGACCTCCACCAATCATCCAAAGGGCATTAAAACATTCTTGATAAGCTACTGTGACCTCCACGTCTCTTCCGAGGGGCATTAAAACCGTCTGGTTAAACCACTCTGAAATCCACAGCTCTTCCAAGAGGCATTGATATTGTCCTTTTATTCGACTATAACCTCCACACTCTTCCAAGGGGCATTAAAACCGTCTTGTTAAGCTACTGTGACCTCCACGTCTCTTCCAAGGGACATTAAAACCGTCAATTTAAACCACTCTGAACTCCACAGCTGTTGCAAGAGGCATTGATATTGACTTTTTATTTCACTGTAACCTCCACCTCTCTTCCAAGGGGCATTGATTTGTTTTTTTAATCCACTGCGACTTCCATCTCTCTTCCAAGAAGCAATAAAACCGTCTTGTTTAGCTACGTGACCTCCACCACTCTTCCAAGGGGCATTAAAGCCTTATTGTTAAGCTACAGTGACCTCCACATCTCTTCCACGGGGCATTGATATTGTCTTTTTATTCCACTGCGACCTCCACCAATCTTCCAAGTGGCATTGATATTGTTTTTTTATTCCACTGCGACCTCTACCACTCTTCCAAGAAGCATTAAAGCCGTCTTGTTAAGTTAATGTGACCTCCACGTCACTTCCAAGGAGAGTTAAAACCGTCTGGTTATACCACTCTGAACTCAACAGCTCTTCCAAGGGGCATTATTATTGTCTTTTTATTCCACTGTAACCTCCACCACTCTTCCAAGGGGCATTGATATTGTCTCTGTTTTCCACTGCGACCTCCACCACTCTTCCAAGTGGCTTTGATATTGTCTTATTTATCCACTGCGACCTCCACCACTCTTCCAAGGGGCATTAAAACCGTCTTGTTATGCTATTGTGACCTCCACGTCCCTGCCACGGGGCATTGATATTGTCTTTTCATTCCATTGCAAACTCCACCACTCTTCCAAGGGGCATTAAAACCGTCTTGTTAAGCTACTGTGACCTCCAAGTCTCTTCCAAGGGGCATTAAAACCGTCTTGTGAAGCTACTGTGACCTCCACATACCTTCCACGGGGCATTGATATTGTCTTTTTATTCCACTGCGACCTCCACCACTCTTCCAAGGGGCATTGATATTGTCTTTTTAATCCACTGTGACCTCCACCACTCTTTCAAGGGGCATTAAAACCGTCTTGTTAAGTTAATGTGACCTCCACGTCACTTCCAAAGAGAGTTAAAACCGTCTGGTTATACCACTCTGAACTCAACAGCTCTTCCAAGGGGCATTATTATTGTCTTTTTATTCCACTGCGACCTCCACCAGTCCTCCAAGAGGCATTAAAACCGTCTTGTTAAGCTAATGTGACCTCCACGTCTCTTCCACGGGGCAATAAAATTGCCTTTTTATTCCACTGTAAACTCCACCACTCGTCCAAGGGACATTTATATTGTTTTTTTATTCCACTGCGACCTCCACCACTCTTCCAAGGGACATTGATAATGTCTTTTTATTCCACTGCTACCTCCACCACTCTTCCAAGGCTCACTGATATTGTTTTTTTAATCCACTGCGACCTCCACCACTCTTCCAAGGTGCATTAAAAAAGTCTTGTTAAGCTATTGTGACCTCCACATCTCTTCCACGGGGCATTGATATTGTCTTTTTATTTCACTGTAACCTCCATCACTATTCCAAGGGGCATTGATATTGTCTTTTTATTCCACTGCGACCTCCACCACTCTTCCAAGGGGCATTAAAACCATCTTGTTAAGCTACTGTGACCTCCATGTCTCTTCCACAGGGCATTGATATTGTCTTTTTATTCCACTGGAACCTCCAACACTCTTCCAAGGTGCATTGATATTGTCTTTTTATTCCACTGAGACTTCAACCACTCCTTCAAGGAGCATTGACATTGTCTTTTTAATCCACTTTGACCTTCACCACTCTTCCAAGGGGCATTAAAACAGTCTTGTTAATCTACTGTGACCTCCACATCTCTTCCAAGGAGCATTAAAACCATCAATTTAAACCACTCTCAACTCGACAGCTCTTGATACTGTTTTTTATTAAACTGTAACCTCCAGCACTCTTCCAAGGGGCATTGATATTTTCTTTTTAATCCACTGCGACTTTCACCTCTCTTCCAAGGGAGATTAAAACCGTCTTGTTAAGCTACTGTGACATCCACCTCTCTTTCACGGGGCATTGATATTGTCTTTTCATTCCTCTGTAAACTCCACCACTCTTCCAAGGGGCCTTGATCTTGTCTTTTTATTCCACTGCCAAATCCACAACTCTTCCAAGGGGCTTTGATATTGTCTTTTTAATCCACTGCGACCTCCACCACTCTTTCAAGGGGCACTAAAACAGTTTTGTTAAGCTACTGTGACTTCCACGTCTCTTCCAAGGGGCATTGAAACCGTCAATTTAAACCACTCTCAACTCCACATCTCTTGCAAGGGGCTTTGATATTGTTTTTTATTCCACTGTAACCTCCACAGCTCTTCCAAGGGGCATTGATATTGTCTTTTTAATCCACTGCGACCTCCACCTATTTTCCAAGGGGCATTAAAAACGTCTTTTTAAGCTACTGTGACCTCCACGTCACTTCCAGTGGGCATTAAAACCTCCTAGTTTAACTACTCTGAACTCCACTGCTCTTCCAAGGAGCATTGATATTGTCTTTTTAATCCACTTTTACCTTCACCACTCTTCCAAGGGGCATTGATATTGTTTTTTTATTCCACTGTGACCTCCACTACTCTTTCAAGGGTCATTGATATTGTCTTTTTATTTCACTGCGACCTCCACCACTCTTCTAAGGGGCATTTAAATTGTCTTTTTAATCATGTGCGACCTCCACCACTCTTCCAAGAGCCATTGAAACCGTGTTGTTAAGCTACTTTGACCTCCACGTCAATTCCACTGGGCATTAAAACCGTCAATTTAAACCACTCTGAACTCCACAGCTCTTGCAAGGGGCATTGATATTGTCTTTTTATTCCAATGTAACCTACACCACTCTTCCAAGGGGCATTGATATTGTCTTTTCATTCCACTGCAACTACCTCTTCTCTTCCAAGGGGCATTAAAACCATCTTGTTAAGCTACTGTGACCTCCAAGTCTCTTTCACGGGGCATTGATATTGTCTTTTTATTCCACTGTAACCTCCACCACTCTTCCAAGGGGCATTGATATTGTCTTTTTATTCCACTGGGACCTTCACCACTCTACCAATTGGCATTGATATTGTCTTTTTAATCCACTGCGACCTCCACCACTCTTCCAAGGGGCATTAAAACCATATAGTTAAGCTACTGTGACCTCCACGTCTCTTCCAAGGTTCATTAAAACCGTCAGTTTAAACCACTCTGAACTCCACAGCTCTTGCAAGAGGCATTGATATTGTCTTTTTATTCCACTGTAACCTACAGCGCTCTTTCAAGGGTCATTGATATTGTCTTTTCATTCCACTACGACTTCCACCACTCTCACAAGGTGCATTAAAAACATCTTGTTTAGCTACTGTAACGTCCATGTCTGTTCCACGGGGCATTGGTATTGTCTTTTTATTCCACTGTATCCTCCACCACTCTTCCAAGGGGTATTGATATTGTCTTTTTATTCCACTGCGACTTCCACCTCTATTCTAAGGGGCATTGATATTGTCTTTTTAATCCACTGCGACCTCCACCACTCTTCCAAGAGGCATTAAAACCGTCCTGTTAAGCTACTGTGACTTCCTCATCTATTCCAAGGGGCATTAAAACCGTTTGGATAAACCACTCTGAACACCACAGCTCTTCCACGGGGCATTGATATTGTCTTTTTAATCCACTGTGACTTCCACCACTTTTCCAAGGGGCATTAAAACCATCTTGATAATCTATTGTGACCTCCACGTCTCTTCCAAGGGGCAATAAAACCATCTGGTTAAACCACGCGGAACTCCACAGCTCTTCCAAGGGGCATTGGTGTTGTCTTTTTATTCCACACTACCCTCCACCACTCTTCCAAGGGGCATTAACATTGTCTTTTTATTCCACTGCGACATCCATCATTCTTCCAAGGGGCATTGATATTGTCTTTTTATTCCACTGCCACCTCCACCACTCTTCCAAGGGGCATTGATATTGTCTTTTTAATCCTCTGCGACCTCCACCGCTCTTCCAAGGAGCTTTAAAACCGTATTGTTAAGCTTCTGTGACATCCACGTCTCTTCCAAGGTGCATTAAAACCGTCAATTTAAACCACTCTGAACTCCACAACTCTTCCAAGGGGCATTAAAACTGTCTTGTTAAGCTACTTTGACCTCCACGTGTCTTCCACGGGGCATTGATATTGTCTTTTTAATCCACTGTGACCTCCACCACTTTTCCAAGGGGCATTAAAAACTTCTTTTTAAGCTACTGTGATCTCCACGTCACTTCCAATGGGCATTAAAACCATCTGGTTAAACCACGCTGAACTCCACAGCTCTTCCAAGGGGCATTGGTATTGTCTTTTTATTCCACTCTAACCTCCACCACTCTTCCAAGGGGCATTGACATTGTCTTTTTATTCCACTGCGACCCACACCATTCTTCCAAGGGGCATTAAAACTGTCTTGCTAAACTACAGTGACCTCCATATCTCTTCCACGGGGCATTGATATTGTCTTTAAATTCCACTGTAACCCCCACCACTCTACCAAGGGGCATTGATATTGTGTTTTTATTCCACTGCGACCTCCACCACTCTTCCAAAGGGCATTGATATTGTCTTTTTAATCCACTGCGACCTCCACAACTCTTCCTTGGGGCATTGATATTGTCTTTTTATTCCACTGCGACCTCCACCACTCTTCCTCGGGGCATTGATATTGTCTTTTTATTCCACTGCGACCTCCACCACTCTTCCAAGGGGCATTGATATTGTCTTTTTATTCCACTGCGACCTCCACCACTCTTCCTCGGGGCATTGATATTGTCTTTTTAATACACTGCAACCTCGACCATTCTTCCAAGGGGCATTAAAACCGTCTGGTTAAACCACTCTGAATTCCACAGCTCATCAAAGGGGTATTGATATTGTCTTTTTATTCCACTGTAACCTCCACCACTTTTCCTATGGGAATTGATATTGTCTTTTTATTATTATTATTATTATTATTATTCATTATTATAGCGCCATTTATACCATGGCGGTTTACATGTGATAGGGATATACATAACAAAAGCATTTACATAATCTTAACAATACAAGTCAGCGACTGGTACAGGAGGAGCGAGGACACTGTCCGTGAGGGCTCACATTCTAGAAGGGATGGGTGAGGATACATTAGGTGAGGGTAGAGCTGGTCGTGCAGTGGTGGTTACTGCAGGTTGTAGGCTTGTCAGAAGAGGTGGGTCTTCAGGTTTCTTTTGAAGGTTTCCACGGTCGGCGAGAGTCTGATGTGTTGGGGTAGAGAGTTCCAGAGTAGGGGGGATGCACGGGAGAAATCTTGTATACGATTGTGGGAGGAGGAGATTAGAGGGGAGTAGAGAAGGAGATCTTGTGAGGATCAGAGGTTGCGTGCACTTAAGTACCGGGAGACTAGGTCACAGATGTATGGGGGAGACGGCTTTGGCTGTGGATGGGGATGGATGGATTTGTATGCCATGGTTAGAGTTTTGAACTGGATTCTCTGGGCAAAGGGGAGCCAGTGAAGAGATTGACAGAGAGGAGAGGCCGGGGAATAGCGGGGGGACAGGTGAATTAGTCGAGCAGCAGAGTTTAGGATAGATTGGAGAGGCGCAAGAGTGTTGTAAGGGAGGCCACGGAGCAGGAGGTTGCAGTAGTCGAGGCGGGATATGATGAGGGCATGCACTAGTGTTTTTGCAGAGTCTTTGCTGAGGAATGCACGGATCCAGGAGATGTCTTTGAGTTGGAGTCTGCAGGAAGTGGAAAGGGCTTGGATATGTGGCTTGAAGGAGAGATCAGAGTCCAGGGTTACTCCAAGGCAGCGAGCTTGTGGGACTGGGGAGAGTGAACAGCCATTGACGTTGATGGCTAGGTCAGATGGGGGATGTGAACGAGTGGGTGGAAAGAGGTGAACTCTGTTTTATCCATGTTGAGTTTTAGAAATATGTCAGAGAAGAAGGATGACATGGAGGACAGATATTGTGGGATTTTGGTTAGTAGGGAGGAGATATCGGGTCCAGAGAGGTAGAGCTGTGTGTCATCAGCATAGAGGTGATACTGAAAACCGTGAGACTCTATGAGCTGTCCCAGGCCAAAGGTGTAGATGGAGAAGAGCAGAGGTCCTAGAACTGAACCTTGGGGGACACCGACAGATAGGGGGCGAGATGAGGAGGTTGTGCGTGAGTGGGAGACGCTGAATGTCCTGTTTTTTAAGTATGAGGAGATCCAAGATAGAGCCAAGTCCGTGATGCCAAGAGATGAGAGAATCTGGAGTAAGAGGGAATGGTCCGCTGTGTCAAAGGCAGATGACAGGTCCAGAAGGAGGAGGATGGAGTAGTGTCGCTTGGATTTGGCATTTAGTAGGTCGCTGGTGACTTTGGTCAGGGCAGTTTCAGTCGAGTGATGCGGTCGGAAGCCAGATTGCAGGCGGTCGAAGAGGGAGCAGGAGGAGAGGTGGGAGGACAGTTCAAGGTGGACATGTTGTTCTAGTGGTTTGGAGGCAAAGGGGAGGAGTGATATGGGGCGGTAGCTAGTCAGAGAGGAAGGGTCAAGGGAGGGCTTTTTGAGGATGGGTGTGATTGTGGCATGTTTGAAATATGAGGGGAAGACACCGGTTGTTAGTGACAGATTGAAGAGGTGGGTTAGGGTTGGGATGAAGACTGTGGTAAGGTTAGTGATGAGGTGGTATGGGATTGGGTCAAGTTCGCTGGTGGTGACGTGTGATTTGGAGAGTAAAGAGCAGACTTGACCTTCTGTAATGGTGGAGAAGTGGGTGTTTGGAGGAGGAGGGTTGAACAGATATGAGGAGGGGTTGTGAGGACTTTAGGCAAAAGTTTTGTCTGATGGTGTCAATCTTCTGTTTGAAGAATGAGGCAAAGTCGTCGGCTGAGATGAGAGAAGAGGGAGGAGGTGCTGGGGGACGAAGGAGAGAGTTGAAAGTGTTAAATAGCTGTTTAGGGTTGTGAGATAGGGAGGATATGAGAGATGAGAAGTAGGTTTGTTTTGCTGTAGTGAGTGCGGACTTTAAATTAGTGAAGGATTGCTTGAATGCGATGAAGTGCTCGATGGAGTGAGACCTTTTCCATCTCCGCTCCGTAACCCTGGAGGCCCGGCGCAGTTCTTTAGTAAGTTTAGTGTGCCAGGGTTGCCTGTTGAATGTGCAAGATGTGGTGTGTGTGAGAGGGGCGATCGAGTTTAGAGCTGCAGCAATTGTGGTGTTATATGAAGCAGCAGCAACGTCTGCATCGTGTAAGGAATTTATGTCTGTAAGAGGGAGGAGGGATTCAGAGAGTGAGTGTAAGTCAAGGTGTTTGAGATTTCTGCGAGGGTATGCAAGTTTGTGGAGTGGGGATTGTTGCCCCGGGGAGGAGAGAGAAGAGAATGGAAGTAGGCTGTGATCAGAGAGAGGGAGAGGTGAGTTAGAGAGGTTAGATAGGGAACAGAGGCGGGTAAAGATGAGGTCCAGTGTGGGGCCTTATTTGTGGTTGGGTGTGGAAGACCATCGAGTGAGTCCGAAGGAGGAAGTGAGAGATAGGAACTTAGAGACAGACGAGTGGGAAGTGTTAATGGGGATGTTGAAGTCACCCATTATGATAGTGGGGATGTCAGTGGAGAGGAAGTGAAGCAGCCAGGTGGTGAAGTGGTCTAAGAAGGTGGTGGCTTGCCCTGGGTGTCAGTAAACGACGGCCAGTTGGAGGCTGGAGGGGGAATAGATGCGCACACAGTGCACCTCCAAAGAGGGAAGTGTAACGGAGGGTGGCAGTGGGATTTGGGTGAAAGCGCAGTGTTCTGATAGGAGAAAACCTACGTCTCCGCCATGTTTGCCGTTGGGGCGGGGGGTGTGGGAAAGGTGGAATCCGCCATATGAAAGTGCAGCTGGGGAGGCTGTGTCAGAGGCGGTGAGCCAGGTTTCAGTGATGGCGAGGAAGGAAAGTTTGTTTGTAATGAAAAGATCGTGGATGAAGGAAAGTTTGTTCCAGACAGAGCGAGCGTTCCATAGAGCTCCTGTTAGAGCAACTAAGGGAGTGGGGATTGTTTGGATGGGTATGAGGTTAGAAGGGTTGCGACAGTTTGTGGAAGGTCGCGGATAGGTGGAAGAAGTAGCTGTGGGGATATGGCGAGGAGGACCAGGATTTGGAGAGATATCTCCAGCAGTGAGGAGGAGCAGAGAAAGTGTTAGCAGGTGGGAGCAAGAGAGAGCATGAGGTGGCTGTCTGTGTTTGAAGATCCATGATTGAATGTTTAGGAATAATTTGGAGGAGGAGATGAGATGAATGGGGAGGATGGAGGGAGAGATGAAGAGTTTCTTACTTGGTGTAGGGATTTAAGGGGTTACTAGAAAGTGGAGGACTATAGAGAAAAAAGTGAGAGCTAACAAAAACATAGTTAAAAGAGAGTAAGTGGTCAAAGTGTTGGTTACCTGACTCCTGCCCTGACTAACTACCTCTGAAATAACTGCCACTTATTTCCGAAGCCACTTTGCACAAGAAGACACGTGCACACCCCAGCACAAGTGCACCCCTTACAGAGCTTCTAAATATATAGGGCACATTAAACTATCAGGTGAAGGGCATTGTGGGAGCTGCAAATGGCTAAATTAGCAGCTGGTCGTCTCACCAGGAGATGGCTGGGTGATCAAACACAGAGCTAGGACTCTAGTCTCTGCAGTTTAGCACCTCTAAAAGTCAGATAAGATCTATAGTGGGGAAGGGACAGACATATGTGGGTATTGAATGGAGTGGGACAGATAAAGCAGAGAAGTTATGCAGAGCATGTACCAGTGAGGTGAATCAGCAAAGCAGAGCATTAGATTACAGCAGACACAGCAAGCAGAGAAGTTATGCAGAGCATGTACCAGTGAGGTGAATCAGCAAAGAAGAGCATTAGATTACAGCAGACACAGCAAGCAGAGAAGTTATGCAGAGCATGTACCAGTGAGGTGAATCTGCAAAGCACAGCATTAGATTACAGCAGACACAGCAAGCAGAGAAGTTATGCAGAGCATGTACCAGTGAGGTTTTTCCACTGCGACCTCCACCACTCTTCCAAGGGGCATTGATATTGTCTTTTTATTCCACTGTGACCTCCGCCACTCTTCCAAAGGGCATTGATATTGTCTTTTATTCCACTGTAACCTCCACCACTGTCCTAAGGGGCATTTAAACCATCTTGTTAAGCTACTGTGACCTCCACGTCTCTTCCACAGGGCATTGTTATTGTCTTTTTATTCCACTGCGACCTCCACCACTCTGCCAAGGGGCATTAAAACCGTCTTGTTAAGCTATTGTGATGTCCACTTTTCATTCACGGGGCATTGATATTGTCGTTTTATTCCACTGTAACCTCCACCACTCTTCGTAGAGGCATTGATATTGTCTTATTATTCCACTGTAACCGCCACCACTCTTCCAAGGTGCATTGATATTGTCTTTTTATTCCACTGCGACCTCCACCACTCTTCCAAGGTTCATTGATATTGTCTTTTTAATCCACTGCGACCTCCACCACTCTTCTAAGGGGCATTAAAACCATCTTGTTAAGTTAGTGTGACCTCCACGTCTCTTCCAAGGGGCACTAAAACCGTTTGGTAAAACCACTCTGAGCTCCACAGCTCTTCCAAGGGGCATTGACAATGTCTTTTTATTTCCCTGTAACTTCCACCACTCTTTCAATTGGCATTGATATTGTATTTTTATTCCACTGTGACCTCCACCCCTTTTCCAAGGGGCATTAAAACCGTCTTGTTAAGCTACTGTGGCCTCCAAGTCTCTTCCAAGGGGCATTAAAACCGTGTGGTTAAACCACTATGAGCTCCACAGCTCTTCCAAGGGGCATTGACAATGTCTTTTTATTCCATTGTAACCTTTTGCACTCTTCCAAGTGCATTGATATGGTCTGTTTATTCCTCTGCGACGTCCACGACTCTTCCAAAGAGCATTAAAACCGTCTTGTTAAGCTACTGTGACCTCCAAGTTTCTTATACAGGGCATTGATATTGTCTTTTTATTCCACTGTAACCTCCACCACTCTTCCAAGGGGCATTAATATTGTCTTTTTAATCCACTGCGACCTCCACCACTCTTCCAAGGGGCATTAATATTGTCTTTTTATTCCACTGTGACCTCCACGTCTCTTCCAAGGGGCATTGATATTGTCTTTTTATTTAATTGGAACCTCCACCACTCTTTCAAAGGGCATTGATATTGTCTTTTTATTCCACTGTAACCTCCACGATTCTTCCAAGGGACATTGATATTGTCTTTTTATTCCACTGTAACCTCCACCACTGTTCCAAGGGGCATTGATATTGTCTTTTTATTCCACTGTAACCTCCAACACTCTTCCAAGGGGCATTGATATTGTCTTTTTATTCCACTGTAACCTCCACCACTCTTCCAAAGGGCATTGATATTGTCTTTTTAATCCACTGCGACCTCTACCACTCCTCCAAGGGGCTTTAAAACAGTCTTGATAAGCTTCTGTGACCTCCACGTCTCTTCCAAGGAGAATTAAAACCGCATGGTTAAAGCACTCTGAACTCCAGTGCTCTTCCAAGAGGCATTGATATGGTCTTTTTATTCAACTCTGACCTCCACCACTCTTCCAAGCGGCATTGATATTGTCTTTTTTTCCACTGCGACCTACACAACTCTTCCAAGGGGATTTGATAGTCTTTTTAATCCACTGCGACCTGCACCACTCTTCCAAGGGGCATTAAAACCGTCTTGCTAAGCTACTGTGACCTCCACGTCCCTTCCACGGGGCATTGATATTGTCTTTTTATTCCACTGCGACCTCCACCACTCTTCCAAGGTGCATTGATATGGTCTGTTTATTCCTCTGCGACGTCCACGACTCTTCCAAAGAGCATTAAAACCGTCTTGTTAAGCTACTGTGACCTCCAAGTTTCTTATACAGGGCATTGATATTGTCTTTTTATTCCACTGTAACCTCCACCACTCTTCCAAGGGGCATTAATATTGTCTTTTTAATCCACTGCGACCTCCACCACTCTTCCAAGGGGCATTAATATTGTCTTTTTATTCCACTGTGACCTCCACGTCTCTTCCAAGGGGCATTGATATTGTCTTTTTATTTAATTGGAACCTCCACCACTCTTTCAAAGGGCATTGATATTGTCTTTTTATTCCACTGTAACCTCCACGATTCTTCCAAGGGACATTGATATTGTCTTTTTATTCCACTGTAACCTCCACCACTGTTCCAAGGGGCATTGATATTGTCTTTTTATTCCACTGTAACCTCCAACACTCTTCCAAGGGGCATTGATATTGTCTTTTTATTCCACTGTAACCTCCACCACTCTTCCAAAGGGCATTGATATTGTCTTTTTAATCCACTGCGACCTCTACCACTCCTCCAAGGGGCTTTAAAACAGTCTTGATAAGCTTCTGTGACCTCCACGTCTCTTCCAAGGAGAATTAAAACCGCATGGTTAAAGCACTCTGAACTCCAGTGCTCTTCCAAGAGGCATTGATATGGTCTTTTTATTCAACTCTGACCTCCACCACTCTTCCAAGCGGCATTGATATTGTCTTTTTTTCCACTGCGACCTACACAACTCTTCCAAGGGGATTTGATAGTCTTTTTAATCCACTGCGACCTGCACCACTCTTCCAAGGGGCATTAAAACCGTCTTGCTAAGCTACTGTGACCTCCACGTCCCTTCCACGGGGCATTGATATTGTCTTTTTATTCCACTGCGACCTCCACCACTCTTCCAAGGTGCATTGATATTGTCTTTTTATTCGAATGTAACTTCCACCACTCTTCCAAGGGGCATTAAAACCATCTTGTTAAGCTACTGTGACCTCCACCTCTCTTCCAAGTGGTATTACAACCGTCAATTCAAACCACTCTGAACTCCACAGCTCTTGCAAGAGGCATTGATATTGTCTATTTATTCCACTGTAACCTCCACCTCTCTTCCAAGGGGCATTGATTTTGTCTTTTTAATCCACTGCGAACTCCATCACTCTTCCAAGAAGCATTAAAACCTTCCTGTTTAGCTACTGTGACCTCCACGTCTATTCCACGGTGCCTTAAAACCTTCTGGTTAAACCACTGTGAACTCCTCAGCTCTTCCAAGGGGCATTGATATTGTCTTTTTAATTCCACTGTAACCTCCACCGCTCTTCCAAGGGGCATTGATATTGTCTTTTTATTTTACTGCGACCTCCACCACTCTTCCAAGGGGCATTGATATTATCTTTTTATTCCACTGTGACCTCCACCTCTCTTCCAAGGTGCATTAAAACCATCTTGTTAAGCTACTGTGACCTCCAAGTCTCTTCCACCAGGCATTGATATTGTCTTTTTATTCCACTGCGACCTCCACATCTCTTCCAAGTGGAATTGATATGTTTTTTTTATTATACTGCGACCTCCACCACTCTTCTAATGGGCATTGATATTGTCTTTTTAATCCACTACGACCTCCACCACTCTTCCAAGGGGCATTAAAACAGTTTTGATAAGCTACTGTGACATCCACGTCTCTTCCAAGTGGCATTAAAACCATCTGGTTAAACCGCTCTGAACTCGACAGCTCTTAGAAGAGGCATTGATATTGTCTTTTCATTCGACTGCAACCTCCACCACTCTACCAAGGGGCATTAAAACCGTCTTTTTAAGCTACTGTGACCTCCACGTCTCTTCCAAGGGGCATTAAAACCATCAATTCAAACCACTCTGAACCCCACAGCTCTTGCAAGAGGCATTGATATTGTCTTTTTATTCCACTGTAACCTCCACCACTCTTACAAGGGGCATTGATTTTGTCTTTTTAATCCACTGCGACATCCATCACTCTTCCAAGAAGCATTAAAGCCGTCTTGTTTAGCTACTGTGACCTCCACGTCTATTCCACGGTGCCTTAAAACCTTCTGGTTAAACCACTGTGAACTCCACAGCTCTACCAAGGGGCATTGATATTGTCTTTTTATTCCACTCAAACCTCCACCACTCTTCCAAGGAACATTGATATTGTCTTTTTATTTTACTGCGACCTCCACCACTCTTCCAAGGGGCATTAATATTGTCTTTTTATTCCACTGCGACCTCAACCACTCTTCCAAGTGTCATTGATATTGTGTTTTTATTCCACTGCAACCTCCACCACTCTTCCAAGGGGCATTGATATTGTCTTTTTATTCCACTGTGACCTCCACCTCTCTTCCAAGGGGCATTAAAACCATCTTGCTAAGCTACTGTGACCTCCAAGTCTCTTCCACGAGGCATTGATATTATCTTTTTATTCCACTGGGACTTCCACATCTCTTCCAAGTGGAATTGATATTGTCTTTTTATTCCACTGCGACCTCCACCACTCTTTTAAGGGGCATTGATATTGTCTTTTTAATCCACTGCGACCTCCACCACTCTTCCAAGGGGCATTAAAACAGTCTTGATAAGCTACTGTGACCTCCACGTCTCTTCCAATGGGCATTAAACCGTCTGGTTAAACCACTCTGTACTCCACAGCTCTTCCAAGAGGCATTGATATTGTCTTTTTATTCGACTGTAACCTCCACCACTCTTCCAAGGGGCATTGATATTGTCTCTGTTTTAAACTGCGACCTCCACCACTCTTCCAAGGGGCTTTGATATTGTCTTTTTTATCCACTGCGACCTCCACCACTCTTCCAATGGGCATTAAAACCTTCTTGTTATGCTACTGTGACCTCCACGTCCCTTCCACGGGGCATTGATATTGTCTTTTTATTCCATTGCAACCTCCACCACTCTTCCAAGGGGCATTAAAACCGTCTGGTTAAACTGCTCTGAGCTCCACAGCTCTTCCTAGGATCATTAACAATGTCTTTTTATTCCATTGTAACCTTCTGCACTCTTCCAAGTGCATTGATATTGTCTTTTTATTCCTCTGCGACGTACACGACTCTTCCAAGGGGCATTAAAACCGTCTTGTTAACCTACTGTGACCTCCAAGTTTCTTACACAGGGCATTGATATTGTTTTTTTATTCCACTGTAACCTCCACCACTCTTCCAAAGGGCATTGATATTGTCTTTTTATTCCACTGTAACCTCCACCAATCTTCCAAGGGGCATTAAAACAGTCTTGTTAAGCTACTGTGACCTCCTCGTCTCTTCCAAGGGGCATAAAACCATCTGGTTAAACACTCTGAACTCCACAGCTCTTACAAGAGGCATTGATATTGTCTTTTTATTCGACTGCAACATCTACCACTCTTCCAAGTGGCATTGACATTGTCTTTTTATTCCACTGCGACCTCCACCACTCTTCCAAGGGGCATTGATATTGTCTTTTTATTCAACTGCGACCTCCACCTCTCTTCCAAGGGGCATTAAAACCGACTTGTGAACCTATTGTGACCTTCACCTCTCTTCCAAGGAGCATTATATTCATCTTGTGAAGCTACTGTGACCTCCACGTCCCATCCACGGGGCGTTGATTTTGTCTTTTTATTCCACTGCGACCTCCACCACTCTTCCAAGGGGCATTGATATTGTCTTTTTAATTCACTACGACCTCCACCACTCTTCCAAGGGGCATTGATATTGTCTTTTTAATCCACTGTGACCTCCACGTCTCTTCCAAGTGGCATTAAAACCGTCAATTTAAACCACTCTGAACTCCACAGCTTTTCCAAGGAGCACTGGTATTGTATTTTTATTCCACTCTAACCTCCATCACTCTTCCAAGGGGCATTGATATTGTCTATTTATTCCACTGCGACCTCCACCACTCTTCCAAGGGGCATTAAGACGATGTTGTTAAGCTACAGTGACCTCCACAACTCTTCCATGGGGTATTGATATTGTCTTTTTATTCCACTGTAACCTGCACCACTCTTCCAAGGGGCATTGATTTTGTCTTTTTATTCCACTGCGAACTCTACCACTCTTCCAATGGGCATTGATATTGTCTTTTTAATCCACTGCAACCTCCACAACTCTTCCAAGGGGCATTAAAGCCGTCTTGTTAAGCTACTGTCACGTCCATGTCTATACCACGGGGCATTTTTATTCGACTGCGACCTCCACCACTCTTCCAAGGGGCATTGATATTGTCTTTTTAATCCACTGCGAACTCCACCACTCTTCCAAGGGTCATTGATATTGTCTTTTTATTCCACTGTAACCTCCACCACTCTTCCAAGGGGCATTGATATTATCTTTTTATTCCACTGTGACCTCCACCTCTCTTCCAAGGGGCATTAAAACCGTCATGTTATGCTACTGTGACGTCGACTTCTCTTCCAAGGGGCATTAAAACCATCTGGATAAACCACTCTGAACTCCACAGCTCTTCCAAGGGGCACTTATATTGTCTTTTTATTCCACTCTGTACTCCACCACTCTTCCAAGGGGCATTGAAATTGTCTTTTTATTCCACTGTGACCTCCAACACTCTTCCAAGGGGCATTAAAACCATATTGTTAAGCTACAGTGACTTCCACATCTCTTCCACGGGGCATTGATATTGTCTTTTTATTCCACTGCGACCTCCACCAATATTCCAAGGCGCATTGATATTGTTTTTGTATTCCACTGCGACCTCCACCACTCTTCCAAGGGGCACTAAAACCGTCTTGTTAAGTTACTGTGACCTCCATGTCTCTTCCACGGGGCATTGAAATTGTCTTTTTATTCTACTGTAACCTCCACCACTCGTCCAAGGGGCATTGATATTGTCTTTTTATTCCACTGTAACCTCCACCACTCTTACAAGGGGCATTGATATTGTCTTTTTATTCCACTGCGACCTCCACCAGTCCTCCAAGAGGCATTAAAACAGTCTTATTAAGCTACTGTGACCTCCACTTCTCTTCCACGGGGCATTGAAATTGTCTTTTTATTCCACTGTAACCTCCACCACTCGTCCAAGGGGCATTGATATTGTCTTTTTATTCCACTGCGACCTCCACCACTCTTCCAAGGGGCATTGATAAAGTCTTTTTATTCCACTGCGACCTCCACCACTCTTCCAAGGCTCATTGATATTGTCTTTTTAATCCACTGCGACCTCCACCACTCTTCCAAGGGGCATTAAAACCGTCTTGTTAAGCTATTGTGACCTCCACATCTCTTCCACGTGGCATTGATATTGTCTTTTTATTTAACTGTAACCTCCACCACTGTTCCAAGGGGCATTGATATTGTCTTTTTATTCCACTATAACCTCCATTACTCTTCCAAGGGGTCATTGATATTATCTTTTTATTCAACTGTAACCTCCACCACTTTTCCAAGGGGCATTGATATTGTTTCTGTTTTCCACTGCGACCTCCACCACTCTTCCAAGGGGCTTTGATATTGTCTTTTTTATCCAATGCGACCTCCACCACTCTTCCAATGGGCATTAAAACCGTCTTCTTATGCTACTGTGACCTCCACGTCCCCTCCACAGGGCATTGATATTGTCTTTTTATTCCACTGCGACTTTCACCTCTCTTTTAAGGGGAATTGATATTGTCTTTTTAATCCACTGCGACCTCCACCACTCTTCCAAGGGGCATTAAGACAGTCTTGTTAAGCTACTGTGACCTCCACGTCTCTTCCAAGGGGCATTAAAGCTGTCTGGTTAAACCACTCTTAACTCCACAGCTCTTCCAAGGGGCATTGATATTGTCTTTTTATTCCACTGTAACCTCCACCACTCTTCCAAGGGACATTGATTTTGTCTTTTTATTCCACTTCGACCTCCACCTCTCTTCCAATGGGCATTGATTTTGTCTTTTTAATCCACTGCAACCTCCACCACTCTTCCAAGGGGCATTAAAACCATCTTGTTAAGCTACTGTGACCTCCACGTCCCTTCCACCGGGCATTGATATTGTTTTTTTATTCCACTGCGACCTCCACCACTCTTCCAAGGGGCATTAATATTGTCTTTTTAATCCACTGCGTACTCCACCACTCTTCCAAGGGGTATTAAAACCGTCTTGTTATGCTACGGTGACGTCGACTTCTCTTCCAAGGGGCTTTAAAACCATCTGGTTAAACCACTCTGAACTCCACAGCTCTTCCATGGGGCATTCATATTGTCTTTTTATTCTACTGTAACCTCCACCAATCTTCCAAGGGGAATTTATATTATTTTTGTATTCCACTGCGACCTCCACCACTTTTCCAAGGGGCATTAAAACCGTCTTGTTAAGTTACTGTGACCTCCACGTCTCTTCCAAGGAGCGTTAAAACCGTCTGGTTATACCACTCTGAACTCCACAGCTCTTCCAAGGGGCATTATTATTGTCTTTTTATTC
This sequence comes from Phyllobates terribilis, assembly GCF_046119375.1. NCBI lineage: Eukaryota > Metazoa > Chordata > Amphibia > Anura > Dendrobatidae > Phyllobates > Phyllobates terribilis. The sequence continues at coordinate 590,971 of NW_027362984.1, read as the reverse complement.
CACTGTAACCTCCACCACTCTTCCAAGGGGCATTGACATTGTCTTTTTATTCAACTGCGACCTCCACCAGTCCTCCAAGAGGCATTAAAACAGTCTTGTTATGCTACTGTGACCTCCACGTCTCTTCCACGGGGCATTGAAATTGTCTTTTTATTCCACTGTAACCTCCACCACTCGTCCAAGGGGCATTGATATTGTCTTTTTATTCCACTGCGACCTCCACCACTCTTCCAAGGGGCATTGATAATGTTTTTTTATTCCACTGCGACCTCCACCACTCTTCCAAGGCTCATTGATATTGTCTTTTTAATCCACTGCGACCTCAACCACTCTTCCAAGGGGCATTAAAACAGTCTTATTAAGCTATTGTGACCTCCACATCTCTTCCACGGGGCATTGATATTGTCTTTTTATTCCACTACGACTTCCACCACTCTCCCAAGGTGCATTAAAAACATCTTGTTTAGCTACTACAATGTCCATGTCTATTCCACGGGGCATTGATAATGTCTTTTTAATCCACTGTATCCTCCACCACTCTTCCAAGGGGTATTGATATTGTCTTTTTATTCCACTGCGACTTCCACCTCTCTTCTAAGGGGCATTGATATTGTCTTTTTAATCCACTGCGACCTCCACCACTCTTCCAAGAGGCATTAAAACAGTCTTGTTAAGCTACTGTGACCTCCACATCTCTTCCAAAGGGCATTAAAACAGTCTGGTTAAACCACTCTGAACTCCACAGCTCTTCCAAGGGGCATTGATATTGTCTTTTTATTCCACTGTAACCTCCACCATTCTTTCAACTGGTATTGATATTGTCTTTTTAATGCACTGCGACCTCCAGCACTCTTCCAAGGGGCATTTAAACCATCTGGTTAAACGACTCTGAACTCCATAGCTCTTTCAAGAGGCTTTGATATTGTCTTTTTATTTCACTGTCACCTCCACCACTCTATCAAGGGGCATTGATATTGTCTTTTTAATCCACTGTGACCTCCACCACTTTTCCAAGGGGCATTAAAACCATCTTGTTAATCTACTGTGACCTCCACGTCTCTTCCAAGGGGCAATAAAACCATCTGGTTAAACCACTCTGAACTCCACAGCTCTTCCAAGGGGCATTGGTATTGTCTATTAATTCCACTCTACCCTCCACCACTCTTCCAAGGCGCATTGACATTGTATTTTTATTCCACTGCGACCGCCATCATTCTTCCAAGGGTCATTGATATTGTCTTTTTATTCCACTGCCACCTCCACCACTCTTCCAAGGGGCATTGATATTGTCTTTTTAATCCACTGTCACCTCCACCACTCTATCAAGGGGCATTGATATTGTCTTTTTAATTCACTGTGACCTCCACCACTTTTCCAAGGGGCATTAAAACGTCTTTTTAAGCTACTGTGATCTCCACGTCACTTCCAATGGCCATTAAAACCGTTTCGTTAAACCACTCTGAACTCCACAGCTCTTCTAAGGGGCATTGGTATTGTCTTTTTATTCCACTCTAACCTCCACCACTCTTCCAAGGGGCATTGACATTGTCTTTTTATTCCACTGTGACCTCCACCATTCTTCCAAGGGGCATTAAAACTGTCTTGTTAAGCTACAGTGACCTCCACATCTCTTCCACGGGGCATTGATATTGTCTTTAAATTCCACTGTAACCTCCACCTCTCTTCCAAGGGGCATTGATATTGTATTTTTATTCCACTGCTACCTCCACCACTCTTCCAAAGTGCATTGATATTGTCATGTTAATCCACTGCGACGTCCACCACTCTTCCAAAGGGCATTAAAACCATCTTGTTAAGCTACTCTGACCTCCACGTCTCTTCCACGGGGCATTGATATTGTCTTTTTATTACACTGCCACCTCCACCACTCTTACATGTGGCGTTAAAACCGTCTTGTTAAGCTAGTGTGACTTCCACGTCTCTTCCAAGGGGCATTAAAACCGTTTGGTTAAACCAATCTGAACTCCATAGATAATCCAAGGGGCATTGATGTTGTCTTTTTATTCCACTGTATCCTCCACCACTCTTCCAAGGGGCATTGATATTGTATTTTTATTCCACTGCGACCTCCACCACTCTTCCAAGGGGCATTAAAACCGTCTTGTTAAGCTACTGTGACCTCCATGTCTCTTCCACAGGGCATTGATATTTTCTTTTTATTCCACTGGAACCTCCAACACTCTTCCAAGGGGCACTGATATTGTCTTTTTATTCCACTGAGACTGCAACCACTCCTTCAAGGAGCATTGATATTGTCTTTTTAATCCATTTCGACCTCCACCACTCTTCCAAGGGGCTTTAAAACAGTCTTGTTAATCAACTGTGACCTTCACCACACTACCAATGGGCATTAAAACCGTCTTGTTAAGCTACTGTGACCTCCACGTCTCTTCCACGGTGCATTAATATTGTCTTTTTTTTCCACTGTAACCTCCACCACTCTTCCAAGGGGCATTGATATTGTATTTTTATTCCACTGCGACCTCCACCACTCTTCCTTGGGGCATTGATATTGTCTTTTTAATCTACTGCGACCTCCACCACTTTTCCATGTGGCATTAAAACCGTCTTATTAATCTACTGTGACCTCCACTTCTCTTCCAAGGGGCATTAAAGCCGTCAATTTAAACCACTCTGAACTCCACAGCTCTTGCAAGAGGCATTAATATTGTCTTTTTATTCCATTGTAATCTCCAGCACTCTTCGAAGGGGCATTGATATTGTCTTTTCATTCCATTGCGACTTCCACCACTCTCCCAAGGGGCATTAAAACCGTCTTGTTAAGCTGCTGTAACCTCAATGTCTATTCCACGGGGCATTGATATTGTCTTTTTATTCCAGTGTAACCGTCACCACTCTTCCAAGGGGCATTAGAACAGTATTGATAAGCTACTGTGACCTCTATGTCTCTTACAAGGGGCAATAAAATCGTCTGGTTAAACCATTCTGTACTCCACAGTTCTTCCAAGGAGCATTGATATTGTCTTTTTATTCGACTGTAACCTCCACCACTCTTCCAAGGAGCATTGATATTGACTTTTTATTCCACTGCGACCTCTACCACTCTTCCAAGTGGCATTCATATTGTCTTTTTAATCAACTGTGACCTCCACCTCTCTTCCAAGGAGCATTAAAACCGTCTTGTTAAGCTACTGTGACCTCCACCTCTGTTCCAAGGGGCATTGATATTGTCTTTTTAATCCACTGTGACCTCCAATTATCTTCCAAGGGGCTTAAAACCGTCAATTTAAACCACTCTGAACTCTACAGCTCTTCCAAGGAGCATTGGTATTGTCCTTTTATTCCACTTTAACCTCCACCACTCTTCCAAGGGGCATTGACATTGTCTTTTTATTCCACTGCGACCTCCACCACTCTTCCAAGCGGCATTAAGACCATCTTGTTAAGCTACAGTGACCTCCACAACTCTTCCACGGTGCATTGATATTGTCTTTTATTCTACTGTAACCTCCACCACTCTTCCAAGGGACATTGATTTTGTCTTTTTATTCCACTGCGACCTCCACCACTCTTCCAATAGGCATTGATATTGTCTTTTTAATTCACTGCGACCTCCACCACTCTTCCAAGGGGCATTAAAACAGTCTTGTTAAGCTACTGTGACATCGAAGTCTCTTCCAAGGGGCATTAAAACCATCTGGTTAAAACATTTTGAACTCCACAGCTCTTCCAAGGGGCATTTGTTTTGTCTTTTTATTCCACTCTAACCTCCACCACTCTTCCAAGGGGCATTGACATTGTCTTTTTATTCCACTGCGACCTCCACCACTCTTCAAAGCAGCATTAAGACCATCTTGTTAAGCTACAGTGACCTCCACAAATCTTCCACTGGACATTGATATTGTCTTTTACTCCACTGTAACCTCCACCACTCTTCCAAGGGGCATTGATATTGTGTTTTTATTCCACTGCGACCTCCACCACTCTTCCAAAGGGCATTGATATTGTCTTTTTAATCAACTGCGACCTCCACCACTCTTCCAAGGGCATTAAAACAGTCTTGTTAACCACTCTGAACTCCACAGCTCTTCCAAGGGGCATTGATATTGTCTTTTTTTTCCTCTGTAACCTCCAAAACTCTTCCAAGGGGCATTGATTTTGTCTTTTTATTCCACTGCGACCTTAACCACTCATCCAATGGGCATTGATATTGTCTTTTTAAACCACTGCGACCTACAGCACTCTTCCAAGAGGCATTAAAACCGTCTTGATAAGCTACTGTCACGTCCATGTCTATTCCACCGGGCATTGATATTGTCTTTTTATTCCACTGTAACCTCCACCACTCTTCCAAGGGGCATTGATATTGTCTTCTTATTCCACTGGGACCTTCACCAGTCCTCCAAGGGGCATTAAAACCATCTTGTTAAGCTACTGTGATCTCCACGTCTCTTACACGCGGCATTGGTATTGTCTTTTAATTCCACTGTAACATCCACCACTCTTCCAAGGGGCATTGATATTGTCTTTTTATTCCACTGCGACCCCTACCACGCTTCCAAGGGGCATTGATATTGTCTTTTTAATCCACTGTGACCTCCACCACTCTTCCAAGGGGCATTGACATTGTCTTTTTATTCAACTGCGACCTCCACCAGTCCTCCAAGAGGCATTAAAACAGTCTTGTTATGCTACTGTGACCTCCACGTCTCTTCCACGGGGCATTGAAATTGTCTTTTTATTCCACTGTAACCTCCACCACTGGTCCAAGGGGCATTGATATTGTCTTTTTATTCCACTGCGACCTCCACCACTCTTCCAAGGGGCATTGATAATGTTTTTTTATTCCACTGCGACCTCCACCACTCTTCCAAGGCTCATTGATATTGTCTTTTTAATCCACTGCGACCTCAACCACTCTTCCAAGGGGCATTAAAACAGTCTTATTAAGCTATTGTGACCTCCACATCTCTTCCACGGGGCATTGATATTGTCTTTTTATTCCACTACGACTTCCACCACTCTCCCAAGGTGCATTAAAAACATCTTGTTTAGCTACTACAATGTCCATGTCTATTCCACGGGGCATTGATAATGTCTTTTTAATCCACTGTATCCTCCACCACTCTTCCAAGGGGTATTGATATTGTCTTTTTATTCCACTGCGACTTCCACCTCTCTTCTAAGGGGCATTGATATTGTCTTTTTAATACACTGCGACCTCCACCACTCTTCCAAGAGGCATTAAAACAGTCTTGTTAAGCTACTGTGACCTCCACATCTCTTCCAAAGGGCATTAAAACAGTCTGGTTAAACCACTCTGAACTCCACAGCTCTTCCAAGGGGCATTGATATTGTCTTTTTATTCCACTGTAACCTCCACCATTCTTCCAACTGGTATTGATATTGTCTTTTTAATGCACTGCGACCTCCAGCACTCTTCCAAGGGGCATTTAAACCATCTGGTTAAACGACTCTGAACTCCATAGCTCTTTCAAGAGTCTTTGATATTGTCTTTTTATTTCACTGTCACCTCCACCACTCTATCAAGGGGCATTGATATTGTCTTTTTAATCCACTGTGACCTCCACCACTTTTCCAAGGGGCATTAAAACCATCTTGTTAATCTACTGTGACCTCCACGTCTCTTCCAAGGGGCAATAAAACCATCTGGTTAAACCACTCTGAACTCCACAGCTCTTCCAAGGGGCATTGGTATTGTCTATTTATTCCACTCTACCCTCCACCACTCTTCCAAGGCGCATTGACATTGTATTTTTATTCCACTGCGACCGCCATCATTCTTCCAAGGGTCATTGATATTGTCTTTTTATTCCACTGCCACCTCCACCACTCTTCCAAGGGGCATTGATATTGTCTTTTTAATCCACTGTCACCTCCACCACTCTATCAAGGGGCATTGATATTGTCTTTTTAATCCACTGTGACCTCCACCACTATTCCAAGGGGCATTGACATTGTCTTTTTATTCAACTGCGACCTCCACCAGTCCTCCAAGAGGCATTAAAACAGTCTTGTTATGCTACTGTGACCTCCACGTCTCTTCCACGGGGCATTGAAATTGTCTTTTTATTCCACTGTAACCTCCACCACTCGTCCAAGGGGCATTGATATTGTCTTTTTATTCCACTGCGACCTCCACCACTCTTCCAAGGGGCATTGATAATGTTTTTTTATTCCACTGCGACCTCCACCACTCTTCCAAGGCTCATTGATATTGTCTTTTTAATCCACTGCGACCTCAACCACTCTTCCAAGGGGCATTAAAACAGTCTTATTTAGCTATTGTGACCTCCACATCTCTTCCTCGGGGCATTGATATTGTCTTTTTATTCCACTACGACTTCCACCACTCTCCCAAGGTGCATTGAAAACATCTTGTTTAGCTACTACAATGTCCATGTCTATTCCACGGGGCATTGATAATGTCTTTTTAATCCACTGTATCCTCCACCACTCTTCCAAGGGGTATTGATATTGTCTTTTTATTCCACTGCGACTTCCACCTCTCTTCTAAGGGGCATTGATATTGTCTTTTTAATACACTGCGACCTCCACCACTCTTCCAAGAGGCATTAAAACAGTCTTGTTAAGCTACTGTGACCTCCACATCTCTTCCAAAGGGCATTAAAACAGTCTGGTTAAACCACTCTGAACTCCACAGCTCTTCCAAGGGGCATTGATATTGTCTTTTTATTCCACTGTAACCTCCACCATTCTTCCAACTGGTATTGATATTGTCTTTTTAATGCACTGCGACCTCCAGCACTCTTCCAAGGGGCATTTAAACCATCTGGTTAAACGACTCTGAACTCCATAGCTCTTTCAAGAGGCTTTGATATTGTCTTTTTATTTCACTGTCACCTCCACCACTCTATCAAGGGGCATTGATATTGTCTTTTTAATCCACTGTGACCTCCACCACTTTTCCAAGGGGCATTAAAACCATCTTGTTAATCTACTGTGACCTCCACGTCTCTTCCAAGGGGCAATAAAACCATCTGGTTAAACCACTCTGAACTCCACAGCTCTTCCAAGGGGCATTGGTATTGTCTATTTATTCCACTCTACCCTCCACCACTCTTCCAAGGCGCATTGACATTGTATTTTTATTCCACTGCGACCGCCATCATTCTTCCAAAGGTCATTGATATTGTCTTTTTATTCCACTGCCACCTCCACCACTCTTCCAAGGGGCATTGATATTGTCTTTTTAATCCACTGTCACCTCCACCACTCTATCAAGGGGCATTGATATTGTCTTTTTAATCCACTGTGACCTCCACCACTTTTCCAAGGGGCATTAAAACGTCTTTTTAAGCTACTGTGACCTCCACGTCACTTCCAATGGCCATTAAAACCGTTTCGTTAAACCACTCTGAACTCCACAGCTCTTCTAAGGGGCATTGGTATTGTCTTTTTATTCCACTCTAACCTCCACCACTCTTCCAAGGGGCATTGACATTGTCTTTTTATTCCACTGTGACCTCCACCATTCTTCCAAGGGGCATTAAAACTGTCTTGTTAAGCTACAGTGACCTCCACATCTCTTCCACGGGGCATTGATATTGTCTTTAAATTCCACTGTAACCTCCACCTCTCTTCCAAGGGGCATTGATATTGTATTTTTATTCCACTGCTACCTCCACCACTCTTCCAAAGTGCATTGATATTGTCATGTTAATCCACTGCGACGTCCACCACTCTTCCAAAGGGCATTAAAACCATCTTGTTAAGCTACTCTGACCTCCACATCTCTTCCACGGGGCATTGATATTGTCTTTTTATTACACAGCCACCTCCACCACTCTTACATGTGGCGTTAAAACCGTCTTGTTAAGCTAGTGTGACTTCCACGTCTCTTCCAAGGGGCATTAAAACCGTTTGGTTAAACCAATCTGAACTCCATAGATAATCCAAGGGGCATTGATATTGTCTTTTTATTCCATTGTATCCTCCACCACTCTTCCAAGGGGCATTGATATTGTCTTTTTATTCCACTGCGACCTCCACCACTCTTCCAAGGGGCATTAAAACCGTCTTGTTAAGCTACTGTGACCTCCATGTCTCTTCCACAGGGCATTGATATTTTCTTTTTATTCCACTGGAACCTCCAACACTCTTCCAAGGGGCACTGATATTGTCTTTTTATTCCACTGAGACTGCAACCACTCCTTCAAGGAGCATTGATATTGTCTTTTTAATCCATTTCGACCTCCACCACTCTTCCAAGGGGCATTAAAACAGTCTTGTTAATCAACTGTGACCTTCACCACACTACCAATGGGCATTAAAACCGTCTTGTTAAGCTACTGTGACCTCCACGTCTCTTCCACGGTGCATTAATATTGTCTTTTTTTTCCACTGTAACCTCCACCACTCTTCCAAGGGGCATTGATATTGTCTTTTTATTCCACTGCGACCTCCACCACTCTTCCTTGGGGCATTGATATTGTCTTTTTAATCTACTGCGACCTCCACCACTTTTCCATGTGGCATTAAAACCATCTTATTAATCTACTGTGACCTCCACTTCTCTTCCAAGGGGCATTAAAGCCGTCAATTTAAACCACTCTGAACTCCACAGCTCTTGCAAGAGGCATTAATATTGTCTTTTTATTCCATTGTAATCTCCAGCACTCTTCGAAGGGGCATTGATATTGTCTTTTCATTCCATTGCGACTTCCACCACTCTCCCAAGGGGCATTAAAACCGTCTTGTTAAGCTGCTGTAACCTCAATGTCTATTCCACGGGGCATTGATATTGTCTTTTTATTCCAGTGTAACCGTCACCACTCTTCCAAGGGGCATTAGAACAGTCTTGATAAGCTACTGTGACCTCTATGTCTCTTACAAGGGGCAATAAAACCGTCTGGTTAAACCATTCTGTACTCCACAGTTCTTCCAAAGAGCATTGATATTGTCTTTTTATTCGACTGTAACCTCCACCACTCTTCCAAGGGGCATTGATATTGACTTTTTATTTCACTGCGACCTCTACCACTCTTCCAAGTGGCATTCATATTGTCTTTTTAATCAACTGTGACCTCCAACTCTCTTCCAAGGAGCATTAAAACCGTCTTGTTAAGCTACTGTGACCTCCACCTCTGTTCCAAGGGGCATTGATATTGTCTTTTTAATCCACTGTGACCTCCAATTATCTTCCAAGGGGCTTAAAACCGTCAAATTAAACCACTCTGAACTCTACAGCTCTTCCAAGGAGCATTGGTATTGTCCTTTTATTCCACTTTAACCTCCACCACTCTTCCAAGGGGCATTGACATTGTCTTTTTATTCCACTGCGACCTCCACCACTCTTCCAAGCGGCATTAAGACCATCTTGTTAAGCTACAGTGACCTCCACAACTCTTCCACGGTGCATTGATATTGTCTTTTATTCTACTGTAACCTCCACCACTCTTCCAAGGGGCATTGATGTTGTCTTTTTATTCCACTGCGACCTCCACCACTCTTCCAATAGGCATTGATATTGTCTTTTTAATTCACTGCGACCTCCACCACTCTTCCAAGGGGCATTAAAACAGTCTTGTTAAGCTACTGTGACATCGAAGTCTCTTCCAAGGGGCATTAAAACCATCTGGTTAAAACATTTTGAACTCCACAGCTCTTCCAAGGGGCATTTGTTTTGTTTTTTTATTCCACTCTAACCTCCACCACTCTTCCAAGGGGCATTGACATTGTCTTTTTATTCCACTGCGACCTCCACCACTCTTCAAAGCAGCATTAAGACCATCTTGTTAAGCTACAGTGACCTCCACAAATCTTCCACTGGACATTGATATTGTCTTTTACTCCACTGTAACCTCCACCACTCTTCCAAGGGGCATTGATATTGTGTTTTTATTCCACTGCGACCTCCACCACTCTTCCAAAGGGCATTGATATTGTCTTTTTAATCAACTGCGACCTCCACCACTCTTCCAAGGGCATTAAAACAGTCTTGTTAAACCACTCTGAACTCCACAGCTCTTCCAAGGGGCATTGATATTGTCTTTTTTTTCCTCTGTAACCTCCAAAACTCTTCCAAGGGGCATTGATTTTGTCTTTTTATTCCACTGCGACCTTAACCACTCTTCCAATGGGCATTGATATTGTCTTTTTATTCCACTGTAACCTCCACCACTCTTCCAAGGGGCATTGATATTGTCTTCTTATTCCACTGGGACCTTCACCAGTCCTCCAAGGGGCATTAAAACCATCTTGTTAAGCTACTGTGATCTCCACGTCTCTTACACGCGGCATTGGTATTGTCTTTTAATTCCACTGTAACATCCACCACTCTTCCAAGGGGCATTGATATTGTCTTTTTATTCCACTGCGACCCCTACCACGCTTCCAAGGGGCATTGATATTGTCTTTTTAATCCACTGTGACCTCCACCACTCTTCCAAGGGGCATTAAAACCGTCTTGCTAAACTACTGTGACCTCAACGTCTCTACCACGGGTAATTGATATTGTCTTTTTATTTCACTGAAACCTCCACCACTGATCCAAGGGGAATTGATATTGTTTTTTTATTCCAATGTAACCTCCACCACTCTTCCAAGGGGCATTGATATTGTCTTTTTATTCCACTGTAATGTCCACCCCACTTCCAAGGGTCACTGATATTGTCTTTTTATTCCACTGCGACCTCAAACACTCTTCCAATGGGCATCGATATTCTCTTTTTAATCCACTGTGACCTCCACCACTCTTCCAAGGGGCATTAAAATAGTCTTGTTAAGCTACTGTGCCCTCCACTCTCTTCCACGGGGCATTGATATTGTCTTTTTATTCCACTGAGACCTCCACCACTCTTCCAAGGGGCATTGATATTGTCTTTTTATTCCACTGTGTCATCCACCACTCTCCCAAGGGGCATTAAAACTGTCTTGTTAATCTCCTGTAACCTCCTTGTCTATTCCACAGGGCATAGATATTGTCTTTTTATTCCAATGTAACCTCCACCACTCTACTAAGGGGCAGTGATATTGTCTTTTTAAACCAATGCGACCTCCACCACTCTTCTAAGGGGCATTAAAACAGTCTTGATAATCTACTGTGACCTCTACGTCTCTTCCAAGGGTCAATAAAACCATCTGGTTAAACCATTCTGTACTCCACAGTTCTTCCAAGGAGCATTGATATTGACTTTTTATTCCACTGCAACCTACACCACTCTTCCAAGGGGCATTTATATTGTCTTTTTAATCCACTGCGACCTCCACCACACTTCCAAGTGGCATTAAAACCGTCTTGTTAGCTACTGTGACCCCCACGTCCCTTCCACGGGGCATTGATATTGTATTTTAATTCCACTGCGACCTCCACAACTCTTCCAAGGGGCATTGATATTGTCCTTTTAATACACTGCGACCTCCACCACTTTTCCAAAGGGGAATTAAAACCATCTTGTTAACCTACTGTGACCTCCACGTCTCTTCCAAGGGACAATAAAACCGTCTGGTTAAACCACTTTGAACTCCACAGCTCTTCCAAGGGGCATTGATATTGTCTTTTTATTCCACTCTAACCCTCACCACTCTTCCAAGGGGCATTGACATTGTACTTTTATTCCACTGCGACCTCCACCATTCTTCCAAGTGGCATTAAAATTGTCTTGTTAAGCTACATTGACCTCCACATCTCTTCCACTGGGCATTGATATTGTCTTTTTATTCCAGTGTAACCTCCACCACTCTACCAAGTGGCTTTGATATTGTATTTTTATTCAACTGCAACCTCCACCACTCTTCCAAGGGGCATTGATATTGTCTTTTTAATCCACTGCGACCTCCACCACTTTTCCAAGGGGCATTAAAACAATCTTGTTAAGCTATTGTGACCTCGACGTCTCTTCGACGGGGCATTGATATTGTCTTTTTATTCCACTGCTACATCCACCACTCTTCCAAGGGGCATTGATATTGTCTTTTTAATCCACTGTGACCTCCACCACTCTTCCTTGTGGCATTAAAACCGTCTTTCTAAGCTACTGTGACCTCCACGTCTCTTTCAACGGGCATTAACACCGTATCGTTAAACCACTCTGAAATCCAAAGATCTTCCAAGGGGCATTAATATTGTCTTTTTATTCCACTGTAACCTCCAACACTCTTCCATGGGGAATTGATATTGTATTTTTATTCAACTGAGACTTCCACCACTCCTTCAAGGAGCATTGACATTGTCTTTTTAATCCACTTCGACCTCCACCACTCTTCCAAGGGGCATTAAAACAGTCTTGTTAATCTATTGTGAACTCCAAGTCTCTTCAAAGGGGCATTAAAACCGTCAATTTAAACCACTCTCAACTCCGCAGCTCTTGCAAGGGGCATTGATATTGTCTTTTTATTCCACTGTAACCTCCACCACTCTTACACGGGGCATTGATATTGTCTTTTTATTCCACTGCGACCTCCACCACTCTTCCAAGGGGCATTGATATTGTCTTTTTAATCCACTTAGACCTCAACCACTTTTCCAAGGGGCATTAAAAAAGTCTTGTCAATCTACTGTAACCTCCATGTCTCTTCCAAGGGGCATTAAAACCGTCAATTTAAACCACTCTCAGCTCCACAGCTCTTGCAAGGGGCTTTGATATTGTTTTTTATTCCACTGTAACCTCCAGCACTCTTCCAAGGGGCATTGATATTGTCTTTTTATTCCACTGCGACTTTCACCTCTCTTCCAAGGGACATTAAAACCATCTTGTTAAGCTACTGTGACAACCACGTCTCTTTCACGGGGCATTGATATTGTCTTTTATTCCACTGTAACCTCCACCATTCTTCCAAGGGGCATTGATATTGTCTTTTTATTCCACTGCGACCTCCACCACTCTTCCATGGGACATTAAAAATATCTTGTTAAGCTACTTTGACCTCCATGTCTCTTCCACAGGGCATTGATATTGTCTTTTTATTCCACTGTAACCTCCAACACTCTTCCAAGGGGCATTGATATTGTCTTTTTATTCAACTGAGACTTCCACCACTCCTTCAAGGAGCATTGACATTGTCTTTTTAATCCACTTCGACATCCACCACTCTTCCAAGGGGCATTAAAACAGTCTTGTTAATCTACTGTGAACTCCACGTCTCTTCCAAGGGGCATTAAAACCGTCTGCTTAAGCTACTGTGACATCCACGTCTCTTTCACGGGGCATTGATAGTGTCTTTTTATTCCACTGTAACCTTCACCACTCTTAGAAGGGGCATTGATATTGTCTTTTTATTCCTCTGCGACATCCACCACTCTTCCAAGGGGCATTGATATTTTCTTTATATTCCACTGCGACCTCCACCACTCTTCCAGGAGGCATTGATATTGTCTTTTTAATCCACTGCGACCTCCACCACTTTTCCAAGGGGCATTAAAATCGTTTTGTTAAGCTAATGTGACCTCCACGTCACTTCCAAGGGGCATTGAAACCGTCTGGTTTAGCTTCTCTGAACTCCACAGCTCTTCCAAGAGGCATTGATATTGTCTTTTTATTCCACTGTAACCTCCACCACTCTTCCAAGGAAAATTGATATTATCTTTTTATTCCACTGCGACCTCCACTACTCTTCCAAGGGGTCATTGATATTGTCTTTTTATTCCACTGTGACCTCCACCACTCTTCCAAGGGGCATTTATATTGTCTTTTTAATCCACTTTGACCTCCACCACTTTTCCAAGGGGCATTAAAACCGTCTTGTTAAGCTACTGTGACCTCCACGTCTCTTCCAAGGGGCATTAAAACCATCAATTTGAACCACTCTGAACTCCACAGCTCTTGCAAGAGGCCTTGATATTGTCTTTTTATTCCACTGTAACCTCCACCACTCTTCCATGGGGCATTGATTTTGTCTTTTTAATCCACTGAGACCTCCATGTCTCTTCCAAGAAGCATTAAAACCATCTTGTTTAGCTACTGTGACCTCCACATCTATTCCGCGGTGCCTTAAAACCTTCTGGTTAAACCACTGTGAACTCCACAGCTCTTCCAAGGGGCATTGATATAGTCTTTTTATGCCACTGTAACCTCCACCACTCTTCCAAGGGGCATTAAAACAGTCTAGATAAGCTACTGTGACCTCTACGTCTCGTCCAAGGGGCAATAAAACCGTCTGGTTAAACCATTCTGTACTCCACAGCTCTTGCAAGAGGCATTGATATTGTCTTTTTATTCCACTGTGACATCCAACACTCTTCCAAGGGGCATTGATATTGTCTTTTTATTCAACTGAGACATCCACCACTCCTTCAAGGAGCATTAACATTGTCTTTTTAATCCACTTCGACCTCCACCACTCTTCCAAGGGGCATTAAAACAGTCTTGTTAATCTACTGTGAACTCCACGACTCTTCCAATGGGCATTAAAACCGTCAATTGAAATCACTCTCAACTCCGCAGCTCTTGCAAAGGGCATTGATATTATCTTTTTATTCCACTGTAACCTCCAGCACTCTTCCAAGGGGCATTGATATTGCCTTTTTATTACACTGCGACTTCCACCTCTCCTTCAAGGAGCATTAACATTGTCTTTTTAATCCACTTCGACCTCCACCACTCTTCCAAGGGGCATTAAAACAGTCTTGTTAATCTACTGTGAACTCCACGACTCTTCCAATGGGCATTAAAACCGTCAATTGAAATCACTCTCAACTCCGCAGCTCTTGCAAAGGGCATTGATATTATCTTTTTATTCCACTGTAACCTCCAGCACTCTTCCAAGGGGCATTGATATTGCCTTTTTATTACACTGCGACTTCCACCTCTCCTTCAAGGAGCATTAACATTGTCTTTTTAATCCACTTCGACCTCCACCACTCTTCCAATGGGCATTAAAACCGTCTTGTTAAGCTACTGTGAACTCCAAGTCTCTTCCAAGGGGCATTAAAACCTTCTGGTTAAACCGCTCTGAGCTCCACAGCTCTTCCACGGGGCATTGACAATGTCTTTTTATTCCATTGTAACCTTCTGCACTCTTCCAAGTGCATTGATATTGTCTTTTTATTCCTCATGCGACGTCCACGACTCTTCCAAAGAGCATTAAAACCGTCTTGTTAAACTACTGTGACCTCCAAGTTTCTTACACAGGGCATTGATATTGTCTTTTTATTCCACTGTAACCTCCACCACTCTTTCAAGGGCCATTGATATTGTCTTTTTATTCCACTGTAACCTCCACCAATCTTCCAAGGGGCATTGATATAGTCTTTTTATTCCTCTGCAAGCCTCCACCACTCATCCAAGGGGATTGATAGTGTCTTTTTAATCCACTGTGACCTCCACGTCTCTTCCAAGGGAGCATTAAAACCGTCAATTTAAACCACTCTGAACTCCACAGTTCTTCCAAGGAGCACTGGTATTGTCTTTTTATTCCACTCTAACCTCCACCACTCTTCCAAGGGGCATTGACATTGTCTATTTATTCCACTGCGACCTTCACCACTTTTCCAAGGGGAATTAAGACCATCTTGTTAAGCTACAGTGACCTCCACAGCTCTTTCATGGGGCATTGATATTGTCTTTTTATTCCACTGTAACCTCCACCACTCTTCCAAGGGGCATTGATTTGGTCTTTTTATTCCACTGCGACCTCTACTACTCTTCCAATGGGCATTGATATTGTCTTTTTAATCCACTGCAACCTCCACCACTCTTCCAAGGGGCAATAAAGCCGTCTTGTGAAGCTACTGTCACGTCCATGTCTATTCCAAGGGGCATTAAAACCGTCTGAATAAACCACTCTGAACTCCACAGCTCTACCAAGCGGCATTTTTATTGTCTTTCTATTTGACTGTAACCTCCACCACTCTTCCAAGGGGCATTAAAACCGTCTTGTTAAGCTACTGTGACCTCAACTTCTCTTCCAAGGTGCATTAAAACCGGCAATTTAAACCACTCTGAACTCCACAGGTCTTGCAAGAGGCATTGATATGGTCTTTTTATTCCACTGTAACCTCCACCACTCTTCCAAAGGGCATTGATTTTGTCTTTTTAATCCACTGCGACCTCCATCACTCTTCAAAGAAGCATTAAAACCGTTTTGTTTAGCTACAGTGAACTCCACGTCTATTCCACGGTGCCTTAAAACCTTCTGGTTAAACCACTGTGAACTCCACGGCTCTTCCAAGGGGCATTGATATTGTCATTTTATTCCACTGTAACCTCCACCACTCTTCCAGGGGGCATTGATATTGTCTTTTTATTTTACTGCGACCTCCACCACTCTTCCAAGGGGCATTAATATTGTCTTTTTATTCCACTGCGACCTCTACCACTCTTCCAAGGGTCATTGATATTGTCTTTTTATTCCACTGTAACCTCCACCACTCTTCCAAAGGGCATTGATATTGTCTTTTTATTCCACTGCGACCTCCACCTCTCTTCCAAGGGGCATTATAAACATTTGTTAAGCTACTGTGACCTCCAAGTCTCTTCCACGAGGCATTGATATTGTCTTTTTATTCCACTGCGACCTCCACATCTTTTACAAGGGTAATTGGTATTGTCTGTTTATTCCACTGCGACCTCCACCTCTCTTCTAAGGGGCATTGATATTGTCTTTTTAATCCACTGTGACCTCCACCATTCTTCCAAGGGGCATTAAAACAGTCTTGTTAAGCTACTGTGACCTCCATGTCTCTTCCAAGGGGCATTAAAACCGTCTGGTTAAACCACTCTGAACTCCACAGCTCTACCAAGGGGCATTTATATTGTCTTTTTATTCCACTGTAACCTCCACCACTCTTCCAAGGGGCATAGATTTTGTCTTTTTATTCCACTGCCACCTCCACCACTCTTCCAAGGGGCATTGATATTGTCTTTTTAATCCACTGCGAACTCCACCACTCTTCCAAGGGTCATTAAAATCGTCTTGTTATGCTACTGTGACGTCGACTTCTCTTCCAAGGGGCATTAAAACCATGTGGTTAAACCACTCTGAACTCCACAGCTCTTCCAAGGGGCATTTGTATTATCTTTTTATTCCACTCTAACCTCCACCACTCTTCCAAGGGGCATTGACATTGTCTTTTTATTCTACTGCGACCTCCACCACTCTTCCAAGGGGCATTAAAACCATATTGTTAAGCTACAGTGACCTTCACATCTCTTCCACGGGGCATTGATATTGTTTTTTTATTCCACTGCGACCTCCACCACTCTTCCAAGGGGCATTAAAACCATCTTGTTAAGCTACTGTGACCTCCAAGTCACCGTAACCGTATGGTTATACCACTCTGAACTCCACAGCTCTTCCAAGGGACATTATTATTGTCTTTTTATTCTACTGTAGCCTCCACCACTCTTCCAAGGGGCATTGATATTGTCATTTTATTCCACTGCGACCTCCACCAGTCCTCCAAGAGGCATTAAAACGGTCTTGCTAAGCTACTGTGACCTCCACATCTCTTCCACTGGGCATTGATATTGTCTTTCCTTTAAATGTAACCTCCACCACTGTTCCAAGGGGCATTGATATTGTCTTTTTATTCCACTGTAACCTCCATCACTCTTCCAAGTGGCATTGATATTGTCTTTTTATTCAACTGTAACCTTCATCACTCTTCCAAGGGGCATTAAAACCGTCTTGTTAATCTATTGTGACCTCCACATCTCTTCCACGGCGCATTGATATTGTCTTTCCTTTAACTGTAACCTCCACCACTGTTCCAAGGGGCATTGATATTGTCTTTTTATACCACTGTAACCTCCATCACTCTTCCAAGTGGCATTGATATTGTCTTTTTATTCAACTGTAACCTTCACCACTCTTCCAAAGGGCATTGATATTGTCTTTTTATTCCATTGTAACCTCCACCACTCTTCCAAGGGGCATTCATATTTTATTTTACTCCACTGCGACCTCCACTACTTTTCCAAGGGGCATTAAAACCATCTTGTTAAGCTACTGTCACCTCCACGTACCTTCCAAGGGGCATTAAAACAGTCAATTTAAACCACTCTGAACTCCACAGCTCTTGCAAGGGACATTGATAATGTCTTTTTTTTCCAATGTAACCTCCAGCACTCTTCCAAGGGGCATTGATATTGTCTTTTTATTCCACTGCAACTTCCAACTCTCTTCCAAGGGGCATTAAAACCGTCTTGTTAAGCTACTGTGACCTCCATGTCTCTTTCACGGGGCATTGATATTGTCTTTTTATTCCACTGTAACCTCCACCACTCTTCCAAGGGGCATTCATATTGTCTTTTTATTCCACTGGGACCTTCACCACTCTTCCAAGTGGCATTGTTATTGTCTTTTTAATCCACTGTGACCTCCACCACTCTTCCAAAGGGCATTAAAACCGTATTGTTAAACTACTGTGACCTCAACTTCTCTTCCAAGGTGCATTAAAACCGTTAATTTAAACCACTCTGAACTCCACAGCTCTTGCAAGAGGCCTTGATATTGTCTTTTTACTCCACTGTAACCTACAGCAGTCTTTTAAGGGGCATTAATAGTCTTTTTATTCCACTACGACTTCCACCACTCTCCCAAGGTGCATTAAAAACATCTCGTTTAGCCACTGTAACGTCAATGTCTATTCCACGGGGCATTGATATTGTCTTTTTATTCCACTGTATCCTCCACCACTCTTCCAAGGGGTATTGATATTGTCTTTTTAATCCACTGCGTCCTCCACCACTCTTCCAAGAGGCAATAAAACAGTCTTGTTAAGCTACTGTGACCTCCACGTGTCTTCCACGGGGCATTGATATTGTCTTTTTAATCCACTGCGACCTCCACCACTCTTCCAACAGGCAATAAAACAGTCGTGTTAAGCTACTGTGACCTCCACGTCTCTTCCAAGGGGCATTAAAACCATCTGGTTGAACTACTCTGACCTCCAGAGCTCTTTCAAGGGGCATTGGTATTGTCTTTTTATTCCACTCTAACCTCCATCATTCTTCCAAGTGGCATTGATATTGTCTTTTAATTCCACTGCCACCTCCACCACTCTTCCAAGGGGCATTGATATTGTCTTTTTAATCCACTGCGAACTTCACCATTCTTCCAAGGGGCATTAAAACTGTCTTCTTAAGCTACAGTGACCTCCACATCTCTTCCACGGGGCATTGATATTGTATTTAAATTCCACTGTAACCTCCACCACTCTACCAAGGGGCATTGATATTGTCTTTTTATTCCACTGCGACCTCCATCATTCTTCCAAGGGGCATTGATATTGTCTTTTTATTCCACTGCCACCTCCACCCCTCTTCCAAGGGGCATTGATATTGTCTATTTAATCCACTGCTACCTCCACCACTTTTCCAAGTGGCATTAAAAACGTCTTTTTAAGCAACTGTGACCTCCACGTCACTTCCAATGGGCATTAAAACCGTCTGGTTAAACCACTCTGAACTCCACAGCTCTTCCAAGGGGCATTGGTATTGTGTTTTTATTCCACTCTAACCTCCACCACTCTTCCAAGGGGCATTGACATTTTATTCCACTGCGACCTCCACCATTCTTCCAAGGGACTTTAAAACTGTCTTGTTAAGCTACAGTGACCTCCACATTTCTTCCATGGGGCATTGATATTGTATTTAAATTCCACTGTAACCTCCACCACTCTACCAAGGGGCATTGATATTGTATTTTTATACCACAGCGACCTCCACCACTTTCCAATGGGCATTGATATTGTCTTTTTAATCCACTGCGACCTCCACCACTCTTCCAAAGGGCATTAAAACCATCTTTTTAAGCTACTTTGACCTCCACGTCTCTTCCACGGGGCATTGATATTGTCTTTTTATTCCACTGCGACCTCCACCACTCTTCCTCGGGGCATTGATATTGTCTTTTTAATCCACTGCAACCTCAACCACTCTTCCATGTGGCATTAAAAATATCTTGTTAAGCTACTGTGACCTCCACGTCTCATCCAAGGGTCATTAAAACCGTATGGTTAAACCAATCTGAACTCCACAGAACTTCCAAGGGGCATTGATGTTGTCTTTTTATTCCACTGTAACCTCCACCACTCTTCCAAGGGACATTGATATTGTCTTTTTATTCCACTGCGACCTCCACCACTCTTCCAAGGTGCATTGATATTGTCTTTTTATTCCACTGAGACTTCAACCACTCCTTCAAGGAGCATTGACTTTGTCTTTTTATTCCACTGCCACCTCCACCCCTCTTCCAAGGGTCATTGATATTGTCTATTTAATCCACTGCGACCTCCACCACTTTTCCAAGTGGCATTAAAAACGTCTTTTTAAGCAACTGTGACCTCCACGTCACTTCCAGTGGGCATTAAAACCGTCTGGTTAAACCACTCTGAACTCCACAGCTCTTCCAAGGGGCATTGGTATTGTGTATTTATTCCACTCTAACCTCCACCACTCTTCCAAGGGGCATTGACATTTTATTCCACTGCGACCTTCACCATTCTTCCAAGGGACTTTAAAACTGTCTTGTTAAGCTACAGTGACCTCCACATTTCTTCCATGGGGCATTGATATTGTATTTAAATTCCACTGTAACCTCCACCACTCTACCAAGGGGCATTGATATTGTATTTTTATACCACAGCGACCTCCACCACTTTCCAATGGGCATTGATATTGTCTTTTTAATCCACTGCAACCTCCACCACTCTTCCAAACGGCATTAAAACCATCTTTTTAAGCTACTTTGACCTCCACGTCTCTTCCACGGGGCATTGATATTGTCTTTTTATTCCACTGCGACCTCCACCACTCTTCCTCGGGGCATTGATATTGTCTTTTTAATCCACTGCAACCTCAGCCACTCTTCCATGTGGCATTAAAAATATCTTGTTAAGCTACTGTGACCTCCACGTCTCATCGAAGGGTCATTAAAACCGTATGGTTAAACCAATCTGAACTCCACAGAACTTCCAAGGGGCATTGATATTGTCTTTTTATTCCACTGTAACCTCCACCACTCTTCCAAGGGACATTGATATTGTCTTTTTATTCCACTGCGACCTCCACCACTCTTCCAAGGTGCATTGATATTTTCTTTTTATTCCACTGAGACTTCAACCACTCCTTCAAGGAGCATTGACATTGTCTTTTTAATCCACTTCGACCTCCACCACTCTTCCAAGGGGCATTAAAACCATCTTGTTAAGTTACTGTGACCTCCACGTCTCTTCCAAGGATCGTTAAAACCGTGGGGCTATACCACTCTGAACTCCACAGCTCTTCCAAGGGGCATTATTATTGTCTTTTTATTCCACTGTAACCTCCACCACTCTTCCAAGGGGCATTGATATTGTCATTTTATTTCACTGAGACCTCCACCAGTCCTCCAAGAGGCATTAAAACCGTCTTGATAAGCTACTGTGACCTCCACGTCTCTTCCATGGGACATTGAAATTGTCTTTTTATTCCATTGTAACCTCCACCACTCGTCCAAGGGGCATTGATATTGTCTTTTTATTCCACTGCGACCTCCACCACTCTTCCAAGGGGCATTGATATTGTCTTTTTAATCCAGTGCGACCTCCTCCACTCTTCCAAGGGGCATTGATATAGTCTTTTTAATCCACTGTGACCTCCACGTCTCTACCAATGGAGCATTAAAACCGGCAATTTAAACCACTCTGAACTCCACAGTTCTTCCAAGGAGCACTGGTATTGTCTTTTTATTCCACTCTAACCTCCACCACTCTTCCAAGGGGCATTGACTTGTCTATTTATTCCACTGCGACCTCCACCACTCTTCCAAGGGGAATTAAGACCTTTTTAATCCACTGTGACCTCCACGTCTCTTCAAAGGGGCATTAAAATCGTCAATTTAAACCACTCTGAACTCTACAGTTCTTCCAAGGAGCACTGGTATTGTCTTTTTATTCCACTCTAACCTCCACCACTCTTCCATGGGGCATTGATATTGTCTTTTTATTCCACTGTAACCTCCACCACTCTTCCAAGGGGCATTGATTGGTCTTTTTATTACACTGCGACCTCTACCACTCTTCCAATGGGTATTGATATTGTCTTTTTAATCCACTGCAACCTCCACCACTCTTCCAAGGGGCAATAAAGCCGTCTTGTTAAGCTACTGTCATATCCATGTCTATTCCGCGGGGCATTGATATTGTCTTTTTATTCCACTGTAACCTCCACCACTCTTCCAAGTGGCATTGACATTCTATTTTTATTCCACTGCGACTTCTACCTCTCTTCTAAGGGGCATTGATATTGTCTTTTTAATCCACTGCAAGCTCCACCACTCTTCCAAGGGGCATTAAAACAGTCTTGTTAAGCTATTGTGACCTCCACGTCTCTTCCAAGGGGCATTAAAACCGTCTTGTTAAGCTACTGTGACCTCCATGTCTCTTCCACAGGGCATTGATATTGTCTTTTTATTCCACTGTAACCTCCACCACTCTTCCAAGTGGCATTGATTTTGTCTTTTTATTCCACTGCGACCTCCACCACTCTTCCAATGGGCATTGTTATTGTCTTTTTAATCGCCTGCAACCTCCACCACTCTTCCAAGGGGCATTAAAACTGTCTTGTTAAGCTACTGTGACCTCCACATCCCTTCCACGGGGCATTGATATTGTCTTTTTATTCCACTGCCCACCTCCACCACCCTTCCAAGGGGCATTGATATTGTCTTTTTAACTCACTGTGAACTCCAACACTCTTCCAAGGGTCATTAAAACCATCTTGTTATGCTACTGTGACGTCGACTTCTCTTCCAAGGGGCATTAAAACCATCTGGTTAAATCACTATGAACTCAACAGCACTTCCAAGGGGCATTTGTATTGTCTTTTTATTCCACTCTAACCCCCACCACTCTTCCAAGGGGCATTGACAATGTCTTTTTATTCCACTACGACCTCCACCACTCTTCCAAGGGGCATTAAAACCATATTGTTAAGCTACAGTGACCTCCACATCTCTTCCACGGGGCATTGATATTGTCTTTTTATTCCATTGTAACCTCCACCAATCTTCCAAGGGGCATTGATATTGTTTTTTTATTCCACTGCGACCACTCTTCCAAGTGGCATTAAAACCGTCTTATTTAGTTACTGTGACCTCCACGTCTCTTCCATGGAGCGTTAAAACCGTATGGTTATACCACTCTGAACTCCACAGCTCTTCCAAGGGGCATTATTATTGTCTTTTTATTCCACTGTAACCTCCACCACTCATCCAAGGGGCATTGATATTGTCATTTTATTCCACTGCGACCTCCACTAGTCCTCCAAGAGGCATTAAAACCTCCTTGTTAAGCTATTGTGACCTCCACGTTTCTTCAACAGGGCATTGAAACTGTCTTTTTATTCCACTGTAACCTCCACAAGTCGTCCAAGGGGCATTGATATTGTCTTTTTATTCCACTGCGACCTCCACCACTCTTCCAAGGCGCATTTATAATGTCTTTTTATTCCACTGCGACCTCCACCACTCTTCCAAGGGGCATTAAAACGGTCTTGTTAAGCTACTGTGACATCGAAGTCTCTTCCAAGGGGCATTAAAACCATCTGGTTAAACCACTCTGAACTCCACAGCTCTTCCAAGGGGCATTTGTATTGTCTTTTTATTCCACTCTAACCTCCACCAATCTTCCAAGGTGTTAGAACTCTCTTGTTAGTTTTTTTCTATCTTGCTGGTCACATGACCTTGTTTGCCTATTTAATCCTGCTCCGCCCTCCTGGCCTTGCTGGACTTCATTGTAATTTCTACTCTTAAGTTAGCCTGGTGCTTAGTTACCTTTCTCAGTCAGTTTTGCTAGGTCTTCGGACCTTTATGTTGTATGTTGTGTGTTTGTCTTTTACTGCTACAATTTCTGCTAGGAGGTGCCCAACTTTATCCCAGTCCCTAGTTCTTGTAGGGATCCCTCCTTTGCATCTATAGGTCTTCGTACAAACAAGCCGAGGACTTTAGCGGGTCTGATCGCAGGATCAGGTTCCCCGTTACATCGTAGGGATCTAGCTTAGTTCTATTGTAGGGACAGATCTCCTTTCTTTCCTTAGTGCTTGTAGCAGATCATAACAGTAAGTCCAGCCCAAAAATATCTCTAAGGAAAGACTTCCAGTTTCCATCATGGTGTCGGTTCAGGATTTGTCTCAACGCCTGCAGGGGCTCTCTCTGGAGGTTGCCGAGCTCCAACAACACGTGAGTAGCTGTTCTGGAGCACATTTTGTCGAGCCTAAGGTACGTTTGCCTGATTTATTCTTTGGTGATCAACAGCAATTTTTTCCTTTAAAAATGCTTTTATTGTATTTTCGTTTGAGACCCAGATCCTCTGGTGATGAATCACAGCGCATAGGGTTCATAATGTCACTTTTGCGCAAAGAACCTCAGGGATGGGCCTTTTCTCTCCAACCTAGTGATCCATGCTTTAGATCAGTGGATAGTTTTTTTATGCTTTGGGTTTGTTGTATGATTATCCTGATCATGTCTCATCAGCTGAGACTGAATTAAGACATTTGGGGCAGGGATCTGGTAATGTGGAAAAATATTGTTCTCACTTCCGTCGGTGGTCTGCCCAGGTGGGGTGGAACGATTCAGCTTTGAAAAGTTTGTTTCTTGCAGGGCTAGGTGAAAGGGTTAAGGATTTGCTGATTGCTTATCCCACACCTGGAAACTTGCAGGAGGCTATGCAATTAGCTATACGGGTGGACAGGAGACTGCGTGCAAGGGTTAATGAAAGTAAATCCTCTGCCATGTCAGCTCGAGTTTTGAGAGGGTCTGTACTGACATTGGAGAGCCGATGGAGATTGGGGCGATGGCACCCCGCTCTCAGGAAAAAGAAAGCAGATCTTCTGAAGGTTTGTGCTTTTATTGCGGGAAATCTGACCATTTTATTAAGAACTGTGTGCTTCGTATGAACAAAGAAAAAAAAAAGGTCAGTTACGCCCGTATTGCCTGTTTAAATTCTAAGGGGGTATTTCTTTCTGCTACTACTGCTGCTCAGGAAGAATTAATTGAATTTCGGATATTTGTGGATTGTGGTTCTACTCTGAATGTGATTGATGGGGGATTCTTGGAAAAACTTAAATTAAAACCCAAATCTTTGTCATCCCCTATTTCTGTGGTTTCTGTCGATGGCTCCCCCTTGAAGAGTGTTACTCACAAGGTCTGTGAATTTCCCCTCACTATTAATGGCATTTACAAAGAAAATTTGGATTTGGTGGTATTAAATAATTTGCTTTCTCCAGTAATTTTGGGGTTACCCTGGTTAAAATTGCACAATCCTGTACTGGATTGGTCTACCAATGAAATTAAGTTCTGGAGTCCTAAGTGTTATGACAAGTGTTGTAACGGGCGTATTGCTGCGGTGAAAAAAGGGGAATTACCTGTACCTATTCAGGATTTTTGGAGAGTTTTTTCTGAGGAGGAGTCACAAATATTGCCTCCCCATAGAGACTATGATTGTACCATTGAATTTGTCCCTGGAGCCACTCTTCCTAAAAGTCGTTCATTTAATCTTACTATTCCTGAGAGAAAGGCTTTGGAGGAATACATACAGACAAGCTTGGCCGCCGGTCACATTAGGCCTTCCAAGTCTCCTGTGGCTGTTGGATTTTTTTTTGTTAAAAAAAAGGACGGCGGTTTACGTCCTTGTCTGGATTTTCGTGAGATTAATAAAATTACTGTACGCAATCCTTACCCACTGCCATTGATTCCTGATTTGTTTAACCAGTTAGTGGGGGCCAAGTGGTTCTCTAAAATTGATCTCCGGGGGGCATACAATTTGTTGTGCATGAAGGAGGGTGATGAATGGAAGACTGCTTTTAACACTCCTGTGGGTCATTTTGAGAACCTGGTTATGCCTTTTGGTTTTACCAATGCTCCAGCATTTTTTCAGAATCTTATTAATGACATCCTTAGACCTTTGATCGGCAAAAATGTGGTTGTGTATTTGGATGACATTTTGATTTATTCGCCTGATCTGGAGTCTCATTGGCGGAGCGTACGTGAGGTATTACAGTTATTAATTGACAATTCGCTTTTTGCTAAGCTGGAGAAATGTGAGTTTGCTGTACAGAGAATTAGTTTTTTGGGCTACATTATCTCCAGCGAGGGCTTTGAGATGGACCCTGTGAAGGTTCAGGCAGTTCAGGAATGGCCTAGGCCTATTGGTTTGAAATCGATACAGAGGTTTTTGGGTTTCGCCAATTATTACAGAAAATTCTTTAAAAATTTTTCTATTATTGTCAAACCACTGACCGATCTCACCAGGAAAGGTGCTAATGCGGTTCAGTGGACTACTGAGGCCATTGAAGCTTTTGTGTTTCTAAAGGAGAGGCTCAGCTCTGCTCCCATCCTTATGCAGCCTGATGTGACTAAGCCGTTTTTGGTTGAGGTTGATGCTTCTTCGGTGGGGGTCGGTGCGGTGTTGTCTCAGAAAAACAAGGATGGAGTACATCCCTGTGCTTTTTTTTCAAAAAAATTTTCTGAGACTGAACTTAATTATGATATTGGTAATCGGGAATTGCTGGCTATTAAACTCGCATTTGAACACTGGCGTCATTTCTTGGAAGGTGCTGAATTTCCCATTCACGTTTTCACTGATCATAAAAATCTGATCTATCTTGATGCTACCAAGAGCTTGAATGCCCGTCAGGCTAGGTGGGCACTTTTTTTCTCGCGGTTTAATTTTTCCGTTACTTACATCCCAGGTACCAAGAATGTTAAAGCTGATGCTTTGTCTCGCAGCTTTTCTCCCATGGTCGGTGCTGAGGAGGAGGGGAGCATTTTACAAGAAGGTGTTGTGATTGTTGCATTGGACTCCGTTTTGGAAGATGAGATTCTTAAAGCACAGGAGAATGCCCCATCTAACACTCCCCATGGGAGGTTGTTTGTGCCTAGGACCTTTAGGAGAGATTTGTTTGTTGAGTGTCATGAGTCTCGGTTGGCAGGTCATCCAGGAATTTCTGAGACCAAGAGACTTGTGGGTCGCAGTTTTTGGTGGCCTGGATGGCAGAAGGAAGTCATTAATAGTGTTGAGCCACCCCCGTAGTGTTCGAGTTCGGTTCGGTTCGTCGAACACCCGTGTGTTCGCCAAACTGTTCGTCGAACTGTTCGTCGGACACCTTCGAACACCGTTAAAACCAATGGCAGGCAAACAAAAACACATAGAAACACATAGAAAACACCTTCAAAGGTGTCCAAAAGCTGACAAACTGCTCAGAAGACACAACTAACACATGGAAAAGTGACAAGTACATATAGTCATGCGAAAAGAAAAGAGGTGGAGGAGTAAAAGGAGGGGGAGACACAGATATAGGCATGTCATGCCCTTCTAAAATCCAAAAAGTGAGAAGCCGACACGGCCAGTCCGCTCCTGCCCGTGCCACCTCCGTGTCGCCGGGTTTGTGCCAGAGCCGCGGTGAACCCTGACGGCCAGCCCCCCTCTCCCAATACTGGTGCCTGTCCGCTGGTGGGTCGAGAGAGCCCCCCTGTGGTGGAGGCAGCTCTAAGCTTTTTAATTTAAATTGTCTCTCTAATTTGAATGAATACACTTTAAATCCATTTACAAGGATCTATTGGAGGGCAAGTCTCATGCCAGCAGCCGCGTAATTACAGCTCCAGTAGCGTCCACTAAAGCTGCTGCAGTTAAAAAGCTTTTATAAGGATCGAGCTCGGCTGTCCACCGCAAGGCATCCTACTGCCAGTCCCAGCCCCTATGCCTTGGGGTGCCTCCTGATGCTCTTCACTGAGTATCCCGTGGTCCCGAAGCATTTCCTTTGAAAAAATTAAGTGTCCAAACTACAGGTGGTGTAGCTTGCTTAACAGCCGGGATAATCCGCTGACTAGCAGACACTGCTACTAGGCACAAAGTATTTCCTGGGCTAGATGCAGTTAAAAATTTGTAAATAGATACTCTCGTTGGATGCTGAGAAAGCATTCCATAGAGTCTCCTGGCACGCCATATATGATTCTCTTAAAAAGCTTGGGGTAGGGGTCTAGGGGACCCTTTTATAGCCAAAATCACAGCCCTGTATCACAATACGTCACCTAGGCTGAAGATAAATGGAACTGTAGCACCGATTGCTACAGACGTATTGCACCTCACCCAGAGGTGTGATATCTCACTCTCAGATAAGGATGGAGTGTGGATCAGGACCCGACACCTGCATGCATTACACCACATTGCCGTGGGGCAGGGCGACCAATATGCCCCTGAGATGGGCACGACAGTCCCTGTCCCTGGCTGGAGTGGGGGGAGGGAACACTGAGGAAGGGGAACCCTGCAGTGCAGGAGCAGGGAGGAAGCAGTTCCTGGGTGCATTGAGAAGGGAGTATAAAAGGTGGGCACCATCTTAGTTCAGTGCAGAGAAGTCTGAGCAGAAGTGGCAGGGAGCAGGGGCTCTGCATGAGCTCTGCTCCGGAGGCGGGCCTAGTAACAGAGGCCCAGGCCTGCAAGAGGGAGAAGGAAGGAAGAGGAGCGGAGAAGGCTCCAGGAACGAGGAATGAAGGGATCCCAGGGGTGCGGACGGGCGAGTCGCCACCGCACGCCCGAATCCACCTGCGTGGAGGGGTCAGGCCAAAGGGGGAGACCGGTCCCCAAACTAGTGGAGGCAGGAAACGACCCTCAGCTAGAAACCGGAGGGTCTGACATTTTATGTGGCACAGCCCCTTGCTACACCCGCTAGGAAGGCACCACATAGGGTCAGGGAAACTGGCGCCAAGTTTACCAAGAGGAGGCCCGAGGCAGCCGGACAGAAGTGTTGGTAAGAAAGGCCAGACAAAGGACACACAAAGGGGGTCCTGTGAAGCGCTCCAAAGTTATCTGGGAGTTGTCTGAGCCCCTCACCTGGTGAGCACAGTACGACGTGGGCAGCCGTTACCTGCAGACGTGGTCTGGATAATAAGAACTGTGAGTAAAGGCCCTGAACTGAATCACTGACTCCGTGTCGTTACTGCTGCTGCCCTGCACCATCACCCCCATCCTCCGCATACACTGCCCTGAGGCTATACTCCTCCCGTGGGGAGTTATGCTACGCTCTGCTGCACCCACAACACCAGCCTTAGCGGTCTGCCCTGTAGCGGCGGTTCACTCTGACCGCAATCCACGGGTGGAGTAGTCGGACATTTAAACATCAAAACCACATAAATAGTTCCGCCACTGGTTTGACCGCCCTGAGCCACGGAACCGGATCGCCGCCACGAAGACTACAACCACCAGCATCCACCAAAAAGGGTCCGGCTCCGGGTGTCCCAAGGCCCAGGGGGTGCGTCAGAACATTTTCATCACCTTTCACAATCACCAATGGGACAAGGCAGGGATGTCCTCTGTCCCCTCTCTTATACATCCAAGTGACGGAGCACCTGCTCTCATCAATTCGCCATAACCCCAATATTAGGTGGATTGAGGTGGGAGGCACCGAGTACAAGTGCTCTCTATTTGCTGATGATGTCCTAGTATATATCACTCAATCACATATATCCATCCCTGCTGTTATGGCTGAAATAGATCACTTTGTTACATGGTAAAATTTTAAAATCAATGCAGCGAAGTCTGAGGCCCTCGATGTCTCCCTCCCTAAATCCATATAGGATTCCATCCAGTCCAACTTTCCCTTTGCCTGGCCCTCACAGGGTATCAAATACTTAGGAATTCCTATTCATAGAGACCTCTCCCATCTATGTTATCTTAATTTTGGGCCCTTTATTGAACAATTCCATACAGACCACGGTTGGCAAGTTAGAACTGTAAGATTCACTACGTGAACCACTGGTGTTTTGTGGAAAAGCACATGTACACCGCGTTCCAAATTATTATGCAAAAAGTGTTTAGGAGTGATAAGGGAAGAATTTGTTTGTTTGTCAGTTAAACTCATTGATGGTGATGTGTGTCAGGGCTCTTTATATCACTGTAAGCAATTGCAGACACCTGTGCTAATTAGTTTGGCAGGTGTGTCCAATGAAAGACAAGACTACTTAAGAAGGCTCTCTCACATTATTAAGCAGCCTACATTTTCTGCCAAAATGGGAAAGAAAAAGGATGTGTCGGCTGCTGAGAAGCAACAAATTGTGGAGTGTTTAGGTCAAGGCATGACTACAATCAACATTGTGCGATGATCAGGATGAAGTGTCTTGGCAATCAAGAAGTATGTAGCTGATTCACAGTACACACGTGTGCGTGCTGATAAGGGCAAATTGAGGACTCTTTCCTACAGGCAATTACGTCAGGTTGAAAGAGCAGCGGCAAAAAAGCCTTGTCATAGCAGCAGACAAGTTTTTGAAGCTGCTTGTGCCTCCAACGTCCCCCGAACAACAAGATGCAGGGTCCTTCAGAGGTTTGCAGCTGTGCATACGCCATCCTGTCGACCTCCTCTATCCACTTCACACAAGCAGAAACGGCTCCAGTGGGCCAAACATTACATGAAGACTGATTTCAAAACTGTTTTGTTCACGGATGAGTGCCGTGCAGTGCTCGATGGTCCAGATGGATGGAGTGGAGGATGGCTGGTTGATGGACACCCCACGCAAACACGGCTACAGCGCCAACAAGGAGGAGGTGGAGTAATGTTTTGGGCTGGAATCATGGGGAGAGAGATTGTCGGCCCCTTTAGGATCCCTGAAGGCGCTAAAGATGAACTCCATAATGTATGTGGATTTTCTCAAACAGCACTTCCTGCCATGGTTCAAGAAGAAGAACCGTGTATTTCACAGCAAGATCATTTTTCTGCATGATAATGCACCATCTCATGCTGCACATAAAACATCTGCATCTCTGGCTGATATGGGCATAAAAGGGGACAAACTTATGGTGTGACCCCCATGCTCCCCTGACCTCTACCCTATTCAGAACCTTTGGAGCATCATTAAAAGGAGTGTCTAAGATGGCGGGAGGCAGTTCACATCTAAGCAACAGCTCTGGGAGGGTATT
The DNA here is from genome assembly GCF_046119375.1 of Phyllobates terribilis. Taxonomy (NCBI): domain Eukaryota; kingdom Metazoa; phylum Chordata; class Amphibia; order Anura; family Dendrobatidae; genus Phyllobates; species Phyllobates terribilis. The sequence goes on along the minus strand of NW_027362984.1, from coordinate 560,118 downwards.
CTGTCCTCATGCAAAACAATTGAAGCAGAAACCATCCAAAACCTGACAAATTCAATGGACGAGAGAGTTCAGAAGCTCCTTTCGAACAAGGGGTCCTATGTGAAAATGTAACATCACCTAGAATAAAGTTTTGAGTTGAAAACTGTTTGATTTCAGTTTCTAACAACCTGCTAATGCTTATAATTTCAAAAATGACCATTTTTTTGGTCTTTATTAAAATGAAAAGGTTGATCGAAAAGTTTGGGGGATCTAAGAGTGTGGCAACCCAGTAGTCATGATTACTTCGAATTCTGACAATATGAGGGTCATGCTGCAGGTAGTGCAGCAAGAAGGCACTTATGTGTCTTGCGCATCTCGGAGCCCCAAAATTATTTTCCAGGCTAGATGCAGCTAAAAATTATTTTTAATTTTAAATCTGGTGGAGCTTATTATAGATGGCCTAATAGGATCAGTGCTGCACACTGCTACAAAGCCCAAATTATTTTCCAGTCAAGATACAGATAAACATGATTAGTAATTTGAAAGCTTAAAACGTTTGGTAGGGTGATTTTAACCAATCATCAAGCTTTTACTCTCCCCAGGATGACACAGGGGTAGAAAAGTCGTTTCGGATCCATGATTTGTTCATCTTTATGAACGTGAGTCTGTCTACATTATCAGTGGAGAGCCGCGTGCGCTTATCTGTCAGCACACCACCAGCAGCGCTGAACACACGTTCAGACAGAACGCTGGCTGCGGGGCATGACAAGATCTCCAAGGCGTAAGTGGCTAGCTCCGGCCATTTATCCAGATTGGAAGCCCAAAAAGAGCAAGGGTCCAGTGACACAGTCGTGGCTTCAATGTTTACTTGGAGATACTCCTGTACCATCGTCTCTAGGCGTTGACTATGTGTCAGACTTCTTGTCTCCTGTGGCCTTGCAAAGGATGGGCTAAAAAAGTGGTGAAATGATTCCGCAAAATTGATGTTACCAGCAGATACTGTGGTTCTGTTACGGTTTGAGTGCTGAACACTTGACGGTCCCACGGTTGGCAAGTTGGAACTGTGAGATTCACTACGTGCACCACTGGTATGTTGTGGAAAAGCAGATGTAAGATTCTGCAACAGTCTCTGCTGATACTCCTGCATGCGTGCATCCCTTTCTATGGCAGGAATAATTTATGCAAATTTACTTTTGTACCGGGGATCTAACAGTGTGGCAACCCAGTAGTCAGGATTATTTCTAATTCTCACAATTCGAGGGTCATGTTGCAGGTAGTGCAGCAAGAAGGCACTCATGTGTGTTGCGCATCCAGGAGCACCAAGTCCCTGTTGTGTTGGTGGCGAGGTAACAATCATGCTTCCTTCCTCTGTCCTCTCCCCCCAACCTCGCACAACAGAAATGTGATCAAGGTCTCCCTCATCTGATGAGTCTTCCATCAGTTCGTCCTCCACTTCTTCCTGGGCTCCTGCACCTTCCTCACTAGTTTGGCTGCTACCATGCGCCCTGGTAAAATCATCTCCCCCACCCTCACATGCCTGCCGCTTTGGTGCTGCCGACCGTCTGGACCTTGCAGATGTTAGCCCTTCCACATACAACTCCTCCTCCTCTACTTCCTCCACCTCCTCTTGTGCCACCACCTGACTCCGAATTCTGTTTAACATGTGCTCCAGCATGTAAATCACCGGAATAGTCATGCTGATAATGGCATCGTCAGCACTAAACATCTTCGTCGCCATTTCAAAACTGTGCAGAAGGGTGCATAGGTCCCTGATCTGAGACCACTCCTCCAGCGTGATTTGCCCCACCTCTGAATCTCGTTGGCCCAGGCTATACGTCAGAACGTATTGCACCAGGGCTTGTCGGTGCTGCCACAGTCGCTGCAACATGTGCAGAGTTGAATTCCACCGGGTAGGCACATCGCATTTTAGCCGGTGAAGTGGCAGGCCCAACGACTTCTGTAGAGATGTAAGTCGCTGAGCTGCGGGATGCGAACGGCGGAAGTGAGCACACAGCGACCGTGCCCTCTGCAGAAGGCCATCTAGTCTGGGATAGTGGGCTAAAAATTGCTGGACAACCAGGTTCAACACGTGAGCCATACAAGGCACGTGTGTGACATTGCCCCGGCGAAGGGCCGCACCCAGGTTTGCAGCATTGTCGCACACGGCCTTCCCTGGTTTCAGGTCCAGTGGAGACAACCATTCATGAAATTGGTTCTCCAGAGCTGACCACAACTCCTCAGCTGTGTGACTCACATTTCCCAGACATTTCAATGTAAAAACCGCCTGATGACGTTGAGCCCTACTGCCAGCATAGTAAGGGGGTGTGCAGGATCCCTTCTGCGCAGTTAGAAAGCTTGTGGCATGACCAGACAGGCTTTGGGTGCAGGTGGAAGACCGAGAGGAGGTTGAGGAGGCAGAAGCAGTGGAGGAACTTTGACATAAAGAGGATTGACGCACAACTCGTGGGGACGGCAAGACTTGGACAGCAGCCCCTTGTCCTGCTGTCACCATAGTTACCCAGTGCCCAGTCAGCGACATGTAACGCCCCTGTCCATGCCTACTCGTCCAAGTGTCTGTGGTGAAATGCACCCTGTCACACACAGAGTTTCTCAAAGAAGCGGTGATGTTGTGTGCGACATGCTGCTGGAGCGCAGGCACACCTTTCTTTGAGAAGTAGTGCCGACTGGGCATCTGGTACTGGGGCACTGCGACGGACATAAGGTCTCGAAAATCCTCTGTGTCCACCAGGCGGAAAGGCAGCATTTCTGTAGCCAAGAGCTTGCAGATGGTGAAATTCAACCTCTTAGCTTTCTCATGGCTAGGAGGAAATGGTCTTTTACTTGTCCACATCTGAGGGACCGAGGGCTGGCTATTGTGCTTAGACGGGGTTGATAAGGGTGTCCCCGGCAAACTGCCGGTCTGTGAGGAAGATGCAGGCAGACATGTTAGGTTGCCTTGATCCAAAGGTGGTGCTACCGATGTCGGACAGCGCTCAACACCAGCTGGTGTTACCACCTCCAAAGAAAATGATGACCTGCCAATCACGCTGGCTGTTGCGGGTAAAGAAGTGGCAGGTCTGCGCCCCAAAACAGGTGTGACTGCTGTCCCCCCAGTCACAGAGGATGAAGAGGCCGTGGATGCACAAGATATGGCAGACGGTGGTTGGCCCGGCCGGCTAGGCCGCATTGTAGCACACTGAGCTTCCCACTGCAACTTATGCTTCATGTCCATGTGCCGGTTCATGCATGAAGTACTCAAACTATGTATTTTTTGGCCTCTACTTAGCTTTTGCTGACAAATGTTACAGATAACACGAGTTGGGTCATCTTTATCGATCTGAAAAAATGCCCAGGCTATGCAAGGCTTAGCACCCATGCGACCTGAAGAGCCACCACGACTTGTGGTGAGAGGCAGAGTTGTGTTTGAGGATGCAGTTGTTGACGTGCTTCCAGTACTACGTCTCTGTCCAGGAAGGCGCAACCTGACCTCGTCGTCACTAGCATCTTCCTCCACCTCCTCTGCTGACCTCATCTCTTGGCTGACTGTGGGTTGACAGTAAGTGGGATCTCCGACATCATCATCATCACCCTGTGCGTTATCACACCCGTCGTCCTCAGAGCCAACCTGTTTCTGCCCTGACAAAAAACTAAAGTTGTCGCTCCAATCAGGTATTTGAGTCTTATCATCGTCTTCCTCATTGTCTCCAGCAACAGGAGTTACAGTTTGGGAATGAGGGTCTACATTATGGTCAGAACCTTCTGCGTCTGGTCCTGGATCCGACTCATAAAGATTCTGGGCATCAGTGCAGATCATTTCCTCGTCTGGATTCACAGAAGCGCTGGAGTCGACCTCTGATTCCCAGGCTATAGTATGAGTAAACAGCTCTGCAGACTCAACCATCTGTTCTACCTCATACTCAGACGGGCAGCTGGAGATTTGGGAGCTGTGAGGAAGCAAGTGCGATTTGGGTGACACCTTTGAGGACTGGAGTATTTGTGATGTTGAAGTTGATGTGGAGGAGAGCCCACTTAAAGTAGCACTTGATATCCGTTGAAGCACCTGCTGTTTTTGTGCCTCATCTGGAATTTGTAGCGATTGGCGTGGCCGTAAGAAAGGGATCTTATCACATTGTCCGCTAAAAGAAGTAGACATTTTAGTTTGGCTGGAAGATGGTCTTTCTTCTGCACCTACCCCACGGACACAACCTTTTTTCCCCTTCCCAACACGCCTATTCCCCTTTCCACCAGCAGCAGGCCTTTTTCCACTCATTTTGGTGGTTAACTAATTCACAACTCTGGAGTTGTTTGCACAAAAAAACAATGGATGGTAACCGAGCAGAGCTGAGTGGCCAAACTGTGGTATTAGGCCAAAACTATTGGCTGGGTTAGATGCAGAAAAAAATTATTTTTAATTTGGAACCTGATGGAGGTCAGTATAGATGGACTAATAGACCAAGTCCCACACACTGCTAGAAGCCCAAATATTTTTTCAGAGCTAGATGCAGAAATTTTTTTTATTCAATTTGCAACCTGATGGAGGTCAGTATAGATGGACTAATAGACCAAGTCCCACACACTGCTAGAAGCCCAAATATTTTTTCAGAGCTAGATGCAGAAAAAAATTATTTTTAATTTGCAACCTGATGGAGGTCAGTATAGATGGACTAATAGACCAAGTCCCACACACCGCTAGAAGCCCAAATATTTTTTCAGAGCTAGATGCAGAAAAAAATTATATTCAATTTGCAACCTGATGGAGGTCAGTATAGAAGGACTAATAAAACAAGTCCCACACACTGCTAGAAGCCCAAATATTTTTTCAGAGCTAAATGAAGAAAAAAATTATTTTTAATTTGCAACCTGATGGAGGTCAGTATAGATGGACTAATAGACCAAGTCCCACACACTGCTAGAAGCCCAAATATTTTTTCAGAGCTAGATGCAGAAAAAAAATATTTTTAATTTGCAACCTGATGGAGGTCAGTTTAGATGGACTAATAGACCAAGTCCCACACACTGCTAGAAGCCCAAATATTTTTTCAGAGCTAGATGCAGAAAAAAATTATATTCAATTTGCAACCTGCTGGAGGTCAGTATAGAAGGACTAATAGAACAAGTCCCACACACCGCTAGAAGCCCAAATATTTTTTCAGAGCTAAATGAAGAAAAAAATTATTTTTAATTTGCAACCTGATGGAGGTCAGTATAGATGGACTAATAGACCAAGTCCCACACACTGCTAGAAGCCCAAATATTTTTTCAGAGCTAGATGCAGAAAAAAATTATATTCAGTTTGCAACCTGATGGAGGTCAGTATAGATGGACTAATAGAATGATGCTATGCCCAAAAGATTTTACTTCACTAGGTGCAGTAAAAAAATTGGTATTCTATACACAGGTGGTATATCTTGCAACACAGATAGGCTACTCCACTGACTAACACACTCTGCAATAGGCCAAAAAGGATTAGCTTTGCTAGATTCAGCCAAATGCTGTGAAAAAAACTTGCACAACACTGGCACAGACCTGCCTGGCAAAAACTGATAGGAACTCATGTAACCTAGTCCTGAAAAGGACTCCAATTACAATTAGTCTTTACTCCCACAACCTATCTATTTAAGAGCACAGACCTCCCTGATAAAAGTCGTAGGAAATGCTGTAACCTAGTCCTTAAAAGGACTGCAATCACAACTATTCCCTACTCCCAAGCTATCTGTATATTTGTGCGAAAATTGGCTTGAAATTAACAAGGTATAGCGCACACAGCAACAGCGGTGCCGTCTAACACACAGCTGCCGCAGTGAGAAAATGGTGGCGACGGGGAAAATGGCTTGGTCTTATAGGGCAAGGACATGTGACATACACTGCCAATGACACATGCCCTTGCTTGTGTGAAAAAAAGCACTTCGCTCCGTGTGTGCGCTGCTGATAGGCTGACAGATTGCACCTCCCCACTGCAAATGCGGGAAAGAGAAAAAAAAATGGAGATCTTCATTGTTCCTGCAGAGATCCATCCCCTGCCCCTCCCCCCACCCCGCTGTACACTCAAACTGCGTATTAACATTAATTTTCATCATTACTGAGAAAAAATCCAGTTATGATTTTGGTGCACGAACAGTTATCGAACATAACCTCGAACAGCCGAATTTTTCTCAAATTGTTCGTGTTCGCCGACCGGCTCGAACACCGCCCAAAACAACTCGAATTTGAGATTGGCGAACAGTTCGAGTAGAACAACGCTCATCTCTAGTCATTAAGTGGGTGCGTCAATGTACGGTGTGTGCTAGATCAAAGTCTTCACATACTCCTGCAGCGGGGTTGCTTTGCCCTCTGGAGGTTCCTAGTGCACCTTGGACACATCTGGCTATGGACTTTATTACTGACCTTCCCCCCTCTGAGGGTTTCACAGTCATCTGGGTGGTCGTGGACCGTTTTAGCAAGATGTGTCACTTGGTTCCTTTCATCAAACTGCCCTGCGCTAAGACACTCGCTAAGGCCTTTGTCAAGGAAATTGTCAGACTACATGACGTTCCTACTGACATTGTTTCGGATAAGGGACCTCAGTTAGTGGCTCGTTTTTGGCGTGCTTTTTGTGACAGGTTGGGAGTTCATTTGTCGTTTTGATCCGGATATCATCCTGAGTATAATGGCCAGACAGAAAGGAAGAATCAGGATGTTGAGCAGTTCTTGAGTTGTTTTGTGGCAGACAATCAGGAGGGGTGGTCTGAGTTTCTGCCACTTGCTGAGTTTGCTCTTAACAACCATACATCCTCTTCTGCTGGTTGTTCGCCTTTTTTTGGTTGTTCTGGGAGACATCCGTCTTTTGGGTCATTCTCCAAATTGGTATCGGCTGTGCCTGAGGAGGAGAGTTTTTCCGGTGACTTGGAGAGAGTTTGGACGGATGTGCGTGGTAATCTTCAGGAGGCTAACAAAAAATCTAAGAGGTACTTTGATAGGAAACGGCAAGAGGTTTTGTTTGCTATTGGTGACATGGTTTGGTTGTCCTCTAAGAATCTGCGGTTGAGGATTCCTTCTAAAAAATTGGGTCCCAAGTTTGTAGGGCCCTTTAAGGTGCTTCAGGTAGTTAACCAATCTGCTGTTAGGTTGGAGGTTCCTACCTCCTGGAAGATTAATCCGGTGTTTCATGTTTCTCTGTTGAAAAGAGCTTATGTGTCGGATGGAGACGTCTCTGCCACTGTTCCTCCGGTGGTGGAGGACGGGGAATACGAAATTTCCCGCATCCTAAATTCTAGACGGTATAGAGGGAGTTTGCAGTATCTCGTCACTTGGAAAGGTTTCGGACCCGAGGATAACTCATGGGTGAGGGCGGATGATATTTCTGCTTCCAGACTTGTCAGAGCGTTTCACAAGAGGTTTCCTGATAAGCCTGGGCCTAGGGGATCCGGAGGATCCTCATAGAAGAGGGGGTACTGTTAGAACTCTCCTGTTAGGTTTTTTCTATCTTGCTGGTCACATGACCTTGTTTGCCTATTTAATCCTGCTCCGCCCTCCTGGCCTTGCTGGACTTCATTGTAATTTCTGCTCTTAAGTTAGCCTGGTGCTTAGTTACCTATCTCAGTCAGTTTAGCTAGGTGTTCGGACCTTTATGTTCTATGTTGTGTGTTTGTCTTTTACTGCTACAATTTCTGCTAGGAGGTGCCCAACTTTATCCCAGTCCCTAGTTCTTGTAGGGATCCCTCCCTTGCATCTATAGGTCTTCGTACAGACAAGCCGAGGACTTTAGCGGGTCTGATCGCAGGATCAGGTTCCGCGTTACATCGTAGGGATCTAGCTTAGTTCTATTGTAGGGACAGATATCCTTTCTTTCCTTAGTGCTTACAGCAGATCATAACACAAGGGGCATTGACATTGTCTTTTTATTCCACTGCGACCTCCACCACTCTTACAAGGGGCATTGATATTGTCTTTTTAGTCCACTGCGAACTCCACCCCTCTCCAAGGGGCATTTAAACCATCTTGTTAAGCTACTCTGACCTCTACGTGACTTCGAAGGGACATTGACATTGTCTTTTTATTCAACTGTAACCTCCACCAATCTTCCAAGGGGCATTGATATTGTTTTTTTACTCCTCTGCGACCTCCACCACTCTGCCAGGGGGCAATAAAACCGTCTTGAAAAGTTACTGTGACCACCACGTCTCATCCAAGGGGCGTTAAAACCGTCTGGTTATTCCACTCTGAACTCCACAGCTCTTCTAAGGGGCATTATTATTGTCTTTTTATTCCACTGTAACCTCCACCTCTCTTCCAAGGGGCATTGATATTGTCTTTTTATTCCACTGCGACCTTCACCAGTCCTCCAAGGGGCATTAAAACCATCTTGTTAAGCTACTGTGACCTCCATGTCTCTTCCACAGGGCATTGGTATTGTCTTTTAATTCCACTGGAACATCCACCACTCTTAAAAGAAGCATTGATATTGTCTTTTTAATGCACTGCGACCTCCACCACTCTTCCAAGGGGCATTAAAACCGTATTGTTAAGGTACTGTGACCTCCACGTCTCTTCCAAGGTGCATTTAAATCGTAAATTTAAACCACTTTGAACTCCACAGCTCTTGCAAGGGGCATTGATATTGTCTTTTTATTCCACTACGACTTCCACAACTCTCCCAAGGTGCATTAAAAACATTTTGTTTAGCTACTGTAACGTCCATGTCTATTCCACGGTGCATTGATATTGTCTTTTTATACCACTGAATCCTCCACCACTCTTCCAAGGGGTATTGATAATTTCTTTTTATTCCACTGCGACTTCCACCTCTCTTCTAAGGGGCATTGATATTGTCTTTTTAATCCACTGCGACCTCCACCACTCTTCCAAGAGGCATTAAAACGGTCTTGTTAAGCTACTGTGACCTCCACATCTTTTACAAGGGGCATTAAAACCATCTGGTTAAACCACTCTGAACTCCACAGCTCTTCCAAGGGGCATTGATATTGTCTTTTTTATTCCACTGTAACCTCCACCATTCTTCCAAGGGGTATTGATATTGTCTTTTTAATGCACTGCGACCTCCACCACTCTTCCAAGGGGCATTAAAACCATCTGGTTAAAACACTCTGAACTCCATAGCTCTTTCAAGAGGCATTGATATTGTCTTTTTATTCCACTGTAACGTCCACCACTTTTCCTATGGGAATTGATATTGTCTTTTTATTAATATTATTATTATTATTATTATTTATTATTATAGCGCCATTTATTCCATGGCGCTTTACATGTGATAGGGATATACATAACAAAAGCATTTACATAATCTTAACAAAACGAGTCAGCGACTGGTACAGGAGGAGCGAGGACCCTGCCCGCGAGGGCTCACGTTCTAGAAGGGATGGGTGAGGATACATTAGGTGAGGGTAGAGCTGGTCGTGCGGCAGTGGTTACTGCAGGTTGTAGGCTTGTCGGAAGAGGTGGGTCTTCAGGTTTCGTTTGAAGGTTTCCATGGACGGGAAGAGTCTGATGTGTTGGGGTAAAGAGTTTCAGAGTAGGGGGGATGCACGGGAGAAGTCTTGTATACGATTGTGGGAGGAGGAGATAAGAGGGGAGTAGAGAAGGAGATCTTGTGAGGATCGGAGGTTGCGTGCAGGTAAGTACTGGGAGACTAGGTCACAGATGTATGGGGAAGACATGTTGTGGATGGCTTTGTATGCCATGGTTAGAGTTTTGTACTGGATTCTCTGGGCAATGGGGAGCCAGTGAAGAGATTGACAGAGAGGAGAGGCCGGGGAATAGAGGGGGGACAGGTGAATTAGTCGAGCAGCAGAGTTTAGGATAGATTGGAGAGGCGCAAGAGTGTTGTAAGGGAGGCCACGGAGCAAGAGGTTGCAGTAGTCGAGGCGGGATATGATGAGGGCATGCACTAGTGTCTTTGCAGAGTCTTTGCTGAGGAATGCACGGATCCGGGAGATGTTTATGAGTTGGAGTCGGCAGGAAGTTTAAAGGGCTTGGATATGTGGCTTGAAGGAGAGATCAGAGTCCAGGGTTACTCCAAGGCAGCGAGCTTGTGGGACTGGGGAGAGTGAACAGCCATTGACGTTGATGGCTAGGTCAGATTGGGGATGTGAATGAGAGGGTGGAAAGATGATGAACTCTGTTTTATCCATGTTGAGCTTTAGAAATCTGTCAGAGAAGAAGGATGACATGGCGGACAGACATTGTGGGATTTTGGTTAGTAGGGAGGAGATATCGGGTCCAGAGAGGTAGATCTGTGTGTCGTCAGCATAGAGGTGATACTGAAAACCGTGAGACTCTATGAGCTGTCCCAGGCCAAAGGTGTAGATGGAGGAGAGCAGAGGTCCTAGAACTGAACCTTGGGGGACACCGACAGATAGGAGGCGAGATGAGGAGGTGGTGCGTGAGTGGGAGACGCTGAATGTCCTGTCTGTTAAATATGAGGAGATCCAAGATAGAGCCAAGTCCGTGATGCAAAGAGATGAGAGAATCTGGAGTAAAAGTTAATGGTCCACTGTGTCAAAGGCGGATGACAGGTTCAGAAGGAGGAGGATGGAGTAGTGTCGCTTGGATTTGGCATTTAGTAGGTCATTGGTGACTTTGGTCAGGGCAGTTTCAGTCGAGTGATGCGGTCGGAAGCCAGATTGCAGGCGGTCGAAGAGGGAGCAGGAGGAGAGGTGGGAGGACAGTTCAAAGTGGACATGTTGTTCTAGTAGTTTTGAGGCAAAGGGGAGGAGTGATATGGGGCGGTAGCTAGTCAGAGAGGAAGGGTGAAGGGAGGGCTTTTTGAGGATGGGTGTGATTGCGGCATGTTTGAAACATGAGGGGAAGACACCGGTTGTTAGTGACAGATTGACGAGGTGGGTTAGGGTTGGGATGAAGACTGTGGTAAGGTTAGTGATGATGTGGGATGGGATTGGGTCAAGTTCGCAGGTGGTGAGGTGTGATTTGGAGAGTAAAGAGGAGACTTGACCTTCTGTAATGGTGGAGAAGTGGGGTTTGGAGGAGGAGGGTTGAATAGATATGAGGAGGGGTTGTGTGGATTTTAGGCAAAAGTTTTGTCTGATGGTGTCAATCTTCTGTTTGAAGAATGAGGCAAAGTCGTCGGCTGAGATGAGAGAAGAGGGAGGAGGTGCTGGGGGACGAAGGAGAGAGTTTAAAGTGTTAAATAGATGTTTAGGGTTGTGAGATACGGAGGATATGAGAGATGAGAAGTAGGTTTGTTTTGCTGTAGTGAGTGCGGACTTGAAATTAGTGAGGGATTGCTTGAATGCGATGAAGTGCTCGATGGAGTGAGACGTTTTCCATCTCCGCTCCGCAACCCTGGAGGCCCGGCACAGTTCTTTAGTAAGTTTAGTGTGCCAGGGTTGCCTGTTGAATGTGCGAGATGTGGTGTGTGTGAGAGGGGCGATCGAGTCTAGAGCTGCAGCTATTGTGGTGTTTTATGAAGCAGCAGCAACGTCTGCATCGTGTATGGAATTTATGTCTGTAAGAGGGAGGAGGGATTCAGAGAGTGAGTATAAGTCAAGGTGTTTGAGATTTCTGCGAGGGTATGCAAGTTTGTGGAGTGGGGATTGTTGCCCCGGGGAGGGGAGAGAAGAGAATGTAAGTAGGCTGTGATCAGAGAGAGGGAGAGGTGAGTTAGAGAGGTTAGATAGGGAACAGAGGCGGGTGAAGATGAGGTCCAGTGTGTGGCTATCTTTGTGGGTGGGTGTGGAAGACCATTGAGTGAGTCCGAAGGAGTAAGTGAGAGATAGGAACTTAGAGACAGACGAGTGGGAAGTGTTAATGGGGATGTTGAAGTCACCCATTATGATAGTGGGGATGTCAGTGGAGAGGAAGTTGAGCAGCCAGGTGGTGAAGTGGTCTAAGAAGGTGGTGGCTTGCCCTGGGGGTCGGTAAACGACGGCCAGTTGTAGGTTGGTGGGGGAATAGATGTGCACTCAGTGCACCTCAAAAGAGGGGAGTGTAACAGAGGGTGGCAGTGGGATTTGGGTGAAAGCGCAGTGTTCTGATAGGAGAAAACCTACGCCTCCGCCATGTTTGCCTTTGGGGCGGGGGGTGTGGGAAAGGTGGAATCCGCCATATGAAAGTGCAGCTGGGGAGGCTGTGTCAGAGGGGGTGAGCCAGGTTTCAGTGATGGCGAGGAAGGAAAGTTTGTTTGTAATGAAAAGATCGTGGATGAAGGAAAGTTTGTTGCAGACAGAGCGAGCGTTCCATAGAGCTCCTGTTAGAGCAACTAAGGGAGTGGGGAATGGTTGGATGGGTATGAGCTTAGAAAGGTTGCGACAGTTTGTGGAAGGTCGTGTATAGGAGGAAGAAGTAACTGTGGGGATATGGTGTGGAGGACCAGGATTTGGAGTGATATCTCCAGCAGTGAGGAGGAGCAGAGAAAGTGTTAGCAGGTGGGAGCAAGAGAGAGCATGAGGTGGCTGTCTGTGTTTGGAGATCCAGAATTGAATGTTTAGGAATAATTTGGAGGAGGAGGTGAGATGAATGGGGAGGATGGAGGGAGAGATGAAGAGTTTCTTACTAGGTGTAGGTTTTGAGGGGTTACTAGAGAGTGGAGGACTATAGAGGAAAAAGTGAGAGCTAACAGAAACATAGTTAAAAGAGAGTAAGTGGTCAAAGTGTTGGTTACCTGACTCCTGCCCTGACTAACTGCCTCTGAAATAACTGCCACTTATCTCCGAAGCCACTTTGCACAAAAAGACAAGTGCACACCCCAGCACAAGTGCACCCCTTACAGAGCTTCTAAATATATAGGGCGCATTAAAGTATCAGGTGAAGGGCATTGTGGGAGCTGCATATGCCTAAATTAGCAGCTGGTCGTCTCACCAGGAGATGGCTGGGTGATCAAACACAGAGCTAGGACTCTAGTCTCTGCAGTTTAGCACCTCTAAAAATCAGATAAGATCTATAGTGGGGAAGGGACAGACATATGTGGGTATTGAATGGAGTGGGACACATAAAGCAGAGAAGTTATGCAAAGCATGTACCAGTGAGGTGAATCAGCAAAGCAGAGCATTAGATTACAGCAGACACAGCAAGCAGAGAAGTTATGCAGAGCATGAACCAGTGAGGTGAATCAGCAAAGCAGAGCATTAGATTACAGCAGACACAGCAAGCAGAGAAGTTATGCAGAGCATGAACCAGTGAGGATATTCCACTGCGACCTCCACCACTCTTCCAAGGGGCATTGATATTGTCTTTTTATTCCACTGCGACCTCCGCCACTCTTCTAAAGGGCATTGATATTGTCTTTTATTCCACTGCGACCTCCACCACTCTGCCAAGGGGCAATAAAACCGTCTTGTTAAGCTACTGTGATGGCCACGTCTCTTACACGGGGCATTGATATTGTCTTTTTATTCCACTGTAACCTCCACCACTCTTCCAAGAGGCAATGATATTGTCTTTTTATTCCACTGTAACCTCCACCACTCTTCGAGGGGCATCGATATCGTCTTTTTATTCGACTGTGACCTCCACCACTCTTCCAAGGCTCATTGATATTGTCTTTTTAATCCACTGCGACCTCCACCACTATTCCAAGGGGCATTAAAACCGTCTTGTTAAGCTACTGTGACCTCCACGTCTCTTCCAAGGGGCACTAAAACCTTTTGGTTAAACCACTGTACTACACAGCTCTTCCAAGGGGCATTGATATTGTCTTTTTATTTCACTGTAATTCCACCACTCTTTTAAGGGGTATTGATATTGTATTTTTATTCCACTGTGACCTCCACCACTCTTCCAAGGGGCATTAAAACCGTCTGGTTAAACCGCTCTGAGCTCCACAGCTCTTCCAAGGGGCATTGACATTGTCTTTTTATTCCATTGTAACCTTCTGCACTCTTCCAAGTGCATTGATATTGTCTTTTTATTCCACTGTAACCTCCACCACTCTTCCAAGGGGCATTGATATTGTCTTTTTAATCCACTGCGACCTCCATCACTCTTCCAAGAAGCATTGAAACCGTCTTCTTAAGCTACTGTGACCTCCATGTCTATACCACGGTGCATTAAAACTTTCTGGTTAATCCACTGTAAACTCCACAGCTCTTCCAAGGGGCATTGATATTGTCTTTTCATTTTACTGCGACCTCCACCACTCTTCCAAGGGGCATTGATATTGTCTTTTTATTTAATTGGAACGTCCACCACTCTTCCAAGGGGCATTGATATTGTCTTTTTATTCCACTGTAACCTCCACCATTCTTCCAAGGGACATTGATATTGTCTTTTTATTCCACTGTAAACTCCACCACTCTTCCAAGGGGCATTGATATTGTCTTTTTATTCCACTGTATCCTCCACCACTCTTCCAAGGGGCATTGATATTGTCTTTTTATTCCACTGCGACCTCTAACACTCCTCCAAGGGGCTTTAAAACAGTCTTGATAAGCTTCTGTGACCTCCACGTCTCTTCCAAGGGGCATTAAAACCGCATGGTTAAACCACTCTCAACTCCACAGCTCTTCCAAGAGGCATTGATATTGTCTTTTTATTCAACTGTAACCTCCACCACTCTTCCAAGGGGATTTGATAGTCTTTTTAATCCACTGCGACCCCCACCACTCTTCCAAGGGGCATTAAAACCATCTTGTTAAGCCACTGTGACCTCCACGTCCCTTCCACGGGTCATTGATATTGTCTTTTTTTTCCACTGCGACCTCCACCACTCTTCCAAGGGGATTTGATAGTCTTTTGATTCCACTGCGACCTCCAGCACTCTTCCAATTGGCATTAAAACCGTATTGTTAAGCTACTGTGACCTCCACGTCCCTTCCACGTGGCATTGATATTGTCTTTTTATTCTGCTCCAACCTCAACCACTTTTCCAAGGGGCATTGATATTGTCTTTTTAATCCACTGCGACCTCCACCACTCTTCCAAGAGGCATTAAAACAGTCTTGATAAGCTACTGTGACCTCCACGTCTCTTCCAAGGGGCATTGATATTCTATTTTTATTCCACTGCGACCTTCACCCCTCTTCCAAGGAACATTGATATTGTCTTTTTTTTCCACTGTAACCTCCACAACTCTTCCAAGGGGCATTGATTTTGTCTTTTTAATCCACTGTGACCTCCATCACTCTTCCAAGAAACATTAAAACCATCTTGTTTAGCTACTGTGACCTCCACGTCTATTCCACGGTGCCTTAAAACCTTCTGGTTAAACCTCTGTGAACTCCACATCTCTTCCAAGTGGAATTGATATTGTCTTTTTATTCCACTGCGACCTCCACCACTCTTCTAAAGGGCATTGATATTGTCTTTTTAATCCACTGCGACCTCCACCACTCTTCCAAGGGGCATTAAAACAGTCTTGATAAGCTACTGTGACCTCCACGTCTCTTCCAAGGGGCATTAAAACCGTCTTCTTAAGATTATGTGACCTCCACGTCTCTTCCAAGGGGCATTAAAACCGTCAATTTAAGCCACTCTGAACTCCACAGCTCTTGCAAGAGGCATTGATATTGTCTTTTTATTCCACTGTCACCTCCACCACTCTTCCATGGGGCATTGATTTTGTCTTTTTAATCCACTGCGACCTCCATCACTCTTCCAAGAAGCAGTAAAACCATCTTGTTTAGCTACTGTGACCTCCACGTCTATTCCACGGCGCCTTAAAACCTTCTGGTTAAACCACTGTGTACTCCACAGCTCTTCCAAGGGGCATTGATAATGTCTTTTTATTCCACTGTAACCTCCAACACTCTTCCAAGGGGCATTGATTATGTCCTTTTATTTTACTGCGACCTCCACCAGTCTTCCAAGGGGCATTAATATTGTTTTTTTACTTCACTGCGACCTCCGCCACTCTTCCAAGGGTCATTGATATTGTCTTTTTATTTCACTGTAACCTCCACCACTTTTACAAGGGGCATTGATATTGTCTTTTTATTCCACAGCGACCTCCACCTCTCTTCCAAGGGGCATTAAAACCATCTTGTTAAGCTACTGTGACCTCCAAGTCTCTTCCACGAGGCACTGATATTGTCTTTTTATTCCACTGTGACCTACACATCTCTTCCAAGGGGAATTGATATTGTCTTTTTATTCCACTGCGACCTCCACCACTTTTCTAAGGGGCATTGATATTGTCTTTTTAATCCACTGCGACCTCCACCACTCTTCCAAGGGGCATTAAAACAGTCTTGATAAGCTACTGTGACCTCCACGTCTCTTCCAAGGGGCATTAAACCGTCTGGTTCAACCACTCTGTACTCCACAGCTCTTCCAAGAGGCATTGACATTTTCTTTTTATTCGACTGTAACCTCCATCACTCTTCCAAAGGGATTAAAACCGTCTTCTTAAGATACTGTGACCTCCAAGTCTCTTCCAAGGAGCATTAAAACCGTGAATTTAAACCACTCTGAACTCCACAGGTCTTGCAAGAGGCATTGATATTGTCTTTTTATTCCACTGTAACCTCCACCACTCTTCCATTGGGCATTGATTTTGTCTTTTTAATCCACTGCGACCTCCATCACTCTTCCAAGAAGCATTAAAACTATCTTGTTTAGCTACTGTGACCTCCACGTCTATTCCACGGCGCCTTAAAACCTTCTGGTTAAACCACTGTGTACTCCACAGCTCTTCCAAGGGGCATTGATAATGTCTTTTTATTCCACTGTAACCTCCAACACTCTTCCAAGGGGCATTGATTATGTCTATTTATTTTACTGCGACCTCCACCACTCTTCCAAGGGGCATTAATATTGTCTTTTTATTCCACTGCGACCTCCACCACTCTTCCAAGGGTCATTGATATTGTCTCTGTTTTCCACTGCGACCTCCACCACTCTTTCAAGGGGCTTTGATATTGTCTTTTTTATCCACTGCAACCTCCATCACTCTTCCAATGGGCATTAAAACCGTCTTGTTATGCTACTGTGACCTCCACGTCCCTTCCACAGGTCATTGATATTGCCTTTCTATTCCATTGCGACCTCCACCACTCTTCCAAGGGGCATTAAAACCGTCTTATTAAGCTACTGTGACCTCCAAGTCTCTTCCAAGGGGAATTAAAACAGTCTGGTTAAACCGCTCTGAGCTCCACTGCTCTTCCAAGGGGCATTGACAATGTCTTTTTATTCCATTGTAACCTTCTGCACTCTTCCAAGTGCATTGATATTGTCTTTTTATTCTTCTGCAACGTCCACAACTCTTCCAAGGGGCATTAAAACCATCTTGTTAAGCTACTGTGACCTCCAACTTTCTTACACAGGGCATTGATATTGTCTTTTATTCCACTGTAACCTCCACCACTCTTCCAAGGGGCATTGATATTGTCTTTTTATTCCACTGTAACCTCCACCAATCTTCCAAGGGGCATTGATATTGTCTTTTTATTCCACTGCGACCTCCACCAATCTTCTAAGGGGCATTGATATTGTCTTTTAAATCCACAACGATCTACACCACTCTTCCAAGGGGCATTAAAACAGTCTTGTTAAGCTACTGTGACCTCCTCGTCTCTTCCAAGGGGCATTAAAAGCGTCTGGTTAAACACTCTGAACTCCACAGCTCTTACAAGAAGCATTGATATTGTCTTTTTATTCGACTGTAACATCCACCACTCTTCCAAGCGGCATTGATATTGTATTTTTATTCCACTGTAACCTCCACCACTCTTCCAAGGGGCATTGATTTTGTCTTTTTAATCCACTGCAACCTCCATTTCTCTTCCAAGAAGCATTAAAACCATCTTATTTAGCTATTGTGACCTCCACGTCTATTCCACGGTGCCTTAAAATCTTCTGGTTAAACCACTGTGAACTCCACAGCTCTTCCAAAGGGCATTGATATTGTCTTTTTATTCCACTGTAACCTCCACCACTCTTCCAAGAGGCATTGATATTGTATTTTTGTTTTACTGCGACCTCCACCACTCTTCCAAGGGGCATTAATATTGTCTTTTTATTCCACTGCGACCTCCACCACTCTTCCAAGGGTCATTGATATTGTCTTTTTATTCCACTGTAACCTCCACCAATTTTCCAAGGGGCATTGATATTGTCTTTTTATTCCACTGTAACCTCCACCACTCTTCCAAGGGGCATTAAAACCATCTTGTTAAGCAACTGTGACCTCCACGTCTCTTCCAAGGGGCATTAAAACCGTCAATTTAAACAACTCTGAACTCCACAGCTCTTGCAAGAGGCATTGATATTGACTTTTTATTCCACTGTAACCTCCACCACTCTTCCAAGGGGCATTGATTTTGTCTTTTTAATCCACTGCTACCTCCATCACTCTTCCAAGAAGCATTAAAACCATTTTGTTTAGCTACTGCGACCTCCACGTCTCTTCCAAGGGGCATTAAAACCGTCTGGTTAAACACTCTGAACTCCACAGCTCTTACAAGAGGCATTGATATTGTCATTTTATTCGACTGTAACATCCACCACTCTTCCAAGCGGCATTGATATTGTCTTTTTATTCAACTTCGACCTCCACCACTCTTCCAAGGGGCATTGATATTGTCTATTTAATCAACTGCGACATCCACCTCTCTTCCAAGGGGCATTAAAACCGTCTTGAGAAGCTACTGTGACCTCCACGTCCCTTCCACGGGGCATTGATATTGTCTTTTTATTCCACTGCGACCTTCACCACTCTTCCAAGGGGCATTGATATTGTCTTTTTAATCCACTGCGACCTCCACCACTCTACAAAGGGGCATTGATATTGTCTTTTTAACCCACTGTGACCTCCACGTCTCTTCAAAGTGGCATTAAAACCGTCAATTTCAACCACTCTGAACTCCACAGCTCTTCAAAGTAGCACTGGTATTGTCTTTTTATTCCACTCTAACCCCCACCCCTCTTCCAATGGGCATTGACATTGTCTATTTATTCCACTGCGAACTCCACCACTCTTCCAAGGGGCATTAAAACCATCTTGTTAAGCTACAGTGACCTCCACAACTCTTCCATGGGTCATTGATATTGTCTTTTTATTACACTCTAACCTCCACCACTCTTCCAAGGGACATTGATTTTGTCTTTTTATTCCACTGCGACCTCTACCACTCTTCCAATGGGCATTGATATTGTCTTTTTAATCCACTGCAACCTCCACCACTCTTCCAAGGGGCATTAAAGCAGTCTAGTTAAGCTACTGTCACGTCCATGTCTATTCCACGGGGCATTGATATTGTCTTTTTATTCCTCTGTAACCTCCACCACTTTTCCAAGTGGCATTGACATTGTCTTTTTATTCCACTGCGACTTCCAGCTCTCTTCTAAGGGGCATTGATTTTGTCTTTTTAATCCACTGCGACCTCCACCACTCTTCCAAGTCGCATTAAACCAGTCTTGTTAAGCTACTGTGACCTCCACGTCTCTTCCAAGGGGCATTAAAACCGTATGGTTAAACTGCTCTGAACTCCACAGCTCTTCCAAGGGGCATTGATATTGTCTTTTTCTTCCACTGTAACCTCCACCTCTCTTCCAAGGGGCATTGATTTTGTCTTTTTATTCCACTGCGACCTCCACCACTCTTCCAGTGGGCATTGTTATTGTCTTTTTAATCCGCTGCAACCTCCACCACTCTTCCAAGGGGCATTAAAACCATCTTGTTAAGCTACTGTGACCTCCACGTCCCTTCCACGGGGCATTGATATTGTCTTTTTATTCAACTGCGACCTCCACCACTCTTCCAAGGGGCATTGATATTGTCTTTTTAATCCACTGCGAGCTCCACCACTCTTACCAGGGGCATTAAAACCGTCTTGTTATGCTACTGTGACGTCGACTTCTCTTCCAAGGGGCATTAAAACCATCTGGTTAAACCACTCTGAACTCCACAGCTCTTCCAAGGGGCATTTGCATTGTCTTTTTATTCCACTCTAACCTCCACCAATCTTCCAAGGGGCATTGATATTGTTTTTTTTATTCCACTGCGACCTCCACCACTCTTCCAAGGGGCATTAAATCCATCTTGTTAAGTTACTGTGACCTCCACGTCTCTTCCAAGGAGCATTAAAACCGTTTGGTTTTACCACTCTGAACTCCACAGCTCTTCCAAGGGGCAATATTATTGTCTTTTTATTCCACTGTAACCTCCACCATTCTTCCAAGGGGCATTGATATTGTCTTTTTATTCCACTGCGACCTCCACCAGTCTTCCAAGGGGCATTCATATTGTCTTTTTAATCCACTGCGACCTCCATCACTCTTCCAAGAGGCATTAAAACCATCTTGTTAAGCTACTGTGACCTCCACGTCTCTTCCACGTGGCATTGATATTGTCTTTTTATTATACTGTAACCTCCACCACTGTTCCAAGTTGCATTGATATTGTCTTTTTATTCCACTGTAACCTCAATCACTCTTCCAAGGGGCATTGATATTGTCTTTTCATTCAATTGTATCCTCCACCACTCTTCCAAGGGGCATTGATATTGTCTTTTTATTCCACTGCGACCACAACCACTCTTCCAAGGGGCATTCATATTGTCTTTTTAATCCATTGCGACCTCCACCACTCTTCCAAGGGGCATTAAAACAGTTTTGTTAAGCTACTGTCATCTCCACGTCCCTTCCAAGGGGCATTAAAACCGTCAATTTAAACCACTCTGAACTTCACAGCTCTTGCAAGGGGCATTGATATTGTCTTTTTATTCCAATGTAACCTCCAGCACTCTTCCAAGGGGCATTGATATTGTCTTTTTATTTCACTCCAACTTCCAACTCTCTTCCAAGGGGCATTAAAACCGTCTTGTTAAGCTTCTGTGACCTCCACGTCTCTTTCACGGGGCATTGATATTGTCTTTTCATTCCACTACGACTTCCACCACTCTCCCAAGGTGCATTAAAAACATCTTGTTTAGCTACTGTAACGTCCATGTCTATTCCACTGGGCATTCATATTGTCTTTTTATTCCACTGTATCCTCCACCACTCTTCCAAGGGGTATTGATATTGTCTTTTTATTCCACTGCGACTTCCACCTCTCTTCTAAGGGGCAATTATATTGTCTTTTTAATCCACTGCGACCTTCACCACTCTTCCAAGAGCCATTAAAATAGTCTTGTTAAGCTACTGTGACCTCCACATCTCTTCCAAGGGGCATTAAAACCATCTGGTTAAACCACTCTGAACTCCACAGCTCTTCCAAGGGGCATTGATATTGTCTTTTTTATTCAACTGTAACCTCCACCATTCTTCCAAGGGGTATTGATATTGTCTTTTTAATGCACTGCGACCTCCACCACTCTTCCAAGGGGAATTAAAACCATGTGGTTAAACCACTCTGAACTCCATAGCTCTTTCAAGAGGCGTTGATATTGTCTTTTTATTTCAATGTAACCTCCACCATTCTTTCAAGGGGGATTGATATTGTCTTTTTATTCCAATGCGACCGCCACCACTCTTCCAAGGGGCATTAAAACTGTCTTGTTAAGCTACTGTGACCTCCACGTGTCTTCCACGGGTCATTGATATTGTCTTTTTAATCCACTGTGACTTCAACCCCTTTTCCAAGGGGCATTAAAACCGTCTTGTTAATCTACTGTGACCTCCACGTCTCTTCCAAGGGGCAATAAAACCATCTGGTTAAACCACTCTGAACTCCGCAATTTTTCCAAGGGGCATTGATATTGTCTTTTTATTCCACTGTAACCTCCACCACTCTTCCAAGGGGCATTGACATTGTCTTTTTATTCCACTGCGACCTCCATCATTCTTCCAAGGGGCATTGATATCATCTTTTTATTCCACTGCCACCTCCACCCCTCTTCCAAGGGGCATTGATATTGTCTTTTTAACCCACTGCGACCTCCACCACTTTTCCAAGGGTCATTAAAAACGTCTTTTTAAGCTACTGTGACCTCCACATCACTTCCAATGGGCATTAAAACCGTCTGGTTAAACAACTCTGAACTCCACAGCTCTTCCAAGGGGCATTGGTATTGTCTTTTTATTCCACTCTAACCTCCACCACTCTTCCAAGGGGCAATGACAGTGTTTTTTTATTCCACTGCGACCTCCACCACTCTTGCAAAGGGCATTCATATTGTCTTTTTAATACACTGCGACCTCCACCACTCTTCCAAAGGGCATTAAAACCATCTTGTTAAGCCACTGTGACCTCCAGGTCTCTACCTCCGTGCACTGATATTGTCTTTTTATTCCACTGCGACCTCCACCACTCTTCCTCATGGCATTCATATTGTCTTTTTAATCCATTGCAACCTCCACCACTCTTCCATGTGGCATTAAAACCGTCTTGTTAAGCTACTGTGACCTCCACGTCTCTTCCAAGGGGCATTAAAACCGTATGGTTAAACCAATCTGAACTCCACAGATCTTCCAAGGGGCATTGATATTGTCTTTTTATTCCACTGTATCCTCCACCACTCTTCCAAGGGGCATTGATATTGTCTTTTTATTCCACTGCGACCTCCACCACTTTTCCAAGGGGCATTAAAACCGTTTGGTTAAACAACTCTGAACTCCACAGCTCTTCCAAGGGGCATTGGTATTGTCTTTTTATTCCACTCTAACCTCCACCACTCTTCCAAGGGGCAATGACAGTGGTTTTTTATTCCACTGCGACCTCCACCATTCTTCCAAGGGGCATTAAAACTGTCTTGTTATGCTACAGTGACCTACACATCTCTTCCACGGGGCATTGATATTGTCTTTGAATTCCACTGTAACCTCCACCACGCTACCAAGGGGCATTGATATTGTATTTTTATTCCACTGCGACCTCCACCACTCTTGCAAAGGGCATTGATATTGTCTTTTTAATACACTGCGACCTCCACCACTCTTCCAAAGGGCATTAAAACCATCTTGTTAAGCCACTGTGACCTCCAGGTCTCTTCCTCCGTGCACTGATATTGTCTTTTTATTCCACTGCGACCTCCACCACTCTTCCTCATGGCATTCATATTGTCTTTTTAATCCATTGCAACCTCCACCACTCTTCCATGTGGCATTAAAACCGTCTTGTTAAGCTACTGTGACCTCCACGTCTCTTCCAAGGGACATTAAAACCGTATGGTTAAACCAATCTGAACTCCACAGATCTTCCAAGGGGCATTGATATTGTCTTTTTATTCCACTGTATCCTCCACCACTCTTCCAAGGGGCATTGATATTGTCTTTTTATTCCACTGCGACCTCCACCACTTTCCCAAGGGGCATTAAAACCGTCTTGTTAAGCTACTGTGACCTCCATGTCTCTTCCACAGGGCATTGATATTGTCTTTTTATTCCACTGGAACCTCCAACACTCTTCCAAGGTGCATTGATATTGTCTTTTTATTCCACTGAGACTTCAATCACTCCTTCAAGGAGCATGGAGATGGTCTTTTTAATCCACTTCGACCTCCACCACTCTTCCAAGGGGCATTAAAGCAGTCCTGTTAATCTACTGTGACCTCCACGTCTCTTCCAAGGGGCATTAAGACCGTCAATATAAACCACTCTCAACTCCACAGCTCTTGCAAGGGACTTTGATATTGTTTTTTATTCCACTGTAACCTCCAACACTCTTCATAGGGGCATTGATATTGTCTTTTTATTCCACTGCGACTTTCACCTCTCTTAGAAAGGACATTAAAACCGTCGTGTTAAGTTACTGTGACATCCACGTCTCTTTCACGGGGCATTGATATTGTCTTTTTATTCCACTGTAAACTACACCACTCTTTCAAGAGGCATTGATATTGTCTTTTTAATCCACTGCGACCTCCACCACTCTTCCAAGAGGCATTAAAACAGTCTTGCTAAGCTACTGTGACCTCCACATCTCTTCCAAGGGGCATTAAAACCGTCTGGTTAAACCACTCTGAACTCCACAGCTCTTCCAATGTGCATTGATATTGTCTTTTTATTCCACTGTAACCTCCACCATTCTTCCAAGGGGTATTGATATTGTCTTTTTAATGCACTGCGACCTCTACAACTCTTCCAAGGGGCATTAAAACCATCTGGTTAAACCACTCTGAACTCCATAGCTTTTTCAAGAGGCATTGATATTGTCTTTTTATTTCACTGTAACCACCACCACTCTTTCAAGGGGCATTGATATTGTCTTTTTATTCCACTGCGACCTCCACCACTCTTCCAAGGGGCATTAAAACTGTCTTGATAAGCTACTGTGACCTCCACGTGTCTTCCACGGGGCATTGATATTGTCTTTTTAATCCTCTATGACCTCCACCACTTTTCCAAGGGGCATTAAATCCGTCTTGCTAATCTTCTGTGACCTCCACAGCTCTTTCAAGTGGCATTGGTGTTGTCTTTTTATTCCACTCTAACCTCCACCACTCTTCCAAAGGGCATTGACATTGTCTTTTTATTCCACTGCGACCTCCACCTCTCTTCTAAGGGGCATTGATATTGTCTTTTTAATCCACTATAACCTCCACCACATTTCCTATGGGAATTGATATTGTCTTTTTATTATTATTATTATAATTTATTATTATAGCTCCATTTATTCCATGACACTTTACATGTGATAGGGATATACATAACAAAAGCATTTACATAATCTTAACAAAACGAGTCAGCGACTGGTACAGGAGGAGCAAGGACCCTGCCCGCGAGGGCTCACATTCTAGAAGGGATGGGAGAGGATACATTAGGAGAGGGTAGAGCTGGTCGTGCAGCGGTGGTTACTGCAGGTCGTAGGCTTGTCGGAAGAGGTGGGTCTTAAGGTTTCTTTTGAAGGTTTCCACGGTCGGCGAGAGTCTGATTTGTTGGGGTAGAGAGTACCAGAGTAAGGGGGATGCACGGTAGAAATCTTGTATACGATTGTGGGAGGAGGAGAAAAAAGGGGAGTAGAGAAGGAGATCTTGTGAGGATCGGAAGATGCGTGCAGGTAAGTACCGGGAGACTAGGTCACAGATGTATGGGGTAGACAGGTTGTGGATGGCTTTGTATGCCATGGTTAGAGTTTTGAACTGGATTCTCTGCGCAATGGGGAGCCAGTGAAGAGATTGACAGAGAGGAGAGGCCGGGGAATAGCGAGGGGACAGGTGAATTAGTCGAGCAGCACAGTTTAGGATAGATTGGAGAGGCACAAGAGTGTTGTAAGGGAGGCCACGGAGCAGGAGGTTGCAGTAGTCGAGGCGGGATATGATGAGGGCATGCACTAGTGTCTTTGCAGAGTATTTGCTGAGGAATGCACGGATCCGGGAGATGTTTTTGAGTTGGAGTCGGCAGGAAGTGGAAAGGGCTTGGATATGTGGCTTGAAGGAGAGATCAGAGTCCAGGGTTACTCAAAGGCAGCGAACTTGTGGGACTGGGGAGAGTGAACAGCCATTGACGTTGATGGCTAGGTCAGATGGGGGATGTGAATGAGAGGGTGGAAAGATGATGAACTCTGTTTTATCCATGTTGAGTTTTAGAAATCTGTCAGAGAAGAAGGATGACATGGCGGACAGACATTGTTGGATTTTGGTTAGTAGGGAGGAGATATCGGGTCCAGAGAGGTATATCTGTGTGTCGTCAGCTTAGAGGTGATACTGAAAACCGTGAGAATCTATGAGCTGTCCCAGGCCAAAGGTGTAGATGGAGAAGAGCAGAGGTCCTAGAACTGAACCTTGGGGGACACCGACAGATAGGGGGCGAGATGAGGAGGTGGTTCGTGAGTGGGAGACGCTGAATGTCCTGTCTGTTAAGTATGAGGAGATCCAAGATAGAGCCAAGTCCGTGATGACAAGAGATGAGACAATCTGGAGTAAGAGGGAATGGTCCACTGTGTCAAAGGCAGATGACAGGTCCAGAAGGAGGAGGTTGTAGTAGTGTCGCTTGGATTTGGAATTTAGTAGGTCGTTGGTGACTTTGGTGACGGCAGTTTCAGTCGAGTGATGCGGTCGGAAGCCAGATTGCAAGCAGTCGAAGAGGGAGCAGGAGGAGAGGTGGGAGGACAGTTCAAGGTGGACATGTTGTTCTAGTAGTTTTGAGGCAAAGGGGAGGAGTGATATGGGGCGGTAGCTAGTCAGAGAGGAAGGGTCAAGGGAGTGCTTTTTGAGGATGGGTGTGATTGCGGCATGTTTGAAACATGATGGGAAGACACCGGTTGTTAGTGACAGATTGAAGAGGTGGGTTAGGGATGGGATGAAGACTGTGGTAAGGTTAGTGATAAGGTGGGATGGGATTGGGTCAAGTTCGCAGGTGGTGAGGTGTGATTTGGAGAGTAAAGAGCAGACTTGACCTTCTGTAATGGTGGAGAAGTGGGGTTTGGAGGAGGAGGGTTGAATAGATATGAGGAGGGGTTGTGTGGACTTTAGGCAAAAGTTTTGTTTGATGGTGTCAATCTTCTGTTTGAAGAATGAGGCAAAGTCGTCGGCTGAGATGAGAGAAGAGGGAGGAGGTGCTGGGGGACGAAGGAGAGAGCTGAAAGTGTTAAATAGCTGTTTAGGGTTGTGAGGTAGGGAGGATATGAGAGATGAGAAGTAGGTTTGTTTTGCTGTAGTGAGTGCGGACTTGAAATTAGTGAGGGATTGCTTGAATGCGATGAAGTGCTCGATGGAGTGAGACCTTTTCCATCTCCGCTCCACAACCCTGGAGGCCCGGCGCAGTTCTTTAGTAAGTTTAGTGTGCCAGGGTTGCCTGTTGAATGTGCGAGATGTGGTGTGTGTGAGACGGGCGATCGAGTCTAGAGCTGCAGCTATTGTGGTGTTATATAAAGCAGCAGCAATGTCTGCGTCGTGTAAGGAATTTATGTCTGTAAGAGGGAGGAGGGATTCAGAGAGTGAGTGTAAGTCAAGGTGTTTGAGATTTCTGCGAGGGTGTGCAAGTTTGTGGAGTGGGGATTGTTTCCCCGGGGAGGAGAGAGAAGAGAATGTAAGTAGGCTGTGATCAGAGAGAGGGAGAGGTGAGTTAGAGAGGTTAGATAGGGAACAGAAGCGGGTGAAGATGAGGTCCAGTGTGTGGCTATCTTTGTGGGTGGGTGTGGAAGACCATTGAGTGAGTCCAAAGGAGGAAGTGAGAGATAGGAACTTAGAGACAGACGAGTGGGAAGTGTTAATGGGGATGTTGAAGTCACCCATTATGATAGTGGGGATGTCAGTGGAGAGGAAGTGAAGCAGCCAGGTGGTGAAGTGGTCTAAGAAGGTGGTGGCTTGCCCTGGGGGTCGGTAAACGATGGCCAGTTGGAGGTTGGAAGGGGAATAGATGCGCACATAGTGCACCTCAAAAGAGGGGAGTGTAACGGAGGGTGGCAGTGGGATTTGGGTGAAAGCGCAGTGTTCTGATAGGAGAAAACCTACGCCTCCGCCATGTTTGCCATTGGGGTGGGGGGTGAGGTAAAGGTGGAATCCGCCATATGAAAGTGCAGCTGGGGAGGCTGTGTCAGAGGGGGTGAGCCAGGTTTCAGTGATGGCGAGGAAGGAAAGTTTGTTTGTAATGAAAAGATCGTGAATGAAGGAAAGTTTGTTGCAGACAGAGCGAGCGTTCCATAGAGCTCCTGTTAGAGCAACTAAGGGAGTGGGGATTGGTTGGATGGGTATGAGGTTAGAAGGGTTGCGACAGTTTGTGGAAGGTCGTGGATAGGAGGAAGAAGTAACTGTGGGGAAATGGCGAGGAGGACCAGGATTTGGAGAGATTTCTCCAGCAGTGAGGAGGAGCAGAGAAAGTGTTAGCAGGTGGGAGCAAGAGAGAGCATGAGGTGGCTGTCTGTGTTTGGAGATCCAGGATTGAAAGTTTAGGAATAATTTGGAGGAGGAGGT
Organism: Phyllobates terribilis; assembly: GCF_046119375.1. NCBI lineage: Eukaryota > Metazoa > Chordata > Amphibia > Anura > Dendrobatidae > Phyllobates > Phyllobates terribilis. The sequence goes on along the minus strand of NW_027362984.1, from coordinate 532,456 downwards.
GAGATGAATGGGGAGGATGGAGGGAGAGATGAAGAGTTTCTTACTAGGTGTAGGGATTTGAGGGGATACTAGAAAGTTGAGGACTATAGAGGAAAAAGTGAGAGCTAACAGAAACATAGTTAAAAGAGAGTAAGTGGTCAAAGTGTTGGTTACCTGACTCCTGCCCTGACTAACTGCCTCTGAAATAACTGCCACTTATCTCCGAAGCCACTTTGCACAAGAAGACGCGTGCACACCCCAGCGCAAGTGAACCCCTTACAGAGCTTCTAAATATATAGGGCACATATTGTCTTTTTAATCCACTGAGACCTCCACCAATCTTCGAAGGGGCATTAAAACAGTTTTGATAAGCTACTGTGACCTCCACGTCTCTTCCAAGGGGCATTAAAACCGTCTGGTTAAAACACTCTGAACTCCACATCTCTTCCATGCGGCATTGATATTGTCTTTTCATTCCACTGTAACCTCCACCAATCTTCCAAGGGACATTAAAACAGTCTTGTTAAGCTACTGTGACCTCCACGTCTCTTCCAAGGGGCATTAAAACCGTCTGGTTAAACCACCCTGAACTCCACAGCTCTTCCAAGGGGCATTGATATTGTCTTTTTATTCCCCTGCAACCTCCACCACTCTTCCAAGGGGCATTAAAACCGTCTTGTTAAGTTACTGTGACCTCCACGTCTCTTCCAAGGAGCGTTAAAACCGTCTGGTTATACCACTCTGAACTCCACAGCTATTTCAAGGGGCACTATTATTGTCTTTTTATTCCACTGTAACCTCCACCACTCTTCCAAGGGGCATTGATATTATCTTTTTATTCCACTGTTACCTCCACCAGTCCTCCAAGAGGCATTAAAACCGTCTTGTTAAGCTACTGTGACCTCCACGTCTCTTCCACAGGTCATTGAAATTGTCTTTTTATTTCACTGTAACCTCCACCACTCGTCCAAGGGGCATTGATATTGTGTTTTTATTCCACTGCGACCTCCACCACTCTTTCAAGGGGCATTCATATTGTCTTTTTAATCCACTGCGACCTCAACCACTCTTCCAAGGGGCATTAAAACCGTCTTGTTAAGCTACTGTCACCTCCACGTCCCTTCCAAGGGGCATTAAAACCGTCAATTTAAACCACTCTGAACTCCACAGCTCTTCCAAGGGGCATTGATAATGTGTTTTTATTCCAATGTAACCTCCAGCACTCTTCCAAGGGGCATTGATATTGTCTTTTTATTCCACTGCAACTTCCACCTCTCTTCCAAGGGGCATTAAAACCGTCTTGTTAAGCTATTGTGACCTCCAAGTCTCTTTCACGGGGCATTGATATTGTCTTTTTATTCCTCTGTAACCTCCACCACTCTTCCAAGGGGCATTGATATTGTCTTTTTATTCCACTGGGACATTCACCACTCTTCCAAGTGGCATTGATATTGTCTTTTTAATCCACTGCGACCTCCACCAATCTTCCAAGGGGCATTTTAACCGTCTTGTTAAGCTACTGTGACCTCCAAGTCTCTTCCAAGGGGCATTAAAACCGTCTGGTTAATCCGCTCTGAGCTCCACAGCTCTTCCAAGGGGCATTGGCAATGTCTTTTTATTCCATTGTAACCTTCTGCACTCTTCCAAGTGCATTGATATTGTCATTTTATTCCTCTGCGACGTCCACGACTCTTCCAAGGGGCATTAAAACCATCTTGTTAAGCTACTGTGACCTCCAAGTTTCTTACACACAGGGCATTGATATTGTCTTTTTATTCCACTGTACCCTCCACCACTCTTCCAAGGGGCATTGATATTGTCTTTTTAATCCACTGCGACCTCCATCACTCTTCCAAGAAGAATTGAAACCGTCTTTTTAAGATACTGTGACCTCCACATCTATTCCATGGTGCATTAAAACTTTCTGGTTAAACCACTGTAAACTCCACAGCTCTTCCAAGGGGCCTTGATATTGTCTTTTTATTCCACAATAACCTCCACCACTCTTCCAAGGGCATTGATATTGTCTTTTTATTTTACTGCGAACTCCACCACTCTTCCAAGGGGCATTAATATTGTCTTTTTATTCCACTTTGACCTCCACCACTCTTCCAAGGGGCATTGACATTGTCTTTTTATTCCACTGCGACCTTCACCTCTCTTGCAAGGGGCATTAAAACCGTCTTTTTAAGCTACATTGACCTCCACATCTCTGTCACGGGGCATTGATATTGTCTTTTTATTCCACTGTAATCTCCACCAATCTTCCAAGGGGCATTGATATTGTTTTTTTATTCCCCTGCGACCTCCACCACTCTTCCAAGGGGCATTAAAACCGTCTTGTTATGTTACTGTGACCTTCACGTCTCTTCAAAGGAGCGTTAAAACCGTCTGGTTATACCACTCTGAACTCCACAGCTCTTCCAAGGGGCATTATTATTGTCTTTTTATTCCACTGTAACCTCCACCACTCTTCCAAGGGGCACTGATATTGTCTTTTTATTCCACTGCGACCTCCACAAGTGCTTCAAGAGGCATTAAAACAGTCTTGTTAAGCTACTGTGACCTCCACTTCTCTTCCACGGGGCATTGAAATTGTCTTTTTATTCCACTGTTACCTCCACCACTCGTCCAAGGGGCATTGATATTGTCTTTTTATTCCACTGCGACCTCCACCACTCTTCCAAGGCTCATTGATATTGTCTTTTTAATCAAGTGCGACCTCCACCACTCTTCCAAGGGGCATTAAAACAGGCTTGTTAAGCTTTTGTGACCTCCACATCTCTTCCACAGGGCATTGATATTGTTTTTTTATTTAACTGGAACCTCCACCACTGTTCCAAGGTGCACTGATATTGTCTTTTTATTCCACTGTAACCTCCATCACTCTTCCAAGGGGCATTGATATTGTCTTTTTATTCAACTGTAACCTCCACCACTCTTCCAAGGGGCTTTGATATTGTCTTTTTATTCCACTGCGACCTCCACCACTCTTCCAAGGGGCAATCATATTGTCTTTTTAATCCACTGCGACCTCCACCACCCTTCCAAGGGGCATTAAAGCCATCTTGTTAAGCTACTGTCACATCCACGTCCTTTCCAAGGGGCATTAAAACCGTCAATTTAAACCACTCTGAACTCCACAGCTCTAGCAAGTGGCATTGATATTGTCTTTTTACTCCACTGTAACCAACAGCACCCTTTCAAGGGGCATTGATATGGTTTTTTATTCCACTACAACTTCCACCACTCTCCCAAGGTGCATTAAAAACATATTGTTTAGCTACTGTAACGTCCATGTCTATTCCTCGGGGCATTTATAGTGTCTTTTTATTCCACTGTATCCTCCACACTCTTCCAAGGGGTATTGATATTGTCTTTTTATTCCACTGCGACTTCCACCTCTCTTCTAAGGGGCATTGATGTTGTCTTATTAATCCACTGCGATCTCCACCACTCTTCAAAGAGGCATTAAAACCATCTTGTTAAGCTACTGTGACCTCCACATCTCTTCCAAGGGGCATTAAAACCATCTTGTTAAGCTATTGTGACCTCCACATCTCTTCCACGGGGCATTGATATTGTCTTTTTATTTAACTGTAACCTCCACCACTGTTCCAAGGGGCATTGATATTGCCTTTTTATTCAACTGTAACCTCCACCACTCTTCTAAGGGCCATTGATATTGTCTTTTTATTCCACTGGGACCTCCACCACTCTTCCAAGGGCCATTCATATTGTCTTTTTAACCCTCTGTGACCTCCACCACTCTTCGAAGGGGCATTAAAACCGTCTTGTTAAGCTACTGTCACTTCCACGTCCCTTCCAAGGGGCATTAAAACCGTCAATTTAAACCACTCTGAACTCCACAGCTCTTGCAAGGGGCATTGATATTGTCTTTTTATTCCAATGTAAACTCCAGCACTCTTCCAAGGGGCATTGATATTGTCTTTTTATTCCACTGCAACTTCCACCTTTCTTCCAAGGGGCATAAAAACTGTCTTGTTAAGCTACTGTGACCTCCACGTCTCTTTCACGGGGCATTGATATTGTCTTTTTATTCCACTGTTACCTCCACCACTCTTCCAAGGAGCATTGATATTGTCTTTTTATTCCACTGGGACCTTCACCACTCTTCCAAGTGGCATTGATATTGTCTTTTTAATCCACTGCGACCTCCACCACTCTTCCAAGGGGCATTTAAACCGTCATGTTAAGCTACTGTGACCTCCAAGTCTCTTCCAAGGGGCATTAAAACCGTCTGGTTAAACCGCTCTGAGCTTCACAGCTCTTCCAAGGGGCATTGACAATGTCTTTTTATTCCATTGTAACCTTCTGCACTCTTCCAAGTGCATTGATATTGTCTTTTTATTCCTCTGCGACGTCCACGACTCTTCCAAGGGGCATTAAAACCATCTTGTTAAGCTACTGTGACCTCCAAGTTTCTTACACAGGGCATTGATATTGTCTTTTTATTCCACTGTAACCTCGACCACTCTTCCAAGGGGCATTGATATTGTCTTTTTAATCCACTGCGACCTCCATCACTCTTCCAAGAAGCATTGAAACCGTCTTTTTAAGCTACTGTGACCTCAACGTCTATTCCATGGTGCATTAAAACTGTCTGGTTAAACCACTGTGAACTCCACTGCTCTTCCAAGGGGCATTGATATTGTCTTTTCATTCCACAATAAACTCCACCACTCTTCCAAGGGGCATTGATATTGTCTTTTTATTTTAATGCGACCTCCACCACTCTTCCAAGGGGCATTAATATTGTCTTTTTATTCCACTGTGACCTCCACCACTCTTCCAAGGGGCATTGACATTGTCTTTTTATTCCACTGCAACCTCCACCACTCTTGCAAGTGGCATTAAAACCATATTGTTAAGCTACAGTGACCTCCACATCTCTTCCACGGGGCATTGATATTGTCTTTTTATTCCACTGTAACCTCCACCCATCTTCCAAGGGGAATTGATATTGTTTTTTTATTCCACTGCGACCTCCACCACTCTTCCAAGGGGCATTAAAACCATCTTGTTATGTTACTGTGACCTTCACGTCTCTTCAAAGGAGCGTTAAAACAGTCTGGTTATACCACTCTGAACTCCACGTCTCTTCTAAGGGGCATTGAAATTGTCTATTTATTCCACTGTAACCTCCACCACTCGTCCAAGGGGCATTGATATTGTCTTTTTATTCCACTGCGACCTCCACCACTCTTCCAAGGCTCATTGATATAGTCTTTTTAATCCACTGCGACCTCCACCACTTTTCCAAGGGGCATTAAAATCATCTTGTTAGGTTTTTGTGACCTCCACATCTCTTCCACGGGGCATTGATATTGTCTTTTTATTTAACTGTAACCTCCTCCACTGTTCCAAGGTGCATTGATATTGTCTTTTTATTCCACTATAACCTCCATCACTCTTCCAAGAGGCATTGATATTGTCTTTTAATTCAACTGTAACCTCCACCACTCTTCCAAGGGGCTTTGATATTGTCTTTTTATTCCACTGCGACCTCCCCCACTCTTCCAAAGGGCATTCATAGTGTCTTTTTAATCCACTGCGACCTCCACCACTCTTCCAAGGGGCATTAAAACCATCTTGTTAAGCTACTGTCACATCCACGTCCCTTCCAAGGGGCATTAAAACCGTCAATTTAAACCACTCTGAACTCCACAGCTCTAGCAAGGGGCATTGATACCGTCTTTTTACTCCACTGTAACCTACAGCACTCTTTCAAGGGGCTTTGATATTGTTTTTTATTCCACTACGACTTCCACCACTCTCCCAAGGTGCATAAAAAACATCTTGTTTAGCTACTGTAACGTCCATGTCTATTCCACGGGGCATTTATATTGTCTTTTTATTCCACTGTATCCTCCACCACTCTTCCAAGGGGTATTGATATTGTCTTTTTATTCCACTGCGACTTCCACGTCTCTTCTAAGGGGCATTGATATTGTCTTATTAATCCACTGCGACCTCCACCACTCTTCCAAGAGGCATTAAAACAGTCTTGTTAAGCTACTGTGACCTCCACATCTCTTCCAAGGGGCATTAAAACCGTCTGGTTAAACCACTCTGAACTCCACAGCTCTTCCAATGGGGATTGATATTGTCTTTTTATTCCACTGTAACCTCCACCATTCTTCCAAGGGGTATTGATATTGTCTTTTTATTCCACTGCGATCTCCACCACTCTTCCTAGGGGCATTAAAACTGTGTTGTTAAGCTACTGTGACCTCCACGTGTCTTCCACGGGGCATTGATATTGTCTTTTTAATCCACTGTGACCTCCACCACTTTTCCAAGGGGCATTAAAACCATCTTGTTAATCTACTGTGACCTTCACGTCTCTTCCAAGGGGCAATAAAATCATCTGGTTAAACCACTCTAAACTCCACAGCTCTTCCAATGGGCATTGGTATTGTCTTTTTATTCCACTCTAACCTCAACCACTCTTCCAAGGGGCATTGACATTGTCTTTTTATTCCACTGCGACCTCCATCATTCTTCCAAGGGGCATTGATATTGTCTTTTTATTCCACTGCCACCTCCACCACTTTTCCAAGGGCATTGATATTGTCTTTTTAATCCACTGCGACTTCCACCACTTTTCCATGGTGCATTAAAAATGTCTTTTTAAGCTACTGTGTCATCCACGTCACTTCCAATGGGCATTAAAACAGTCTGGTTAAACCACTCTGAACTCCACAGCTCTTCCAAGGGGCATTGGTATTGTCTTTTTATTCCACTCTAACCTCCACCACTCTTCCAAGGGGCATTAAAACTGTCTTTTTAAGCTGCTGTAACCTCCATGTCTATTCCACGGGGCATTGATATTGTCTTTTTATTCCAATGTAACCTCGACCACCCTTCTAAGGGGCAGTGATATTGTCTTTTTAAACCACTGCGACCTCCACCACTCTTCCAAGAGGCATTAAAGACATCTTATTAAGCTACTATGACCTCCATGTCTCTTCAAAGGGGCATTAAAACCGTCTGGTTAAACCACTCTGAATTCCACAGCTCATCAAAGGGTCATTGATATTGTCTTTTTATTCCACTGTAACCTCCACCAATTTTCCTATGGGAATTTATATTGTGTTTTTATTATTATTATTATTATTTATTATTATAGCGCCATTTATTCCATGGCGCTTTACATGTGATAGGGATATACATAACAAAAGCATTTACATAATCTTAACAAAGCGAATCAGCGACTGGTACAGAAGGAGCGAGGACCCTGCCCGCGAAGACTCACATTCTAGAAGGGATGGGTGAGGATACATTAGGTGAAGGTAGAGCTGTTCGTGCAGCGGTGGTTACTGCAGGTTGTAGGCTTGTCGGAAGAGGTGGGTCTTCAGGTTTCTTTTGAAGGTTTCCATGGTTGGCGAGAGTCTGATGTGTTGGAGTAGAGAGTTCCAGAGTAGGGGGGATGCACAGGAGAAATCTTGTATACGATTGTGGGAGGAGGAGATAAGAGGGGAGTAGAGAAGCAGATCTTGTGAGGATCGGAGGTTGCGTCCAGGTATGTACCGGGAGACTAGGTCACAGATGTATGGGGGAGACATTGTGGGATTTTGGTTAGTAGGGAGGAGATATCGGGTCCAGAGAGGTAGATCTGTGTGTCGTCAGCATAGAGGTGATACTGAAAACAGTGAGACTTTATGAGCTGTCCAAGGCCAAAGGTGTAGATGGAGAAGAGCAGAGGTCCTAGAACTGAACCTTGGGGGACACCGACAGATAGGGGGCGAGACGAGGAGGTGGTGCGTGAGAGGGAGACGCTGAATGTCCTATCTGTTGAGGAGATCCAAGATAGAGCCAAGTCCGTGATGCAAAGAGATGAGAGAATCTGGAGTAAGAGGGAATGGTCCACTGTGTCAAAGGCGGATGACAGGTCCAGAAGGAGGAGGATGGAGTAGTGTCGCTTGGATTTGGCATTTAGTAGGTCGTTGGTGACTTTGGTCAGGGCAGTTTCAGTCGAGAGATGCGGTCGGAAGCCTGATTGCAGGCGGTCGAAGAGGGAGCAGGAGGAGAGGAGGGAGGACAGTTCAAGGTGGACATGTTGTTCTAGTAGTTTTGAGGCAAAGGGGAGGAGTGATATGGGGTGGTAGCTAGTCAAAGAGGAAGGGTCAAGGGAGGGATTTTTGAGGATGGGTGTGATTGCGGCATGTTTGAAACATGAGGGGAAGCCACCGGTTGTTAGTGACAGATTGAAGAGGTGGGTTAGGGTTGGGATGAAGACTGTGGTAAGGTTAGTGATGATGTGGGATGGGATTGGGTCAAGTTCGCAGGTGGTGAGGTGTGATTTGGAGAGTAAAGAGGAGACTTGACCTTTTGTAATGGTGGAGAAGTGGGGTTTGGAGGAGGAGGGTTGAATAGATATGAGGAGGGGTTGTGTGGACTTTAGGCAAAAGTTTTGTCTGACGGTGTCAATCTTCTGTTTGAAGAATGAGGCAAAACCGTTGGCTGAGATGAGAGAAGAGGGAGGAGGTGCTGGGGGATGAAGGAGAGAGTTGAAAGTGTTAAATAGCTGTTTAGGGTTTTGAGATAGGGAGGATATGAGAGATGAGAAGTACGTTTGTTTTGCAGTAGTGAGTGCGGACTTGAAATTAGTGAGGAATTGCTTGAATGCGATGAAGTGCTCGATGGAGTAAGACCTTTTCCATCTCCGCTCCGCAACCCTGGAGGCCCGGCGCAGTTCTTTAGTAAGTTTAGTGTGCCAGGGTTGCCTATTGAATGTGCAAGATGTGGTGTGTGTGAAAGGGGCGATCGAGTCTAGAGCTGCAGCTATTGTGGTGTTATATGAAGCAGCAGCAACGTCTGCGTCGTGTAAGGAATTTATGTCTGTAAGAGGGAGGAGGGAATCAGAGAGTGAGTGTAAGTCAAGGTGTTTGAGATTTCTGCGAGGGTATGCAAGTTTGTGGAGTGGGGATTGTTTCCCCGGGGAGGAGAGAGAAGAGATTGTAAGTAGGCTGTGATCAGAGAGAGTGAGAGGTGAGTTAGAAAGGTTAGATAGGGAACAGAGGCGGGTGAAGATGAGGTCCAGTGTGTGGCCATCTTCGTGGGTGGGTGTGGAAGGCCATTGAGTGAGTCCGAAGGAGGAAGTGAAGGATAGGAACTTAGAGACAGATGAGTGGGAAGTGTTAATGGGGATGTTGAAGTCACCCATTATGATAGTGGGGATGTCAGTGGAGAGGAAGTGAAGCAGCCAGGTGGTGAAGTGGTTTAAGAAGGTCGTGGCTTGCCCTGGGGGTCGGTAAACGACGGCCAGTTGGAGGTTGGAGTGGGAATAGATGCGCACACAGTGCACCCATAAAGAGGGGAGTGTAACGGAGGGTGGCAGTGGGATTTGGGTGAAAGCGCAGTGTTCTGATAGGAGAAAACCTAAGCCTCTGCCATGTTTGCCATTGAGTCTGGGGGTGTGGGAAAGGTGGAATCCGCCATATGAAAGTGCAGCTGGGGAGGCTGTGTCAGAGGGGGTGAGCCAGGTTTCAGTGATGGCGAGGAAGGAAAGTTTGTTTGCAATGAAAAGATCGTGGATGAAGGAAAGTTTGTTGCAGACAAAGCGAGCGTTCCATAGAGCTCATGTTAGAGCAAGTAAGGGAGTGGGGATTGGTTGGATGGGTATGAGGTCAGAAGGGTTGCGACAGTTTGTGGAAGGTAGTGGATAGGAAGAAGAAGTAACTGTGGGGATATGGCGAGGAGGACCAGGATTTGGAGAGATATCTCCAGCAGTGAGGAGGAGCAGAGAAAGTGTTAGCAGGTGGGAGCAAGAGAGAGCATGAGGTGGCTGTCTGTGTTTGGAGATCCAGGATTGAATGTTTAGGAAAAATTTGGAGGAGTAGGTGAGAGGAATGGGGAGGATGGAGGGAGAGATGAAGATTTTCTTACTAGGTGTAGAGATTTGAGGTTTTACTAGAAAGTGGAGGACTATAGAGGAAAAAGTGAGAGCTAACAGAAACATAGTTAAAAGAGAGTAAGTGGTCAAAGTGTTGGTTACCTGACTCCTGCCCTGACTAACTGCCTCTGAAATAACTGCCACTTATCTCCTAAGACACTTTGCACAAGAAGATGCGTGCACACCACAGCACAAGTGCACCCCTTACAGAGCTTCTAAATATATAGGGCACATTAAATTATCAGGTGAAGGGCATTGTGGGAGCTGCATATGGCTAAATTAGCAGCTGGTCATCTCACCAGGAGATGGCTGGGTGATCAAACACAGAGCTAGGACTCTAGTCTCTGCAGTTTAGCACCTCTAAAAATCAGATAAGATCTATAGTGGGGAAGGGACAGACATATGTGGGTATTGAATGGAGTGGGACAGATAAATCAGAGAAGTTATGTAGAGCATGCACCAGTGAGGTGAATCAGCAAAGCAGAGCATTAGATTACAGCAGACACAGCAAGCAGAGAAGTTATGCAGAGCATGTAACAGTGAGGTGAATCAGCAAAGCAGAGCATTAGATTACAGCAGACACAGCAAGCAGAGAAGTTATGCAGAGCATGTTCCAGTGAGGTGAATCAGAAAAGCAGAGCATTACATTACAGCAGGCACAGCAAGCAGAGAAGTTATGCAGAGCATGTGCCTGTGGGGTGAATCAGAAAAGCAGAGCATTAGATTACAGCAGACACAGCAAGCAGAGAAGTTATGCAGAGCATGTACCAGTGAGGTTATTCCACTGCGAACTCCACCACTCTTCCAAGGGGCATTGATATTGTCTTTTATTCCATTGTAACCTTCACGACTGTTCTAAGGGGCATTAAAACCGTCTTGTTAAGCTACTGTGACCTCCACGTCTCTTCCACAGGGCATTGTTATTGTCTTTTTATTCCACTGCGCCCTCCACCACTCTTCCAAGGGGCATTAAAACCGTCTTGCTAAGCTACTGTGATGTTCACGTCTCTTCCACGGGGTATTGATACTGTCTTTTTATTCCACTGTAACCTCCACCACTCTTCCAAGAGGCATTGATATTGTCTTTTTATTCCACTGTAACCTCCACATCTCTTCCAAGGGGAATTGATATTGTCTTTTTATTCCACTGCGACCTACACCACTCTTCCAAGGTTCATTGATATTGTCTTTTTAATCCACTGCGACCTCCACCACTCTTCCAAGGGGCATTAAAACAGTCTTATTAATCTTCTGTGACCTCCATGTCTCTTCCAAGGGGCATTAAAACCGTTTGGTTAAACCACTCTGTACTCCACAGCTCTTCCAAGTGGCATGGATATTGTCTTTTTATTTCACTGTAACTTCCACCACTCTTTCAAGGGGCATTGATTTTGTATTTTTATTGCACTGTGACCTCCACCACTATTCCAAGGGGCATTAAAACCGTCTTGTTAAGCTACTGTGACCTCCAAGTCTCTTCCAAGGGGCATTAAAACCGCCTGGTTAAACCGCTCTGAGCTCCACAGCTCTTCCAAGGGGCATTGACAATGTCTTTTTATTCCATTGTAACCTTCTGCACTATTCCAAGTGCATTGATATTGTCTTTTTATTCCTCTGCGACGTCCAGGACTCTTCCAGGGGCATTAAAACCGTCTTGTTAAGCTACTGTGACCTCCAAGTTTCTTACACAGGGCATTGATATTGTCTTTTTATTCCACTGTAACCTCCACCACTCTTCCAAGGGGCATTGATATTGTCTTTTTAATCCACTGCGACCTCCATCACTCTTCCAAGAAGCATTGAAACCGTCTTGTTAAGCTACTGTGACCTCCACGTCTATTCCACGGTGCATTAAAACTTTCTGGTTAAACCACTGTGAACTCCACAGCTCTTCCAAGGGGCATTGATATTGTCTTTTTATTCCACTCTAACCTCCACCACTCTTCCAAGTGGCATTGACATTGTCTTTTTTTTACACTGCAACTTCCACCTCTCTTCCAAGGGGCATTAATATTGTCTTTTTATTCCACTGCGACCTCCGTCATTCTTCCAAGTGGCATTGATATTGTCTTTTTATACCACTGCCACCTCCACCACTCTTCCAAGTGGCATTGATATTGTCTTTTTTTTCCACTGCAACTTCCACCTCTCTTCTAAGGGGCATTGATATTGTCTTTTTAATCCACTGTAACCTCCCCCACTTTTCCTATGGGAATTGATATTGTCTTTTATTATTATTATTATTATTATTATTATTATTTATTATTATAGCGCCATTTATTCCATGGCGCTTTACATGTGATAGGGATATACATAACAAAAGAATTTACATAATCTTAACAAAACGAGTCAGCGACTGGTACAGGAAGACCGAGGACCCTGCCCGCGAGGGCTCACATTCTAGAAGGGATGGGTGAGGATACATTAGGTGAGGGTAGAGCTGGCCGTGCAGCGGTTGTTACTGCAGGTTGTAGGCTTGTTGGAAGAGGTGGGTCTTCAGGTTTCTTTTGAAGGTTTCCACGATCGGCGAGAGTCTGATGTGCTGGGGTAGAGAGTTCCAGAGTAGGGGGGATGCACGGGAGAAATCTTGTATACGATTGTGGGAGGAGGAGATAAGAGGGGAGTAGAGAAGGAGATCTTGTGAGGATCGGAGGTTGCGTGCAGGTAAGTACGGGGAGACCTGGTCACAGATATGTGGGGGAGACAGGTTGTGGATGGCTTTGTATGCCATGGTTAGAGTTTTGAACTGGATTCTCTGGGCAATGGGGAGCCAGTGAAGAGATTGACAGAGAGGGAGGCCGGGGAATAGCGGGGGGACAGGTGTATTAGTCGAGGAGCAGAGTTTAGGATAGATTGGAGAGGCGCAAGAGTGTTGTAAGGGAGGCCACGGGATATGATGAGGGCATGCACTAGTGTTTTCGCAGAGTCTTTGCTGACGAATGCACGGATCCAGGAGATGTTTTGGAGTTGGAGTCGGCAGGCAGTGGAAAAGGCTTGGATATGTGGCTTGAAGGAGAGATCAGACTCCAGGGTTACTCCAAGGCAGCGAGCTTGTGGGACTGGGGAGAGTGAACAGCCATTGACGTTGATGACTAGGTTAGATGGGGGATGTGAATGAGAGGGTGGAAAGATGATGAACTCTGTTTTATCCATGTTGAGTTTTAGAAATCTGTCAGAGAAGAAGGATGACATGGCGGACAGACATTGTGGGATTTTGGTTAGTAAGGAGGAGATATCGGGTCCAGAGAGGTAGATCTGTGTGTCGTCAGCATAGAGGTGATACTGAAAACCGTGAGACTATATGAGCTGTCCCAGGCCAAAAGTGTAGATGGAGAAGAGCAGAGGTCCTAGAACTGAACCTTGGGGGACACCGACAGATAGGGGGTGAGATGAGGAGGTGGTGCGTGAGTGGGAGACGCTGAATGTCCTGTCTGTTAAGTATGAGGAAATCCAAGATAGAGCCAAGTCCTTGATGCCAAGAGATGAGAGAATCTGGAGTAAGAGGGAATGGTCCACTGTGTCAAAGGCAGATGACAGGTCCAGAAGGAGGAGGATGGAGTAGTGTCGCTTTGATTTGGCATTTAGTAGGTCATTGCTGACTTTGGTGAGGGCAGTTTCAGTCGAGTGATGCGGTCGGAAGCCAGATTGCAGGCGGTCGAAGAGGGAGCAGGAGGAGAGGTGGGAGGACAGTTTAAGGTGGACATGTTGTTCTAGTAGTTTTGAGGCAAAGGGGAGGAGTGATATGGGGCGGTAGCTAGTCAGAGAGGAAGGGTCATGGGAGGGCTTTCTGAGGATGGGTGTGATTGCGGCATGTTTGAAACATGAGGGGAAGACACCGGTTGTTAGTGACAGATTGAAGAGGTGGGTTAGGGTTGGGATGAAGACTGTGGTAAGGTTAGTGATGAGGTGGGATGGGATTGGGTCAAGTTCGCAGGTGGTGAGGTGTGATTTGGAGAGTAAAGAGGAGACTTGACCTTCTGTAATGGTGGAGAAGTGGGGTTTGGAGGAGGAGGGTTGAATAGATATGAGGAGGGGTTGTGTGGACTTTAGGCAAAAGTTTTGTCTGATGGTGTCAATCTTCTGTTTGAAGAATGAGGCAATGTCGTCGGCTGAGATGAGAGAAGAGGGAGGAGGTGCTGGGGGACGAAAGAGAGTTGAAAGTGTTAAATAGCTGTCTAGGGTTGTGAGATAGGGAGGATATGAGAGATGAGAAGTAGGTTTGTTTTGCTGTAGTGAGTGCGGACTTGAAATTAGTGAGGGATTGCTTGAATGCGATGAAGTGCTCGATGGAGTGAGACCTTTTCCATCTCCGCTCCGCAAGCCTGGAGGCCCGGCGCAGTTCTTTAGTAAGTTTAGTGTGCCAGGGATGCCTGTTGAATGTGCGAGATGTGGTTTGTGTGAGAGGGGCGATCGAGTCTAGAGCTGCAGCTATTGTGGTGTTATATGAAGCAGCAGCAACGTCTGCATCGTGTAAGGAATTTATGTCTGTAAGAGAGAGGAGGGATTCAGAGAGTGAGTGTAAGTCAAGGTGTTTGAGATTTCTGCGAGGGTATGCAAGTTTGTGGAGTGGGGATTGTTGCCCCGGGGAGGAGAGAGAAGAGAATGTAAGTAGGCTGTGATCAGAGAGAGGGAGAGGTGAGTTAGAGAGGTTAGATAGGGAACAGACGTGGGTGAAGATGAGTTCCAGTGTGTGGCCTTCTTTGTGGGTGGGTGTGGAAGACCATTGAGTGAGTCCGAAGGAGGAAGTGAGAGATAGGAACTTAGAGACAGACTAGTGGGAAGTGTTATTGGGGATGTTGAAGTCACCCATTATGATAGTGGGGATGTCAGTGGAGAGGAAGTGAAGCAGCCAGGTGGTGAAGTGGTCTAAGAAGGTGGTGGCTTGCCCTGGGGGTCGGTAAACGATGGCCAGTTGGAGGTTGGAGGGGGAATAGATGCGCACACAGTGCACCTCAAAAGAGGGGAGTGTTTCGGAGGGTGGCAGTGGGATTTGGGTGAAAGCGCAGTGTTCTGATAGGAGAAAACCTACGCCTCCGCCATGTTTGCCGTTGGGGCGGGGGGTGTGGGAAAGGTGGAATCCGCCATATGAAAGTGCTGCTGGGGAGGCTGTGTCAGAGGGGGTGAGCCAGGTTTCAGTGATGGCGAGGAAGGAAAGTGGATGAAGGAAAGTTTGTTGCAGACAGAGCGAGCGTTCCATAGAGCTCCTGTTAGAGCAACTAAGGGAGTGGGGAATGGTTGGAAGGGTATGAGCTTAGAAGGGTTGCGACAGTTTGTGGAAGGTCGTGGATAGGAGGAAGAAGTAACTGTGGGGATATGGCGAGGAGGACCAGGATTTGGAGAGATATCTCCAGCAGTGAGGAGGAGCAGAGAAAATGTTAGCAGGTGGGAGCAAGAGAGAGCATGAGGTGGCTGTCTGTGTTTGGAGATCCAGGATTGAATGTTTAGGAATAATTTGGAGGAGGATGTGAGATGAATGGGGAGGATGGAGGAAGAGATGATGAGTTTCTTACTAGGTGTAGGGATTTGAGGGGTAGTAGCAAGTGGAGGACTATAGAGGAAAAAGTGAGAGCTAACAGAAACATAGTTAAAAGAGAGTAAGTGGTCAAAGTGTTGGTTACCTGACTCCTGCCATGACTAACTGCCTCTGAAATATCTGCCACTTATCTCCGAAGCCACTTTGCACAAGAAGACGCGTGCACCCCTTACAGAGCTTCTAAATATATAGGGCACATTAAACTATCAGGTGAAGGGCATTGTGGGAGCTGCATATGGCTAAATTAGCAGCTTGTCGTCTCACCAGGAGATGGCTGGGTGATCAAACACAGAGCTAGGACTCTAGTCTCTGCAGTTTAGCACCTCTAAAAATCAGATAAGATCTATAGTGGGGAAGGGACAGACATATGTGGGTATTGAATGGAGTGGGACAGATAAAGCAGAGAAGTTATGCAGAGCATGTACCAGTGAGGTGAATCAGCAAAGCAGAGCATTAGATTACAGCAGACACAGCAAGCAGAGAAGTTATGCAGAGCATGTAACAGTGAGGTGAATCAGCAAAGCAGAGTATTAGATTACAGCAGACACAGCAAGCAGAGAAGTTAAGCAGAGCATGTACTAGTGAGGTTATTCCACTGCGAAATCCACCACTCTTCCAAGGGGCATTGATATTGTCTTTTTATTCCACTGTGACCTCCGCCACTCTTCCAAAGGGCATTGATATTGTGTTTTATTCCACTGTAACCTCCAACACTGTTCTAAGGGTCATTAAAACCGTCTTGTTAAGCTACTGTGACCTCCACGACTCTTCCACAGGGCATTGTTATTGTCTTTTTATTCCACTCCGACCTCCACCACTCTGCCAAAGGGCATTAAAACAGTCTTGTTAAGCTACTGTGACCTCCACATCTCTTCCGAGGGGCATTAAAACCGTCTGGTTAAACCACTCTGAACTCCGTAACTCTTTCAAGAGGCATTGATATAGTCTTTTTATTCCACTCTAACCTCCTCCATTCTTCCAAGGGGTATTGATTTTGTCTTTTTTAATGCACTGCGACCTCCACCACTCTACCAAGGGGCATTAAAACCATCTGGTTAAACCACTCTGAACTCCGTAACTCTTTCAAGAGGCATTGATATAGTCTTTTTATTTCACTGTAACCTCCACCACTCTTTCATTGGGCATTGATATTGTCTTTTTATTCCACTGCGATCTTCACCACTCTTCCAAGGGGCATTAAAACTGTCTTGTTAAGCTACTGTGAACTCCACGTGTCTTCCACGGGGCATTGATAATGTCTTTTTAATCCACTGTGACCTCCACCACTTTTCCAAGGGGCATTAAAACCGTCTTGTTAATCTACTGTGACCTCCACGTCTCTTCCAAGGGGCAATAAAACCATCTGGTTAAACCACTCTGAACTCCACAGCTCTTCCAAGGGGCATTGGTATTGTCTTTTTATTCCACTTTAACCTCCACCACTCTTTGAAGTGGCATTGACATTGTCTTTTTATTCCACTGCGATCTCCATCATTCTTCCAAGGGGCATTGATATTGTCTTTTTATTCCACTGCCACATCCACCACTCTTCCAAGGGGCATTGATATTGTCTTTTTAATCCACTGCGACCTCCACCACTTTTCCAAGGGGCATTAAAAACGTCTTTTTAAGCTACTGTGACCTCCACTTCACTTCCATTGGGCATTAAAACCGTCTGGTTACACCACTCTGAACTCCACAGCTCTTCCAAGAGGCATGGGTATTGTCTTTTTATTCCACTCTAACCTCCACCACTCTTCCACGGGGCATTTACATTTTCTTTTTATTCCACTGCGACCTCCACCACTCTTCCAAGGGGCATTAAAATTGTCTTGTTAACCTACAGTGACCTCCACATCTCTTCCATGGGGCATTGAAATTGTCTTTAAATTCCACTGTAACCTCCACCACTCTACCAAGGGGCATTGATATTGTATTTTTATTCCACTGCGACCTCCACCACTCTTCCAAAGGGCATTGATATTGTCTTTTTAATCAACTGCGACCTCCACCACTCTTCCAATGAGCATTAAAACCATCTTGTTAAGCTACTGTGACCTCCACGTTTCTTCCACGGGGAATTGATAATGTCTTTTTATTCCACTGCGACCTCCACTACTCTTCCAAGGGGCATTGATATTGTCTTTTTTTCCACTGCGACCTCCACCACTCTTCCAAGGAGCATTTATATTGTCTTCTTAATCAACTTCGACCTCCACAACTCTTCAAAGGGGCATTAAAACCGTCTTGTTAACCTACTTTGACATCCACGTCAATTCCACGGGGCATTGATATTGTCATTTTATTCCATTGTAACCTCCACCATTCTTCCAAGGGGTATTGATATTGTCTTTTTAATGCACTGCGACCTCCACCACTCTTCCAAGGGGCATTAAAATCATCTGGTTAAACCACTCTGAACTCCATAGCTCTTTCAAGAGGCATTGATATTGTCTTTTCATTTCACTGTAACCTCCACCACTCTTTCAAGGGGCATTGATATTGTCTTTTTATTCCACTGCGACCTCCACCACTCTTCCAAGCGGCATTAAAAACATCTTATTAAGCTACTATGACCTCCACGTCTCTTCCAAGGGGCAATAAAACCGTTTGGTTAAACCACTCTGTACTCCACAGCTCTTCCAAGGGGCATTGATAATGTCTTTTTATTCCACTGTGACCTCCGCCACTCTTCCAAAGGGCATTGATATTATCTTTTATTCCACTGTAACCTCCACCACTGTTCTAGGGGGCATTAAAACCGTCTTGTTAAGCTACTGTGACCTCCACGTCTTTTCCACAGGGCATTGTTATTGTCTTTTTATTCCACTGCGACCTCCACCACTCTGCCAAGGGGCATTAAAAGCATCTTGTTAAGCTACTGTGATGTCCCCGTCTCTTCCACGGGGCATTGATATTGTCTTTTTATTCCACTGTAACCTCCACCACTCTTCCAAGAGGCATTGGTATTGTCTTTTTATTCCACTGTAACCTCCACCACTCTTCCAAGGGGCGTTATTATTGTCTTTTTATTCCACTGCGACCTCCACCACTCATCCAAGGTTCATTGATATTGCATTTTTATTCCACTGTGACCTCCACCACCCTTCCAAGGGACATTAAAACCGTCTTGATAAGCTACTGTGACCTCCAAGTCTCTTCCAAGGGGCATTAAAACCGTCTGGTTAAACCGCTCTGAGCTCCACAGCTCTTCCAAGGGGCATTGACAATGTCTTTTTATTCCATTGTAACCTTCTGCACTCTTCCAAGTGCATTGTTATTGTCTTTTTATTCCTCTGTTACGTCCACGACTCTTCCAAGGGGCATTAAAACCGTCTTGTTAAGCTACTGTGACCTCCAAGTTTCTTACACAGGGCATTGATATTGTCTTTTTATTCCACTGTAACCTCCACCACTCTTCCAAGGGGCATTGATATTGTCTTTTTAATCCACTGCGACCTCCAACACTCTTCCAAGAAGCATTGAAACCATCTTGTTAAGCTACTGTGACCTCCACGTCTATTCCATGGTGCATTAAAACTTTCTGGTTATCCGCTTCCCGACCGCCCTCTGTAGATAAACGTCCGAGCTGCCTGGGCTCTGTGCAGCGCGGACGTTTAAAAACGGTGGGTGGTCCCGCAGGGCTCAGGATCTATAGTGATCGCGGCATATAGAAGACAGCAGGAGGAGAGGGGGTCGTCCACTTACCTCTAAGACGGCCCCCTTATACTTTCCAGGACCTGACGTTGCTGTGGCAGCTGGAGGTCACATGACCGCCTCCAGATCTGCCATATATGGTGTCCTGCCTGGCTCAGCCTGCAGCTGAAGCCAGGCAGGAGACTGACTGTGAAACAGTCAGGGAAGATCTCATGTAATGTAATACATGTCTATTACATTACATGAGATCAGTGATCACAAAAATAAAAATTAATGTCCCATACAGGGACTAAGTAAAAATGTAAAAAAAAAAAAGTAAAAAAAAATGTTTTTAAACTGTTAAAAAAAAATTACAAAATAAATAAAAATAAATAAATAAAATATTAAACCGATAAATAAGTATATTTATGCAAAAATAAAAAAAGTACACATATTTGGTATCACCGCGTCCGAAACAACCCAACCTATAAAACTGTCACACTAATTAACTCCTTCTGTGCACACCGTAATAAAAATAAATAAAAAAACGGTGCAAAAAACTATGCTTTTCCTCATATCGCCAAACAAAAAGTGGAAAAAAATGCGATCAAAAATCAAAATGGAAATAAAAATGTTACCGCTGAAAATGGCATCTTGTTCCGCAAAAAACAAGCCACCATACAGCTCCATCAGCCGAAAAATAAAAAAGTTATACCTCTCAGAATAAAGCAATGCAAAAAAAATATTTTTTCTATAAAATGGTTTTATTGTGTAAAAGTGCCAAAACATTAAAAAATATACAGTAAGTGTAGTATCGCTGTAAACGTACTGACCCAAAGAATAACGCTGCCTGATCACTTTTATCACACGCAGAACGGCATAAAAAAAAACCTCAAAAAACAATTCCTGAATTGGTTTTTGTTAATTTTACCTCCCAAAAAACGGAATAGAAAGCAATCAAAAAACGTCACGTTCCCAAAAATGGTACCAATAAAAATGTCAACTCGTGCCGCAAAAAACAAGCCGTCACATAACTCTGTCGGAAAAAATCTGGAAAAATTATAGCTGTCAAAATATGGCGATGCAAAAACTAGATTTTGCAAAAAAAAGCGTCTTTTAGAGTGTGACAGCTGTCAGTCATAAAAACCCGATATAAATCTGGTATCTTTGTAATCGCACCGACCCGAAGAATAAAGTAATCTAATCAGTTATATCACACTAGTAACGGCGTAAAAAATAAATAAAACCAATTCTTCACCTGCTACTGATTAGTTTATTATGTCTCCCAAAGATCGCAGTAAGGCGCAGAGCCTTACATTTATCCTGCGCTCTGCGCTGAGCACTTACCCCAGAGTTTCCATGTAAATCTCTGAAATATGTGATTCAGACGGAACCCATGACGGAACATTCCCTGTAATGAGGCAGATATAGGCACTGTGGATGCCGTCTGGCCTGGGATCCCACGGTGTCAGTTTTTTTTAGGCGTGCATAAAAGTGCGGTTGGCCACAGTTTTGTGCACTTCTGAAAAAAAGGACACCGCTAAACAGAGGCCAGACGGAGTCCAGAGTAACTCTGCTGCCTCATTACAGTGAATGGATCCCGCAGGTGTTTCATCTGAATTACATCACTTGGAAATTCAGATGGAAACCCCGATGTAAGTGCTCAGCCTAGAGCGCCGGATAAATGTTACGTAAAATGTTCCCAATAAAAGCTTCAACTCAGTCCTCAAAAAAAGCTAGTCCCCACTCAGGTCCATCATCTGTTAAAAATATAAGGGACTTCCAAGTTACTGGTAGCAGAAAGGCTCTGGAAAAGCGAAATGGCCCTTGCCCCCCAAAAGAAATTCAGAACATTTTGTGCTCCCAAATCCAAATGCCTATTCTACAATAATTTGTTCTCCAATTGTCAAATAGCACTCCGTCCCCCCCTGATCTCGCCGTATGGCTGAGCGGTACGATACAGCCACATATGGGGTATTGACACTTTTAGAAGAAATTGTGTGACACATTTCGGCACCATTTTTACCCATTGCCCTGTGTGAAAATGTAAAATCTGAGGGTAAAACATTTTTTTGTGGTAAAAATATAATTATGTTTTTTTCACTGCCCAATGGTTTAAATTTAAAAATTAAAAAATACTCACTACTTCCCTAGATGAATTCCTTGAGAGGTGTAGTTTACAAAATGGGGTCACTTGTGGGGGTTTCTGCTGTTTCGGCATGTCAGCGACTCTTCAAATGTGACATGTCGGCAACCTATCCCAGCCAACATAGCCCTGCCGTACACCAAAGCAGTGGTTGTCCCCCACATATGGGGTATCGGTGTACTCAGGAGAAATTGCACAACAAATTTCATGGTGCAATTTATCCTGTTACCCTTATGATAATGCAAAATTAGGGAATGAAAAACATTTTTTGTGGGAAAAATGTGAAAATTTTATTTTTACTGCTCAATATTATAAACTTCTGTGAAGCGGCTGAGGGTGCAAGGTGCTCACCACACATCTAGATAAGTTCTCTAAGGGGTCTAGTTTCCAAAATGGTGTCACTTGTGGGGGGTTTCCACTGTTTAGGCACATCAGGGGCTCCCCAAATGCAACATGGCATCCGCTAATTATTCAAACAAATTTTACATTCAAAAAGTCAAATGGCGCTCCTTCACTTCCAAACCCTGCCGTGCGCCCAAACAGTGGTTTGCCTCCATATATGGGGTATCAGCGTGTTCAGGAGAAATTGCACAACAAATTTCATGGTGCAATTTTTCCTATTACCCTTATGATAATGCAAACTTAAGGGATGAAAAACGTTTTTGTGGGAAAAATGTGAAAATTTTATTTTTACAGCTCAATATTATAAACTTCTGTGAAGCACCTTGGGGTTCAAGGTGCTCACCACACATCTAGATAAGTTCCCTAAGGGGTCTAGTTTCCAAAATGGTGTCACTTATGGGGGATTTACACTGTTTAGGAACATCAGGAGCTCTCCAAACGCAACATGGCGTCTGTTAATTATTCAGACAAATTTTACATTCAAAAAGTCAAATGGCGCTCCTTCCCTTCCAAACCCTGCCGTGCGCCCAAACAGTGGTTTGCCTCCACATATTGGGTATCAGCGTGTTCAGGAGAAATTGCACAACAAACGGCATGGTGCAATTTTTCCTATTACCCTTATGATAATGCAAACTTAAGGGATGAAAAACGTTTTTGTGGGAAAAATGTGAAAATTTTATTTTTACAGCTCAATATTATAAACTTCTGTGAAGCACCTTGGGGTTCAAGGTGCTCACCACACATCTAGATAAGTTCCCAAAGGGATCTAGTTTCCAAAATGGTGTCACTTATGGGGGGGTTTACACTGTTTAGGAACATCAGGAGCTCTCCAAACGCAACATGGCGTCTGTTAATTATTCAGACAAATTTTACATTCAAAAAGTCTAATGGCGCTCCTTCCCTTCCGAACCCTGCAGTGCGCCCAAACAGTGGTTTTCCCTCACATATGGGGTATCAGCGCACTCAAGAGATATTGCACAAAAAATTTTGAGGTCCATTTTTTCCTGTTACCCCTGTGAAAATAAAAAAAATTGGGTCTAAAGTAACATTTTTGTGAAAAAAGTTAAATGTTAATTTTTTTCTTCCACATTCCAAAAATTCCTGTGAAGCACCTGAAGGGTTAATAAAGTTCTTGAATGTCGTTTTGAGCACCTTGAGAGGTGCAGTTTTTAGAATGGTGTCACTTTTGGGTATTTTATGTCATAAAGATCCCTCAAAGTGACTTCAAATATGATGTGGTCCCTAAAAAAATGTTTTTGTAAATTTTGTTGGAAAAATGAGAAATCGCTGGTCAACTTTTAACCCTTATAGCTCCCTAACAAAAAAAATTTTGGTTCCAAAATTGTGCTGATGTAAAGTAGACATGTGGAAAATGTTATTTATTAACTATATTGTGTGACATATCTCTCTGATTTAAGGGCATGAAAATTCAAAGTTTGAAAATTGCAAAATTTTCAAAATTTTCGCCAAATTTCCGATTTTTTCACAAATAAACGCAAGTGATATCGAATAAATTTTACCACTATCATGAAGTACAATATGTCACGAAAAAAAATTCTCAGAATCAGGGGGATCCGTTGAAGCATTCCAGAGTAATTACTTCATAAAGTGACAGTGGTCAGAATTGAAAAAATTGGCACGGTCAAGTAGGCAAAAAAAGGCTCTGATGCGAAGTGGTTAAACCACTGTGTACTCCACAGCTCTTCCAAGGGGCATTGATATTGTCTTTTTATTCCACTCTAACCTCCACCACTCTTCCAAGGGGCATTGATATTGTCTTTTTATTTTACTGCGACCTCCTCCACTCTTCCAAGGGGCATTAATATTGTCTTTTTATTCCACTGTGACCTCCACGTCTCTTCCAAGGGGCATTGATATTGTCTTTTTATTTAATTGGAACCTCCACCACTCTTCCAAGGGGCATTGATATTGTCCTTTTATTCCACTGTAACCTCCACCACTCTTCCAAGGGACATTGATATTGTCTTTTTATTCCACTGTAACCTCCACCACTCTTCCAAGGGGCATTCATATTGTCTTTTTATTTCACTGTAACCTCCACCACTCCTCCAAGGGGCATTCATATTGTCTTTTTAATCCACTGCGACCTCTACCACTCCTACAAGGGGCTTTAAAACAGTCTTAATAAGCTTCTGTGACCTCCACGTCTCTTCCAAGGGGCATTAAAACCCCATGGTTAAACCACTCTGAACTCCACAGCTCTTCCAAGAGGCATTGATATTGTCTTTTTATTCAACTGCAGCCTCCACCACTCTTCCAAGGGGCATTGATATTGTCTTTTTTTTCCACTGCGACCTCCACCACTCTTCCAAGGGGATTTGATAGTCTTTTTAATTCACTGCGACCTCCACCACTCTTCCAAGGGGCATTAAAACCGTCTTGTTAAGCTACTGTGACCTCCACGTCCCTTCCACGGGGCATTGATATTGTCTTTTTATTCCACTGCAACCTCCACCACTCTTCCAAGGGGCATTGATATTGCCTTTTTAATCCACTGCGACCTCCACCACTCTTCCAAGGGACATTGATATTGTCTTTTTATTCCACTGCGAGCTTCACTCTTCTTCCAAGGAACATTGACATTGTCTTTTTTTTCCACTGTAACCTCCACCACTCTTCTAAGGGGCATTGATATTTTCTTTTTATTCCACTGCGACCTCCACCACTCTTCCAAGGGGCATTGATAATGTCTTTTTAATCCACTGCGACCTCCACCACTCTTCCAAGGGGCATTAAAACCGTCTTGTTAAGCTACTGTGACCTCCACTTCTCTTCCAAGGGGCATTAAAAAAGTCAATTTAAACCACTCTTAACTCCACAGCTCTTGCAAGAGGCAAGGCATTGAGATTGTCTTTTTATTCCACTGTAACCTCCACCACTCTTCCAAGGGGCATTGATTTTGTCTTTTTAATCCACTGCGACCTCTATCTCTCTTCGAAGAAGCATTAAAACCGTCTTGTTTAGCTACTGTGACCTCCACGTCTATTACACGGTGCCTTAAAACCTTCTGGTTAAACCACTGTGAACTCCACAGCTCTTCCAAGGGGCAATAATATTGTCTTTTTATTCCACTGTAACTTCCACCACTCTTCCAAGGGGCATTGATATTGTCTTTTTATTTTACTGCGACCTCCACCACTTTTCCAAGGGGCATTAATATTGTCTTTTTATTCCACTGCGACCTCCACCACTCTTCCAAGGGTCATTGATATTGTCTTTTTATTCCACTGTAATCTCCACCACTCTTCCAAGGGGCAATGATATTGTCTTTTTATTCCTCTGTGACCACCACCTCTCTTCCAAGGGGCATTAAAACCATCTTGTTAAGCTACTATGACCTCCAAGTCTCTTCCACGAGGCATTGATATTGTCTTTTTATTCCACTGCGACCTCCATATCTCTTCCAAGTGGAATTGATATTGTCTTTTAATTCCACTGCGACCTCCACCACTCTTCTAAGGGGCATTGATATTGTCTTTTTAATCCACTGTGACCTCCAGCACTCTTCCAAGGGGCATTAAAACAGTTTTGATAAGCTACTGTGACCTCCACGTCTCTTCCAAGGGGCATTAAAACCGTTTGTTTAAACCACTCTGAACTCCACAGCTCTTCCAAGACTCATTGATATTGTCTTTTTATTCGACTGTAACCTCCACCCCTCTTCCAAGGGGCATTAAAACCATCTTGTTAAGCTACTGTTTCCTCCACGTCTCTTCCAAGTGGCATTAAAACCGTCAATTTAAAGCACTCTGAACTCCACAACTCTTGCAAGAGGCATTGATATTGTCTTTTTATTCCACTGTAACTTCCACCACTCTTCCAAGGGGCATTGATTTTGTCTTTTTAATTCACTGCGACCTCCACCACTCTTCCAAGGGGCATTAAAACCGTCTTGTTAAGCTATTGTGACCTCCACATCTCTTCCACTGGGCATTGATATTGTCTTTTTATTTAACTGTAACCTCCACCACTGTTCCAAGGGGCATTGATATTGTCTTTTTATTCCACTGTAACCTCCATCACTCTTTCAAGGGGCATTGATATTGTCTTTTTATTCAACTGTAACCTCCACCACTCTTCCAAGGCTCATTGATATTGTCTTTTTATTCCACTGCGACCTCCACCACTCTTCCAAGGGACATTCATATTATCATTTTAATCCACTGCGACCTCCACCACTCTTCAAAGGAGCATTAAAACCCTGTTGTTAAGCTACTGTCACCTCCACGTCCCTTCCAAGGGGCATTAAAACCGTCAATTTAAACCACTCTGAACTTCACAGCTCTTGCAAGGGGCATTGATATTGTCTTTTTATTCCAATATAACCTCCAGAACTCTTCCAAGGGGCATTGATATTGTCTTTTTATTCCACTGCGACCTCCACCACTCTTCCAAGGGTCAGTGATATTGTCTTTTTATTCCACTGTAACCTTCACCACTCTTCCAAGGGACATTGATATTGTCTTTTCATTCCACTGCGACCTTTACATCTCTTCCAAGGGGAATTGATATTGTCTTTTTATTCCACTGTGACCTCCACCACTCTTCTAAGGGGCATTGATATTGTCTTTTTATTCCACTGGGACCTTCACCACTCTTCCAAGTGGCATTGATATTGTCTTTTTAATCCACTGCGACCTCACAAGGGGCATTAAAACCGTATTGTTAAGCTACTGTGACCTCCACGTCTCTTCCAAGGTGCATTAAAACCATCAATTTAAACCACTCTGAACTCCACAGCTCTTGCAAGAGGCATTGATATTGTCTTTTTACTCCGCTGTAACCTACAACACTCTTTCAAGGGGCATTGATATTGTCTTTTTATTCCACTACGACTTCCACCACTCTCCCAAGGTGCATTAAAAACATCTTGTTTAGCTACTATAATGTCCATGTCTATTCCACGGGGCATTGATACTGTCTTTTTATTCCACTGTATCCTCCACCACTCTTCCAAGGGGTATTGATATTGTCTTTTTATTCCACTGCGACTTCCACCTCTCTTCTAAGGGCATTGATATTGTCTTTTTAATCCACTGCGACCTTCACATCTCTTCCAAGGGGAATTGATATTGTCTTTTTATTCCACTGTGACCTCCACCACTCTTCTAAGGCGCATGGATATTGTCTTTTTATTCCACTGGGACCTTCAAAACTCTTCCAAGTGGCATTGATATTGTCTTTTTAATCCACTGTGACCTCACCAGGGGCATTAAAACCATATTGTTAAGCTACTGTGACCTCCACGTCTCTTCCAAGGTGCATTAAAACAGACAATTTAAACCACTCTGAACTCCACAGGTCTTGCAAGAGGCATTGATATTGTCTTTTTACTCCACAGTAAACTACAGCACTCTTTCAAGGCGCATTGATATTGTCTTTTTATTCCACTACGACTTCCACCACTCTCCCAAGGTACATTAAAAACATCTTGTTTAGCTACTGTAACATCCATGTCTATTCCACGGGGCATTGATATTGTCTTTTTATTCCACTGTATCCTCCACGACTCTTCCAAGGGGTATTGATATTGTCTTTTTATTCCACTGCGACCTCCACCACTCTTCCAAGAGGCATTAAAACAGTCTTGTTAAGCTAATGTGACCTCCACATCTCTTCCAAGGGGCATTAAAACCGTCAGGTTAAACCACTCTGAACTCTATAGCTCTTCCAAGGGGCATTGATATTGTCTTTTTATTTCACTGTAACCTCCACCATTCTTAGAAGGGGTATTGATATTGTCTTCTTAATGCACTGCGACCTCCGCCACTCTTCCAAGGGGCATTAATATTGTCTTTTTATTCCACTGCGACCTCCACCACTCTTCCAAGGATCAGTGATATTGTCTTTTTATTCCACTGAAACCTCCACCACTCTTACAAGGGGCATTGATATTGTCTTTTCATTCCACTGCGACCTTCACATCTCTTCCAAGGGGAATTGATATTGTCTTTTTATTCCACTGTGACCTCCACCACTCTTCTAAGGGGCATTGATATTGTCTTTTTAAACCACTGCGACCTCCACCACTCTTACAAGGGGCATTAAAACAGTATTGATAAGCTACTGTGACCACCACGTCTCTTCCAAGGGGCAATAAACCGTCTGGTTAAACCACTCTGTATTCCAGAGCTCTTCCAAGAGGCATTTATATTGTCTTTTTATTCGATTTTATCCTCCACCACTCTTCCAAGTGCATTGATATTGTCTTTTTATTCCTCTGCGACGTCCACGACTCTTCCAAGGGACATTAAAACCGTCTTGTTAAGCTACTGTCACCTCCAAGTTTCTTACACAGGGCGTTGATATTGTCTTTTTTTTTTCCACTATAACCTCCACCACTCTTCCAAGGGGCATTGATATTGTCTTTTTATTCCACTGTAACCTCCACCAATCTTCCAACGGGCATTGATATTGTCTTTTTATTCCACTGCGACCTCCACCACTCTTCTAAGGGGTTTTGATATTGTCTTTTAAATCCACAATGATCTCCACCACTCTTCCAAGGGCCGTTAAAACAGTCTTGTTAATCTACTGTGACCTCCTCGTTTCTTCCAAGGGGCATTAAAACCGTCTGTTTAAACAACCTGAACTCCACAATTCTTACAAGAGGCATTGATATTGTCTTTTTATTCGACTGTAACATCCACCACTCTTTCAAGTGGCATTAATATTGTCCTTTTATTCCACTGCGACCTCCACCACTCTTCCAAGGGGCATTGATATTGTCTTTTTATTCAACTGCGACCTCCACCTCTCTTCCATGGGGCATTAAAACCGTCTTGTGAAGCTAATTTGTCCTCCACGTCCCTTCCACGGGGTATTGATATTGTCTTTTTATTCCACTGCGACCTCCACCACTCTTCCAAGGGGCATTGGTATTGTCTTTTTAATCTACTGCGACCTCCACCACTCTTCCAAGGGACATTGATTTTGTCTTTTTATTCCACTGCGACCTTCACCCTTCTTCCAAGGAACATTGATATTGTCTTTTTTTCCACTGTAACCTCCACCACTCTTCTAAGGGGCATTGATATTTTCTTTTTATTCCACTGCGACCTCCACCACTCTTCCAAGGGGCATTGATAATGTTTTTTTAATACACTGCGACCTCCACCACTCTTCCAAGGGGCAATAAAACCGTCTTGTTAAGCTACTGTGCCCTTCACGTCTCTTCCAAGATGCATTAAACCCGTCAATTTAAACCACTCTGAACTCCACAGCTCTTGCAAGAGGCATTGAGATTGTCTTTTTATTACACTGTATCCTCCACCACTCTTCCAAGGGGCATTGATTTTGTCTTTTTAATCCACTGCGACCTCCATCTCTCTTCGAAGAAGCATTAAAACCGTCTTGTTTAGCTACTGTGACATCCACGTCTATTCCACTGTGCCTTAAAACCTTCTGGTTAAACCACTGTGAACTCCACAGCTCTTCCAAGGGGCATTGATATTGTCTTTTTATTCCACTGCAACCTCCACCACTCTTCCAAGGGGCATTGATATTGTCTTTTTATTTTACTGCGACCTCCACCACTTTTCCAAGGGGCATTAATATTGTCTTTTTATTCCACTGTAACCTCCACCACTCTTCCAAGGGGCATTGATATTGTCTTTTTATTCCACTGTGACCTCCACCTCTCTTACAAGTGGCATTAAAACCATCTAGTTAAGCTACTGTGACCTCCAAGTCTCTTCCACGAGGCATTGATATTGTCTTTTTATTCCACTGCGACCTCCATATCTCTTCCAAGTGGAATTGATATTGTCTTTTTATTCCACTGCGACCTCCACCACTCTTCTAAGGGGCATTGATATTGTCTTTTTAATCCACTGTGACCTTCACCACTCTTCCAAGGGGCATTAAAACAGTTTTGATAAGCTACTGTGACCGCCACGTCTCTTCCAAGGGGCATTAAAACCGTCTGGTTAAACCACTCTGAACTCCACAGCTCTTCCAAGTGGCATTGATATTGTCTTTTTAATCGACTGTAACCTCCACCCCTCTTCCAAGGGGCATTGATATTGTCTTTTTTTTCCACTGCGACCTCCACCACTCTTCCAAGGGGATTTGATAGTCTTTTTAATCCACTGCGACCTCCACCACTCTTCCAAGGGGCATTAAAACTATCTTGTTAAGCTACTGTGACCTCCACGTCCCTTCCACGGGCATTGATATTGTCTTTTTATTCCACTGCGACCTCCACCACTCTTCCAAGGGGCATTGATATTGTCTATTTAATCCACTGCGACCTCCACCCCTCTTCCAAGGGACATTGATATTGTCTTTTTATTCCACTGCGACCTTCACCCCTCTTCCAAGGAACATTGATATTGTCTTTTTTTTCCACTGTAACCTCCACCACTCTTCTAAGGGGCATTGATATTTTCTTTTTATTCCACTGCGACATCCACCACTCTTCCAAGGGGCATTGATAATGTAATTTTAATCCACTGCGACCTCCACCACTCTTCCAAGGGGCATTAAAACCGTCTTGTTAAGCTACTGTGACCTCCACATCTCTTCCAAGGGGCATTAAAACCATCAATTTAAACCACTCTGAACTCCACAGCTCTTGCAAGAGGCATTGATAGTCTTTTTATTCCACTGTAACCTCCACCACTCCTCCAAGGGGCATTGATTTTGTCTTTTTAATCCACTGCCAACTCCATATCTCTTCCAAGAAGCATTAAAACCGTCTTGTTTAGCTACTGTGACCTCCACGTCTATTCCACGGTGCCTTAAAACCTTCTGGTTTAACCACTGTGAACTCCACAGCTCTTCCAAGGGGCATTGATATTGTCTTTTTATTTCACTGTAACCTCCATCACTCTTCCAAGGGGCATTGATATTGTCTTTTTATTTTACTGTGACTTCCACCACTCTTCCAAGGGGTATTAATATTGTCTTTTTATTCCACTGCTACCTCCACCACTATTCCAAGGTCATTGATATTGTCTTTTTATTCCACTGTAACCTCCACCACTCTTCCAAGGGGCTTTGATATTGTCTTTTTATTCCACTGCGACCTCCACCTCTCTTCCAAGGGGCATTAAAACCATCTTGTTAAGCTACTGTGACCTCCAAGTCTCTTCCACGAGGCAATGATATTGTCTTTTTATTCCACTGCGACCTCCACATCTCTTCCAAGGGGAATTGGTATTGTATTTTTATTCCAGTGCGACCTCCACCACTCTTCTAAGGGGCATTGATATTGTCTTTTTAATCCACTGCGACCTCCACCACTTGATAAGCTACTGTGACCTCCACGTCTCTTCCACGGGGCATTAAACCGTCTGGTTTAACCACTCTGTACTCCACAGCTCTTCCAAGAGGCATTGATATTGTCTTTTTATTCGACTGTAACCTCCACCACTCTTCCAAGGGGCATTGATATTGTCTCTGTTTTCCACTGCGACCTCCATCACTCTTACAAGGGGCTTTGATATTGCCTTTTTTATCCACTGCAACCTCCACCACTCTTCCAATGGGCATTAAAACCGTCTTGTTATGCTACTGTGACCTCCACGTCGCTTCCACGGGGCATTGATATTGTCTTTTTATTCCAGTGCGTCCTCCACCTCTCGTCCAAGGAGCATTAAAACCGTCTTGTTAAGCTACTGTGACCTCCAAGTCTCTTCCAAGGGGCATTAAAACCGTCTGGTTAAACCCCTCCGAACTCCACAGCTCTTCCAATGGGCATTGTCAATGTCTTTTTATTCCATTGTAACCTTCTGCACTCTTCCAAGTGCATTGATATTGCCTTTTTATTCCTCTGCGACGTCCACGACTCTTCCAAGGGGCATTAAAACCGTCTTGTTAAGCTACTGTAACATCGACTTCTCTTCCAAGGGGCATTAAAACCATATGGTTAAACCACTCTGAACTCCACAGCTCTTCCAAGGGGCATTTGTATTGTTTTTTTATTCCACTCTAACCTCCACCATTCTTCCAAGGGGCATTGACATTGTCTTTTTATTCCACTGCGACCTCCAACACTCTTCTAACGGGCATTGATATTGTTTTTTTATTCCACTGCGACCTCCACCACTCTTCCAAGGGGCATTAAAACCATCTTGTTAAGTTACTGTGACCTCCACGTCTCTTCCAAGGAGCGTTAAAACCGTCTGGTTATACCACTCTGAACTCCACAGCTTTTCCAAGGGACATTATTATTGTCTTTTTATTCCACTGTAACCTCCACCACTCTTCCAAGCGGCATTGATATTGTCTTTTTATTCCACTGCAACCACCACCAGTCCTCCAAGAGGCATTAAAACCGTCTTGCTAAGCTACTGTGACCTCCAAGTTTCTTACACAGGGCATTGATATTGTCTTTTTATTCCACTGTAACCTCCACCACTTCTCCAAGGGGCATTGATATTGTCTTTTTATTCCACTGTTACCTCCACCAATCTTCCAAGGGGCATTGATATTGTTTTTTTATTCCACTACGACCTCCTAAACTCTACTAAGGGGCATTGATATTGTCTTTTAAATCCACAACGATGTCCACCACTCTTCCAAGGGGCATTAAAACAGTCTTGTTAAGCTACTGTGACCTCCTCGTCTCTACCAAGGGGCATTAAAATCGTCTGGTTAAACACTCTGAACTCCACAGCTCTTACAAGAGGCATTGATATTGTCTTTTTATTCGACTGTAACATCCACCACTCTTCCAAGCGGCATTGATATTGTCTTTTTATTCCACTGCGACATCCACCTCTCTTACAAGGGGCATTGATATTGTCTTTTTAATCAACTGCGACCTCCACCTCTCTTCCAAGGGACATTAAAACCATCTTGTTAAGCTACTGTGACCTTCACGTCCCTTCCACGGGGCATTGATATTGTCTTTTTATTCCACTGCGACCTCCACCACTC
This sequence comes from Phyllobates terribilis, assembly GCF_046119375.1. Taxonomy (NCBI): domain Eukaryota; kingdom Metazoa; phylum Chordata; class Amphibia; order Anura; family Dendrobatidae; genus Phyllobates; species Phyllobates terribilis. Next base: position 499,936 of record NW_027362984.1, on the reverse strand, counting down.
TTCTAAGGGGCATTGATATTGTCTTTTTAATCCACTGCGACCTCCACCACTCTTCCAAGGGGCATTGATATTGTCTTTTTAATACACTGTGACCTCCACGTCTCTTCCAAGGGGCATTAAAACCATCAATTTAAACCACTCTAAACTCCACAGCTCTTCCAAGGAGCACTGGTATTATCTTTTTATTCCACTCTAACCTCCACCACTCTTCCAAGGGGCATTGACTATGTCTATTTATTCCTCTGCGACCTCCACCACTCTTCCAAGGGGCATTAAGACCATCTTGTTAAGCTACAGTGACCCCCACCACTCTTCCAAGTGGCATTGATTTTGTCTTTATATTCCACTGCAACCTCTACCACTCTTCCAATGGGCATTGATGTTGTCTTTTTAATCCACTGCAAACTCCACCACTCTGCCAAGGGGCATTAAAGCCATCTTTTTAAGCTACTGTCATGTCCATGTCTGTTCCACGGGGCATTGATATTGTCTTTTTATTCCACTGTAACCTCCACCACTCTTCCAAGTGGCATTGACATTGTCTTTTTATTCCACTGCGACTTTCACCTCTCTTCTAAGGGGCATTGATATTGTCTTTTTAATCCACTGCGACCTCCACCACTCTTCCAAGGGGCATTAAAACAGTCTTGTTAAGCTACTGTGACCTCCACGTCTCTTTAAAGGGGCATTAAAACCGTCTGGTTAAATCACTCTGAACTCCACACTCTTCCAAGGGGCATTGATATTGTCTTTTTATTCCACTGTAACCTCCACCACTCTTCCAAGTGGCATTGATTTTGTCTTTTTATTTCAGTGAGACCTCCACCACTCTTCCAATGGGCATTGTTATTGTCTTTTTAATCCTCTGCAACCTCCACCACTCTTCCAAGGGGCATTAAAACCGTCTTGTTAAGCTATTGTGACCTCCACCTCCCTTCCACGGTGCATTGATATTGTCTTTTTCTTCCACTGTGACCTCCACCACTATTCCAAGGGGCATTGATATTGTCTTTTTAATCCACTGCGAACTCCACCACTCTTCCAATGGGCATTAAAACCACCTTGTTATGCTACTGTGACATCGACTTCTCTTCCAAGGGGCATTAAAACCATATGGTTAAACCACTCTGAACTCCACAGCTCTTCCAAGGGGCATTTGTATTGTTTTTTTTTTCCACTCTAACGTCCACCACTCTTCCAAGGGGCATTGACATTGTCTTTTTATTCCACTGCGACCTCCAACACTCTTCTAACGGGCATTGATATTGTTTTTCTATTCCACTGCGACCTCCACCACTCTTCCAAGGGGCATTAAAACCATCTTGTTAAGTTACTGTGACCTCCACGTCTCTTCCAAGGAGCGTTAAAACCGTCTGATTATACCACTCTGAACTCCACAGCTTTTCCAAGGGACATTATTATTGTCTTTTTATTCCACTGTAACCTCCACCACTCTTCCAAGCGGCATTGATATTGTCTTTTTATTCCACTGCAACCACCACCAGACCTCCAAGAGGCATTAAAACCGTCTTGTTAAGCTACTGTGACCTCCAAGTCTCTTCCAAGGGGCATTGATATTGTCTTTTTATTCCACTGCGACCTCGACCACTCTTCCAAGGGGCATTCATAATGTCTTTTTATTCCACTGCGACCTCCACCACTCTTCCAAGGCTCATTGATATTGTCTTTTTAATCCACTGCGACCTCCACCACTCTTCCAAGGGGCATTAAAACAGTCTTGTTAAGCTATATTGACCTCCACATCTCTTCCACGGGGCATTGATATTGTCTTTTTATTTAACTGTAACCTTCACCACTGTTCCAAGGGGCATTGATATTGTCTTTTTATTCCACTGTAACCTCCATCACCCTTCCAAGGGGCATTGACATTGTCTTTTTATTCAACTGTAACCTCCACCACTCTTCCAAAGGGCATTGATATTGTCTTTTTATTCCACTGAGACCTCCACCACTTTTCCAAGGGGCATTCATATTGTCTTTTTAATCCAATGCGACCTCCACCACTCTTCCAAGGGGCATTAAAACCATCTTGTTAAGCTACTGTCATCTTCACATCCATTCCAAGGGGCATTAAAACCGTCAATTAAAACCACTCTGAACTCCACAGCTCATGCAAGGGGCATTGATATTGTCTTTTTATTCCACTGTAACCTCCATCACCCTTCCAAGGGGCATTTACATTGTCTTTTTATTCAACTGTAACCTCCACCACTCTTCCAAGGGGCATTGATATTGTCTTTTTATTCCACTGAGACCTCCACCACTTTTCCAAGGGGCATTCATATTGTTTTTTAATCCAATGCGACCTCCACCACTCTTCCAAGGGGCATTAAAACCATCTTGTTAAGCTACTGTCTTCTCCACAACCATTCCAAGGGGCATTAAAACCGTCAATTTAAACCACTCTGAACTCCACAGCTCATGCAAGGGGCATTGATATTGTCTTTTTATTCCACTGTAACCTCCATCACTCTTCCAAGGGGCATTGATATTGTCTTTTTATTCAACTGTAACCTCCACCACTCTTCCAAGGGGCATTGATATTGTCTTTTTATTCCACTGCGACCTCCACCACTCTTCCAAGGGGCATTCATATTGTCTTTTTAATCCACTGCGAACTCCACCACTCTTCAAAGGGGCATTAAAACCATCTTGCTAAGCTACTGTCACCTCCACGTCCCTTCAAAGGGGCATTAAAAAAGTCAATTTAAACCACTCTGAACTCCACAGCTCTTGCAAGGGGCCCTGATATTGTCTTTTTATTCCAATGTAACCTTCAGCACTCTGCAAAGGGGCATTAAAACAGTCTTGTTAAGCTACTGTGACCTCCACGTCTCTTCCAAGGGGCATTAAAACGATCTGGTTTAAGCACTCTGAACTCCACAGCTCTTCCAAGGGGCATTGATATTGTCTTTTTATTCCACTGCGACCTGCACCACTCTTCCAAGGGGCATTGATTTTGTCTTTTTATTCCACTGCGACCTCCACCACTCTTCCAATGGGCATTAAAACAGTCTTGTTAAGCTACTGTGACCTCCAGTTCCCTTCCACGGGGCATTGATATTGTCTTTTTATTCCACTGCGACCTCCACCACTCTTCCAAGGGGCATTGATATTGTCTTTTTAATCCACTGCGAACTCCACCACTCTTCCAAGGGGCATTAAAACCGTCTTGTTATGCTACTGTGATGTCGACTTCTCTTCCAAGGGGCATTAAAACCATCTGGTTAAACCACTCTGAACTCCACAGCTCTTCCAAGGGGCATTTGTATTTTCAGTTTATTCCACTCTAACCTCCACCACTCTTCCAAGGGGCATTGACATTGTCTTTTTATTCCTCTGCGACCTCCACCACTCTTCCAAGGCTCATTGATATTGTCTTTTTAATCCACTGCGACCTCCACAACTCTACCAAGTGCCATTAAAACCGTCTTGTTAAGCTATTGTGACCTCCCCATCTCTTCCACGGGGCATTGATATTGCCTTTTTATTCAACTGTAACCTCCACCACTGTTCCAAGGGGCATTGATATTGTCTTTTTATTCCACTGTAACCTCCATCACTCTTCCAAGGGGCATTGATATTGTCTTTTTATTCTACTGTAACCTCCACCACTCTTCCAAGGGGCATTGACATTGTCTTTTTATTCCACTGCAACCTCCACCACTCTTCCAAGGGGCATTAAAACCATATTGTTAAGATACAGTGACCTCCACATCTCTTCCACGGGGCATTGATATTGTCATTTTATTCCACTGTTACCTCCACCAATCTTCCAAGGGGCATTGATACTGTATTTTTATTCCACTGTGACGCCCACCACTCTTCCAAGGGGCATTAAAACCGTCTTGTTAAGTTACTGTGACCTCCACGTCTCTTCCTAAGACCGTTAAAACTGTCTGGTTATTCCACTCTGAACTCCACAGCTCTTCCAAGGGGCATTATTATTGTCTTTTTATTCCACTGTAACCTCCACCACTTTTCCAAGGGGCATTGATATTGTCTTTTTATTCCACTGTGACCTCTACCAGTCCTCCAAGAGGCATTAAAACCGTCTTGTTAAGCTACTGTGACCTCCACGTCTTTTCCACGGGGCATTGAAATTGTCTGTTTATTCCACTGTAACCTGCACCACTCATCCAAGGTGCATTGATATTGTCTTTTTTTTCCAATGCGACCTCCACCACTCTTCCAAGGGGCATTGATAATGTCTTTTTATTCCACTGCGACCTCCACTACTCTTCCAAGGCTCATTGATATTGTCTTTTTAATCCACTGCGACCTCCACCACTCTACCAAGGGCCATTAAAACCGTCTTGTTAAGCTATTGTGACCTCCCCATCTCTTCCACGGGGCATTGATATTGCCTTTTTATTCAACTGTAACCTCCACCACTGTTCCAAGGGGCATTGATATTGTCTTTTTATTCCAATGTAACCTCCATCACTCTTCCAAGGTGCATTGATATTGTCTTTTTATTCTACTGTAACCTCCACAACTCTTCCAAGGGGCATTGATATTGTCTTTTTATTCCACTGCGACCTCCACCAGTCCTACAAGAGGCATTAAAACCATCTTGTTAAGCTACTGTGACCTCCACGTCTCTTCCACGGGGTATTGTAATTGTCTTTTTATTCCACTGTAACCTCCACCACTCGTCCAAGGGGCATTGATATTGTCTTTTTATTCCACTACGACCTCCACCACTATTCCAAGGGGCATTGATAATGTCTTTTTACTCCACTGCGACCTCCACCACTCTTCCAAGGCTCATTGATATTGTCTTTTTAATCCACTGCGACCTCCACCACCCTTCCAAGGGGCATTAAAACCGTCTTGTTAAGCTATTGTTACCTCCACATCTCTTCCACGGGGTATTGATATTGTCTTTTTATTTAACTGTAACCTCCACCACTGTTCCAAGGGGCATTGATATTGTCTTTTTATTCCACTGTAACCTCCATCACTCTTCCAAGGGGCATTGATATTGTCTTTTATTTCACTGTAACCTCCACAACTCTCCAAGGGGCATTGATATTGTCTTTTTATTCCACTGCGACCTCCACCACTCTTCCAAGGGGCATTCATATCGTCTTTTTAATCCTCTGCGACGTCCACCACTCTTCCAAGGGGCATTAAAACCGTCTTGTTAAGCTTCTGTCACCTCCACGTCCCTTCCAAGCGGCATTAAAACCGTCAATTTAAAACACTCTGAACTCCGCAGCTCTTGCAAGGGGCATTGATATTGTCTTTTTATTCCAACGTAACCTCCAGCACTCTTCCAAGGGGCATTTATATTGACTTTTTATTCCACTGCAACTTTCACCTCTCTTCCAAGGGGAATTAAAACCGTCTTGTTAAGCTACTGTGACCTACACGTCTCTTTCACGGCGCATTGATATTGTCTTTTTATTCCACTTTTAGCTCCACCACTCTTCCAAGGGGTATTTATATTGTCTTTTTATTCCTCTGGGACCTTCACCACTCTTCCAAGTGGCATTGATATTGTCATTTTCATCCGCTGCGACCTCCACCACTCTTCCAAGGGGCATTAAAACTGTATTGTTAGCTACTGTCACCTCCACGTCTCTTCCAAGGTGCAATAAAACCGTCAATTTAAACCACTCTGAACTCCACAGCTATTGCAAGAGGCATTGATATTGTCTTTTTACTCCACTGTAACCTACAGCACTCTTTCAAGGGGCATTGATATTGTCTTTTTATTCCACTACGACTTCCACCACTCTCCCAAGGTGCATTAAAAACATCTTGTTTAGCTACTGTAACGTCCATGTCTATTCCACGGGACATTGATATTGTCTTTTTATTCCACTGTATCCTCCACCACTCTTCCAAGGGGTATTTATATTGTCTTTTTATTCCACTGCGACTTCCACCTCTCTTCTAAGGGGCATTGATATTGTCTTTTTAATCCACTGCAACCTCCACCACTCTTCCAATAGGCATTAAAACAGTCTTGTTAAGCTACTGTGACCTCCACAGCTCTTCCAAGGGGCATTAAAACCGTCTGGTTAAACCACTCTGAACTCCACAGCTCTTCCAAGGGGCATTGAAATTGTCTTTTTATTCCACTGTAACCTCCACCATTGTTCCAAGGGGTATTGATATTGTCTTTTTAATGCACTGCGACCTCCACCACTCTTCCAAGGGGCATTAAAACCATCTGGTTAAACCACTCTGAACTCCATAGCTCTTTCAAGAGTCATTGATGTTGTCTTTTTATTTCACAGTAACCTCCACCACTCTTTCAAGGGGCATTGATATTGTCTTTTTATTCCACTGTGACCTCCACCAATCTTCCAATGAGCATTAAAACTTTCTTGTTAAGCTTCTGAGACCTCCACGTGTCTTCCACGGGGCATTGATATTGTCTTTTTAATCCACTGTGACCTCCACCACTTTTCCAAGGGGCATTAAAACTGTATTGTTAGCTACTGTCACCTCCACGTCTCTTCCAAGGTGCAATAAAACCGTCAATTTAAACCACTCTGAACTCCACAGCTATTGCAAGAGGCATTGATATTGTCTTTTTACTCCACTGTAACCTACAGCACTCTTTCAAGGGGCATTGATATTGTCTTTTTATTCCACTACGACTTCCACCACTCTCCCAAGGTGCATTAAAAACATCGTGTTTAGCTACTGTAACGTCCATGTCTATTCCACGGGACATTGATATTGTCTTTTTATTCCACTGTATCCTCCACCACTCTTCCAAGGGGTATTTATATTGTCTTTTTATTCCACTGCGACTTCCACCTCTCTTCTAAGGGGCATTGATATTGTCTTTTTAATCCACTGCAACCTCCACCACTCTTCCAATAGGCATTAAAACAGTCTTGTTAAGCTACTGTGACCTCCACAGCTCTTCCAATGGGCATTAAAACCGTCTGGTTAAACCACTCTGAACTCCACAGCTCTTCCAAGGGGCATTGAAATTGTCTTTTTATTCCACTGTAACCTCCACCATTGTTCCAAGGGGTATTGATATTGTCTTTTTAATGCACTGCGACCTCCACCACTCTTCCAAGGGGCATTAAAACCATCTGGTTAAACCACTCTGAACTCCATAGCTCTTTCAAGAGTCATTGATGTTGTCTTTTTATTTCACAGTAACCTCCACCACTCTTTCAAGGGGCATTGATATTGTCTTTTTATTCCACTGTGACCTCCACCACTCTTCCAATGAGCATTAAAACTTTCTTGTTAAGCTTCTGAGACCTCCACGTGTCTTCCACGGGGCATTGATATTGTCTTTTTAATCCACTGTGACCTCCACCACTTTTCCAAGGGGCATTAAAACCGTCTTGTTAATCTACTATGACCTCCACGTTTTTTCCAAGGGGCAATAAAATCATCTGCTTAAACCACTCTGAACTCCACAGCCCTTCCAAGGGGCATTGTTATTGTCTTTTTATTCCACTCTAACCTTCACCACTCTTCCTAGGGGCAATTACATTGTCTTTTTATTTCACTGCGACCTCCATCATTCTTCCGAGGGGCATTGATATTGTCTATTTATTCCACTGCCACCTCCACAACTCTTCCAAGGGGCATTGATATTGTCTTTTTAATCCACTGCGACCTCCACAACTTTTCCAAGGGGCATTAAAAACACCTTTTTAAGCTACTGTGACCTCCACGTCACTTCCAATGGGCATTAAAACCGTCTGGTTAAACCACTCAGAACTCCACAGCTCTACCAAGGGGCATTGGTATTGTCTTTCTATTCCACTCTAACCTCCACCACTCTTCCAAAGGGGCATTGACATTGTCTTTTTATTCCACTGCGACCTTCACCATTCTTCGAAGGGGCATTAAAACTGTCTTGTTAAGCTACACTGACCACCACATCTCTTCCACGGGGCATTGATATTGTCTTTAAATTCCACTGTAACCTCCACCACTCTACCAAGGGGCATTGATATTGTATTTTTATTCCACAGCGACCTCCAACACTCTTCCTAAGGGCATTGATATTGTCTTTTTAATCCACTGCGACCTCCACCACTCTTCCAAAGGGCATTAAAACCATCTTGTTAAGCTACTGTGACCTACACGTCTCTTCCACGGGGCATTGGTATTGTCTTTTTATTCCACTGCAACCTCCAACACTCTTCCATTTGGCATTAAAACCGTCTTGTTAAGCTACTGTGATCTCCACGTCTCTTCCAAGGGGCATTAAAACAGTATGTTTAAACCAATCTGAACTCCACAGATCTTCCAAGTGGCATTGATAATGTCTTTTTATTCCACTGTATCCTCCACCACTCTTCCAAGGGGCATTGATATTGTCTTTTTATTCCACTGCGACCTCCAACACTCTTCCAAGGGGCATTAAAACCATCTTGTTAAGCTACTGTGACCTCCATGTCTCTTCCACAGGGCATTGGTATTGTCTTTTTATTCCACTGGAACCTCCAACACTCTTCCAAGGGGCATTGATATTGTCTTTTTATTCCACTGCGACCTCCAACACTCTTCCAAGGGGCATTAAAACAGTCTGGTTTAGCTACTGTGACCTTCACGTCTCTTCCAAGGGACATTAAAACCGTATGGTTAAACCAATCTGAACTCCACAGATCTTCCAAGGGGCATTGATATTGTCTTTTTATTTCGCTGCGACCTCCACCACTCTTCTAAGGGGCATTTATATTGTCTTTTAATCAACTGCGACCTCCACCACTCTTCCAAGGGGCATTAAACTGTCTTGTTAAGCTGCTGTAACCTCCATGTCTATTCCACGGGGCATTGATATTGTCTTTTTATTCCAATGTAAGCTCCACCACTCTTCCAAGGGTCAGTGATATTGTCTTTTTAATCCACTGCGACCTCCACCACTCTTCCAAAACGCATTAAAAACATCTTATTAAGCTACTATGACCTCCACGTCTCTTCCAAGGAACATTAAAACCGTCAGGTTAAATCACTCTGAATTCCACAGCTCATCAAAGGGGCATTGATATTGTCTTTTTATTCCACTGTAACCTCCACCACTTTTCCTATGGGAATTGATATTGTCTTTTATTATTATTATTTACTATTATAGCGCCATTTATTCCATGGCGCTTTACATGTGATAGGGATATGCATAACAAAAGCATTTACATAATCTTAACAAAACAAGTCAGCGACTGGTACAGGAGGAGGGAGGACCCTGCCCGTGAGGGCTCACATTCTAGAAGGGATGGGTGAGGATACATTAGGTGAGGGTAGAGTTGGTCGTGCAGCGGTGGTTACTGCAGGTAGTAGGCTTGTCAGAAGAGGTGGGTCTTCAGGTTTCTTTTGAAGGTTTCCACGGTCGGGGAGAGTCTGATGTGTTGGGGTAGAGAGTTCCAGAATAGGGGGGATGCACGGGAGAAATCTTGTATACGATTGTGGGAGGAGGAGATAAGAGGGGAGTAGAGAAGGAGATCTTGTGAGGATCGGAGGTTACGTGCAGGTAAGTACCGGGAGACTAGGTCACAGATGTATGGGAGAGACAGGTTGTGGATTGCTTTGTATGCCATGGTTAGAGTTTTGAACTGGATTCTCTGGGCAATGGGGAGCCAGTGAAGAGATTGACAGAGAGGCGAGGCCGGGGAATAGCTGGGGGACAGGTGAATTAGTCGAGCAGCAGAGTTTAGGATAGATTGGAGAGGCGCAAGAGTGTTGTAAGGGAGGCCAAGGAGCAGGAGGTTGCAGTAGTTGAGGCGGGATATGATGAGGGCATGCACTAGTGTTTTTGCAGAGTCTTTGCTGAGGAATGCACGGATCCGGGAGATGTTTTTGAGTTGGAGTTGGCAGGAAGTGGAAAGGGCTTGGATATGTGGCTTGAGGAGAGATCAGAGTCCAGGGTTACTCCAAGGCAGCGAGCTTGTGGGACTGGGGAGAGTGAACAGCCATTGACTTTGATGGCTATGTCAGATGGGGGATGTGAATGAGAGGGTGAAAAGATGATGAACTCTGTTTTATCCATGTTGAGTTTTAGAAATCTGTTAGAGAAGAAGGATGACACGGAGGACAGACATTGTGGGATTTTGGTTAGTAGGGAGGAGATATCGGGTCCAGAGAGGTAGATCTGTGTGTCGTCAGCATAGAGGTGATACTGAAAACCGTGAGACTCTATGAGCTGTCCCAGGCCAAAGGTGTAGATGGAGAAGAACAGAGGTCCTAGAACTGAACCTTGGGGGACACCAAGAGATAGGGGGTGAGAAGAGGAGGTGGTGCGTGAGTGGGAGGCGCTGAATATCCTGTCTGTTAAGTATGAGGAGATCCAAGAGAGCAAAGTCCGTGATGCCAAGAGATGAGAGAATCTGGAGTAAGAGGGAATGGTTCACTGTGTCAAAGGCAGATGACAGGTCCAGAAGGAGGAGGATGGAGTAGTGTCGCTTGAATTTGGCATTTAGTAGGTCGTTGGTGACTTTGGTCAGGGCAGTTTCAGTCGAGTGATGCGGTCGGAAGCCAGATTGCAGGCGGTCGAAGAGGGAGCAGGAGGAGAGGTGGGAGGACAGATCAAGGTGGACATGTTGTTCTAGTAGTTTTGAGGCAAAGGGGAGGAGTGATATGGGGCGGTAGCTAGTCAGAGAGGAAGGGTCAAGGGAGGTCTTTTTGAGGATGGGTGTGATTGCGGCATGTTTGAAACATGAGGGGAAGACACCGGTTGTTAGTGACAGATTGAAGAGGTGGGTTAGGGCTGGGATGAAGACTGTGGTAAGGTTAGTGATGAGGTGGGATGGGATTGGGTCAAGTTCGCAGGTGGTGAGGTGTGATTTGGAGAGTAAAGAGGAGACTTGACATTCTCTAATGGTGGAGAAGTGGGGTTTGGAGGAGGAGGGTTGAATAGATATGAGGAGGGGTTGTGTGGACATTAGGCAAAAGTTTTGTCTGAAGGTGTCAATCTTCTGTTTGAAGAATGAGGCAAAGTCATCGGCTGAGATGAGAGAAGAGGGAGGAGGTGCTGGGGGACGAAGGAGAGAGTTGAAAGTGTTAAATAGCTGTTTAGGCTTGTGAGATAGGGAGGATATGAGAGATGAGAAGTAGGTTTGTTTTGCTGTAGTGAGTGCGGACTTGAAATTAGTGAGGGATTGCTTGAATGCAATGAAGTGCTCGATGGAGTGAGACCTTTTCCATCTCCGCTCCGCAACCCTGGAGGCCCGGCGCAGTTCTTTAGTAAGTTTAGTGTGCCAGGGTTGCCTGTTGAATGTGCGAGATGTTGTGTGTATGAGAGAGGCGATCGAGTCTAGAGCTGCAGCTATTGTGGTGTTATATGAAGCAGCAGCAACGTCTGCATCGTGTAAGGAATTTATGTCTGTAAGAGGGAGGAGGGATTCAGAGAGTGAGTGTAAGTCAAGGTGTTTGAGGTTTCTGCAAGGGTATGCAAGTTTGTGGAGTGGGGATTGTTGCCCCGGGGAGGAGAGAGAAGAGAATGTAAGTAGGCTGTGATCAGAGAGAGGGAGAGGTGAGTTAGAGAGGTTAGATAGGGAACAGAGGCGGGTGAAGATGAGGTCCAGTGTGTGGCCATCTTTGTGGGTGGGTGTGGAAGACCATTGAGTGAGTCCGAAGGAGGAAGTGAGAGATAGGAACTTAGAGACAGACGAGTGGGAAGTGTTAATGGGGATGTTGAAGTCACCCATTATGATAGTGGGGATGTCAGTGGAGAGGAAGTGATGCAGCCAGGTTGTGAAGTGGTCTAAGAAGGTGGTGGCTTGCCCTGGGGGTCGGTAAACGACGGCCAGTTGGAGGTTGGAGGGGGAATAAATGCGCACACAGTGCACCTAAAAAGAGGGGAGTGTAACAGAGGGTGGCAGTGGGATTTGGGTGAAAGCGCAGTGTTCTGATAGGAGAAAATCTACGCCTCTGCCATGTTTGCCGTTGGGGCGGGGGGTTGGGAAAGGTGGAATACGCCATATGAAAGTGCTGCTGGGGAGTCTGTGTCAGAGGGGGTGAGCCAGGTTTCAGTGATGGCGAGGGAGGAAAGTTTGTTTGTAATGAAAAGATCGTGGAAGAAGGAAAGTTTGTTGCAGACAGAGCGAGCGTTCCATAGAGCTCCTGTTAGAGCAACTAAGGAAGTGGGGATTGGTTGGAAGGGTATGAGGTTAGAAGGGTTGCGACCATTTGTGGAAGAAGTAACTGTGGGGATATGGCGAGGAGGACCAGGATTTGGAGAGATATCTCCAGCAGTGAAGAGGAGCAGAGAAAGTGTTAGCAGGTGGGAGCAAGATAGAGGAAAAAGTGAGAGCTAACAGAAACATAGTTAAAAGAGAGTAAGTGGTCAAAGTGTTGGTTAACCTGACTCCTGCCCTGACTAACTGCCTCTGAAATAACTGCCACTTATCTCCGAAGCCACTTTGCACAAGAAGACGCGTGCACCCCTTACAGAGTTTCTAAATATATAGGGCACATTAAACTATCAGATGAAGGGCATTGTGGGAGCTGCATATGGCTAAATTAGCAGCTGGTCGTCTCACCAGGAGATGGCTGGGTGATCAAACACAGAGCTAGGACTCTAGTCTCTGCAGTTTAGCACCTCTAAAAATCAGATAAGATCTATAGTGGGGAAGGGACAGACATATGTGGGTATTGAATGGAGTGGGACAGATAAAGCAGAGAAGTTATGCAGAGCATGCACCAGTGAGGTGAATCAGCAAAGCAGAGCATTAGATTACAGCAGACACAGCAAGCAGAGAAGTTATGCAGAGCATGTAACAGTGAGGTGAATCAGCAAAGCAGAGCATTAGATTACAGCAGACACAGCAAGCAGAGACGTTATGAAGAGCATGTAACAGTGAGGTGAATCAGCAAAGCAGAGCATTAGATTACAGCAGACCAGAGCATTAGATCAGAGCAGACACAGCAAGCAGAGAAGTTATGCAGAGCATGTACCAGTGAGGTGAATCAGCAAAGCAGAGCATTAGATTACAGCAGACACAGCAAGCAGAGACGTTATGAAGAGCATGTAACAGTGAGGTGAATCAGCAAAGCAGAGCATTAGATTACAGCAGACACGGCAAGCAGAGAAGTTATGCAGAGCATGTACCAGTGTGGTGAATCAGCAAAGCAGAGCATTACATTACAGCAGACACGGCAAGCAGAGAAGTTATACAGAGCATGTACCAGTGTGGTGAATCAGCAAAGCAGAGCATTACATTACAGCAGACACGGCAAGCAGAGAAGTTATACAGAGCATGTACCAGTGAGGTTATTCCACTGCGACCTCCACCACTCTTCCAAGGGGCATTGATATTGTCTTTTTATTCCACTGCGACCTCCGCCACTCTTCCAAAGGGCATTGATATTGTATTTTTATTCCACTGCGACCTCCGCCACTCTTCCAAAGGGCATTGATATTGTATTTTTATTCCACTGTAAAATCCACCACTGTTCTAAGGGGCATTAAAACCGTCTTGCTAAGCTACTATGACCTCCACGTCTCTTCCACAGGGCATTGTTATTGTCTTTTTATTCCACTGCGACCTCCACCACTCTGCCAAGGGGCATTAAAACTGTCTTGTTAAGCTACTGTGATGTCCACATCTCTTCCACAAGGCATTGTAATTGTCTTTTCATTCCACTGTAACCTCCACCACTCTTCCAAGGGGCATTGATATTGTCTTTTTAATTCACTGCGACCTCCATCACTCTTCAAAGAAGCATTGAAACCGTCTTGTTAAGCTACTGTGACCTCCACGTCTATTCCACGGTGCATTAAAATTTTCTGGTTAAACCACTGTGAACTCCACAGCTTTTCCAAGGGTCATTGATATTGTCTTTTTATTCCACTCTAACCTCCACCACTCTTCCAAGGGGCAATGATATTGTCTTTTTATTTTACTGCTACCTCCACCACTCTTCCAAGGGGCATTAATATTGTCTTTTTATTCCACTGTGACCTCCACGTCTCTTCCAAGGGGCATTGATATTGTCTTTTTATTTAATTGGAACCTCCACCACTTTTCCAAGGGGCATTGATATTGTCTTTTTATTCCACTGCGACCTCCACCACTCTTCCAAAGGGCATTGATATTGTATTTTTATTCCACTGTAAAATCCACCACTGTTCTAAGGGGCATTAAAACTGTCTTGCTAAGCTACTGTGACCTCCACGTCTCTTCCACAGGGCATTGTTATTGTCTTTTTATTCCACTGCGACCTCCACCACTCCGCCAAGGGGCATTAAAACTGTCTTGTTAAGCTACTGTGATGTCCACCTCTCTTCCGCAGGGCATTGTAATTGTCTTTTCATTCCACTGTAACCTCCACCACTCTTCCAAGGGGCATTGATATTGTCTTTTTAATTCACTGCGACCTCCATCACTCTTCAAAGAAGCATTGAAACCGTCTTGTTAAGCTACTGTGACCTCCACGTCTATTCCACGGTGCATTAAAACTTTCTGGTTAAACCACTGTGAACTCCACAGCTTTTCCAAGGGTCATTGATATTGTCTTTTTATTCCACTCTAACCTCCACCACTCTTCCAAGGGGCAATGATATTGTCTTTTTATTTTACTGCTACCTCCACCACTCTTCCAAGGGGCATTAATATTGTCTTTTTATTCCACTGTGACCTCCACGTCTCTTCCAAGGGGCATTGATATTGTCTTTTTATTTAATTGGAACCTCCACCACTTTTCCAAGGGGCATTAATTTTGTCTTTTCATTCCACTGTAACCTCCACCATTCTTCCAAGGGACATTGATATTGTCTTTTTATTCCACTGTAACCTCCACCACTCTTCCAAGGGGCATTGATATTGTCTTTTTATTCTACTGTAACCTCCACCACTCTTCCAAGGGGCATTGATATTGCCTTTTTAAACCACTGCGACCTCTACCACTCCTCCAAGGGGCTTTAAAACAGTCTTGATAAGCTTCTGTGACCTCCACATCTCTTCCAAGGGGCATTAAAACAGCATGGTTAAACCACTCTGAACTCCACAGCTCTTCCAAGAGGCATTGATATTGTCTTTTTATTCAACTGTAACCTCCACAAATCTTCCAATGGGCATTGATATTGTTTTTTTTTCCACTGCGACCTCCACAACTCTTCGAAGGGGATTTGGTAGTCTTTTTAATCCACTGCGACCTCCACCACTCTTCCAAGGGGCATTAAAACCTTCTTGTTAAGCTACTGTAACCTCCACTTCCCTTCCACGGGGCATTGATATTGTCTTTTTATTCCACTGCGACCACCACCACTCTTCCAAGGGGCATTGATATTGTCTTTTTAATCCACTGTGACCTCCACCACTCTTCCAAGGGACTTTGATATTGTCTTTTTATTCCACTGCGACCTTCACCCCTCATGCAAGGAACATTGATATTGTCTTTTTTTCCACTGTAACCTCCACCACTCTTCTAAGGAACATTGATATTTTCTTTTTATTCCACTGCGACCTCCACCACTCTTCCAAGGGGCATCGATAATGTCTTTTTAATCCACTGCGACCTCCACCACTCTTCCAAGGGGCATTAAAACCGTCTTGTTAAGCTACTGTGACCTCCATGTCTCTTCCAAGGGGCATTAAAACCGTCAATTTAAACCACTCTGAACTCCACAGCTCTTGCAAGAGGCATTGATATTGTCTTTTTATTCCACTGTAACTTCCACCATTCTTCCAAGGGGCATTGATTTTGTCTTTTTAATCCACTGCGACCTCCAACTCTCTTCCAAGAAGCATTAAAGCCATCTTGTTTATCTACAGTGACCTCCACGTCTATTCCACGATGCATTAAAACCTTCTGGTTAAACCACTTTAAACTCCACAGCTCTTCCAAGGGGCAATGATATTGTCTTTTTATTCCACTGTAACTTCCACCACTCTTCCAAGGGGAATTGATATTGTCTTTTTATTTTACTGCGATCTCCACCACTCTTCCAAGTGGCATTAATATTGTCTTTTTATTCCACTGCGACCTCCACCACTCTTCTAAGGGGCATTGATATTGTCTTTTTATTCCACTGCGACCTCCACCTCTCTTCCAAGGGGCATTAAAACAATCTTGTTAAGCTACTGTGACCTCCAAGTCTCTTCCATGAGGCATTGACATTGTCTTTTTATTCCACTGCGACCTCCACATCTCTTCCAAGTGGAATTGATATTGTCTTTTTTTTCCACTGCGACCTCCACCACTTTTCTAAGGGGCATTGATATTGTCTTTTTTATCCTCTGCGACCTCCACCACTCTTCCAAGGGTCATTAAAACAGTTTTGTTAAGCTACAGTGACCTCCACGTCTCTTCCAAGGGGCATTAAAACCGTCTGGTTAAACCACTCTGAACTCCACGGCTCTTCCAAGAGGCATTGATATTGTCTTTTTATTCGACTGTAACCTCCACCACTCTTCCAAGGGGCAATAAAACCGTCTTGTTAAGCCACTGTGACCTCCACGTCTTTTCCAAGGGGCATTAAAACCGTCAATTTAAACCACTCTGAACTCCACAGCTCTTGCAAGAGGCATTGATATTGTCTTTTTATTCCACTGTAACCTCCACCACTCTTCCAAGGGGCATTGATTTTGTCTTTTTAATCCACTGCGACCTCCATCACTCTTCCAAGGGGCATTAAAACCTTCTTGTTAAGCTACTGTGACCTCCACTTCCCTTCCACGGGGCACTGATATTGTCTTTTTATTCCACTGCGACCACCACCACTCTTCCAAGGGGCATTGATATTGTCTTTTTAATCCACTGTGACCTCCACCACTCTTCCAAGGGACTTTGATATTGTCTTTTTATTCCACTGCGACCTTCACCCCTCATCCAAGGAACATTGATATTGTCTTTTTTTCCACTGTAACCTCCACCACTCTTCTAAGGGACATTGATATTTTCTTTTTATTCCACTGCGACCTCCACCACTCTTCCAAGGGGCATCGATAATGTCTTTTTAATCCACTGCGACCTCCACCACTCTTCCAAGGGGCATTGATTTTGTCTTTTTAATCCACTGCGACCTCCATCACTCTTCCAAGAAGCATTAAAACCGTCTTGTTTAGCTACTGTTACCTCCACGTCTATTCCACAGTGCCTTAAAACCTTCTGGTTAAACCACTGTGTACTACACAGCTCTTCCAAGGGGAATTGATATTGTCTTTTTATTCCACTGTAACCTCCACCACTCTTCCAAGGGGCATTGATATTGTCCTTTTATTTTACTGCGACCTCCAACACCCTTCCAAGGGGCATTAATATTGTCTTTTTATTCCACTGCGACCTCCACCACTCTACCAAGGGTCATGGATATTGTCTTTTTATTCCAGTGTAACCTCCACCACTCTTCCAAGGGGCATTGATATTGCCTTTTTATTCCACTGTAACCTCCGCCAATCTTCTAAGGGGCATTGTTATTGTCTTTTTATTTCACTGCGACCTCCACAACTTTTCTAAGGGGCATTGATATTGTCTTTTTAATCCACTGCTACCTCTACCACTCCTCCAAGAGGCTTTAAAACAGTCTTGATTAGTGTTGAGCCACCCCCGTAGTGTTCGAGTTCGGTTCGGTTCGTCGAACACCCGTGTGTTCGCCGAACTGTTCGTCGAACTGTTCGTCGAACACCTTCGAACACCGTTAAAACCAATGGCAGGCAAACAAAAACACATAGAAACACATATAAAACACCTTCAAAGGTGTCCAAAAGCTGACAAACTGCTCAGAAGACATAACTAACACATGGAAAAGTGTCAAGTACATATAGTCATGTGAAAATAAATGAGGTGGAGGAGTAAAAGGAGGGGGAGACACAGATATAGGCATGTCATGCCCTTCTAAAATCCAAAAAGTGAGAAGCTGACACGGCCAGTCCGCTCCTGCCCGTGCCACCTCCGTGTCGCCGGGTTTGTGCCAGAGCCGCGGTGAACCCTGATGGCCAGCCCCCCTCTCCCAATACTGGTGCCTGTCCGCTGGTGGGTCGAGCGAGCCCCCATGTGGTGGAGGCAGCTCTAAGCTTTTTAATTTAAATTTTCTCTCTAATTTGAATGAATACACTTTAAATCCATTTACAAGGATCTATTGGAGGGCAAGTCTCATGCAAGCAGCCGCGTAATTCCAGCTCCAGTAGCGTCCACTAAAGCTGCTGCAGTTAAAAAGCTTTTATAAGGATCGAGCTCGGCTGTCCACCGCAAGGCATCCTACTGCCAGTCCCAGCCCCTATGCCTTGGGGTGCCTCCTGATGCTCTTCACTGAGTATCCCGTGGTCCCGAAGCATTTCCTTTGAAAAAATTAAGTGTCCAAACTACAGGTGGTGTAGCTTGCTTAACAGCCGGGATAATCCGCTGACTAGCAGACACTGCTACTAGGCACAAAGTATTTCCTGGGCTAGATGCAGTTAAAAATTTGTAATTAGATACTCTCGTTGGATGCTGAGAAAGCATTCCATAGAGTCTCCTGGCACGCCATATATGATTCTCTTAAAAAGCTTGGGGTAGGGGTCTAGGGGACCCTTTTATAGCCAAAATCACGGCCCTGTATCACAATACGTCACCTAGGCTGAAGATAAATGGAACTGTAGCACCCTGAGGGCTCAGTTGCTACAGACGTATTGCACCTCACCCAGAGGTGTGATATCTCACTCTCAGGTAAGGATGGAGTGTGGATCAGGACCCGACACCTGCATGCATTACACCACATTGCCGTGGGGCAGGGCGACCAATATGCCCCTGAGATGGGCACGACAGTCCCTGTCCCTGGCTGGAGTGGGGGGAGGGAACACTGAGGAAGGGGAACCCTGTAGTGCAGGAGCAGGGAGGAAGCAGTTCCTGGGTGCATTGAGAAGGGAGTATAAAAGGTGGGCACCATCTTAGTTCAGTGCAGAGAAGTCTGAGCAGAAGTGGCAGGGAGCAGGGGCTCTGCATGAGCTCTGCTCCGGAGGCGGGCCTAGTAACAGAGGCCCAGGCCTGGAAGAGGGAGAAGGAAGGAAGGGGAGCGCAGAAGACTCCAGGAACGAGGAATGAAGGGATCCCAGGGGTGCGGACGGGCGAGTCGCCACCGCACGCCCGAATCCACCTGCGTGGAGGGGTCAGGCCAAATGGAGAGACCGGTCCCCGAACTAGTGGAGGCAGGAAACGACGCTCAGCTAGAAACCGGAGGCTCTGACATTTTATGTGGCGCAGCCCCTCGCTACACCCACTAGGAAGGCACCACATAGGGTCAGGGAAACTGGCGCCAAGTTTACCAAGAGGAGGCCCGAGGCAGCCGGACAGAAGTGTTGGTAAGAAAGGCCAGACAAAGGACACACAAAGGGGGTCCTGTGAAGCACTCCAAAGTTATCTGGGAGTTGTCTGAGCCCCTCACCTGGTGAGCACAGTACGACGTGGGCAGCCGTTACCTGCAGACGGGGTCTGGATAATAAGAACTGTGAGTAAAGGCCCTGAACTGCATCACTGACTCCGTGTCGTTACTGCTGCTGCCCTGCACCATCACCCCCATCCTCCGCATACACTGCCCTGAGGCTATACTCCTCCCGTGGGGAGTTATGCTACGCTCTGCTGCACCCACAACACCAGCCTCAGCGGTCTGCCCTGTAGCGGCGGTTCACTCTGACCGCAATCCACGGGTGGCGTAGTCGGACATTTAAACATCAAAACCACATAAATAGTTCCGCCACTGGTTTGACCACCCTGAGCCACGGAACCGGGTCGCCGCCACGAAGACTACAACCACCAGCATCCACCAAAAAGGGTCCGGCTCCGGGTGTCCCAAGGCCCAGGGGGTGCATCAGAACATTTTCATCACCTTTCACAATCACCAATGGGACAAGGCAGGGATGTCCTCTGTCCCCTCTCTTATACATCCTAGTGACGGAGCACCTGCTCTCATCAATTCGCCATAACCCCAATATTAGGTGGATTGAGGTGGGAGGCACCGAGTACAAGTGCTCTCTATTTGCTGATGATGTCCTAGTATATATCACTCAATCACATATATCCATCCATGCTGTTATGGCTGAAATAGATCACTTTGTTACATGGTCAAATATTAAAATCAATCAAGTCTGAGGCCCTCGATGTCTCCCTCCCCAAATCCATATAGGATTCCATCCAGTCCAACTTTCCCTTTGCCTGGCCCTCACAGGGTATCAAATACTTAGGAATTCCTATTCATAGAGACCTCTCCCATCTATGTTATCTTAATTTTTGGCCCTTTATTGAACAACTCCATACAGACCACGGTTGGCAAGTTAGAACTGTAAGATTCACTACGTGAACCACTGGTGTTTTGTGGAAAAGCACATGTACACTGTGTTCCAAATTATTATGCAAAAAGTGTTTAGGAGTGATAAGGGAAGAATTTGTTTGTTTGTCAGTTAAACTCATTGATGGTGATGTGTGTCAGGGCTCTTTATATCACTGTAAGCAATTGCAGACACCTGTGCTAATTAGTTTGGCAGGTGTGTCCAATGAAAGGCAAGACTACTTAAGAAGGCTGTCTCACATTATTAAGCAGCCTACATTTTCTGCCAAAATGGGAAAGAAAAAGGATGTGTCGGCTGCTGAGAAGCAACAAATTGTGGAGTGTTTAGGTCAAGGCATGACTACAATCAACATTGTACGATGATCAGGATGAAGTATCTTGGCAATCAAGAAGTATGTAGCTGATTCACAGTACACACGTGTGCGTGCTGATAAGGGCAAATTGAGGACTCTTTCCTACAGGCAATTACGTCAGGTTGAAAGAGCAGCGGCAAAAAAGCCATAGCAGCAGACAAGTTTTTGAAGCTGCTGGTGCCTCCAACGTCCCCCGAACAACAAGATGCAGGGTCCTTCAGAGGTTTGCAGCTGTGCATACACCATCCTGTCAACCTCCTCTATCCACTTCACACAAGCAGAAACGGCTCCAGTGGGCCAAACATTACATGAAGACTGATTTCAAAACTGTTTTGTTCACGGATGAGTGCCGTGCAACGCTCGATGGTCCAGATGGATGGAGTGGAGGATGGCTGGTTGATGGACACCCCACGCAAACACGGCTACAGCGCCAACAAGGAGGAGGTGGAGTAATGTTTTGGGCTGGAATCATGGGGAGAGAGATTGTCGGCCCCTTTGGGATCCCTGAAGGCGCTAAAGATGAACTCCATAATGTATGTGGATTTTCTCAAACAGCACTTCCTGCCATGGTTCAAGAAGAAGAACCGTGTATTTCACAGCAAGATCATTTTTTTGCATGATAATGCACCATCTCATGCTGCACATAAAACATCTGCATCTCTGGCTGATATGGGCATAAAAGGGGACAAACTTATGGTGTGACCCCCATGCTCCCCTGACCTCTACCCCATTCAGAACCTCTGGAGCATCATCAAAAGGAGTGTCTATGATGGCGGGAGGCAGTTCACATCTAAGCAACAGCTCTGGGAGGGTATTCTGTCCTCATGCAAAACAATTGAAGCAGAAACCATCCAAAACCTGACAAATTCAATGGACGAGAGAGTTCAGAAGCTCCTTTCGAACAAGGGGTCCTATGTGAAAATGTAACATCACCTAGAATAAAGTTTTGAGTTGAAAACTGTTTGATTTCAGTTTCTAACAACCTGCTAATGCTTATAATTTCAAAAATGACCATTTTTTTGGTCTTTATTAAAATGAAAAGGTTGATCGAAAAGTTTGGGGGATCTAAGAGTGTGGCAACCCAGTAGTCATGATTACTTCGAAATCTGACAATATGAGGGTCATGCTGCAGGTAGTGCAGCAAGAAGGCACTTATGTGTCTTGCGCATCTCGGAGCCCCAAAATTATTTTCCGGGCTAGATGCAGCTAGAAATTATTATTAATTTGAAAGCTGGTGAAGCTTTAGTATAGATGGCCTAATAGGATCAGTGCTGCACACTGCTACAAAGCCCAAATTATTTTCCAGTCAAGATACAGATAAACATGATTAGTAATTTTAAATCTGGTGGAGCTTATTATAGATGGCCTAATAGAATCAGTGCTGCACACTGCTACAAAGCCCAAATTATTTTCCAGCCAAGATACAGATAAACATGATTAGTAATTTGAAAGCTTAAAACGGTTGGTAGGGTGATTTTAACCAATCATCCATCTTTTACTCTCCCCAGGATGACACAGGGGTAGAAAAGTCGTTTCGGATCCATGATTTGTTCATCTTTATGAACGTGAGTCTGTCTACATTATCAGTGGAGAGCTGCGTGCGCTTATCTGTCAGCACACCACCAGCAGCGCTGAACACACGTTCAGACAGAACGCTGGCTGCGGGGCATGACAAGATCTCCAAGGCGTAAGTGGCTAGCTCCGGCCATTTATCCAGATTGGAAGCCCAAAAAGAGCAAGGGTCCAGTGACACAGTCATGGCTTCAATGTTTACTTGGAGATACTCCTGTACCATCGTCTCTAGGCGTTGACTATGTGTCAGACTTCTTGTCTCCTGTGGCCTTGCAAAGGATGGGCTAAAAAAGTGGTGAAATGATTCCGCAAAATTGATGTTACCAGCAGATACTGTGGTTCTGTTACGGTTTGAGTGCTGAACACTTGACGGTCCTACGGTTGGCAAGTTGGAACTGTGAGATTCACTACGTGCACCACTGGTATTTTGTGGAAAAGCACATGTAAGATTCTGCAACAGTCTCTGCTGATACTCCTGCATGCGTGCATCCCTTTCTATGGCAGGAATAAATTCTGCAAATTTACTTTTGTACCGGGGATCTAACAGTGTGGCAACCCAGTAGTCAGGATTATTTCTAATTCTCACAATTTGAGGGTCATGTTGCAGGTAGTGCAGCAAGAAGGCACTCATGTGTGTTGCGCATCCAGGAGCACCAAGTCCCTGTTGTGTTGGTGGCGAGGTAACAATCATGCTTCCTTCCTCTGTCCTCTCCCCCCAACCTCGCACAACAGAAATGTGATCAAGGTCTCCCTCATCTGATGAGTCTTCCATCAGTTCGTCCTCCACTTCTTCCTGGGCTCCTGCACCTTCCTCACTAGTTTGGCTGCTACCATGCGCCCTGGTAAAACCATCTCCCCCACCCTCACATGCCTGCCGCCTTGGTGCTGCCGACCGTCTGGACCTTGCAGATGTTAGCCCTTCCGCATACAACTCCTCCTCCTCTACTTCCTCCACCTCCTCTTGTGCCACCACCTGACTCCGAATTCTGTTTAACATGTGCTCCAGCATGTAAATCACCGGAATAGTCATGCTGATAATGGCATCGTCAGCACTAAACATCTTCGTCGCCATTTCAAAACTGTGCAGAAGGGTGCATAGGTCCCTGATCTGAGACCACTGCTCCAGCGTGATTTGCCCCACCTCTGAATCTCGTTGGCCCAGGCTATACGTCAGAACGTATTGCACCAGGGCTTGTCTGTGCTGCCACAGTCGCTGCAACATGTGCAGAGTTGAATTCCACCGGGTAGGCACATCGCATTTTAGCCGGTGAAGTGGCAGGCCCAACGACTTCTGCAGAGATGTAAGTCGCTGAGCTGCGGGATGCGAACGGCGGAAGTGAGCACACAGCGACCGTGCCCTCTGCAGAAGGCCATCTAGTCTGGGATAGTGGACTAAAAATTGCTGGACAACCAGGTTCAACACGTGAGCCATACAAGGCACGTGTGTGACATTGCCCCGGCGAAGGGCCGCACCCAGGTTTGCAGCATTGTCGCACACGGCCTTCCCTGGTTTCAGGTCCAGTAGAGACAACCATTCATGAAACTGGTTCTCCAGAGCTGACCACAACTCCTCAGCTGTGTGACTCACATTTCCCAGACATTTCAATGTAAAAACCGCCTGATGACGTTGAGCCCTACTGCCAGCATAGTAAGGAGGTGTGCAGGATCCCTTCTGCGCAGTTAGAAAGCTTGTGGCATGACCAGACAGGCTTTGGGTGCAGGTGGAAGACCGAGAGGAGGTTGAGGAGGCAGAAGCAGTGGAGGAACTTTGACATAAAGAGGATTGACGCACAACTCGTGGGGACGGCAAGACTTGGACAGCAGCCCCTTGTCCTGCTGTCACCATAGTTACCCAGTGCCCAGTCAGCGACATGTAACGCCCCTGTCCATGCCTACTCGTCCAAGTGTCTGTGGTGAAATGCACCCTGTCACACACAGAGTTTCTCAAAGAAGCGGTGATGTTGTGTGCGACATGCTGGTGGAGCGCAGGCACACCTTTCTTTGAGAAGTAGTGCCGACTGGGCATCTGGTACTGGGGCACTGCGACGGACATAAGGTCTCGAAAATCCTCTGTGTCCACCAGGGGGAAAGGCAGCATTTCTGTAGCCAAGAGCTTGCAGATGGTGAAATTCAACCTCTTAGCTTTCTCATGGCTAGGAGGAAATGGTCTTTTACTTGTCCACATCTGAGGGACCGAGGGCTGGCTATTGTGCTTAGACGGGGTTGATAAGGGTGTCCCCGGCAAACTGCCAGTCTGTGAGGAAGATGCAGGCGGACATGTTAGGTTGCCTTGATCCAAAGGTGGTGCTATCGATGTCGGACAGCGCTCAACACCAGCTGGTGTTACCACCTCCAAAGAAAATGATGACCTGCCAATCACGCTGGCTGTTGCGGGTAAAGAGGTGGCAGGTCTGCGCCCCAAAACAGGTGTGACTGCTGTCCCCCCAGTCACAGAGGATGAAGAGGCCGCGGATGCACAAGATATGGCAGACGGTGGATGGCCCGGCCGGCTAGGCCGCATTGTAGCACACTGAGCTTCCCACTGCAACTTATGCTTCATGTCCACGTGCCGGTTCATGCATGAAGTACTCAAACTATGTATTTTTTGGCCTCTACTTAGCTTTTGCTGACAAATGTTACAGATAACACGAGTTGGGTCATCTTTATCGATCTGAAAAAATGCCCAGGCTATGCAAGGCTTAGCACCCATGCGACCTGAAGAGCCACCACGACTTGTGGTGAGAGGCAGAGTTGTGTTTGAGGATGCAGTTGTTGACGTGCTTCCAGTACTACGTCTCTGTCCAGGAAGGCGCAACCTGACCTCGTCGTCACTAGCATCTTCCTCCACCTCCTCTGCTGACCTCATCTCTTGGCTGACTGTGGGTTGACAGTAAGTGGGATCTCCAACCTCATCATCATCACCCTGTGCGTTATCACACCCGTCGTCCTCAAAACCAACCTGTTCCTGCCCTGACAAAAAACTAAAGTTGTCGCTCCAATCAGGTATTTGAGTCTTATCATCGTCTTCCTCATTGTCTCCACCAACAGGAGTTACAGTTTGGGAATGAGGGTCTACATTATGGTCAGAACCTTCTGCGTCTGGTCCTGGATCCGACTCATAAAGATTCTGGGCATCAGTGCAGATCATTTCCTCGTCTGGATTCACAGAAGCGCTGGAGTCGACCTCTGATTCCCAGGCTATAGTATGAGTAAACAGCTCTGCAGACTCAACCATCTGTTCTACCTCATACTCAGATGGGCAGCTGGAGATTTGGGAGCTGTGAGGAAGCAAGTGCGATTGGGGTGACACCTTTGAGGACTGGAGTATTTGTGATGTTGAAGTTGATGTGGAGGAGAGCCCACTTAAAGGAGCACTTGATATCCGTTGAAGCACCTGCTGTTTTTGTGCCTCATCTGGAATTTGTAGCGATTGGAGTGGCCGTAGGAAAGGGATCTTATCACATTGTCCGCTAAAAGAAGTAGACATTTTAGTTTGGCTGGAAGATGGTCTTTCTTCTGCAGATGTTACTGTTGCTTTAACACCTACCCCACAGACACAACCTTTTTTCCCCTTCCCAACACGCCTATTCCCCTTTCCACCAGCAGCAGGCCTTTTTCCACTCATTTTGGTGGTTAATTAATTCACAACTCTGGAGTTGTTTGCACAAAAAAACAATGGATGGGAACCGAGCAGAGCTGAGTGGCCAAACTGTGGTATTAGGCCAAAACTATTGGCTGGGTTAGATGCATAAAAAAATTATATTCAATTTGCAACCTGATGGAGGTCTGTATAGATGGATTAATAGAACAAGTCCCACACACAGCTAGAAGCCCAATATTTTTTCAGAGGTAGATGCAGAAAAAAATATATTCAGTTTGCAACCTGATGGAGGTCAGTATAGATGGACTAATACAACAAGTCCCACACACAGCTAGAAGCCCAATATTTTTTCAGAGGTAGATGCAGAAAAAAATATATTCAGTTTGCAACCTGACGGAGGTCTGTATAGATGGATTAATAGAACAAGTCCCACACACAGCTAGAAGCCCAATATTTTTTCAGAGGTAGATGCAGAAAAAAATATATTCAGTTTGCAACCTGATGGAGGTCAGTATAGATGGACTAATACAACAAGTCCCACACACAGCTAGAAGACCAATATTTTTTCAGAGGTAGATGCAGAAAAAAATATATTCAGTTTGCAACCTGATGGAGGTCTGTATAGATGGATTAATAGAACAAGTCCCACACACAGCTAGAAGCCCAATATTTTTTCAGAGGTAGATGCAGAAAAAAATATATTCAGTTTGCAACCTGATGGAGGTCAGTATAGATGGACTAATACAACAAGTCCCACACACAGCTAGAAGCCCAATATTTTTTCAGAGGTAGATGCAGAAAAAAATATATTCAGTTTGCAACCTGATGGAGGTCAGTATAGATGGACTAATACAACAAGTCCCAGACACAGCTAGAAGCCCAATATTTTTTCAGAGGTAGATGCAGAAAAAAATATATTCAGTTTGCAACCTGATGGAGGTCAGTATAGATGGACTAATACAACAAGTCCCACACACAGCTAGAAGCCCAATATTTTTTCAGAGGTAGATGCAGAAAAAAATATATTCAGTTTGCAACCTGATGGAGGTCTGTATAGATGGATTAATAGAACAAGTCCCACACACAGCTAGAAGCCCAATATTTTTTCAGAGGTAGATGCAGAAAAAAATATATTCAGTTTGCAACCTGATGGAGGTCTTTATAGATGGATTAGTAGAACAAGTCCCACACACAGCAAGAAGCCCAATATTTTTTCAGAGGTAGATGCAGAAAAAAATATATTCAGTTTGCAACCTGATGGAGGTCTGTATAGATGGATTAATAGAACAAGTCCCACACACAGCTAGAAGCCCAATATTTTTTCAGAGGTAGATGCAGAAAAAAATATATTCAGTTTGCAACCTGATGGAGGTCAGTATAGATGGACTAATACAACAAGTCCCACACACAGCTAGAAGCCCAATATTTTTTCAGAGGTAGATGCAGAAAAAAATATATTCAGTTTGCAACCTGATTGTAACATACCTGGCGGCGTCCTTGCATGGTGGTCCATCTCCCACTGTGCAAGAGCGCGCACTTGATCTCCAGTCCAGAATGTCTCTCTGGCTTCCCTCCATGCTGTCTGTTTGTGTCTGTTTCTGCTGCTTAAGGGCGGCGCCCAATCACTTCCTGCTTTTTGTACCTGCTGTGGGTCACACCCCTTGTGCGTCCTCAGCCTATTGCTGTCTGTCACCTGGAATATAGCTCAGCTGCTCCCATCTATCCCTGCCTGAGCATAGTGTTTCTTTCAGTGTGTGCTTGCACTCTGAAGGTGCCAGGTCCCGTTCTTTGTCTCCTGCTTTGCGGTATCAGTTCCCGTGTCTGAACTGAGTCCTGTCTATGTCTCCTGCCTTGTGGTATCAGTTCCCGTGTCTGAACTGAGTCCTGTCTATGTCTCCTGCCTTGCGGTATCAGTTCCCGTGTCTGAACTGAGTCCTGTCTGTGTTCTCTTGTCTGCCTATCCTGGTGTTATGTTCTGCTACCAAAGCTAAGGAAAGAGAGGAGATCTGTCCCTACTATAGGACTCAGCTGAATCCCTACGATGTAACAGGGAACCTGATCCTGCGATCAGACCTGCTAAAGTCCTAATCTAGTCTGTACGAAGACCTATAGATGTGGGGAGGGAATCCCTACAAGTACTAAGGACTGGGAGGAATATGGGACACCTCCTAACAGAAATAGTAGCAGACAGACGAACAAACAAAATAGATAGAACATAGAGGTCCGTAGACCAAGCAAACTAACAGAGTAGATACAGAGCACAGGCTAGCTAGAAAGTAGATATACAATGAAGTCCAGCAAAGCCAGAAGGGCGGAGCAGGACTAAATAGGCCAACAAGGCCATGTGACCAGCAAAGGAAAAAAAACCTAACAGCAAGGTTCTAACAGTACCCCCCCTTCTAAGAGGATCCTCCGGATCCCCTAGGACCAGGCTTATCAGGAAATCTCCTGTGAAACGCTCTGATAAGTCTGGACGCGGAAACATCATCTGACCTCACCCAAGAGTTATCCTCGGGTCCGAAACCTTTCCAGGCCACAAGATACTGCAAACTACCTCTATACCGTCTAGAGTCAAGGATGCGAGAAATTTCATATTCCCCGTCCTCCACCACCGGAGGAACAGAGGCAGAGGCGTCACCATCCGACACAACAGCTTTTTTTAACAGAGAGACATGAAAGACCGGATTAATTCTCCAGGAGGTAGGAACCTCCAACCTAACAGCAGATTGGTTGACAACCTGAAGCACCTTAAAGGGCCCTACAAACTTGGGACCCAATTTCTTAGAAGGAATCCTCAACCGCAGATTCCTAGAGGACAACCAAACCATGTCACCAACAGCGAACAAAACCTCCTGTCGTTTCCTATCAAAGTAGTCTTTAGATTTTCTGTTGGCCTCCTGAAGATTACCACGCACATCCGTCCAAACTCTTTCCAAATCACCGGAAAAATTCTCCTCCTCAGGCACGGCAGATCCCAACTTGGAGAACGACCCAAACGACGGATGTCTCCCAGAACAACAAAAAAAAGGCGAACAACCAGCAGAAGAAGATGTATGATTGTTCAGAGCAAATTCGGCAAGTGGCAGAAACTCAGACCACCCCTCTTGATTGTCTGCCACAAAACAACGCAAGAACTGCTCAACATCCTGGTTTTTCCTTTCTGTCTGGCCATTAGATTCAGGATGATATCCGGACGAAAACGACAAATGAATTCCCAACCTGTCACAAAAGGCACGCCAAAAACGAGCCACGAACTGAGGACCCCTATCAGAAACAATGTCAGTAGGAACACCATGAAGTCTGACAATTTCCTTGACAAAGGCCTTAGCGAGAGTTTTAGCGCAGGGCAGTTTGACGAAGGGAACCAAGTGACACATCTTGCTAAAACGGTCCACGACCACCCAGATGACAGTAAAACCCTCAGAGGGGGAAAGGTCAGTTATAAAGTCCATAGCCAAATGTGTCCAAGGAGCACTGGGGACCTCCAAAGGACAAAGCAACCCCGCAGCAGGAGTATGTGAGGACTTAGATCTAGCACATATAGTACATTGGCGCACCCACTTAATGACTTCCTTCTGCCATCCAGGCCACCAAAAACTGCGACCCACCAGTCTCTTGGTCTCAGAGATTCCGGGATGACCTGCCAACCGAGATTCGTGACACTCAACAAACAAATCTCTCCTAAAGGTCCCAGGCACAAACAACCTCCCATGAGGAGTGTTAGATGGGGCATTCTCCTGAGCTTTAAGAATCTCATCTTCCAAAACGGAGTCTAAAGCAGCTATCACAACACCTTCTTGTAAAATGTTTTCCTCTTTCTCAGCACCGACTATGGGAGAAAAACTGCGAGACAAGGCATCCGCCTTAACATTCTTAGTACCAGGGATGTAAGTAACGGAGAAATTAAACCGCGAGAAAAACAGTGCCCACCTAGCCTGACGGGCATTCAGGCGCTTGGCAGCATCAAGATATATCAGATTTTTATGATCCGTAAGAACCTGAACGGGAAATTCCGCACCTTCCAAGAAGTGGCGCCAGTGTTCAAATGCGAGTTTAATAGCCAATAATTCCCGATTACCAATATCGTAATTCAATTCAGTCTCCGAAAATTTTTTTGAAAAAAAGGCACAGGGATGTAATCCATCCCCGTTATCCTGAGACAATACTGCGCCAACCCCCACAGAGGAAGCATCAACCTCAACCAAAAACGGCCTAGTAACATCAGGCTGCATAAGGATAGGAGCAGAGGTGAACCTCTCCTTGAGATACACAAAAGCTTCAATGGCCTCAGAAGACCACTGAACCGCATCAGCACCTTTCCTGGTGAGATCAGTCAGAGGTTTGACAATACTAGAAAAATTTTTTATGAATTTTCTATAGTAATTGGCGAAACCCAAAAACCTCTGTATCGATTTCAAACCAATAGGCCTAGGCCATTCCTGCACAGCCTGAACCTTAACCGGATCCATCTCAAAACCTTTGCTGGAGATAATGTAACCCAAAAAAATAATTCTCTGTACAGCGAACTCACATTTCTCCAGCTTAGCAAAAAGCGAATTGTCCATTAATAACTGTAATACCTCACGCACGCTCCGCCAATGAGACTCCAGATCTGGCGAATAAATCAAAATGTCATCCAAATACACAACCACATTTTTACCGATCAAAGGTCTAAGGATGTCATTAATCAGATTCTGAAAAAATGCAGGAGCATTAGTAAGACCAAAAGGCATAACCAGATTCTCAAAATGACCCACAGGAGTGTTAAAAGCAGTCTTCCATTCATCACCCTCCTTCATGCGCAACAGATTGTATGCCCCCTTAAGGTCAATTTTAGAGAACCACTTGGCCCCCAATAACTGGTTAAACAGATCAGGAATCAATGGCAGTGGGTAAGGATTGCGTACCGTAATTTTGTTAATCTCACGAAAATCCAGACAAGGACGTAAACCGCCGTCCTTTTTTTTTACAAAAAAAAATCCAACCGCCACAGGAGACTTAGAGGGCCTAATGTGACCGGCGGCCAAACTTGTCTGTATGTATTCCTCCAAAGCCTTCCTCTCAGGAATAGTAAGGTTAAATAAACGACTTTTAGGAAGAGTCGCTCCAGGGACAAATTCAATAGAACAATCATAGTCTCTATGGGGAGGCAAAACCTGCGATTCCTTCTCAGAAAAAACTCTCCAAAAATCCTGAATAGGAACAGGCAATTCTCCCCTATCCAAAGCTGCAATACGCCCGTTACAACACTTGTCATAACATTTATGGCTCCAGGATTTAATTTCACTGGTAGACCAATCCAGTACAGGATTGTGAAATTTTAACCAGGGCAATCCCAATATTACTGGAGAAGGCAAGTTATTCAACACTACCAAATCCAATTTCTCATGGTGAACACCATTAATAGTGAGAGGAAATTCACTGACCTTGAGAGTAATATTCTTCAAAGGGGAGCCATCCACAGAAACCACAGCAATGGGGGATGATAAAGGTTCAGGTTTTAAATTGAGTTTTTCCACGAATCCCCCATCAATTACATTCAGTGTAGACCCGCAATCAACAAACACCCGAAATTCCATTAATTTTTCCTGAGCAATCGTGGAAGCAGCTAAAAATATACCCTTGGAATTTAAACAGGCAATACGGGCGTGACTGACCATTTTTTTTTCTTTCTTCATACGAAGCTCACAGCCTTTAATCAAATGACCAGATTTTCCGCAATAGAAACACAAGCCTTCCGAAAAACGACGGTCTTTTTCTTGAGAGCGAGGTGCCACCGATCCAATCTCCATCGGTTCACCACTGTTAGTACACACATTATCATAACCAGAAACTGACATAGCAGAGGATTTGCTCTCATTAACCCTAGCACGCAGTCTTCTATCCACCCGTATAGCTAATTGCATAGCCTGTTGCAAATCCTCAGGTGTAGGATAAGCAATTAGCAGGTCTTTAACCCTTTCACTGAGCCCAGCAAGAAATAGACTTTTCAGAGCAGAATCGTTCCACCCTGTTTGAGTGGACCAACGACGAAAATGAGTACAATATTTTTCAACATTACCTGATCCTTGTTTTAAATGTCTCAACTCAGTCTCAGCTGATGCCACACGGTCAGGATCATCATATAATAGTCCTAAAGCAGAAAAAAAACTATCCACTGATCTGAAGCATGTATCACTAGGTTGCAAAGAAAAGGCCCACTCCTGAGGCTCTTTGCGCAAAAGTGACATTATGAACCCTACGCACTGGGATTCATCCCCAGAGGACTTGGGTCTCAAACGAAAATACAATAAGCAAGCATTTTTAAATGAAAAAAATTCTCGATGTTCACCAAAAAATAAATCCGGCAAACATACCTTAGGCTCCAAGAAATATGCTCCAGGACAGTTACTCACGTGCTGACGGAGCTCGGCCACTTCCAGAGAGAGTCCCTGCAGGTGTTTAGCCAAATCCTGAACCGACACCATGATGGAACAGAAAAATCTTTCCTTAGAGAATTTGCAGGCTGGACTTACTGTTATGTTCTGCTACCAAAGCTAAGGAAAGAGAGGAGATCTGTCCCTACTATAGGACTCAGCTGAATCCCTACGATGTAACAGGGAACCTGATCCTGCGATCAGACCTGCTAAAGTCCTAATCTAGTCTGTACGAAGACCTATAGATGTGGGGAGGGAATCCCTACAAGTACTAAGGACTGGGAGGAATATGGGACACCTCCTAACAGAAATAGTAGCAGACAGACGAACAAACAAAATAGATAGAACATAGAGGTCCGTAGACCAAGCAAACTAACAGAGTAGATACAGAGCACAGGCTAGCTAGAAAGTAGATATACAATGAAGTCCAGCAAAGCCAGAAGGGCGGAGCAGGACTAAATAGGCCAACAAGGTCATGTGACCAGCAAAGGAAAAAAAACCTAACAGCAAGGTTCTAACACCTGGAGGCTGTATTTCCAGGCCTGTCTGAACACGCTCCTAGCCTGTTCCTCCCGCCTTCTAGGGGCCGATTACCTAGACCTGTTCCTGTATCTTGTCTGTCCTGTCTGAACACGCTCCTAGCCTGTTCCTCCCGCCTTCTAGGGGCCGATTACCTAGACCTGTTCCTGTATCTTGTCTGTCCTGTCTGAACACGCTCCTTGCCTGTTCGTCCTGCCTCTCTGGGGTCCGTATTCCCAGACCCGCTCCTGTATCCCGCTGCAGTGTCGGTCTCCTCCGTACACTCAGTTCCAGTCTGAACTCTTTCCTATCCTTTACCTGTTTTGCCTCTATGTCCGTTCCCTTCCTTTTTCTGCAGAGTCTGAACTCGTACCTAACTCCTGCTTGTTGTCTCTGTACTCCCGTTTGTGAGTTTGTGGTCCACTCGCTACTTCACTGCAAGTATCCTGTGGGTATCTGGCTCTGCCTTTCTCTTCCTGTCTGTTCCGTGTGAACAGAGCCCTGTCCCCCCTGCTCTGCCTTGCTTACCGCTCCGGCGGTTCTAGCCTGCTCTGACTCCTTTGCTCACCGCTCCGGCGGTTCTAGCCTGCTCTGACTCCTTTGCTCGCTGCTCCGGCAGCCTTGCTCCGCTCTGACCCTTTTGCCCACTGCTCTGGCAGTCTCGCTCCGCTCTTATCCTTTTGCTCACTGCTCCGGCAGTCTTACTCCACTCTTGCTCACCGCTCCAGGCGGTCTCGTCCTGCTTTACTCTTGCTCACTGCTCCGGCAGTCTCGCTCAGCTCTGACCCTTTGCTCACCGCTCCTGGCGGCCTTGTCCTGCTCTACTCTTGCTCACCGCTCCAGACGGCCTTGTCCTGCCCTGTTCTCACCCACCTCTCTGGGCGGCCTCACTCTGCTGTGTTTGTCCGCCACATCTGTGGTTCTGTTCCTGAGTCCCAGTGTGTACTGGGTCCTATCCCGCCAGTGTCCCTACCTGCTAGTGCCTCCCTGTCTGCACTCTAGCTGTGCTTGCCTGTACCCCTCTGCCTGTATTGTTCCTGAGTCCCAGTGTGTACTGGGTCCTATCCCGCCTGTGTTCCTACCTGCTAGTGCCTCCCTGTCTGCACTCTAGCTGTGCTTGCCTGTACCCCCCTGCCTGCATACCCGCCTGCCTGCATACCAGTCGTGCCTGCCTATACCCACCAGTCTGTGTGCCAGCCTACCAGTCTGTTCCTGTATTCCCCTGTGTGGGTCAACAGCCGTGTCCGGGGTCTGTCCTGGAGTAGCACCTGGTCCTTCTGCTCGGTTCCTCCTTGGTGCACTGGCGTCGTATGCCGTCGTGCGACCCTGGTCGGATCGGGTGAATACCTAGTTACGCCCCTCCAGGCATTCACTCTCCGGCACGGTCCAGTGGAATCACTACAAGCACACGCACACGCCTCTCAGCCCGGGCATGTGCATTACACTGATGGAGGTCTGTATAGATGGATTAATAGAACAAGTCCCACACACAGCTAGAAGCCCAATATTTTTTCAGAGGTAGATGCAGAAAAAAATATATTCAGTTTGCAACCTGATGGAGGTCTGTATAGATGGATTAATAGAACAAGTCCCACACACAGCTAGAAGCCCAATATTTTTTCAGAGGTAGATGCAGAAAAAAATATATTCAGTTTGCAACCTGATGGAGGTCAGTATAGATGGACTAATACAACAAGTCCCACACACAGCTAGAAGCCCAATATTTCTTCAGAGGTAGATGCAGAAAAAAATATATTCAGATTGCAACCTGATGGAGGTCTGTATAGATGGATTAATAGAACAAGTCCCACACACAGCTAGAAGCCCAATATTTTTTCAGAGGTAGATGCAGAAAAAATATATTCAGTTTGCAACCTGATGGAGGTCTGTATAGATGGATTAATAGAACAAGTCCCACACACAGCTAGAAGCCCAATATTTTTTCAGAGGTAGATGCAGAAAAAAATATATTCAAACTGCAACCTGATGGAGGTCTGTATAGATGGATTAATAGAACAAGTCCCACACACAGCTAGAAGCCCAATATTTTTTCAGAGGTAGATGCAGAAAAAAATATATTCAGTTTGCAACCTGATGGAGGTCTGTATAGATGGATTAATAGAACAAGTCCCACACACAGCTAGAAGCCCAATATTTTTTCAGAGGTAGATGCAGAAAAAAATATATTCAGTTTGCAACCTGATGGAGGTCAGTATAGATGGACTAATACAACAAGTCCCACACACAGCTAGAAGCCCAATATTTTTTCAAAGGTAGATGCAGAAAAAAATATATTCAGTTTGCAACCTGATGGAGGTCTGTATAGATGGATTAATAGAACAAGTCCCACACACAGCTAGAAGCCCAATATTTTTTCAGAGCTAGATGCAGAAAAAATATATTCAGTTTGCAACCTGATGGAGGTCTGTATAGATGGATTAATAGAACAAGTCCCACACACAGCTAGAAGCCCAATATTTTTTCAGAGGTAGATGCAGAAAAAAATATATTCAGTTTGCAACCTGATGGAGGTCTGTATAGATGGATTAATAGAACAAGTCCCACACACAGCTAGAAGCCCAATATTTTTTCAGAGGTAGATGCAGAAAAAAATATATTCAGTTTGCAACCTGATGGAGGTCTGTATAGATGGATTAATAGAACAAGTCCCACACACAGCTAGAAGCCCAATATTTTTTCAGAGCTAGATGCAGAAAAAAATTATATTCAATTTGCAACCTGATGGAGGTCAGTATAGATGCACTAATAGAATGATGCTATGCCCAAAAGATTTTACTTCACTAGGTGCAGTAAAAAAAATTGGTATTCTATACACAGGTGGTATATCTTGCAACATAGATAGGCTACTCCACTGACTAACACACTCTGCAATAGGCCAAAAAGGATTAGCTTTGCTAGATTCAGCCAAATGCTGTGAAAAAAACTTGCACAGCACTGGCACAGACCTGCCTGGCAAAAACTGATAGGAACTGATGTAACCTAGTCCTGAAAAGGACTCCAATTACAATTAGTCTTTACTCCCACAATCTATCTATTTAAGAGCACAGACCTCCCTGATAAAAGTCGTAGGAAATGCTGTAACCTAGTCCTTAAAAGGACTGCAATCACAACTATTCCCTACTCCCAAGCTATCTGTAGATTTGTGCGAAAATTGGCTTGAAATTAACAAGGTATAGCGCACACAGCAACAGCGGTGCCGTCTAACACGCAGCTGCAGCAGTGAGAAAATGGTGGCGACGGGGAAAATGGCTTGGTCTTATAGGGCAAGGACATGTGACATACACTGCCAATGACACATGCCCTTGCTTGTGTGAAAAAAAGCACTTCGCTCCGTGTGTGCGCTGCTGATAGGCTGACAGATTGCACCTCCCCACTGCAAATGCGGGAAAGAGAAAAAAAAATGGAGATCTTCATTGTTCCTGCAGAGATCCATCCCCTGCCCCTCCCCCCACCCCGCTGTACACTCAAACTGCGTATTAACATTAATTTTCATCATTACTGAGAAAAAATCCAGTTATGATTTTGGTACACGAACAGTTATCGAACATAAAAAAGACCAGGGGAGGAGTCCTGAGGAGATAATTTGCATATTCCCACTGCATTTTGGGGTAAGTGAAGAGTCTCCGTGAGCTCAAATAACACTGGATTTTGGCTGTTGGAGCTGAAAAGAG
This sequence comes from Phyllobates terribilis, assembly GCF_046119375.1. Classification (NCBI taxonomy): domain Eukaryota; kingdom Metazoa; phylum Chordata; class Amphibia; order Anura; family Dendrobatidae; genus Phyllobates; species Phyllobates terribilis. The sequence continues at coordinate 463,571 of NW_027362984.1, read as the reverse complement.
GACATCGGTAAACCAGGGGAGGAGTCCTGAGGAGATAATTTGCATATTCCCACTGCATTTTGGGGTAAGTGAAGAGTCTCCGCGAGCTCAAAGAATACTGGATTTTGGCTGTTGGAGCTGAAAAGAGGACATCGGTAAACCGCGCGCCTACCGTCGCACGCATTTTGAAGCTTTTTTTTTAAGCTTTTTTCACTGTTTTCAGAACATTAACAATAAGAACATGGAAGAGTCCAGGAGCCATTTGGTGAGCTGCATATCCTGCTACATGTTCACAGACTTGCCAGTGGAAAAGCCAAACTTCACATGCCAGAAATGCAAGCTTGTGTCCCTGTTGGAGGAAAAGTTGCGAAATCTAGAAGAGAGGTTAACTACCTTGAAAATCATTAAGGAAGGTGAAGAGTTCTTAGACAGAGCAGAATTATCTCTTCATGATTCAGAAAGAGAAGAAATTCGAACTGCACCTGACGAAACAGAGGAATGGAAGCATGTGACCCACAGAAGCAGGAGGATCGAGAGGCAGTCAGCACCCATACTGCTCAGGAACCAGTACCAGGCTCTCACGCAGGAGAACCATGAAGAAATACAGCAAAATAAGACTTTGCCAGCAATGAATAACCTTGTAAGCCCTCAGAATCCTCCTGGATGGAGAAAGAAGAATGTTGTGAAGAAAAAACGGAGAGTGGTGGTCATGGGGGATTCCCTGTTAAGAGGAACAGAGGCCGCTATCTGCAGACCAGACATAACCTCAAGAGAAATGTGCTGTCTTCCAGGAGCAAAAATTAAAGATGTGTCTGACAGGATATCAAGACTCTTCAGACCTACAGATCACTACCCATTCCTGCTAATACATGTGGGGACAAATGACACCGCAAGAAAGGACCTGGAAACCATCTGCAGTGACTTTGAAGACTTAGGCAAGAAAGTGAAAGAATTCGGAGCGCAGGTGGTCTTCTCATCCATCCTCCCAGTGGATGGCCATGGAACAATGAGGTGGAATAAGATTCTACAGGTGAACAACTGGCTACGTCGATGGTGCCATCAACAAGGATTTGGATTTCTGGATCACGGAATGAATTACCTATACGATGGACTACTTGCTAGAGATGGGGTGCACCTTACGAAGACTGGAAAATATGTATTTGGAAGTCGCCTTGCTACACTCATCAGAAGAGCTTTAAACTAGAACAATGTGGGAAGGGAAGCAAAAGGCCAGAAAAAGCAATACAGCTGACAAATACTATTGAGATCTCTGCTACTGGAAGTGGAAAGGAAGAACAAAGACAAAACAATTTAAATAATAAAAATATGGGAGGAAGAGAAACCAATCACAAACTAAAATGTTTTTATACAAATGCACAAAGCATGGGCAACAAACAAGGAGAATTGGAACTACTAATGCAGGAAAAGGAATATGATGTCATTGGAATCACTGAAACTTGGTGGGACGATACACATGATTGGAATAAAAGGCTAAAAGGATACAACTTATTTGCAAGAAACAGACTTGATAAACGAGGAGGAGGTGTTGCATTGTATGTTAGAAAAGCGTATATCTGCACAGACATTGAAGCTTCAGAGACTGGGAGTTCTGTGGAAACTGTTTGGGTAAGAATACAAGGAGAGAACAACGGAAAGGACACCATTGTAGGCATTTACTACAGGCCACCTGGGCAATCTGAAGATATGGATGAACTCTTTATGTATCAAATGACCAAGTTCTCCAAAAAATACGACGTAGTGGTCATGGGAGATTTCAACTATCCAGACATTTGTTGGGAATCTCTCTCAAGTAAAACTAACAGGTCAAGCAAATTCTTATCCTCTCTTGCTGACAACTTTAGCTTCCAAAAGGTAGGGGAGAAAACAAGGGGATCTGCTACTTTGGATCTAATCCTTATAAACAGGGAGGAAATGGTTGAGGAGGTAAAGGTGGCTGGGACCCTAGGAGGCAGCGATCATGCTATTATAGAATTTTCGATAACTAGAGGAGGAAGACATGTGAAGACTCAAACTTCAAGGTTAGATTTTAGAAAGGCAGATTTTAAGAGACTCAGAAAGAGAATAGGAGGGATCCAATGGCTGGATGTCCTTAAGGACAAAAATGTCCAGGAAGGATGGGAAATTTTTAAAAATGAGATTCTCAAAGCACAATCGTTAACAATCCCAAAAAGTAGGAAGAATGGGAAGCATTTAAGGAAACCAGGATGGATGAACACAGAACTTAAACACATGCTAAAAAGAAAGAAAGAAATGTTTATTAAATGGAAAGAGGGAGGCATATCTAAAGAAGATTATAATGCAGTCTGCAGATCCTGCAGGGCACGTATCAGGTTAGCTAAAGCTGACAATGAATTAAGGCTTGCAAGAGATGTCAAAAGCAATAAAAAAAGGATTTTGGGGGTATGTCAAAAGTAAAAGAAAAGTCAAAGATGCTATAGGATTTTTACAGGATGAAAATGGAGAAATGGTAAGAGAGGATGTTGAGAAGGCTGAACTTTTTAATTCCTATTTTGCATCTGTTTTCTCTCAGAAAGAAAATGTAACATCAACTGATCTTCACTGTCCTTTTAAAGGAATAGAGGAATCCAAGTTATCTGTAAACAGAAAGATTGTGAGGGAATATTTAGCTAACATAAATGAGTTCAAGTCTCCAGGTCCAGATGAATTACACCCCAGAGTACTGAAGGAGATCATAGAAGAAATTTTAGAACCACTCTCCATAATCTTTGAAAATTCTTGGAGAACAGGAGAAGTCCCAGAAGACTGGAGAAGAGCAAATGTTGTTCCTATCTTCAAAAAGGGGAAGAAGGTGGACCCAGGGAACTATAGGCCGGTGAGTCTGACTTCTATACCAGGAAAGATCTTTGAACAAATTATTAAACAACATGTATGTAAGTACATGGATAAGAATGAAGTGATTAACCAGAGTCAGCATGGGTTTGTAACTAACAAGTCATGTCAGACTAACTTAATTTCCTTCTATGACAGAATCACTGACTGGGTGGATCAGGGAAATGCTGTAGATATAGTATATCTTGACTTCAGCAAAGCATTTGACAAAGTATCTCACACCATCCTTATTGAAAAAATGACCAAGTATGCAATGGACCAGGCAACTGTTAGGTGGATTCATAACTGGCTTAGTGATCGGACTCAAAGGGTGGTTGTAAAAGGCTTCACATCCAGCTGGATGAATGTCTCAAGTGGGGTACCACAGGGCTCCGTCCTGGGACCTGTATTGTTCAACATCTTTATCAATGATTTAGATGAAGGAATTGAGGGTAAACTGATTAAATTTGCTGATGACACAAAGCTAGGAGGGATAGCTAATACTAGAGAAGAGAGAGAGAGGATTCAAAAAGACCTAAATAAACTGGAGCAGTGGGCAGCAACCAACAGAATGGTTTTTAACAGGGAAAAATGCAAAGTACTACATCTGGGCAATAAAAATGAAAAAAGCATATACAGAATGGGAGGAATAGAGCTAAGCAACAGTACATGTGAAAAAGACTTAGGTATACTAATAGATCATAGACTGAACATGAGTCAACAGTGTGATGCAGCAGCAAAAAAGGCAAATACAATTCTGGGATGTATTAACAGAAGCATACAGTCTAGATCACGTGAAGTCATTATCGGTCTTTACTCCTCTTTGGTCAGACCTCATCTGGAATACTGTGTACAGTTTTGGGCACCACATTTTAAAAAAGACATAGACAAACTGGAGCAAGTTCAGAGAAGAGCGACCAGAATGGTGACTGGTCTGCAAACCATGTCCTATGAGGAACGGTTGCAGGATTTGGGAATGTTTAGCTTACAAAAAAGAAGACTGAGAGGAGACTTAATAGCTGTCTACAAATATGTCAAGGGCTGTCACATTGTAGAAGGATCATCTTTATTCTCATTTGCACAAGGAAAGACTAGAAGCAATGGGATGAAACTAAATGGGAGGAGACACAGATTAGATATTAGAAAAAACTTTTTGACAGTTAGGGTGATTAATGAGTGGAACAGGCTGCCACGAGAGGTGGTGAGTTCCCCTTCAATGGACGTCTTCAAACAGAGGCTGGACAGACATCTGTCTGAGATGATCTAGTGAATCCTGCTTTGAGCAGGGGGTTGGACCAGATGACCCAGGAGGTCCCTTCCAACTCTACCATTCTATGATAACCTCGAACAGCCGAATTTTACTCAAATTGTTCGTGTTCGCCGAACGGCTCGAACACCGCCCAAAACAGTTCGAATTTGAGATTGGCGAACAATTCGAGTAGAACAACGCTCATCTCTAGTCTTGATAAGCTTCTGTGACCTCCACGTCTCTTCCAAGGGGCATTAAAAAAGCATGGTTAAACCACTCTGAACTCCACAGCTCTTCCAAGAGGCATTGATATTGTCTTTTTATTCAACTGTTACCTCCACCAATCTTCCAATGTGCATTGATATTGTTTTTTTTTCCAATGCAACCTCCACCACTCTTCGAAGGGGATTTGAAAAAATCTTGTTAAGCTACTCAGACCTCCATGTCCCTTCCACGGGGCATTGATATTGTCTTTTTATTCCACTGCGACCTCCACCACTCTTCCAAGGGGCATTGATATTGTCTTTTTAATCCACTGTGACCTCCACCACTCTTCCAAGGGACATTGATATTGTCTTTTTATTCCACTGCGACCTCCACCACTCTTCCAAGGGGCATCGATATTGACTTTTTAATCCACTTCGACCTCCACCACTTTTCCAAGGGGCATTAAAACCGTCTTGTTATGCCACTGTGACCTCCACGTCTCTTCCAAGGGGCATTAAAACCGTCAATTTAAACCACTCTGAACTCCACAGCTCTTGCAAGAGGCATTGCTATTGTCTTTTTATTCCACTGTAACCTACACCACTCTTCCAAGGGGCATTGATTTTGTCTTTTTAATCCACTGCGACCTCCATCTCTCTTCCAAGAAGCATTAAAACAGTCTTGTTTAGCTACTGTGACCTCCACCTCTATTCCACGGTGCCTTAAAACCTTCTGGTTAAACCACTGTAAACTCCACAGCTCTTCCAAGGGGCAATGATATTGTCTTTTTATTCCACTGTAACCTCCACAACTCTTCCAAGGGGCATTGATATTGTCTTTTTATTCCACTGCGACGTCCACCCCTCTTCCAAGTGGCATTAATATTGTCTTTTTATTCCACTGCGACCTCCACCATTCTTCCAAGGGTCATTGATATTGTCTTTTTATTCCACTGTAACCTCGACCACTCTTCCAAGGGGCATTGATATTGTCTTTTTATTCAACTGCGACCTCCACCTCTCTTCCAAGGGGCATTAAAACAATATTGTTAAGCTACTGTGACCTCCAAGTCTCTTCCACGAGGCACTGATATTGTCTTTTTATTCCACTGCGACCTCCACATCTCTTCCAAGTGGAATTGATATTGTCTTTTCTTTCCACTGCGACCTCCACCACTCTTCCACGGCGCATTGATATTGTCTTTTTAATCCACTGCGACCTTCACCACTCTTCCAGGGGGCATTAAAACAGTTTTGTTAAGCTCCTGTGACCTCCACGTCTCTTTCAAGGGGCATTAAAACCATCTGGTTAAACCACTCTGAACTCCACAGCTCTTCCAAGAGGCATTGATATTGTCTTTTCATTCGACTGTAACCTCCACCACTCTCCAAGGGGCATTAAAACCATCTTGTTAAGCTACTGTGACCTCCACTTCTTTTCCAAGGGGCATTAAAACCGTCAATTTAAACCACTCTGAACTCCTCAGCTCTTTCAAAAGGCATTGATATTGTCTTTTTATTCCACTGTAACCTCCACCACTCTTCCAAGGGGCATTGATTTTGTCTTTTTAATCCACTGCAACCCCCATTACTCTTCCAAGAAGCATTAAAACCGTCTTGTTTAGCTACTGTGACCTCCATGTCTATTCCACGGTGCCTTAAAACCTTCTGTTTAAACCACTGTGAACTCCACAGCTATTCCAAGGGGCATTGATATAGTCTTTTTATTCCACTGTAACTTCCACCACTCTTCCAAGGGGCATTGATATTGTCTTTTTATTTTACTGCGACCTCCAACACTCTTCCATGAGGCATTAATATTGTCTTTTTATTCCACTGAAACCTCCACCACTCTTCCAAGGGTCATTGATATTGTCTTTTTATTCCACTGTAACCTCCACCACTCTTCCAAGGGGCATTCATTTTGTCTTTTTAATCCACTGCGACCTCCATCTCTCTTCCAAGAAGCATTAAAACAGTCTTGTTTAGCTACTGTGACCTCCACCTCTATTCCACTGTGCCTTAAAACCTTCTGGTTAAACCACTGTAAACTCCACAGCTCTTCCAAGGGGCAATGATATTGTCTTTTTATTCCACTGTAACCTCCACCACTCTTCCAAGGGGCATTGATATTGTCTTTTTATTTTACTGCGACCTCCACCACTCTTCCAATTGGCATTAATATTGTCTTTTTATTCCACTGCGACCTCCACCACTCTTCCAAGGGTCATTGATATTGTCTTTTTATTCCACTGTAACCTCCACCACTCTTCCAAGGGGCATTGATATTTTCTTTTTATTTAATTGGAACCTCCACCACTTTTCCAAGGGGCATTGATTTTGTCTTTTTATTCCACTGTAACCTCCACCATTCTTCCAAGGGACATTGATATTGTCTTTTTATTCCACTGTAACCTCCACTACTCTTCCAAGGGGCATTGATATTGTCTTTTTAATCCACTGCGACCTCTACCACTCCTCCAAGGGGCTTTAAAACAGTCTTGATAAGCTTCTGTGACCTCCACGTCTCTTCCAAGGGGCATGAAAACCGCATGGTTAAACCACTCTGAACTCCACAGCTCTTCCAAGAGGCACTGATATTGTCTATTTATTCAACTGTTACCTCCACCAATCTTCCAATGGGCATTGATATTGTTTTTTTTTCCAATGCGACCTCCACCACTCTTCGAAGGGGATTTGATAGTCTTTTTAATCCACTGCGACCTCCACCACTCTTCCAAGGGGCATTAAAACCGTCTTGTTATGCTACTGTGACCTCCACGTCTCTTCCAAGGGGCATTAAAACTGTCAATTTAAACCACTCTGAACTCCACAGCTCTTGCAAGAGGCATTGATATTGTCTTTTTATTCCACTGTAACCTCCACCACTCTTCCAAGGGGCATTGATTTTGTCTTTTTAATCCACTGCGACCTCCATCTCTCTTCCAAGAAGCAATAAAACAGTCTTGTTTAGCTACTGTGACCTCCACCTCTATTCCACTGTGCCTTAAAACCTTCTGGTTAAACCACTGTAAACTCCACAGCTCTTCCAAGGGGCAATGATATTGTCTTTTTATTCCACTGTAACCTCCACCACTCTTCCAAGGGTCATTGATATTGTCTTTTTATTCCACTGTAACCTGCACCACTCTTCCAAGGGGCATTGATATTGTCTTTTTATTCCACTGCGACCTCCACCTCTCTTCCAAGGGGCATTAAAACAATCTTTTAAGCTACTGTGACCTCCAAGTCTCTTCCACGAGGCACTGATATTGTCTTTTTATTCCACTGCGACCTCCACATCTCTTCCAAGTGGAATTGATATTGTCTTTTTTTTCCACTGCGACCTCCACCACTCTTCCACGGGGCATTGATATTGTCTTTTTAATGCACTGCGACCTCCACCACTCTTCCAAGGGGCATTAAAACAGTTTTGTTAAGCTACTGTGACCTCCACGTCTCTTCCAAGGGGCATTAAAACCATCTGGTTAAACCACTCTGAACTCCACAGCTCTTCCAAGAGGCATTGATATTGTCTTTTCATTCGACTGTAACCTCCACCACTCTTGCAAGGGGCATTAAAACCATCTTGTTAAGCTACTGTGACCTCCACTTCTTTTCCAAGGGGCATTAAAACAGTCAATTTAAACCACTCTGAACTCCTCAGCTCTTGCAAAAGGCATTGATATTGTCTTTTTATTCCACTGTAACCTTCACCACTCTTGCAAGGGTCATTGATTTTGTCTTTTTAATCCACTGCGACCTCCATCACTCTTCCAAGAAGCATTAAAACCGTCTTGTTTAGCTACTGTGACCTCCACGTCTATTCCACGATGAATTAAAACCTTCTGGTTAAACCACTGTGAACTCCACAGCTATTCCAAGGGGCATTGATATAGTCTTTTTATTCCACTCTAACTTCCACCACTCTTCCAAGGGGCATTGATATTGTCTTTTTATTTTACTGCGACCTCCAACACTCTTCCATGAGGCATTAATATTTTCTTTTTATTCCACTGAAACCTCCTCCACTCTTCCAATGGTCATTGATATTGTCTTTTTATTCCACTGTAACCTCCACCACTCTTCCAAGGGGCATTGATATTGTCTTTTTATTCCACTGCGACCTCCACCTCTCTTCCAAGGGGCATTAAAACCATCTTGTTAAGCTACTGTAACCTCCAAGTCTCTTCCACGAGTCATTTATATTGTCTTTTTATTCCACTGCGACCTCCACATCTTTTCCAAGGGGAATTGATATTGTCTTTTTATTCCACTGCGACCTCCACCACTCTTCTAAGGGGCATTGATATTGTCTTTTTAATCCACTGCGACCTCCACCAATCTTCCAAGGGGCATTAAAACAGTCTTGATTAGCTACTGTGACCTCCACGTCTCTTCCAAGGGGCATTAAACCGTCTGGTTAAACCACTCTGTACTCCACAGCTCTTCCAAGAGGCATTGATATTGTGTTTTTATTCGACTGTAACCTCCACCACTCTTCCAAGGGACATTGATATTGGTTCTGTTTTCCACTGCGACCACCACCACTCTTCCAAGGAGCTTTGATATTGTCTTTTTTATCCACTGCGACCTACACCACTCTTCCAAGGGGCATTAAAACCGTCTTGTTATGATACTGTGACCTCCACGTCCCTTCCACGGGGCATTGTTATTGTCTTTTTATTCCATTGCGACCTCCACCACTCTTCCAAGGGGCATTAAAACCGTCTTGTTAAGCTACTGTGACCTCCAAGCCTCTTCCAAGGGGCAAAAAAAACGGCTGGTTAAACCGCTCTGAGCTCCACAGCTCTTCCAAGGGGCATTGACAATGTCTTTTTATTTCTTTGTATCATTCTGCACTCTTCCAAGTGCATTGATATTGTCTTTTTATTCCTCTGCGACGTCCACGACTCTTCCAAGGGGCATTAAAACCGTCTTGTTAAGCTACTGTGACCTCCAAGTTTCTTACACAGGGCATTGATATTGTCTTTTTTTCCACTGTAACCTCCACCACTCTTCCAAGGGGCATTGATATTGTCTTTTTATTACACTGTAACCTCCACCAATCTTTCAAGGGGCATTGATATTGTCTTTTTTTCCACTGTAACCTCCACCACTCTTCCAAGGGGCATTGATATTGTCTTTTTATTACACTGTAACCTCCACCAATCTTTCAAGGGGCATTGATATTGTCTTTTAAATCCACAATGATCTCCACCACTCTTGCAAGGGGCATTAAAACAGTCTTGTTAAGCTACTGTGACCACCTCGTCTCTTCCAAGGGGCATTAAAACCGTCTGGTTAAACACTCTGAACTCCACAGCTCTTACAAGAGGCATTGATATTGTCTTTTTATTCGACTGTAACATCCACCACTCTTCCAAGCGGCATTGATATTGTCTGTTTATTCCACTGCGACCTCCACCACTCTTGCAAGGGACATTGATATTGTCTTTTTAATCAACTGCGACCTCCACCTCTCTTCCAAGGGGTCATTAAAACCGTCTTGTGAAGCTACTGTGACCTCCACGTCACTTTCAGGGGGCATTGATATTGTCTTTTTATTCCACTGCCACCTCCACCACTCTTCCAAGGGGCATTGATATTGTCTTTTTAATCCACTGCGACATCCACCACTCTTCGAAGGGGCATTGATATTGTCTTTTTAATCCACTGTGACCCCCACGTCTCTTCAAAGGGGCATTAAAACGGTCAATTTAAACCACTCTGAACTCCACAGCTCTTCCAAGGAGCACTGTTAATGTCTTTTTAATTCACTCTAACCTCCACCACTCTTCCAAGGGGCATTGACATTGTCTATTTATTCCACTGCGACCTCCACCACTCCTCCAAGGGGCATTAAGACCATCTTGTTAAGCTACAGGTACCTCCACAACTCTTCTATGGGGCATTGATATTGTCTTTTTATTCCACTGTAACCTCCACCACTCTTCCAAGGGGCATTGATTTTGTATTTTTATTCCACTGCGACCTCTAATACTCTTCCAATGGGCATTGATATCGTCTTTTTAATCCACTGCAACCTCCACCACTCTTCCAAGGGGCATTAAAGCCGTCTTGTTAAGCTACTGTCACGTCCATGTCTATTCCACGGGGCATTGATATTGTCTTTTTAATCCACTGTAAAATCCACCACTCTTCCAAGTGGCTATGACATTGTCTTTTTATTCCACTGCGACTTCCATCTCTCTTCTAAGGGGCATTGATATTGTCTTTTTAATCCACTGCGACCTCGAACACTCTTCCAAGGGGCATTAAAACAGTCTTGTTAAGCTACTGTGACCTCCACGTCTCTTCCAAGGGGCATTAAAATCGTCTGGTTAAACGACTCTGAACTCCCCAGCTCTTCCAAGGGGCATTGATATTGTCTTTTTATTGCACTGTAACCTCCACCACTCTTCCAAGGGGCATTGATTTTGTATTTTTATTCCACTGTAACCCCCACCACTCTTCCAAGGGGCATTTATTTTGTCTTTTTATTCCACTGCGACCTCCACCACTCTTCCAATGGGCATTTTTATTGTCTGTTTAATCCCCTGCAACCTGCGCCACTCTTCCAAGGTGCATTTAAACCGTCTTGTTAAGCTACTGTGACCTCCACGTCCCTTCCACGGGGCATTGATATTGTCTTTTTATTTAACTGTAACCTCCACCACTGTTCGAAGGTGCATTGATATTGTCTTTTTATTCCACTGTAACCTCCATCACTCTTCCAAGGGGCATTGATATTGTCTTTTTATTCAACTGTAACCTCCACCACTCTTCCAAGGGGCATTGATATTGTCTTTTTATTCCACTACGAACTCCACCACTCTTCCAAGGGGAATTAAAACCGTCTTGTTATGCTACTGTGACGTCGACTTTTCTTCCAAGGGGCATTAAAACAATCTGGTTAAAACACTCTGAACTTCACAGCTCTTCCAAGGGGCATTTGTATTGTCTTTTTATTCCACTCTAACCTCCCCCACTCTTCCAAGGGGCATTGACATTGTCTTTTTATTCCACTGCGACCTCCACCACTCATCCAAGGGGCATTAAAACCATATTGTTAAGCTACAGTGACCTCCACATCTATTCCACGGGGCATTGATATTGTCTTTTCATTTCACTGTAACCTCCACCAATCTTCCAAGGGGCATTGATATTGTTTTTTTATTCCACTGCGACCTCCACCACTCTTCCAAGGGGCATTAAAACCGTCTTGTTAAGTTACTGTTACCTCCATGTCTCTTCCAAGGAGCGTTAAAACAGACTGGTTATACCACTCTGAACTCCACAGCTCTTCCAAGGGGCATTATTATTGTCTTTTTATTCCTCTGTAACCTCCACCACTTTTCCAGGGGACTTTGATATTGTCTTTTTATTCCACTGTGACCTCCACCAGTCCTCCAAGAGGCATTAAAACCGTCTTGTTAAGCTAGTGTGACCTCCACGTCTCTTCCACAGGGCATTGAAATTGTCTTTTTATTCCACTCTAACCTCCACCACTCTTCCAAGGGGCATTGATAATGTCTTTTTATTCCACTGCGACCTCCACCACTCTTCCAAGGCTCATTGATATTGTCTTTTTAATCCACTCCGACCTCCACCACTCTTCCAAGGGGCATTAAAACCGTCTTCCTAAGGTATTGTGACCTCCACATCTCTTCCACGTGGCATTGATATTGTCTTTTTATTTAACTGTAACCTCCACCACTATTCCAAGGGGCATTGATATTGTCTTTTTATACCACGGTAACCTCCATCACTCTTCCAAGGGTCATTGATATTGTCTTTTTAATCAACTGTAACCTCCACCACTCTTCCAAGGGGCATTGATATTGTCTTTTTATTCCACTGCGACCTCCACCACTCTTCCAAGGGGCCTTCATATTGTCTTTTTAATCCACTGCGACCTCCACCACTCTTCCAAGGGGCATTAAAACCGTCTTGTTAAGCTACTGTCATCTCCACGTCCCTTCCAATGGGCATTAAATCCGTCAATTTAAACCATTCTGAACTCCACAGCTCTTGCAAGGGGCATTGATATTGTCTTTTTATTCCAATGTAACCTCAAACTCTCTTCCAAGGGCCATTGATATTGTCTTTTTAATCCACTTCGACCTCCACCACTTTTCCAAGGGGCATTAAAACCGTCTTGTTATGCTACTGTGACCTCCACGTCTCTTCCAAGGGGCATTAAAACCGTCAATTTAAACCACTCTGAACTCCACAGCTCTTGCAAGAGGCATTGATATTGTCTTTTTATTCCACTGTAACCTCCACCACTCTTCCAAGGGGCATTGATTTTGTCTTTTTAATTCACTGCGACCTCCATCTCTCTTCCAAGAAGCATTAAAACAGTCTTGTTTAGCTATTGTGACCTCCACCTCTATTCCACTGTGCCTTAAAACCTTCTGGTTAAACTACTGTAAACTCCACAGCTCTTCCAAGGGGCAATGATATTGTCTTTTTATTCCACTGTAACCTCCACCACTCTTCCAAGGGGCATTGATATTGTCTTTTTATTTTACCGCGACCTCCACCACTCTTCCAATTGGCATTAATATTGTCTTTTTATTCCACTGCGACCTCCACCACTCTTCCAAGGGTCATTGATATTGTCTTTTTATTCCACTGTAACCTCCACCACTCTTCCAAGGGGCATTGATATTATCTTTTTATTCCACTGCGACCTCCACCTCTCTTCCAAGGGGCATTAAAACAATCTTTTAAGCTACTGTGACCTCCAAGTCTCTTCCACGAGGCACTGATATTGTCTTTTTATTCCACTGCGACCTCCACATCTCTTCCAATTGGAATTGATATTGTCTTTTTTTTCCACTGCGACCTCCACCACTCTTCCACGGGGCATTGATATTGTCTTTTTAATCCACTGCGACCTCCACCACTCTTCCAAGGGGCATTAAAACAGTTTTGTTAAGCTACTGTGACCTCCACGTCTCTTCCAAGGGGCATTAAAACCATCTGGTTAAACCCCTCTGAACTCCACAGCTCTTCCAAGAGGCATTGATATTGTCTTTTCATTCGACTGTAACCTCCACGACTCTTCCAAGGGGCATTAAAACCGTCTTGTTAAGCTACTGTGACCTCCAAGTTTCTTACACAGGGCATTGATATTGTCTTTTTTTCCACTGTAACCTCCACCACTCTTCCAAGGGGCATTGATATTGTCTTTTTATTACACTGTAACCTCCACCAATCTTTCAAGGGGCATTGATATTGTCTTTTTATTCCACTGCGACCTCCACCACTTTTCTAAGGGGCATTGATATTGTCTTTCAAATTCATAACGATCTCCACCACTCTTGCAAGGGGCATTAAAACAATCTTGTTAAGCTACTGTGACCTCCTCGTCTCTTCCAAGGGGCATTAAAACCGTCTGGTTAAACACTCTGAACTCCACAGCTCTTACAAGAGGCATTGATATTGTCTTTTTATTCGACTGTAACATCCACCACTCTTCCAAGCAGCATTGATATTGTCTGTTTATTCCACTGCGACCTCCACCACTCTTGCAAGGGACATTGATATTGTCTTTTTAATCAACTGCGAACTCCACCTCTCTTCCAAGGGGTCATTAAAACCGTCTTGTGAAGCTAATGTGACCTCCACGTCCCTTCCAGGGGGCATTGATATTGTCTTTTTATTCCACTGCGACCTCCACCACTCTTCCACAGGGCATTGATATTGTCTTTTTAATCCACTGCGACCTCCACCACTCTTCCAAGGGCCATTAAAACAGTTTTGTTAAGCTACTGTGACCTCCACGTCTCTTCCAAGGGGCATTAAAACCATCAGGTTAAACCACTCTGAACTCCACAGCTCTTCCAAGAGGCATTGATATTGTCTTTTCATTCGACTGTAACCTCCACCACTCTTCCAAGGGGCATTAAAACCATCTTGTTAAGCTACTGTGACCTCCACTTCTTTTCCAAGGGGCATTAAAACCGTCAATTTAAACCACTCTGAACTCCTCAGCTCTTGCAAAAGGCATTGATATTGTCTTTTTATTCCACTGTAACGTCCACCACTCTTGCAAGGGGCATTGATTTTGTCTTTTTAATCCACTGCGACCTCCATCACTCTTCCAAGAAGCATTAAAAACCGTCTTGTTTAGCTAATGTGACCTCCACGTCTATTCCACGGTGCCTTAAAACCTTCTGGTTAAACCACTGTGAACTCCACAGCTATTCCAAGGGGCATTGATATAGTCTTTTTATTCCACTGTAACTTCCACCACTCTTCCAAGGGGCATTGATATTGTCTTTTTATTTTACTGCGACCTCCAACACTCTTCCATGAGGCATTAATATTTTCTTTTTATTCCACTGAAACCTCCTCCACTCTTCCAATGGTCATTGATATTGTCTTTTTATTCCACTGTAACCTCCACCACTCTTCCAAGGGGCATTGATATTGTCTTTTTATTCCACTGCGACCTCCACCTCTCTTCCAAGGGGCATTAAAACCATCTTGTTAAGCTACTGTGACCTCCAAGTCTCTTCCACGAGGCATTGATATTGTCTTTTTATTCCACTGCGACCTCCACATCTTTTCCAAGGGGAATTGATATTGTCCTTTTATTCCACTGCGACCTCCACTACTCTTCTAAGGGGCATTGATATTGTCTTTTTAATCCACTGGGACCTCCACCACTCTTCCAAGGGGCATTAAAACAGTCTGGATAAGCTACTGTGACCTCCACGTCTCTTCCAAGGGGCATTAAACTATCTGGTTAAACCACTCTGTACTTCACAGCTCTTCCAAGAGGCATTGATATTGTCTTTTTATTCGACTGTAACCTCCACCACTCTTCCAACGGGCATTGATATTGTTTCTGTTTTCCACTGAGACCTCCACCACTCTTCCAAGGGGCTTTGATATTGTCTTTTTTATCCACTGCGACCTACACCACTCTTCCAAGGGGCATTAAAACCGTCTTGTTATGATACTGTGACCTCCACGTCCCTTCCACGGGGCATTGTTATTGTCTTTTTATTCCATTGCGACCTCCACCACTCTTCCAAGGGGCATTAAAACCGTCTTGTTAAGCTACTGTGACCTCCAAGCCTCTTCCAAGGGGCAAAAAAAACGGCTGGTTAAACCGCTCTGAGCTCCACAGCTCTTCCAAGGGGCATTGACAATGTCTTTTTATTTCTTTGTATCCTTCTGCACTCTTCCAAGTGCATTGATATTGTCTTTTTATTCCTCTGCGACGTCCACGACTCTTCCAAGGGGCATTAAAACCGTCTTGTTAAGCTACTGTGACCTCCAAGTTTTTTACACAGGGCATTGATATTGTCTTTTTTTCCACTTTAACCTCCACCACTCTTCCAAGGGGCATTGATATTGTCTTTTTATTACACTGTAACCCCCATTACTCTTCCAAGAAGCATTAAAATCGTCTTGTTTAGCTACTGTGACCTCCATGTCTATTCCACGGTGCCTTAAAACCTTCTGTTTAAACCACTGTGAACTCCACAGCTATTCCAAGGGGCATTGATATAGTCTTTTTATTCCACTGTAACTTCCACCACTCTTCCAAGGGGCATTGATATTGTCTTTTTATTTTACTGCGACCTCCAACACTCTTCCATGAGGCATTAATATTGTCTTTTTATTCCACTGAAACCTCCACCACTCTTCCAAGGGTCATTGATATTGTCTTTTTATTCCACTGTAACCTCCACCACTCTTCCAAGGGGCATTCATTTTGTCTTTTTAATCCACTGCGACCTCCATCTCTCTTCCAAGAAGCATTAAAACAGTCTTGTTTAGCTACTGTGACCTCCACCTCTATTCCACTGTGCCTTAAAACCTTCTGGTTAAACCACTGTAAACTCCACAGCTCTTCCAAGGGGCAATGATATTGTCTTTTTATTCCACTGCGACCTCCACATCTCTTCCAAGTGGAATTGATATTGTCTTTTCTTTCCACTGCGACCTCCACCACTCTTCCACGGCGCATTGATATTGTCTTTTTAATCCACTGCGACCTTCACCACTCTTCCAGGGGGCATTAAAACAGTTTTGTTAAGCTCCTGTGACCTCCACGTCTCTTTCAAGGGGCATTAAAACCATCTGGTTAAACCACTCTGAACTCCACAGCTCTTCCAAGAGGCATTGATATTGTCTTTTCATTCGACTGTAACCTCCACCACTCTCCAAGGGGCATTAAAACCATCTTGTTAAGCTACTGTGACCTCCACTTCTTTTCCAAGGGGCATTAAAACCGTCAATTTAAACCACTCTGAACTCCTCAGCTCTTTCAAAAGGCATTGATATTGTCTTTTTATTCCACTGTAACCTCCACCACTCTTCCAAGGGGCATTGATTTTGTCTTTTTAATCCACTGCAACCCCCATTACTCTTCCAAGAAGCATTAAAACCGTCTTGTTTAGCTACTGTGACCTCCATGTCTATTCCACGGTGCCTTAAAACCTTCTGTTTAAACCACTGTGAACTCCACAGCTCTTCCAAGGGGCATTGATATAGTCTTTTTATTCCACTGTAACTTCCACCACTCTTCCAAGGGGCATTGATATTGTCTTTTTATTTTACTGCGACCTCCAACACTCTTCCATGAGGCATTAATATTGTCTTTTTATTCCACTGAAACCTCCACCACTCTTCCAAGGGTCATTGATATTGTCTTTTTATTCCACTGTAACCTCCACCACTCTTCCAAGGGGCATTCATTTTGTCTTTTTAATCCACTGCGACCTCCATCTCTCTTCCAAGAAGCATTAAAACAGTCTTGTTTAGCTACTGTGACCTCCACCTCTATTCCACTGTGCCTTAAAACCTTCTGGTTAAACCACTGTAAACTCCACAGCTCTTCCAAGGGGCAATGATATTGTCTTTTTATTCCACTGTAACCTCCACCACACTTCCAAGGGGCATTGATATTGTCTTTTTATTTTACTGCGACCTCCACCACTCTTCCAATTGGCATTAATATTGTCTTTTTATTCCACTGCGACCTCCACCACTCTTCCAAGGGTCATTGATATTGTCTTTTTATTCCACTGTAACCTCCACCACTCTTCCAAGGGGCATTGATATTTTCTTTTTATTTAATTGGAACCTCCACCACTTTTCCAAGGGGCATTGATTTTGTCTTTTTATTCCACTGTAACCTCCACCATTCTTCCAAGGGACATTGATATTGTCTTTTTATTCCACTGTAACCTCCACTACTCTTCCAAGGGGCATTGATATTGTCTTTTTAATCCACTGCGACCTCTACCACTCCTCCAAGGGGCTTTAAAACAGTCTTGATAAGCTTCTGTGACCTCCACGTCTCTTCCAAGGGGCATGAAAACCGCATGGTTAAACCACTCTGAACTCCACAGCTCTTCCAAGAGGCACTGATATTGTCTATTTATTCAACTGTTACCTCCACCAATCTTCCAATGGGCATTGATATTGTTTTTTTTTCCAATGCGACCTCCACCACTCTTCGAAGGGGATTTGATAGTCTTTTTAATCCACTGCGACCTCCACCACTCTTCCAAGGGGCATTAAAACCGTCTTGTTATGCTACTGTGACCTCCACGTCTCTTCCAAGGGGCATTAAAACTGTCAATTTAAACCACTCTGAACTCCACAGCTCTTGCAAGAGGCATTGATATTGTCTTTTTATTCCACTGTAACCTCCACCACTCTTCCAAGGGGCATTGATTTTGTCTTTTTAATCCACTGCGACCTCCATCTCTCTTCCAAGAAGCAATAAAACAGTCTTGTTTAGCTACTGTGACCTCCACCTCTATTCCACTGTGCCTTAAAACCTTCTGGTTAAACCACTGTAAACTCCACAGCTCTTCCAAGGGGCAATGATATTGTCTTTTTATTCCACTGTAACCTCCACCACTCTTCCAAGGGTCATTGATATTGTCTTTTTATTCCACTGTAACCTGCACCACTCTTCCAAGGGGCATTGATATTGTCTTTTTATTCCACTGCGACCTCCACCTCTCTTCCAAGGGGCATTAAAACAATCTTTTAAGCTACTGTGACCTCCAAGTCTCTTCCACGAGGCACTGATATTGTCTTTTTATTCCACTGCGACCTCCACATCTCTTCCAAGTGGAATTGATATTGTCTTTTTTTTCCACTGCGACCTCCACCACTCTTCCACGGGGCATTGATATTGTCTTTTTAATGCACTGCGACCTCCACCACTCTTCCAAGGGGCATTAAAACAGTTTTGTTAAGCTACTGTGACCTCCACGTCTCTTCCAAGGGGCATTAAAACCATCTGGTTAAACCACTCTGAACTCCACAGCTCTTCCAAGAGGCATTGATATTGTCTTTTCATTCGACTGTAACCTCCACCACTCTTGCAAGGGGCATTAAAACCATCTTGTTAAGCTACTGTGACCTCCACTTCTTTTCCAAGGGGCATTAAAACAGTCAATTTAAACCACTCTGAACTCCTCAGCTCTTGCAAAAGGCATTGATATTGTCTTTTTATTCCACTGTAACCTTCACCACTCTTGCAAGGGTCATTGATTTTGTCTTTTTAATCCACTGCGACCTCCATCACTCTTCCAAGAAGCATTAAAACCGTCTTGTTTAGCTACTGTGACCTCCACGTCTATTCCACGATGAATTAAAACCTTCTGGTTAAACCACTGTGAACTCCACAGCTATTCCAAGGGGCATTGATATAGTCTTTTTATTCCACTCTAACTTCCACCACTCTTCCAAGGGGCATTGATATTGTCTTTTTATTTTACTGCGACCTCCAACACTCTTCCATGAGGCATTAATATTTTCTTTTTATTCCACTGAAACCTCCTCCACTCTTCCAATGGTCATTGATATTGTCTTTTTATTCCACTGTAACCTCCACCACTCTTCCAAGGGGCATTGATATTGTCTTTTTATTCCACTGCGACCTCCACCTCTCTTCCAAGGGGCATTAAAACCATCTTGTTAAGCTACTGTAACCTCCAAGTCTCTTCCACGAGTCATTTATATTGTCTTTTTATTCCACTGCGACCTCCACATCTTTTCCAAGGGGAATTGATATTGTCTTTTTATTCCACTGCGACCTCCACCACTCTTCTAAGGGGCATTGATATTGTCTTTTTAATCCACTGCGACCTCCACCAATCTTCCAAGGGGCATTAAAACAGTCTTGATTAGCTACTGTGACCTCCACGTCTCTTCCAAGGGGCATTAAACCGTCTCGTTAAACCACTCTGTACTCCACAGCTCTTCCAAGAGGCATTGATATTGTGTTTTTATTCGACTGTAACCTCCACCACTCTTCCAAGGGACATTGATATTGGTTCTGTTTTCCACTGCGACCTCCACCACTCTTCCAAGGAGCTTTGATATTGTCTTTTTTATCCACTGCGACCTACACCACTCTTCCAAGGGGCATTAAAACCGTCTTGTTATGATACTGTGACCTCCACGTCCCTTCCACGGGGCATTGTTATTGTCTTTTTATTCCATTGCGACCTCCACCACTCTTCCAAGGGGCATTAAAACCGTCTTGTTAAGCTACTGTGACCTCCAAGCCTCTTCCAAGGGGCAAAAAAAACGGCTGGTTAAACCGCTCTGAGCTCCACAGCTCTTCCAAGGGGCATTGACAATGTCTTTTTATTTCTTTGTATCATTCTGCACTCTTCCAAGTGCATTGATATTGTCTTTTTATTCCTCTGCGACGTCCACGACTCTTCCAAGGGGCATTAAAACCGTCTTGTTAAGCTACTGTGACCTCCAAGTTTCTTACACAGGGCATTGATATTGTCTTTTTTTCCACTGTAACCTCCACCACTCTTCCAAGGGGCATTGATATTGTCTTTTTATTACACTGTAACCTCCACCAATCTTTCAAGGGGCATTGATATTGTCTTTTTTTCCACTGTAACCTCCACCACTCTTCCAAGGGGCATTGATATTGTCTTTTTATTACACTGTAACCTCCACCAATCTTTCAAGGGGCATTGATATTGTCTTTTTAATCCACAATGATCTCCACCACTCTTGCAAGGGGCATTAAAACAGTCTTGTTAAGCTACTGTGACCACCTCGTCTCTTCCAAGGGGCATTAAAACCGTCTGGTTAAACACTCTGAACTCCACAGCTCTTACAAGAGGCATTGATATTGTCTTTTTATTCGACTGTAACATCCACCACTCTTCCAAGCGGCATTGATATTGTCTGTTTATTCCACTGCGACCTCCACCACTCTTGCAAGGGACATTGATATTGTCTTTTTAATCAACTGCGACCTCCACCTCTCTTCCAAGGGGTCATTAAAACCGTCTTGTGAAGCTACTGTGACCTCCACGTCACTTTCAGGGGGCATTGATATTGTCTTTTTATTCCACTGCCACCTCCACCACTCTTCCAAGGGGCATTGATATTGTCTTTTTAATCCACTGCGACATCCACCACTCTTCGAAGGGGCATTGATATTGTCTTTTTAATCCACTGTGACCCCCACGTCTCTTCAAAGGGGCATTAAAACGGTCAATTTAAACCACTCTGAACTCCACAGCTCTTCCAAGGAGCACTGTTAATGTCTTTTTAATTCACTCTAACCTCCACCACTCTTCCAAGGGGCATTGACATTGTCTATTTATTCCACTGCGACCTCCACCACTCCTCCAAGGGGCATTAAGACCATCTTGTTAAGCTACAGGTACCTCCACAACTCTTCTATGGGGCATTGATATTGTCTTTTTATTCCACTGTAACCTCCACCACTCTTCCAAGGGGCATTGATTTTGTATTTTTATTCCACTGCGACCTCTAATACTCTTCCAATGGGCATTGATATCGTCTTTTTAATCCACTGCAACCTCCACCACTCTTTCAAGGGGCATTAAAGCCGTCTTGTTAAGCTACTGTCACGTCCATGTCTATTCCACGGGGCATTGATATTGTCTTTTTAATCCACTGTAAAATCCACCACTCTTCCAAGTGGCTATGACATTGTCTTTTTATTCCACTGCGACTTCCATCTCTCTTCTAAGGGGCATTGATATTGTCTTTTTAATCCACTGCGACCTCGAACACTCTTCCAAGGGGCATTAAAACAGTCTTGTTAAGCTACTGTGACCTCCACGTCTCTTCCAAGGGGCATTAAAATCGTCTGGTTAAACGACTCTGAACTCCCCAGCTCTTCCAAGGGGCATTGATATTGTCTTTTTATTCCACTGTAACCTCCACCACTCTTCCAAGGGGCATTGATTTTGTATTTTTATTCCACTGTAACCCCCACCACTCTTCCAAGGGGCATTGATTTTGTCTTTTTATTCCACTGCGACCTCCACCACTCTTCCAATGGGCATTTTTATTGTCTGTTTAATCCCCTGCAACCTGCGCCACTCTTCCAAGGTGCATTTAAACCGTCTTGTTAAGCTACTGTGACCTCCACGTCCCTTCCACGGGGCATTGATATTGTCTTTTTATTTAACTGTAACCTCCACCACTGTTCGAAGGTGCATTGATATTGTCTTTTTATTCCACTGTAACCTCCATCACTCTTCCAAGGGGCATTGATATTGTCTTTTTATTCAACTGTAACCTCCACCACTCTTCCAAGGGGCATTGATATTGTCTTTTTATTCCACTACGAACTCCACCACTCTTCCAAGGGGAATTAAAACCGTCTTGTTATGCTACTGTGACGTCGACTTTTCTTCCAAGGGGCATTAAAACCATCTGGTTAAAACACTCTGAACTTCACAGCTCTTCCAAGGGGCATTTGTATTGTCTTTTTATTCCACTCTAACCTCCCCCACTCTTCCAAGGGGCATTGACATTGTCTTTTTATTCCACTGCGACCTCCACCACTCATCCAAGGGGCATTAAAACCATATTGTTAAGCTACAGTGACCTCCACATCTATTCCACGGGGCATTGATATTGTCTTTTCATTTCACTGTAACCTCCACCAATCTTCCAAGGGGCATTGATATTGTTTTTTTATTCCACTGCGACCTCCACCACTCTTCCAAGGGGCATTAAAACCGTCTTGTTAAGTTACTGTTACCTCCATGTCTCTTCCAAGGAGCGTTAAAACAGACTGGTTATACCACTCTGAACTCCACAGCTCTTCCAAGGGGCATTATTATTGTCTTTTTATTCCTCTGTAACCTCCACCACTCTTCCAGGGGACTTTGATATTGTCTTTTTATTCCACTGTGACCTCCACCAGTCCTCCAAGAGGCATTAAAACCGTCTTGTTAAGCTAGTGTGACCTCCACGTCTCTTCCACAGGGCATTGAAATTGTCTTTTTATTCCACTCTAACCTCCACCACTCTTCCAAGGGGCATTGATAATGTCTTTTTATTCCACTGCGACCTCCACCACTCTTCCAAGGCTCATTGATATTGTCTTTTTAATCCACTCCGACCTCCACCACTCTTCCAAGGGGCATTAAAACCGTCTTCCTAAGCTATTGTGACCTCCACATCTCTTCCACGTGGCATTGATATTGTCTTTTTATTTAACTGTAACCTCCACCACTATTCCAAGGGGCATTGATATTGTCTTTTTATACCACGGTAACCTCCATCACTCTTCCAAGGGTCATTGATATTGTCTTTTTATTCAACTGTAACCTCCACCACTCTTCCAAGGGGCATTGATATTGTCTTTTTATTCCACTGCGACCTCCACCACTCTTCCAAGGGGCCTTCATATTGTCTTTTTAATCCACTGCGACCTCCACCACTCTTCCAAGGGGCATTAAAACCGTCTTGTTAAGCTACTGTCATCTCCACGTCCCTTCCAATGGGCATTAAATCCGTCAATTGAAACCATTCTGAACTCCACAGCTCTTGCAAGGGGCATTGATATTGTCTTTTTATTCCAATGTAACCTCAAACTCTCTTCCAAGGGCCATTGATATTGTCTTTTTAATCCACTTCGACCTCCACCACTTTTCCAAGGGGCATTAAAACCGTCTTGTTATGCTACTGTGACCTCCACGTCTCTTCCAAGGGGCATTAAAACCGTCAATTTAAACCACTCTGAACTCCACAGCTCTTGCAAGAGGCATTGATATTGTCTTTTTATTCCACTGTAACCTCCACCACTCTTCCAAGGGGCATTGATTTTGTCTTTTTAATTCACTGCGACCTCCATCTCTCTTCCAAGAAGCATTAAAACAGTCTTGTTTAGCTATTGTGACCTCCACCTCTATTCCACTGTGCCTTAAAACCTTCTGGTTAAACTACTGTAAACTCCACAGCTCTTCCAAGGGGCAATGATATTGTCTTTTTATTCCACTGTAACCTCCACCACTCTTCCAAGGGGCATTGATATTGTCTTTTTATTTTACCGCGACCTCCACCACTCTTCCAATTGGCATTAATATTGTCTTTTTATTCCACTGCGACCTCCACCACTCTTCCAAGGGTCATTGATATTGTCTTTTTATTCCACTGTAACCTCCACCACTCTTCCAAGGGGCATTGATATTATCTTTTTATTCCACTGCGACCTCCACCTCTCTTCCAAGGGGCATTAAAACAATCTTTTAAGCTACTGTGACCTCCAAGTCTCTTCCACGAGGCACTGATATTGTCTTTTTATTCCACTGCGACCTCCACATCTCTTTCAATTGGAATTGATATTGTCTTTTTTTTCCACTGCGACCTCCACCACTCTTCCACGGGGCATTGATATTGTCTTTTTAATCCACTGCGACCTCCACCACTCTTCCAAGGGGCATTAAAACAGTTTTGTTAAGCTACTGTGACCTCCACGTCTCTTCCAAGGGGCATTAAAACCATCTGGTTAAACCCCTCTGAACTCCACAGCTCTTCCAAGAGGCATTGATATTGTCTTTTCATTCGACTGTAACCTCCACGACTCTTCCAAGGGGCATTAAAACCGTCTTGTTAAGCTACTGTGACCTCCAAGTTTCTTACACAGGGCATTGATATTGTCTTTTTTTCCACTGTAACCTCCACCACTCTTCCAAGGGGCATTGATATTGTCTTTTTATTACACTGTAACCTCCACCAATCTTTCAAGGGGCATTGATATTGTCTTTTTATTCCACTGCGACCTCCACCACTTTTCTAAGGGGCATTGATATTGTCTTTCAAATTCATAACGATCTCCACCACTCTTGCAAGGGGCATTAAAACAGTCTTGTTAAGCTACTGTGACCTCCTCGTCTCTTCCAAGGGGCATTAAAACCGTCTGGTTAAACACTCTGAACTCCACAGCTCTTACAAGAGGCATTGATATTGTCTTTTTATTCGACTGTAACATCCACCACTCTTCCAAGCAGCATTGATATTGTCTGTTTATTCCACTGCGACCTCCAACACTCTTGCAAGGGACATTGATATTGTCTTTTTAATCAACTGCGAACTCCACCTCTCTTCCAAGGGGTCATTAAAACCGTCTTGTGAAGCTAATGTGACCTCCACGTCCCTTCCAGGGGGCATTGATATTGTCTTTTTATTCCACTGCGACCTCCACCACTCTTCCACAGGGCATTGATATTGTCTTTTTAATCCACTGCGACCTCCACCACTCTTCCAAGGGCCATTAAAACAGTTTTGTTAAGCTACTGTGACCTCCACGTCTCTTCCAAGGGGCATTAAAACCATCAGGTTAAACCACTCTGAACTCCACAGCTCTTCCAAGAGGCATTGATATTGTCTTTTCATTCGACTGTAACCTCCACCACTCTTCCAAGGGGCATTAAAACCATCTTGTTAAGCTACTGTGACCTCCACTTCTTTTCCAAGGGGCATTAAAACCGTCAATTTAAACCACTCTGAACTCCTCAGCTCTTGCAAAAGGCATTGATATTGTCTTTTTATTCCACTGTAACGTCCACCACTCTTGCAAGGGGCATTGATTTTGTCTTTTTAATCCACTGCGACCTCCATCACTTTTCCAAAAAGCATTAAAAACCGTCTTGTTTAGCTAATGTGACCTCCACGTCTATTCCACGGTGCCTTAAAACCTTCTGGTTAAACCACTGTGAACTCCACAGCTATTCCAAGGGGCATTGATATAGTCTTTTTATTCCACTGTAACTTCCACCACTCTTCCAAGGGGCATTGATATTGTCTTTTTATTTTACTGCGACCTCCAACACTCTTCCATGAGGCATTAATATTTTCTTTTTATTCCACTGAAACCTCCTCCACTCTTCCAATGGTCATTGATATTGTCTTTTTATTCCACTGTAACCTCCACCACTCTTCCAAGGGGCATTGATATTGTCTTTTTATTCCACTGCGACCTCCACCTCTCTTCCAAGGGGCATTAAAACCATCTTGTTAAGCTACTGTGACCTCCAAGTCTCTTCCACGAGGCATTGATATTGTCTTTTTATTCCACTGCGACCTCCACATCTTTTCCAAGGGGAATTGATATTGTCCTTTTATTCCACTGCGACCTCCACTACTCTTCTAAGGGGCATTGATATTGTCTTTTTAATCCACTGGGACCTCCACCACTCTTCCAAGGGGCATTAAAACAGTCTGGATAAGCTACTGTGACCTCCACGTCTCTTCCAAGGGGCATTAAACTATCTGGTTAAACCACTCTGTACTTCACAACTCTTCCAAGAGGCATTGATATTGTCTTTTTATTCGACTGTAACCTCCACCACTCTTCCAACGGGCATTGATATTGTTTCTGTTTTCCACTGAGACCTCCACCACTCTTCCAAGGGGCTTTGATATTGTCTTTTTTATCCACTGCGACCTACACCACTCTTCCAAGGGGCATTAAAACCGTCTTGTTATGATACTGTGACCTCCACGTCCCTTCCACGGGGCATTGTTATTGTCTTTTTATTCCATTGCGACCTCCACCACTCTTCCAAGGGGCATTAAAACCGTCTTGTTAAGCTACTGTGACCTCCAAGCCTCTTCCAAGGGGCAAAAAAAACGGCTGGTTAAACCGCTCTGAGCTCCACAGCTCTTCCAAGGGGCATTGACAATGTCTTTTTATTTCTTTGTATCCTTCTGCACTCTTCCAAGTGCATTGATATTGTCTTTTTATTCCTCTGCGACGTCCACGACTCTTCCAAGGGGCATTAAAACCGTCTTGTTAAGCTACTGTGACCTCCAAGTTTTTTACACAGGGCATTGATATTGTCTTTTTTTCCACTTTAACCTCCACCACTCTTCCAAGGGGCATTGATATTGTCTTTTTATTACACTGTAACCTCCACCAATCTTTCAAGGGGCATTGATATTGTCTTTTTATTCCACTGCGACCTCCACCACTTTTCTAAGGGGCATTGATATTGTCTTTTAAATCCACAACGATCTCCACCACTCTTGCAAGGGGCATTAAAACAGTCTTGTTAAGCTACTGTGACCTCCTCGTCTCTTCCACGGGGCATTAAAACCGTCTGGTTAAACACTCTGAACTCCACAGCTCTTACAAGAGGCATTGATATTGTCTTTTTATTCGACTGTAACATCCACCACTCTTCCAAGCGGCATTGATATTGTCTGTTTATTCCACTGCGACCTCCACCACTCTTGCAAGGGACATTGATATTGTCTTTTTAATCAACTGCGACCTCCACCTCTCTTCCAAGGGGTCATTAAAACAGTCTTGTGAAGCTACTGTGACCTCCACGTCCCTTTCAGGGGGCATTGATATTGTCTTTTTAATCCACTGCGACATCCACCACTCTTCGAAGGGGCATTGATATTGTCTTTTTAATCCACTGTGACCCCCACGTCTCTTCAAAGGGGCATTAAAACGGTCAATTTAAACCACTCTGAACTCCACAGCTCTTCCAAGGAGCACTGTTAATGTCTTTTTATTCCACTCTAACCTCCACCACTCTTCCAAGGGGCATTGACATTGTCTATTTATTCCACTGCGACCTCCACCACTCCTCCAAGGGGCATTAAGACCATCTTGTTAAGCTACAGGTACCTCCACAACTCTTCTATGGGGCATTGATATTGTCTTTTTATTCCACTGTAACCTCCACCACTCTTCCAAGGGGCATTGATTTTGTATTTTTATTCCACTGCGACCTCTAATACTCTTCCAACGGGCATTGATATCGTCTTTTTAATCCACTGCAACCTCCACCACTCTTCCAAGGGGCATTAAAGCCGTCTTGTTAAGCTACTGTCACGTCCATGTCTATTCCAATGGGCATTTTTATTGTCTGTTTAATCCCCTGTAACCTCCGCCACTCTTCCAAGGTGCATTTAAACCATCTTGTTAAGCTACTGTGACCTCCACGTCCCTTCCACGGGGCATTGATATTGTCTTTTTATTCCACTGCGACCTCCACCACTCTTCCAAGGGTCATTGATATTGTCTTTTTAATCCACTACGAACTCCACCACTCTTCCAAGTGGCATTAAAACCGACTTGTTATGCTACTGTGACGTTGACTTCTCTTCCAAGGGGCATTAAAACCATCTGGTTAAACCACTCTGAACTCCACAGCTCTTCCAAAGGGCATTATTATTGTTTTTTATTCCTCTATAACCTCCACCACTCTTCCAGGGGGCATTGATATTGTCTTTTTGTTCCATTGCGACCTCCACCACTCCTCCAAGAGGCATTAAAACCGTCTTGTTAAGCTACTGTGACCTCCACGTCTCTTCCACAGGGCATTGAAATTGTCTTTTTATTCCACTGTAACCTCCACCACTCGTTCAATGGGCATTGATATTGTCTTTTTATTCCACTGCGACCTCCACCACTCTTCCAAGGGGCATTGATAATGTCTTTTTATTCCACGACCTCCACCACTCTTCCAAGGCTCATTGATATTGTCTTTTTAATCCACTGCGACCTCCACCACTCTTCCAAGGGGCATTAAAACCGTCTTCTTAAGCTATTGTGACCTCCACATCTCTTCCACGGGGCATTGATATTGTCTTTTTATTTAACTGTAACCTCCACCACTGTTCGAAGGAGCATTGATATTGTCTTTTTATTCCACTGTAACCTCCATCACTCTTCCAAGGGGCATTGATATTGTCTTTTTATTCAACTGTAACCTCCACCACTCTTCCAAGGGGCATTGATATTGTCTTTTTATTCCGCTACGAACTCCACCACTCTTCCAAGGGGAATTAAAACGGTCTTGTTATGCTACTGTGACGTCGACTTTTCTTCCAAGGGGCATTAAAACCATCTGGTTAAACCACTCTGAACTTCACAGCTCTTCCAAGGGGCATTTGTATTGTCTTTTTATTCCACTCTAACCTCCACCACTCTTCCAAGGGGCATTGACATTGTCTTTTTTTTCCACTGCGACCTCCACCACTCTTCCAAGGGGCATTAAAACCATATTGTTAAGATACAGTGACCTCCACATCTATTCCACGGGGCATTGATATTGTCTTTTTATTTCACTGTAACCTCCACCAATCTTCCAAGGGGCATTGATATTGTTTTTTTAATCCATTGCGACCTCTACCACTCTTCCAAGGGGCATTAAAACCGTCTTGTTAAGTTACTGTTACCTCCATGTCTCTTCCAAGGAGCGTTAAAACAGTCTGGTTATACCACTCTGAACTCCACAGCTCTTCCAAGGGGCATTATTATTGTCTTTTTATTCCTCTGTAACCTCCACCACTCTTCCAGGGGACTTTGATATTGTCTTTTCATTCCACTGCGACCTCCACCAGTCCTCCAAGGGGCATTAAAACCGTCTTGTTAAGCTAGTGTGACCTCCACGTCTCTTCCACAGGGCATTGAAATTGTCTTTTTATTCCACTCTAACCTCCACCACTCTTCCAAGGGGCATTGATAATGTCTTTTTATTCCACTGCGACCTCCACCACTCTTCCAAGGCTCATTGATATTGTCTTTTTAATCCACTCCGACCTCCACCACTCTTCCAAGGGGCATTAAAACCGTCTTGCTAAGCTATTGTGACCTCCACATCTCTTCCACGTGGCATTGATATTGTCTTTTTATTTAACTGTAACCTCCACCACTATTCCAAGGGGCATTGATATTGTCTTTTTATACCACGGTAACCTCCATCACTCTTCCAAGGGTCATTGATATTGTCTTTTTATTCAACTGTAACCTCCACCACTCTTCCAAGGGGCATTGATATTGTCTTTTTATTCTACTGCAACCTCCACCACTCTTCCAAGGGGCATTCATATTGTCTTTTTAATCCACTGCAACCTCCACCACTCTTCCAAGGGGCATTAAAACCGTCTTGTTAAGCTACTGTCACCTCCAAGTCCCTTCCAATGGGCATTGAAACCATCAATTTAAACCACTCTGAACTCCACAGCTCTTGCAAGGGGCATTGATATTGTCTTTTTATTCCAAGGTAACCTCAAGCAGTCTTCCAAGGGCCATTGATATTGTCTTTTTATTCCACTGCAACTTCCACCTCTCTTCCAAGGGGCATTAAAACCGTCTTGTTAAGCTATTGAGACCTCCACGTCCCTTCCAAGGTGCATTAAAACCGTCAATATAACCACTCTGAACTCCACAGCTCTTGCAAGAGGCATTGATATTGTCTTTTTACTCCACTGTAACCTACAGCAATCTTTCAAGGTGCATTGATATTGTCTTTTTATTCCACTACAACTTCCACCACTCTCCCAAGGTGCATTAAAAACAGTTTGTTTAGCTACTGTAACGTCCATGTCTATTCCACGGGACATTGATATAGTCTTTTTATTCCACTGTATCCTTCACCACTCTTCCAAGGGATATTGATATTGTCTTTTTATTCCACTGAGACTTCCACCTCTCTTCTAAGGGGCATTGATATTGTCTATTTAATCCACTGCGACCTCCACCACTCTACCAAGAGGCATTAAAACAGTCTTGTTAAGCTACTGTGACCTCCACATCTCTTCCAAGGGGCATTAAAACCGTCTGGTTAAACCACTCTGAACTCCACAGCTCTTCCAAGGGTCATTGATATTGTTTTTTTATTCCACTGTAACCTCCACCATTCTTTCAAGGGGTATTGATATTGACTTTTTAATGTACTGCGACCTCCACAACTCTTCCAAGGGGCATTAGGACCATCTGGTTAAACCACTCTGAACTCCATAGCTCTTTCAAGAGGCATTGATATTGTCTTTTTATTTCACTGTAACCTTCACCACTCTTTCAAGGAGCATTGATATTGTCTTTTTATTCCACTGCGACGTCCACCACTCTTCCAAGGTGCATTAAAACTGTCTTGTTAAGCTACTGTGACCTACACGTGTCTTCTACTTGGCATTGATATTGTCTTTTTATTCAACTGTGACCTCCACCACTTTTCCAAGGGGCATTAAAACCATCTTGTTAATCTACTGTGACCTCCACGTCTCTTCCAATAGGCAATAAAACAATCTGTTTAATCCACTCTGAACTCCACAGCTCTTCCAAGGGGCATTGGTATTGTCTTTTTATTCCACTCTAAGCTCCACCACTCTTCCAAGGGTCATTGACATTGTAATTTTATTCCACTGCGACCTCCATCATTCTTCCAAGGGGCATTGATATTGTCTTTTTATTCCACTGCCATCTCCACCACTCTTCCAAGGGGCATTAATATTGTCTTTTTAATCCACTGTGACTTCCACCACTTTTCCAAGGGGCATTAAAAACGTCTTTTAAGCTACTGTGACCTCCACGTCACTTCCAATGGGCATTAAAACCGTCTGGTTAAACCACTCTGAACTCCACAGCTCTTCCAAGGGGCATTGGTATTGTCTTTTTATTTCACTCTAACCTCCACCACTCTTGCAAGGGGCATTTACATTGTCTTTTTATTCCACTGCGACCTCCACCATTCTTCCAAGCGGCATTAAAACTGTCTTGTTAAGCTACAGTGACCTCCACATCTCTTCCACGGGACATTGATATTGTCTTTAAATTCCACTGTAACATCCACCACTCTACCAAGGGGCATTGAATTGTATTTTTATTCCACTGCGACCTCCACCACTCTTCCAAAGGCCATTGATATTGTCTTTTTAATCCACTGCGACCTCCACCACTCTTCCAAAGGGCATTAAAACCATCTTGTTAAGCTACTGTGACCTCCACATCTCTTCCACGGGGCATTGATATTGTCTTTTTATTCCACTGCGACCTCAACCACTCTTCCTCGGGGCATTGATATTGTCTTTTTAATCCACTGCAGCCTCCACCACTCTTCCATGTCTCATTAAAACAATCTTGTTAAGCTACTGTGACCTCCAGGTCTCTCCCAAGGGGTATTAAAACCGTATGGTTAAACCAATCTGAACTCCACAGATCTTCCAAGGGGCATTGATATTGTCTTTTTATTCCACTGTATCCTCCACCACTCTTCCAAGGGGAATTGATATTGTCTTTTTATTCCACTGCGACCTCCACCACTCTTCCAAGGGGCATTAAAACCGTCTTGTTAAGCTATTGTGACCTCCATGTCTCTTCCACAGGGCATTGATATTGTCTTTTTATTCCACTGGAACCTCCAACACTCTTCCAAGGTGCATTGATATTGTCTTTTTATTCCACTGAGACTTCAACCACTCCTTCAAGGAAAATTGACATTGTCTTTTTAATCCACTTCGACGTCCACCACTCTTCCAAGGGGCATTAAAACAGTCTTGTTAATCTACTGAGACCTCCAAGTCTCTTCCAAGGGGCATTAAAACCGTCAATTTAAACCACTCTCAACTCCACAGCTCTTGCAAGGGGCTTTGATATTGTTTTTTATTCCACTGTAACCTCCAGCACTCTTCCAAGGGTCATTGATATTGTCTTTTTATTCCACTGCGACTTTCACCTCTCTTCCAAGGGACATTAAAACCGCCTTGTTAAGCTACTGTGACATCCACGTTTCTTTCAAGGGGCATTGATAATGTCTTTTTATTCCACGACCTCCACCACTCTTCCAAGGCTCATTGATATTGTCTTTTTAATCCACTGCGACCTCCACCACTCTTCCAAGGGGCATTAAAACCGTCTTGTTAAGCTATTGTGACCTCCACATCTCTTCCACGGGGCATTGATATTGTCTTTTTATTTAACTGTAACCTCCACCACTGTTCGAAGGAGCATTGATATTGTCTTTTTATTCCACTGTAACCTCCATCACTCTTCCAAGGGGCATTGATATTGTCTTTTTATTCAACTGTAACCTCCACCACTCTTCCAAGGGGCATTGATATTGTCTTTTTATTCCGCTACGACCTCCACCACTCTTCCAAGGGGAATTAAAACGGTCTTGTTATGCTACTGTGACGTCGACTTTTCTTCCAAGGGGCATTAAAACCATCTGGTTAAACCACTCTGAACTTCACAGCTCTTCCAAGGGGCATTTGTATTGTCTTTTTATTCCACTCTAACCTCCACCACTCTTCCAAGGGGCATTGACATTGTCTTTTTTTTCCACTGCGACCTCCACCACTCTTCCAAGGGGCATTAAAACCATATTGTTAAGATACAGTGACCTCCACATCTATTCCACGGGGCATTGATGCTGTCTTTTTATTTCACTGTAACCTCCACCAATCTTCCAAGGGGCATTGATATTGTTTTTTTAATCCATTGCGACCTCTACCACTCTTCCAAGGGGCATTAAAACCGTCTTGTTAAGTTACTGTTACCTCCATGTCTCTTCCAAGGAGCGTTAAAACAGTCTGGTTATACCACTCTGAACTCCACAGCTCTTCCAAGGGGCATTATTATTGTCTTTTTATTCCTCTGTAACCTCCACCACTCTTCCAGGGGACTTTGATATTGTCTTTTTATTCCACTGCGACCTCCACCAGTCCTCCAAGGGGCATTAAAACCGTCTTGTTAAGCTAGTGTGACCTCCACGTCTCTTCCACAGGGCATTGAAATTGTCTTTTTATTCCACTCTAACCTCCACCACTCTTCCAAGGGGCATTGATAATGTCTTTTTATTCCACTGCGACCTCCACCACTCTTCCAAGGCTCATTGATATTGTCTTTTTAATCCACTCCGACCTCCACCACTCTACCAAGGGGCATTAAAACCGTCTTGCTAAGCTATTGTGACCTCCACATCTCTTCCACGTGGCATTGATATTGTCTTTTTATTTAACTGTAACCTCCACCACTATCCCAAGGGGCATTGATATTGTCTTTTTATACCACGGTAACCTCCATCACTCTTCCAAGGGTCATTGATATTGTCTTTTTATTCAACTGTAACCTCCACCACTCTTCCAAGGGGCATTGATATTGTCTTTTTATTCTACTGCAACCTCCACCACTCTTCCAAGGGGCATTCATATTGTCTTTTTAATCCACTGCGACCTCCACCACTCTTCCAAGGGGCATTAAAACCGTCTTGTTAAGCTACTGTCACCTCCAAGTCCCTTCCAATGGGCATTAAATCTGTCAATTTAAACCACTCTGAACTCCACAGCTCTTGCAAGGGGCATTGATATTGTCTTTTTATTCCAATGTAACCTCAAGCAGTCTTCCAAGGGCCATTGATATTGTCTTTTTATTCCACTGCAACTTCCACCTCTCTTCCAAGGGGCATTAAAACCGTCTTGTTAAGCTATTGAGACCTCCACGTCCCTTCCAAGGTGCATTAAAACCGTCAATATAACCACTCTGAACTCCACAGCTCTTGCAAGAGGCATTGATATTGTCTTTTTACTCCACTGTAACCTACAGCAATCTTTCAAGGTGCATTGATATTGTCTTTTTATTCCACTACAACTTCCACCACTCTCCCAAGGTGCATTAAAAACAGTTTGTTTAGCTACTGTAACGTCCATGTCTATTCCACGGGACATTGATATAGTCTTTTTATTCCACTGTATCCTTCACCACTCTTCCAAGGGATATTGATATTGTCTTTTTATTCCACTGAGACTTCCACCTCTCTTCTAAGGGGCATTGATATTGTCTATTTAATCCACTGCGACCTCCACCACTCTACCAAGAGGCATTAAAACAGTCTTGTTAAGCTACTGTGACCTCCACATCTCTTCCAAGGGGCATTAAAACCGTCTGGTTAAACCACTCTGAACTCCACAGCTCTTCCAAGGGTCATTGATATTGTCTTTTTATTCCACTGTAACCTCCACCATTCTTTCAAGGGGTATTGATATTGACTTTTTAATGTACTGCGACCTCCACAACTCTTCCAAGGGGCATTAGGACCATCTGGTTAAACCACTCTGAACTCCATAGCTCTTTCAAGAGGCATTGATATTGTCTTTTTATTTCACTGTAACCTTCACCACTCTTTCAAGGAGCATTGATATTGTCTTTTTATTCCACTGCGACGTCCACCACTCTTCCAAGGTGCATTAAAACTGTCTTGTTAAGCTACTGTGACCTACACGTGTCTTCTACTTGGCATTGATATTGTCTTTTTATTCAACTGTGACCTCCACCACTTTTCCAAGGGGCATTAAAACCATCTTGTTAATCTACTGTGACCTCCACGTCTCTTACAATAGGCAATAAAACAATCTGTTTAATCCACTCTGAACTCCACAGCTCTTCCAAGGGGCATTGGTATTGTCTTTTTATTCCACTCTAAGCTCCACCACTCTTCCAAGGGTCATTGACATTGTCATTTTATTCCACTGCGACCTCCATCATTCTTCCAAGGGGCATTGATATTGTCTTTTTATTCCACTGCCATCTCCACCACTCTTCCAAGGGGCATTGATATTGTCTTTTTAATCCACTGTGACTTCCACCACTTTTCCAAGGGGCATTAAAAACGTCTTTTAAGCTACTGTGACCTCCACGTCACTTCCAATGGGCATTAAAACCGTCTGGTTAAACCACTCTGAACTCCACAGCTCTTCCAAGGGGCATTGGTATTGTCTTTTTATTTCACTCTAACCTCCACCACTCTTGCAAGGGGCATTTACATTGTCTTTTTATTCCACTGCGACCTCCACCATTCTTCCAAGCGGCATTAAAACTGTCTTGTTAAGCTACAGTGACCTCCACATCTCTTCCACGGGACATTGATATTGTCTTTAAATTCCACTGTAACATCCACCACTCTACCAAGGGGCATTGAATTGTATTTTTATTCCACTGCGACCTCCACCACTCTTCCAAAGGGCATTGATATTGTCTTTTTAATCCACTGCGACCTCCACCACTCTTCCAAAGGGCATTAAAACCATCTTGTTAAGCTACTGTGACCTCCACATCTCTTCCACGGGGCATTGATATTGTCTTTTTATTCCACTGCGACCTCAACCACTCTTCCTCGGGGCATTGATATTGTCTTTTTAATCCACTGCAGCCTCCACCACTCTTCCATGTCTCATTAAAACAGTCTTGTTAAGCTACTGTGACCTCCAGGTCTCTCCCAAGGGGTATTAAAACCGTATGGTTAAACCAATCTGAACTCCACAGATCTTCCAAGGGGCATTGATATTGTCTTTTTATTCCACTGTATCCTCCACCACTCTTCCAAGGGGAATTGATATTGTCTTTTTATTCCACTGCGACCTCCACCACTCTTCCAAGGGGCATTAAAACCGTCTTGTTAAGCTATTGTGACCTCCATGTCTCTTCCACAGGGCATTGATATTGTCTTTTTATTCCACTGGAACCTCCAACACTCTTCCAAGGTGCATTGATATTGTCTTTTTATTCCACTGAGACTTCAACCACTCCTTCAAGGAAAATTGACATTGTCTTTTTAATCCACTTCGACGTCCACCACTCTTCCAAGGGGCATTAAAACAGTCTTGTTAATCTACTGAGACCTCCAAGTCTCTTCCAAGGGGCATTAAAACCGTCAATTTAAACCACTCTCAACTCCACAGCTCTTGCAAGGGGCTTTGATATTGTTTTTTATTCCACTGTAACCTCCAGCACTCTTCCAAGGGTCATTGATATTGTCTTTTTATTCCACTGCGACTTTCACCTCTCTTCCAAGGGACATTAAAACCGCCTTGTTAAGCTACTGTGACATCCACGTCTCTTTCACGGGGCATTGATATTGTCCTTTTATTCCACTGTAAACTCCACCACTCTTTCAAGTGTCATTGATTTTGTCTTTTTATTCCACTGCCACCTGCACCACTCTTCCAAGGGGCATTGATATTGTCTTTTTAATCCACTGCGAACTCCAACACTTTTCCAAGGGGCATTAAAGACGTCTTTTTAAGCTACTGTGATCTCCACGTCACTTCCAATTGGCATTAAAACCGTCTCGTTTAACTACTCTTAACTCCACTGCTCTTCTAAGGGGCATTGATATTGTTTTTTTATTCCACTGCGACCTCCAATACTCTTCCAAGGGGCATTGATATTGTCTTTTTATTCCACTGCGACCTCCACCACTCTTCTAATGGGCATTTATATTGTCTTTTTAATCAACTGCGACCTCCACCACTTGTCCAAGGGCCATTGAAACCATGTTGTTAAGCTACTTTGACCTCCACGTCAATTCCACGGGGCATTAAAACCGTCAATTTAAACCACTCTCAACTCCACAGCTCTTGCAAGCGGCTTTGATATTGTTTTTTATGCCACTGTAACCTCCAGCACTCTTCCAAGGGGCATTGATATTGTCTTTTTATTCAACTGCGACTTTCACCTCTCTTCCAAGGGGCATTGATATTGTCTTTTTATTTCCCTGCCACCTCCACCACTCTTCCAAGGGGCATTGATATTGTCTGTTTAATCCACTGCAACCTCCACCACTTTTCCAAGGGGCATTAAAAACGTCTTTTTAAGCTACTGTGACCTCCACGTCACTTCCAAAGGGCATTAAAACCGTCTAGTTTAACAACTCTAAACTCCACTACTCTTCCAAGGGGCATTGATATTGTCTTTTCAGTCCACAGTTACCTCCACCACTCTTCCAAGGGGCATTGATATTGTCTTTTTATTCCACTGCGACCTCCACCACTCTTCTGAGGGGCATTGATATTGTCTTTTTAATCAACTGCGACCTCCACCACTCTTCCAAGGGCCATTAAAACCTTGTTGTTAAGCTACTTTGACCTCCACGTCAATTTCACAGGGCATAGATATTGCCTTTTTATTCCACTGCAACCTCCACCACTCTTCCAAGGGGCATTGATATTGTCTTTTTAATCAACTGTTACCTTTCCACTCTTCCAAGGGGCATTAAAACCATCTTGTTAAGCTACTGTGACCTCCACGTCTCTTCCACTGGGCATTGATATTTTCTTTTTTTTCCACTGTAACCTCCACCACTCTTCCAAAGGGCTTTGATATTGTCTTTTTATTCCACTGCGATCTTCACCACTCTTCTAAGGGGCATTGATATTGTCTTTTTAATCCACTGCGACCTCCACCACTCTTCCAAGGGCCATTAAAACCTTGTTGTTAAGCTACTTTGACCTCCACGTCAATTTCACAGGGCATAGACATTGCCTTTTTATTCCACTGCAACCTCCACCACTCTTCCAAGGGGCATTGATATTGTCTTTTTAATCAACTGTTACCTTTCCACTCTTCCAAGGGGCATTAAAACCGTCTTGTTAAGCTACTGTGACCTCCACGTCTCTTCCACTGGGCATTGATATTTTCTTTTTTTTCCACTGTAACCTCCACCACTCTTCCAAAGGGCTTTGATATTGTCTTTTTATTCCACTGCGATCTCCACTACTCTTCTAAGGGGCATTGATATTGTCTTTTTAATCCACTGCGACCTCCACCACTTTTCCATGTGGCATTAAAACCGTCTTATTAAGCTACTGTGACCTCCACTTCTCTTCCAAGGGGCATTAAAGCCGTCAATTTAAACCACTCTGAACTCCATAGCTCTTGCAAGAGCCATTGATATTGTCTTTTTATTCCATTGTAATCTCCAGCACTCTTCCACGGGGCATTGATATTGTCTTTTTATTCCACTGCGACCTCCACATCTCTTCCAAGGGGAATTGATATTGTCTTTTTATTCCAC
The DNA here is from genome assembly GCF_046119375.1 of Phyllobates terribilis. Lineage (NCBI taxonomy): Eukaryota > Metazoa > Chordata > Amphibia > Anura > Dendrobatidae > Phyllobates > Phyllobates terribilis. The sequence goes on along the minus strand of NW_027362984.1, from coordinate 425,409 downwards.
TGTGACCTCCACCACTCTTCAAAGGTGCATTGATATTGTCTTTTTAATCCACTTCGACCTCCACCACTCTTCCAAGGGGCATTAAAACAGTCTTGATAAGCTACTGTGACCTCCACGTCTCTTCCAAGGGGCATTAAACCGTTTGGTTAAACCACTCTGTACACCACAGCTCATCAAAGGGGCATTGATATTGTCTTTTTATTCCACTGCGACTTCCACCTCTCTTCTAAGGGGCATTGATATTGTCTTTTTAATCCACTGTAACCTCCATCACTTTTCCTATGGGAATTGATATTGTCTTTTTATTATTATTATTATTATTATTATTATTATTTATTATTATAGGGCCATTTGTTCCATGGAGCTTTACATGTGATAGGGATATACATAACAAAAGCATTTACATAATCTTAACAAAACGAGTCAGCGACTGGTACAGTAGGAGCGAGGACCCTGCCCGCGAGGGCTCACATTCTAGAAGGGATGGGTGAGGATTAGTGTTGAGCGAGCACTAAAATGCTCGGGTGCTCGAAGCTCGGACCGAGCTCGCCGTGATACTCGGGTGCTCGACCCGAGCAACGAGCCCAATGTTAGTCTATGGGAGACTCGAGCATTTTTGCGGTGTCACCCCCGGCAGTCTTTTAAAAGCCTAACAAGTGCCCAAAACGATAGTGACAGTGCTCAAATGACATGGGGACAGCATGGGGACGCCCCAGGAAGCATTTCTGACCCCCAGGTCACTGCTGTCAACAACGTGGTCAGAGGTATTAAGCCACTTTTACGGGCTGACAATAAAACGTTCAAAAACGAAAGTGAAACTTTTTTCCTGTGAAATATGTTAAGGAACATCGTTTCCAGGGTAAAGACTTGTGTATAAGTTAAAATAAATGACCAAAAACAAAAATACTCCTCCACACCTTCGGCTATGTTCACAAGTAGCATTTTTTATGCGTTTTTGCACTTTTGTATTGCTTTCAACTATGACAAATGCATTCACCGTGAAATGTCATTTTAACATTTTACAACCTTATCTGGCCATGTGCTGTGTGACACATGCATAAAGTGCATGGGGAAGACCCCAGGAAGCATCTCTGACTCCCAGGTCACTGTCTAAAAGTGTGCCCATCATAAGTGATCCTTACCGCATCAGAAGATGTAGACTTGCAACTATCCCCATGCAAGTTCTAGTCCCAGGGCAGTGTTCAATTGTGCCTCCCCCATTACTTGCAATACAAGCTCAAGTATGCAGCCTGCCACCCACCCACCCCCAGGCTGCAATACCATACTGCTTGCTTGCTTGAACTTGAAATTGGGCCTTTTAGGCATGTGGAGGTGGAATCTGGCCACCACGTCATGGCTGTGTTGGCGGCCTGGTATCCATACTCAGTCCACAGCCGCCTGGTGGCCGGGTGTCCCCGCTCGCTCCCCAGCCTCCAGGGGGTGGCCGGGTGTCCATACTCGGTCCCCAGCCACCCCTATTTGTCCCGGTAACCTTTCCCACACTTTTCTTAGCCTGGCCTGCTTTAGGGCAGCATTGGCCGAGCCCACCGGACTATCAGACTCCTCCCGTGGGCCCTGGCTTCTCCATCAGGGGAGTTGAGAGTGCCAAGGTGAGGAGCATGATGAGGATGATGAGGATGATAGAAGTTAGCATCTGCTTTGTTTTGTTGTAATGCAAGCGCATGTATGTAGTAGCGGCTGAGGTGGTCAGCGTTTTGGCGCATATCCTACCTCCTCCGAGGATTGCTGAATATTTTCCTGCTACTGTCCAAGTTCTATGACTCCCGTTAAAACAAAGCTTCAGGTGATAAATGATGGATGAGGTAGTGGCAAAGGAGAAAGAGCAGGAGGAACAGGGACCATTCACATCAATATCAGGCCAGTCCACCAGATATGTCTTGTAGGATATGTTTCTGTAACAAAAGGAGCAGTTCGGCTACACAGTTAGAGGGCATACAGTGAGTGCAATGCCTACCAAAATTTTCGAGCCACTCCAATGCCCCTTGGAAATGACATGGAGGTCAGAGGGCGTTAACTAAACCTTTTTTTCCATTTATAGCAACTGGGTCTCCCGTGCACTGTTGGCCTAAACAGTGAATGGAAGGCTTTCCAAAAATTATGAGGAACTGCAATGCCCCTTACAAGAGCCATGTGTGGCACCCCAAGGGCCTGGTCACCACAGTAATAGAGATATTACGTCGGAGAGCAAGTGGGAGGTTTCCTGGTCAGGATCCCTTAAACATGCAACATCCTCCTGCCCCAATCCTGGGAGGGGAGAATTCTGCCCTTATAAACTGGATCTGGGGCGGGGTTGAGTGAGTCAGAGAACAGTCAGAGTCAGAGTGAGAGCAAGGGAAAGTAACAGCAAGGAGCTCTGTAGGAGCTAGGAGCTAAAGACCTGGAGCTGGAAGCTGAGCAGAGCTCGCCCTGGCAGAAGACAATAGGAACCGGACACAGGAGTCCGAAGCTGTGAGGACTTATATATCCAGCAGCAGAAACCAGTCAGCAGGGGATTTCAGGTCCTCTGGCCATAGAAGCCCGGAGGCTCAGTCACAAGCAAGGGACCAGCACCGCCGTCGTGGAGCGGAGGCTAACAGAAGGCCCCAAGTCACCAGCCATAAGGGTGAGCACTACACGGTACACTCAGGGACGTGGGCTACTTCTACCCGCTTACAGCAATGTAGCCAGGAAGAGTGCAGACAGACGGGGAGGCCTACAACTCCACCTGGCCAGGGGAACTCCTGCTTGCTCACAGACTGACCAGGCCTCTTATGCTAGCCAGTACTCCAGGGAGGGTCTACCTTATAATCATCAGTAAAGACCCTGAACTGCACTGCAAAGACTCTGAGTCACTCCTGCTGCGCTCGTGCACCATCACCCCCATCATCCACAATCACTGCCCTGAGGCTATAATCCTCCCGAGGGGAGTTATCCCATTCTATGCTGCGCACACAACACCAGCCTCAGCGGTCTGCCTCGCAGCGGTGGTACTCCCTGACCGCAATCCACGGGTGGCACAGTCGGACAATTAACTTCAAAACCAAAGAAAGACTGCCACTGGTTTGACCAGCCTGAGCTACGGGACCGGGTCACCGTCACAGAGACTACAGACCCCAGAGACCCGGGTATCCCACACACGTGTACACACGGCCCAGGGGGCGCGTCACATGCAGTACAGCATATTACAAACATAAGTCCCATTATTGGGGAGTGGGTGTCCCATGGTATTTGCTTATGCTTTCCAAGCAAAAGCTGCCAAAAATTAGGACGGAGCAACTTGCAATGCCCCTTACAAGAGCCATGCAGTACAGCATATTACAAACATAAGTCCCATTATTGGGGAGTAGGTGTCCCATAGTATTTGCTTATGCTTTCCCAGTAAAAGCTGACAAAAATTAGGATGGAGCAACTTGCAATGCCCCTTACAAGAGCCATGCAGTACAGCATATTACAAATATAAGTCCCATTATTGTTGAGTGGGTGTCCCATAGTATTTGCTTATGCTTTCCCAGCAAAAGCTGCCAAAAATTAGGACGGAGCAACTTGCAATGCCCCTTACAAGAGCCATGCAGTACAGCATATTACAAACATAAGTCCCATTATTGAGGAGTGGGTGTCCCATAGTATTTGCTTATGCTTTCCAAGCAAAAGCTGCCAAAAATTAGGACGGAGCAACTTGCAATGCCCCTTACAAGAGCCATGCAGTACAGCATATTACAAACATAACTCCCATTATTGGGGAGTGGGTGTCCCATAGTATTTGCTTATGCTTTCCCAGCAAAAGATGCCAAAAATTAGGACGGAGCAACTTGCAATGCCCCTTACAAGAGCCATGCAGTACAGCATAATACAAACATAAGTCCCATTATTGGTGAGTGGGTGTCCCATAGTATTTGCTTATGCTTTCCCAGCAAAAGCTGCCAAAAAATAGGACGGAGCAACTTGCAATGCCCCTTACAAGAGCCATGCAGTACAGCATATTACAAACATAAGTCCCATTATTGGGGAGTGGGTGTCCCAGAGTTTTTGCTTATGCTTTCCCAGAAAAAGCTGCCAAAAATTAGGACGGAGCAACTTGCAATGCCCCTTACAAGAGCCATGCAGTACAGCATATTACAAACATAAGTCCCATTATTGGGGAGTGGGTGTCCCATAGTATTTGCTTATGCTTTCCCAGTAAAAGCTGACAAAAATTAGGACAGAGCAACTTGCAATGCCCCTTACAAGAGCCATGCAGTACAGCATATTACAAACATAAGTCCCATTATTGTTGAGTGGGTGTCCCATAGTATTTGCTTATGCTTTCCAAGCAAAAGCTGGCAAACATTAGGACGGAGCAACTTGCAATGCCCCTTACAAGAGCCATGCAGTTCAGCATATTACAAACATAACTCCCATTATTGGGGAGTGGGTGTCCCATAGTATTTGCTTATGCTTTCCCAGCAAAAGTTGCCAAAAATTAGGATGGAGCAACTTGCAATGCCCCTTACAAGAGCCATGCAGTACAGCATATTACAAACATAAGTCCCATTATTGGGGAGTGGGTGTCCCATAGTATTTGCTTATGCTTTCCCAGCAAAAGCTGCCAAAAATTAGGACGGAGCAACTTGCAATGCCCCTTACAAGAGCCATGCAGTACAGAATATTACAAACATAAGTCCCATTATTGGGGAGTGGGTGTCCCATAGTATTTGCTTATGCTTTCCCAGCAAAAGCTGCCAAAAATTAGGACGGAGCAACTTGCAATGCCCCTTACAAGAGCCATGCAGTACAGCATATTACAAACATAAGTCCCATTATTGGGAAGTAGGTGTCCCATAGTATTTGCTTATGCTTTCCCAGCAAAAGCTGCCAAAAATTAGGACGGAGCAACTTGCAATGCCCCTTACAAGAGCCATGCAGTACAGCATATTACAAACATAAGTCCCATTATTGGGGAGTGGGTGTCCCATAGTATTTGCTTATGCTTTCCCAGCAAAAGCTGCCAAAAATTAGGACGGAGCAACTTGCAATGCCTCTTACAAGAGCCATGCAGTACAGCATATTACAGACATAAGTCCCATTATTGGGGAGTGGGTGTCCCATAGTATTTGCTTATGCTTTCCCAGCAAAAGCTGCCAAAAATTAGGACGGAGCAACTTGCAATGCCCCTTACAAGAGCCATGCAGTACAGCATATTACAAACATAAGTCCCATTATTGGGAAGTAGGTGTCCCATAGTATTTGCTTATGCTTTCCCAGTAAAAGCTGCCAAATATTAGGACGGAGCAACTTGCAATGCCCCTTACAAGAGCCATGCAGTACAGCATATTACAAACATAAGTCCCATTATTGGGGAGTGGGTGTCCCATAGTATTTGCTTATGCTTTCCCAGCAAAAGCTGCCAAAAATTAGGACGGAGCAACTTGCAATGCCCCTTACAAGAGCCATGCAGTACAGAATATTACAAACATAAGTCCCATTATTGGGGAGTGGGTGTCCCATAGTATTTGCTTATGCTTTCCCAGCAAAAGCTGCCAAAAATTAGGACGGAGCAACTTGCAATGCCCCTTACAAGAGCCATGCAGTACAGCATATTAAAAACATAAGTCCCATTATTCGGGAGTGGGTGTCCCATAGTATTTGCTTATGCTTTCCCAGCAAAAGCTGCCAAATATTAGGACGGAGCAACTTGCAATGCCCCTTACAAGAGCCATGCAGTACAGCATATTACAAACATAAGTCCCATTATTGGGGAGTGGGTGTCCCATAGTATTTGCTTATGCTTTCCAATCAAAAGCTGCCAAAAATTAGGACAGAGCAACTTGCAATGCCCCTTACAAGAGCCATGCAGTACAGCATATTACAATCATAAGTCCCATTATTGGGGAGTGGGTGTCCCATAGTATTTTCTTATGCATTCCCAGCAAAAGCTGCCAAAAATTAGGACGGAGCAACTTGCAATGCCCCTTACAAGAGCCATGCAGTACAGCATATTACAAACATAAGTCCCATTATTGGGGAGTGGGTGTCCCATAGTATTTGCTTATGCTTTCCCAGCAAAAGCTGCCAAAAATTAGGACGGAGCAACTTGCAATGCCCCTTACAAGAGCCATGCAGTACAGCATATTACAATCATAAGTCCCATTATTGGGGAGTGGGTGTCCCATAGTATTTTCTTATGCATTCCCAGCAAAAGCTGCCAAAAATTAGGACGGAGCAACTTGCAATGCCCCTTACAAGAGCCATACAGTACAGCATATTACAAACATAAGTCCCATTATTGGGGAGTGGGTGTCTCATAGTATTTGCTTATGCTTTCCCAGCAAAAGCTGCCAGAAATTAGGACGGAGTAACTTGCAATGCCCCTTACAAGAGCCATGCAGTACAGCATATTACAAACATAAGTCCCATTATTGTTGAGTGGGTGTCCCATAGTATTTGCTTATGCTTTCCAAGCAAAAGCTGCCAAAAATTAGGACGGAGCAACTTGCAATGCCCCTTGCAAGAGCCATGCAGTTCAGCATATTACAAACATAACTCCCATTATTGGGGAGTGGGTGTCCCATAGTATTTGCTTATGCTTTCCCAGCAAAAGCTGCCAAAAATTAGGACGGAGCAACTTGCAATGCCCCTTACAAGAGCCATGCAGTACAGCATATTACAAACATAAGTCCCATTATTGGGGAGTGGGTGTCCCATAGTATTTGCTTATGCTTTCCAAGCAAAAGCTGCCAAAAATTAGGACGGAGCAACTTGCAATGCCCCTTACAAGAGCTATGCAGTACAGCATAGTACAAACATAAGTCCCATTATTGGGGAGTGGGTGTCCCATAGTATTTGCTTATTCTTTCCAAGCAAAAGCTGCCAAAAATTAGGACGGAGCAACTTGCAATGCCCCTTACAAGAGCCATGCAGTACAGCATATTACAAACATAAGTCCCATTATTGGGGAGTGGGTGTCCCATAGTATTTGCTTATGCTTTCCCAGTAAAAGCTGCCAAATATTAGGACAGAGCATCTTGCAATGCCCCTTACAAGAGCCATGCATTACAGCATATTACAAACATAAGTCCCATTATTGGGGAGTGGGTGTCCCATAGTATTTGCTTATGCTTTCCAAGCAAAAGCTGCCAAAAATTAGGACGGAGCAACTTGCAATGCCCCTTACAAGAGCTATGCAGTACAGCATAGTACAAACATAAGTCCCATTATTGGGGAGTGGGTGTCCCATAGTATTTGCTTATGCTTTCCAAGCAAAAGCTGCCAAAAATTAGGACGGAGCAACTTGCAATGCCCCTTACAAGAGCCATGCAGTACAGCATATTACAAACATAAGTCCCATTATTGGGGAGTGGGTGTCCCATAGTATTTGCTTATGCTTTCCCAGTAAAAGCTGCCAAATATTAGGACAGAGCATCTTGCAATGCCCCTTACAAGAGCCATGCAGTACAGCATATTACAAACATAAGTCCCATTATTGGGGAGTGGGTGTCCCATAGTATTTGCTTATGCTTTCCCAGCAAAAGCTGCCAAAAATTAGGACGTAGCAACTAGCAATGCCCCTTACAAGAGCAATGCAGCACAGCATATTACAAACATAAGTCCCATTATTGAGGAGTGGGTGTCCCATAGTATTTGCTTATGCTTTCCCAGCAAAAGCTGCCAAAAATTAGGATGGAGCAACTTGCAATGCCCCTTACAAGAGCCATGCAGTACAGCATATTACAAACATAAGTCCCATTATTGGGGAGTGGGTGTCCCATAGTATTTGCTTATGCTTTTAAAGCAAAAGCTGCCAAATATTAGGACGGAGCAACTTGCAATGCCCCATACAAGAGCCATGCTGTACAGCATATTACAAACATAAGTCCGATTATTGGGGAGTGGGTGTCCCATAGTATTTGCTTATGCTTTCCCAGTAAAAGCTGCCAAATATTAGGACGGAGCAACTTGCAATGCCCCTTACAAGAGCCATGCAGTACAGCATATTACAAACATAAGTCCCATTATTGGGGAGTGGGTGTCCCATAGTATTTGCTTATGCTTTCCTAGCAAAAGCTGCCAAAAATTAGGACGGAGCAACTTGCAATGCCCCTTACAAGAGCCATGCAGTACAGCATATTACAATCATAAGTCCCATTATTGGGGAGTCGGTGTTGCATAGTATTTGCTTATGCTTTCCCAGCAAAAGCTGCCAAAAATTAGGACGGAGCAACTTGCAATGCCCCTTACAAGAGCCATGCAGTACAGCATATTACAAACATAAGTCCCATTATTCGGGAGTGGGTGTCCCATAGTATTTGCTTATGCTTTCCCAGCAAAAGCTGCCAAAAATTAGGACGGAGCAACTTGCAATGCCCCTTACAAGAGCCATGCAGTACAGCATATTACAAACATAAGTCCCATTATTGGGGAGTGGGTGTCCCATAGTATTTGCTTATGCTTTCCAATCAAAAGCTGCCAAAAATTAGGACAGAGCAACTTGCAATGCCCCTTACAAGAGCCATGCAGTACAGCATATTACAATCATAAGTTCCATTATTGGGGAGTGGGTGTCCCATAGTATTTTCTTATGCATTCCCAGCAAAAGCTGCCAAAAATTAGGATGGAGCAACTTGCAATGCCCCTTACAAGAGCCATGCAGTACAGCATATTACAAACATAAGTCCCATTATTGGGGAATGGGTGTCCCATAGTATTTGCTTATGCTTTCCCAGCAAAAGCTGCCAAAAATTAGGACGGAGCAATTTGCAATGCCCCTTACAAGAGCCATGCAGTACAGCATATTATAGACATAAGTCCCATTATTGCGGAGTGGGTGTCCCATAGTATTTGCTTATGCTTTCCCAGCAAAAGCTGCCAAAAATTAGGACGGAGCAACTTGCAATGCCCCTTACAAGAGCCATGCAGTACAGCATATTACAAACATAAGTCCCATTATTGGAGAGTGGGTGTCCCATAGAATTTGCTTATGCTTTCCAAGCAAAAGCTGCCAAAAATTAGGACGGAGCAACTTGCAATGCCCCTTACAAGAGCCATGCAGTACAGCATATTACAAACATAAGTCCCATTATTGGGGAGTGGGTGTCCCATAGTATTTGCTTATGCTTTCCCAGCAAAAGCTGCCAAAAATTAGGATGGAGCAACTTGCAATGCCCCTTACAAGAGCCATGCAGTACAGCATATTACAAACATAAGTCCCATTATTGGGGAGTGGGTGTCCCATAGTATTTCCTTATGCTTTCCCAGCAAAAGCTGCCAAAAATTAGGACGGAGCAATTTGCAATGCCCCTTACAAGAGCCATGCAGTACAGCATATTACAAACATAAGTCCCATTATTGGGGAGTGGGTGTCCCATAGTATTTGCTTATGCTTTCCCAGCAAAAGCTGCCAAAAATTAGGATGGAGCAACTTGCAATGCCCCTTACAAGAGCCATGCAGTACAGCATATTACAAACATAAGTCCCATTATTGCGGAGTGGGTGTCCCATAGTATTTGCTTATGCTTTCCCAGCAAAAGCTGCCAAAAATTAGGACAGAGCAACTTGCAATGCCCCTTAAAAGAGCCATGCAGTACAGCATATTACAAACATAAGTCCCATTATTGGGGAGTGGGTGTCCCATAGTATTTGCTTATGCTTTCCCAGCAAAAGCTGCCAAAAATTAGGACGGAGCAACTTGCAATGCCCCTTACAAGAGCCATGCAGTACAGCATATTACAAACATAAGTCCCATTATTGGGGAGTGGGTGTCCCATAGTAGTTGCTTATGCTTTCCCAGCAAAAGCTGCCAGAATTTTAGGACGGAGCAACTTGCAATGCCCCTTACATGAGCCATGCAGTACAGCATATTACAAACATAAGTCCCATTATTGGGGAGTGGGTGTCCCATAGTATTTGCTTATGCTTTCCCAGCAAAAGCTGCCAAAAATTAGGACGGAGCAACTTGCAATGCCCCTTACAAGAGCCATGCAGTACAGCATATTACAAACATAAGTCCCATTATTGGGGAGTGGGTGTCCCATAGTATTTGCTTATGCTTTCCCAGCAAAAGCTGCCAAAAATTAGGACGGAGCAACTTGCAATGCCCCTTACAAGAGCCATGCAGTACAGAATATTACAAACATAAGTCCCATTATTGGGGAGTGGGTGTCCCATAGTATTTGCTTATGCTTTCCCAGCAAAAGCTGCCAAAAATTAGGACGGAGCAACTTGCAATGCCCCTTACAAGAGCCATGCAGTACAGCATATTAAAAACATAAGTCCCATTATTCGGGAGTGGGTGTCCCATAGTATTTGCTTATGCTTTCCCAGCAAAAGCTGCCAAATATTAGGACGGAGCAACTTGCAATGCCCCTTACAAGAGCCATGCAGTACAGCATATTACAAACATAAGTCCCATTATTGGGGAGTGGGTGTCCCATAGTATTTGCTTATGCTTTCCAATCAAAAGCTGCCAAAAATTAGGACAGAGCAACTTGCAATGCCCCTTACAAGAGCCATGCAGTACAGCATATTACAATCATAAGTCCCATTATTGGGGAGTGGGTGTCCCATAGTATTTGCTTATGCTTTCCCAGCAAAAGCTGCCAAAAAATAGGACGGAGCAACTTGCAATGCCCCTTACAAGAGCCATGCAGTACAGCATATTACAAACATAAGTCCCATTATTGGGGAGTGGGTGTCCCATAGTTTTTGCTTATGCTTTCCCAGAAAAAGCTGCCAAAAATTAGGACGGAGCAACTTGCAATGCCCCTTACAAGAGCCATGCAGTACAGCATATTACAAACATAAGTCCCATTATTAGGGAGTATGTGTCCCATAGTATTTGCTTATGCTTTCCCAGTAAAAGCTGACAAAAATTAGGATGGAGCAACTTGCAATGCCCCTTACAAGAGCCATGCAGTACAGCATATTACAAACATAAGTCCCATTATTGTTGAGTGGGTGTCCCATAGTATTTGCTTATGCTTTCCAAGCAAAAGCTGCCAAAAATTAGGACGGAGCAACTTGCAATGCCCCTTACAAGAGCCATGCAGTTCAGCATATTACAAACATAACTCCCATTATTGGGAAGTGGGTGTCCCATAGTATTTGCTTATGCTTTCCCAGCAAAAGTTGCCAAAAATTAGGACGGAGCAACTTGCAGTGCCCCTTACAAGAGCCATGCAGTACAGCATATTACAAACATAAGTCCTATTATTGGGGAGTGGGTGTCCCATAGTATTTGCTTATGCTTTCCATGCAAAAGCTGCCAAAAATTAGGACGGAGCAACTTGCAATGCCCCTTACAAGAGCTATGCAGTACAGCATAGTACAAACATAAGTCCCATTATTGGGGAGTGGGTGTCCCATAGTATTTGCTTATGCTTTCAAAGCAAAAGCTGCCAAAAATTAGGACGGAGCAACTTGAAATGCCCCTTACAAGAGCCATGCAGTACAGCATATTACAAACATAAGTCCCATTATTGGGGAGTGGGTGTCCCATAGTATTTGCTTATGCTTTCCCAGTAAAAGCTGCCAAATATTAGGACAGAGCAACTTGCAATGCCCCTTACAAGAGCCATGCAGTACAGCATATTACAAACATAAGTCCCATTATTGGGGAGTGGGTGTCCCATAGTATTTGCTTATGCTTTCCCAGCAAAAGCTGCCAAAAATTAGGACGTAGCAACTAGCAATGCCCCTTACAAGAGCAATGCAGCACAGCATATTACAAACATAAGTCCCATTATTGAGGCGTGGGTGTCCCATAGTATTTGCTTATGCTTTCCCAGCAAAAGCTGCCAAAAATTAGGACGGAGCAACTTGCAATGCCCCTTACAAGAGCCATGCAGTACAGCATATTACAAACATAAGTCCCATTATTGGGGAGTGGGTGTCCCATAGTATTTGCTTATGCTTTCCAAGCAAAAGCTGCCAAAAATTAGGACGGAGCAACTTGCAATGCCCCTTACAAGAGCCATGCTGTACAGCATATTACAAACATAAGTCCGATTATTGGGGAGTGGGTGTCCCATAGTATTTGCTTATGCTTTCCCAGCAAAAGCTGCCAAAAATTAGGACGGAGCAACTTGCAATGCCCCTTACAAGAGCCATGCAGTACAGCATATTACAAACATAAGTCCCATTATTGGGGAGTAGGTGTCCCATAGTATTTGCTTATGCTTTCCCAGTAAAAGCTGCCAAATATTAGGACGGAGCAACTTGCAATGCCCCTTACAAGAGCCATGCAGTACAGCATATTACAAACATAAGTCCCATTATTGGGGAGTGGGTGTCCCATAGTATTTGCTTATGCTTTCCCAGCAAAAGCTGCCAAAAATTAGGACGGAGCAACTTGCAATGCCCCTTACAAGAGCCATGCAGTACAGCATATTACAAACATAAGTCCCATTATTCGGGAGTGGGTGTCCCATAGTATTTGTTTATGCTTTCCCAGCAAAAGCTGCCAAAAATTAGGACGGAGCAACTTGCAATGCCCCTTACAAGAGCCATGCAGTACAGCATATTACAAACATAAGTCCCATTATTGGGGAGTGGGTGTCCCATAGTATTTGCTTATGCTTTCCAATCAAAAGCTGCCAAAAATTAGGACAGAGCATCTTGCAATGCCCCTTACAAGAGCCATGCAGTACAGCATATTACAATCATAAGTCCCATTATTGGGGAGTGGGTGTCCCATAGTATTTTCTTATGCTTTCCCAGCAAAAGCTGCCAAAAATTAGGATGGAGCAACTTGCAATGCCCCTTACAAGAGCCATGCAGTACAGCATATTACAAACATAAGTCCCATTATTGGGGAGTGGGTGTCCCATAGTATTTGCTTATGCTTTCCCAGCAAAAGCTGCCAGAAATTAGGACGGAGCAACTTGCAATGCCCCTTACAAGAGCCATGCAGTACAGCATATTACAAACATAAGTCCCATTATTGGGGAATGGGTGTCCCATAGTATTTGCTTATGCTTTCCCAGCAAAAGCTGCCAAAAATTAGGACGGAGCAATTTGCAATGCCCCTTACAAGAGCCATGCAGTACAGCATATTACAGACATAAGTCCCATTATTGCGGAATGGGTGTCCCATAGTATTTGCTTATGCTTTCCCAGCAAAAGCTGCCAAAAATTAGGACGGAGCAACTTGCAATGCCCCTTACAAGAGCCATGCAGTACAGCATATTACAAACATAAGTCCCATTATTGGAGAGTGGGTGTCCCATAGAATTTGCTTATGCTTTCCAAGCAAAAGCTGCCAAAAATTAGGACGGAGCAACTTGCAATGCCCCTTACATGAGCCATGCAGTACAGCATATTACAAACATAAGTCCCATTATTGGGGAGTGGGTGTCCCATAGTATTTGCTTATGCTTTCCCAGCAAAAGCTGCCAAAAATTAGGACGGAGCAACTTGCAATTCCCCTTACAAGAGCCATGCAGTACAGCATATTACAAACATAAGTCCCATTATTGGGGAGTGGGTGTCCCATAGTATTTGCTTATGCTTTCCCAGCAAAAGCTGCCAAAAATTAGGACGGAGCAATTTGCAATGCCCCTTACAAGAGCCATGCAGTACAGCATATTACAAACATAAGTCCCATTATTGGGGAGTGGGTGTCCCATAGTATTTGCTTATGCTTTCCCAGCAAAAGCTGCCAAAAATTAGGATGGAGCAACTTGCAATGCCCCTTACAAGAGCCATGCAGTACAGCATATTACAAACATAAGTCCCATTATTGCGGAGTGGGTGTCCCATAGTATTTGCTTATGCTTTCCTCGCAAAAGCTGCCAAAAATTAGGACGGAGCAACTTGCAATGCCCCTTACAAGAGCCATGCAGTACAGCATATTACAAACATAAGTCCCATTATTGGGGAGTGGGTGTCCCATAGTATTTGCTTATGCTTTCCCAGCAAAAGCTGCCAAAAATTAGGACGGAGCAACTTGCAATGCCCCTTACAAGAGCCATGCAGTACAGCATATTACAAACATAAGTCCCATTATTGGGGAGTGGGTGTCCCATAGTAGTTGCTTATGCTTTCCCAGCAAAAGCTGCCAGAAATTAGGACGGAGCAACTTGCAATGCCCCTTACATGAGCCATGCAGTACAGCATATTACAAACATAAGTCCCATTATTGGGGAGTGGGTGTCCCATAGTATTTGCTTATGCTTTCCCAGCAAAAGCTGCCAAAATTTAGGACGGAGCAACTTGCAATGCCCCTTACAAGAGCCATGCAGTACAGCATATTACAAACATAAGTCCCATTATTGGGGAGTGGGTGTCCCATAGTATTTGCTTATGCTTTCCCTGCAAAAGCTGCCAAAAATTAGGACGGAGCAACTTGCAATGCCCCTTACAAGAGCCATGCAGTACAGCATAATACAAACATAAGTCCCATTATTGGGGAGTGGGTGTCCCATAGTATTTGCTTATGCCTTCCCAGCAAAAGCTGCCAAAAAATAGGACGGACCAACTTGCAATGCCCCTTACAAGAGCCATGCAGTACAGCATATTACAAACATAAGTCCCATTATTGGGGAGTGGGTGTCCCATAGTTTTTGCTTATGCTTTCCCAGAAAAAGCTGCCAAAAATTAGGACGGAGCAACTTGCAATGCCCCTTACAAGAGCCATGCAGTACAGCATATTACAAACATAAGTCCCATTATTAGGGAGTATGTGTCCCATAGTATTTGCTTATGCTTTCCCAGTAAAAGCTGACAAAAATTAGGATGGAGCAACTTGCAATGCCCCTTACAAGAGCCATGCAGTACAGCATATTACAAACATAAGTCCCATTATTGTTGAGTGGGTGTCCCATAGTATTTGCTTATGCTTTCCAAGCAAAAGCTGCCAAAAATTAGGACGGAGCAACTTGCAATGCCCCTTACAAGAGCCATGCAGTTCAGCATATTACAAACATAACTCCCATTATTGGGAAGTGGGTGTCCCATAGTATTTGCTTATGCTTTCCCAGCAAAAGTTGCCAAAAATTAGGACGGAGCAACTTGCAATGCCCCTTACAAGAGCCATGCAGTACAGCATATTACAAACATAAGTCCCATTATTGGGGAGTGGGTGTCCCATAGTATTTGCTTATGCTTTCCATGCAAAAGCTGCCAAAAATTAGGACGGAGCAACTTGCAATGCCCCTTACAAGAGCTATGCAGTACAGCATAGTACAAACATAAGTCCCATTATTGGGGAGTGGGTGTCCCATAGTATTTGCTTATGCTTTCAAAGCAAAAGCTGCCAAAAATTAGGACGGAGCAACTTGAAATGCCCCTTACAAGAGCCATGCAGTACAGCATATTACAAACATAAGTCCCATTATTGGGGAGTGGGTGTCCCATAGTATTTGCTTATGCTTTCCCAGTAAAAGCTGCCAAATATTAGGACAGAGCAACTTGCAATGCCCCTTACAAGAGCCATGCAGTACAGCATATTACAAACATAAGTCCCATTATTGGGGAGTGGGTGTCCCATAGTATTTGCTTATGCTTTCCCAGCAAAAGCTGCCAAAAATTAGGACGTAGCAACTAGCAATGCCCCTTACAAGAGCAATGCAGTACAGCATATTACAAACATAAGTCCCATTATTGGGGAGTGGGTGTCCCATAGTATTTGCTTATGCTTTCCCAGCAAAGCTGCCAAAAATTAGGACGTAGCAACTTGCAATGCCCCTTACAAGAGCCATGCAGTACAGCATATTACAAACATAAGTCCCATTATTGGGGAGTGGGTGTCCCATAGTATTTGCTTATGCTTTCCAAGCAAAAGCTGCCAAAAATTAGGACGGAGCAACTTGCAATGCCCCTTACAAGAGCCATGCTGTACAGCATATTACAAACATAAGTCCGATTATTGGGGAGTGGGTGTCCCATAGTATTTGCTTATGCTTTCCCAGCAAAAGCTGCCAAAAATTAGGACGGAGCAACTTGCAATGCCCCTTACAAGAGCCATGCAGTACAGCATATTACAAACATAAGTCCCATTATTGGGGAGTAGGTGTCCCATAGTATTTGCTTATGCTTTCCCAGTAAAAGCTGCCAAATATTAGGACGGAGCAACTTGCAATGCCCCTTACAAGAGCCATGCAGTACAGCATATTACAAACATAAGTCCCATTATTGGGGAGTGGGTGTCCCATAGTATTTGCTTATGCTTTCCCAGCAAAAGCTGCCAAAAATTAGGACGGAGCATCTTGCAATGCCCCTTACAAGAGCCATGCAGTACAGCATATTACAAACATAAGTCCCATTATTGGGGAGTGGGTGTCCCATAGTATTTGCTTATGCTTTCCCAGCAAAAGCTGCCAAAAATTAGGACGGAGCAACTTGCAATGCCCCTTACAAGAGCCATGCAGTACAGCATATTACAAACATAAGTCCCATTATTCGGGAGTGGGTGTCCCATGGTATTTGCTTATGCTTTCCCAGCAAAAGCTGCCAAAAATTAGGACGAGCAACTTGCAATGCCCCTTACAAGAGCCATGCAGTACAGCATATTACAAACATAAGTCCCATTATTGGGGAGTGGGTGTCCCATAGTATTTGCTTATGCTTTCCCAGCAAAAGCTGCCAAAAATTAGGACAGAGCAACTTGCAATGCCCCTTACAAGAGCCATGCAGTACAGCATATTACAATCATAAGTCCCATTATTGGGGAGTGGGTGTCCCATAGTATTTGCTTATGCATTCCCAGCAAAAGCTGCCAAAAATTAGGACGGAGCAACTTGCAATGCCCCTTACAAGAGCCATGCAGTACAGCATGTTACAAACATAAGTCCCATTATTGGGGAGTGGGTGTCCCATAGTATTTGCTTATGCTTTAGCAGCAAAAGCTGCCAGAAATTAGGACGGAGCAACTTGCAATGCCCCTTACAAGAGCCATGCAGTACAGCATATTACAAACATAAGTCCCATTATTGGGGAGTGGGTGTCCCATAGTATTTGCTTATGCTTTCCCAGCAAAAGCTGCCAAAAATTAGGACGGAGCAACTTGCAATGCCCCTTACAAGAGCCATGCAGTACAGCATATTACAAACATAAGTCCCATTATTGGGGAGTGGGTGTCCCGTAGTATTTGCTTATGCTTTCCCAGCAAAAGCTGCCAAAAATTAGGACGGAGCAACTTGCAATGCCCCTTACAAGAGCCATGCAGTACAGCATATTACAAACATAAGTCCCATTATTGGAGAGTGGGTGTCCCATAGAATTTGCTTATGCTTTCCAAGCAAAAGCTGCCAAAAATTAGGACGGAGCAACTTGCAATGCCCTTTACAAGAGCCATGCAGTACAGCATATTACAAACATAAGTCCCATTATTGGGGAGTGGGTGTCCCATAGTATTTGCTTATACTTTCCCAGCAAAAGCTGCCAAAAATTAGGACGGAGCAACTTACAATGCCCCTTACAAGAGCCATGCAGTACAGCATATTACAGACATAAGTTCCATTATTGGGGAGTGGGTGTCCCATAGTATTTGCTTATGCTTTCCCAGCAAAAGCTGCCAAAAATTAGGACGGAGCAACTTGCAATGCCCCTTACAAGAGCCATGCAGTACAGCATATTACAAACATAAGTCCCATTATTGGGGAGTAGGTGTCCCATAGTATTTGGTTATGCTTTCCCAGTAAAAGCTGCCAAATATTAGGACGGAGCAACTTGCAATGCCCCTTACAAGAGCCATGCAGTACAGCATATTACAAACATAAGTCCCATTATTGGGGAGTGGGTGTCCCATAGTATTTGCTTATGCTTTCCCAGCAAAAGCTGCCAAAAATTAGGACGGAGCAACTTGCAATGCCCCTTACAAGAGCCATGCAGTACAGCATATTACAAACATAAGTCCCATTATTGGAGAGTGGGTGTCCCATAGTATTTGCTTATGCTTTCCCAGCAAAAGCTGCCAGAAATTAGGACGGAGCAACTTGCAATGCCCCTTACAAGAGCCATTGAGTATAGCATACTACAAACATAAAGGCCCCGTCACACATAACGAGATCGCTAGCGAGATCGCTGATGAGTCACGTTTTGGTGACGCAATAGCGATCTCTCTAGCGATCTCGTTATGTCTGACAGGTAGCAACGATCAGGTCCCTGCTGTGAGATCGCTGATCGTTACAAAGCTTCCTGGACCATTCCTGGGTCATTGCGCTCCCGCTGGGAAGTGTGCATCGCTGTATTTGACACCTTGTCAACGACCTCACTAGCGATTCAGAACTGAGGCACGTAGAGGTGCATAAATTGGACTTTTCTGCGTTCATCGTCCCCGATTGGTGGTCGCTACTGCTTCCTTGTTTTTTCAGATCCCACCAGCGTTCTCCGGCTGTGACTCCACTTTGAACAAATCAGTCATCTTTGGCGAAGTAGGTATTGTTTGGGGTCTCAAATGAGTTTCCATTTTTAATTAATTTATAGGACATCTACCAATTATCTGCTATCATTGCTCTTCAGGGAGTGAGGGCTTGGCTTCTATAGCGATCTCGTTAGCGATCTCGTTATGTGTGACGGGGCACCAGGACCGTTGAAATACTGGCAGCAGTTGTCGCGGCAGGTCTTCGCATCATGGGTGTTTCTGCCATGTCCCACTGGTTGAAGGCCTGCAATTGCAGGATTGTTTGCACGCTATTCACCGAGCTCCACTTCCCCATTGGCTCGGTCCACAGAGTCCACAAAGCCAGGCGGACAGTACGTAATTGCATCACGTCGACGAAGAAAGTTTTGAAGCGTGCAACAGGCCAAAAGAACAGAGTCTATTGATTTAAGCTTCATGTTAATTGGCGTATGAAAAACTCTGAAGCGGTTGGCCACGACAGCGTGTCAGAAAACGTGCTGTGTGGGTGTGTGTGCACGAGACCCCTAAAATATCTGCCCATGCAAAAGCATATATATACAGATAGAAGCCAAGCCCTCCCTCCCTGAAGAGCAATGATAGCAGATAATTGGTAGATGTCCTATAAATGAATTACAAATGGAAACTCATTTGAGACCCCAAACAATACCTACTTCGCTAAAGATGTCTGATTTGTTCAAAGTGGAGTCACAGCCGGAGAACGCTGGTGGGATCTGAAAAAACAAGGACGCAGTAGCGACCACCAATCGGGGACGGTGAACGCAGAAAAGTCCAATTTATGCACCTCTACGTGTCTCAGTTCTGAATCGCTAGCGAGGTCGTTGACAAGGTGTCAAATACAGCGATGCACACTGCCCAGCGGGAGCGCAACGACCCAGGAATGGTCCAGGAAGCTTTGTAACGATCAGCGATCTCACAGCAGGGGCCTGATCGTTGCTACCTGTCAGACATAACGAGATCGCTAGCGAGATCGCTATTGCGTCACCAAAACGTGACTCATCAGCGATCTTGCTAGCGATCTCGTTATGTGTGACGGGGCCTTAAGTCCCATTATTGGGGAGTGGGTGTCCCATTGTATTTGCTTATGCTTTCCCAGCAAGAGCTGCCAAAAATTAGGACGGAGCAACTTGCAATGCCCCTTACAAGAGCCATGCAGTACAGCATATTACAAACATAAGTCCCATTATTGGGGAGTGGGTGTCCCATAGTATTTGCTTATGCTTTCCCAGCAAAAGCTGCAAAAAATTAGGATGGAGCAACTTGCAATGCCCCTTACAAGAGCCATGCAGTACAGCATATTACAAATATAAGTCCCATTATTGGGGAGTGGGTGTCCCATAGTATTTGCTTATGCCTTGCATGCAAAAGCTGCCAAAAATAAGGACGGAGGAACTTGCAATGCTGGCACCCTGGTGGTATAGTGGTGGTGGAGGCTGAGGATAAGGAGAAGAAGATTAAACAGCCGAAACGAGGAAGCGTATACCCATGTGTGGGTGTGAAGCGGTGCATGTGAATACACCTCCCGACGTAACACAGTGGATTTGACTTTATGTTACTCTGCTGTCATTTGGTGGTGATGAGAAGTCTGGCCCAATCCAGCCCTTGTTCATTTTGATAAGGGTCAGCTTGTCAGCATTGTCAGTTGACAGGCGAGTGTGCTTATCAGTTATAATTCCCCCAGCGGCACTAAAAACACGCTCCGATAACACGCTAGCGGCAGGGCAGGCCAGGACCTCCAAGGCGTACAGAGCCAGTTCATTCCAAGTGTCCAGCTTGGATACCCAATAATTAAAAGGCACAGAGGAATCACGGAGGACGCTGGTACGATCGGCAAGGTACTCCCTCACCATCTTTTGAAACTTTCCACTCCTTGTGAGAGTACCCCGCGCCTCAGGGCCTGTAAGCTGGGCGGGTGTCAGAAAACTGTCCCAGAACGTTGACAGTGTTCCCCTGCCTCTGCTGGATTGGAGTTGCTTCTCTCTCGCCTGTACGCCTTGGTTGGGCAACGAACTGTGACCTCTGCCGCTAGCGTGTTCAGATGGGAATTTTTTTTAAGAGTTCTGCAGCAAGGGCCTTCTGGTATTGCCCCATTTTTGTAAACCTCTCCACCTCAGGAATAAGAGAGTGAAAGTTCTCCTTGTAGCGGGGGTCTACAAGTGTCACCAACCAGTAATGACTGTCAACCAACATTTTGACAACGCGAGGGTCACGGTTAAGGCAGCGTAACATAAAGTCAGCCATGCGTGCCAGACTGGTAACGGGCAAGATTTCCGTGTCCTCACCAAGATGACGACTGACCATGCTTTCCTCCTCCTCCTCCTCTTCCTCCTCCCCCCTGTCCTCAGGCCACCCACGCTGAACCGACGGTATGACACTTGTACAGGTACTACCGTTTACAACGCATGATAGCAGCTCCTGTTCTTCCTCCTCCTCCTCCTCTCCCTCATTGTCCCCCAATGCACGTTGGGATGAGATGAGGCTGGGCTGTGTGTAATCGCCCGCTATGGCTTCTTGATCCATCTCATCATTCTCTGACTGCAATACCTCCTCTTTAATTCTCTGCAGAGAGCGTTGCAAAAGACAGACAAGTGGGATGCTGACACTAATGATGGCGTCATCGCCACTCACCATCTTGGTGGCCTCCTCAAAGTTTGTCAGGATGGTACATGTGTCAGACATCCAGGTCCACTCCTGAGGTCTTATGTGTGGAGTCTGACCTGAATATCGACGGCCTTGTTGCAGCTGGTACTCCACAACTGCTCTCTTCTGCTCACAAATCCTTTGCAACATGTGGAGGGTAGAGTTCCAACGTGTGGGGACATCACACACCAGTCGGTGTGCCAGAAGCTGCAAACGCTGCTGCAACACAGCAAGGGTGGCGGAAGCTGTAGCCGACTTGCGAAAATGAGCTGACAGGCGGCGTACTTTCACGAGCAGATCTGGCAACTCGGGGTGCGATTTAAGAAACCGCTGAACCACGAGGTTAGGCACATGAGCCAGGCATGGTACGTGTGTGATCTCACCTCGCCTCAGAGCCGCCACCAGGTTACGGCCATTGTCACACACGACCATGCCGGGATGTAGGTTCAGCGGTCTCAGCCACAGATCTGCCTGCTCTTTCACAGCTGTCCACAACTCACAAGCAGTGTGAGGTTTATCACCTAAGCTTATGAGTTTCAGTACAGCCTGTTGCCGCTTGGCGGAGGCAGTACTGCAATGCTTCCAGCTTGTAACTGATGTGGTGATATCTGAGATGGAGGCTGAACATGAGGAGGAGGAGGAGGATGCGCAGGAGCTGTACACTGTGGGGGCAACTCTGACTGACATAGGGCCCGCAATCCTCGGTGTGGGGAGGATGTGTTCCATCCCAAGGTCCGACTGGGTCCCGGCTTCCACTATGTTTACCCAGTGTGCCGTCAGAGAGATGTACCATCCCTGGCCACAAGCACTTGTCCACGTGTCCGTTGTCAGGTGGACTCTCCCAGTAACTGCGTTGTTGAGGGCACGGCAGATGCTTTGGGACACGTGCTTGTGTAGTGCGGGGATGGCACACCGGGCAAAATAGTGTCGGCTGGGGACCGAGTACCGAGGGACGGCCACCGCCATAAGATTGCGGAAGGATTCCGTCTCCACCAGCCTAAAAGGCAGCATTTCCAATGCAAGCAGTCGTGAAATGTGCGAATTTAGGAATGTGGCCTGTGGGGCGTTAGCTGCGAATTTCCGCTTTCGTTCAAAGGTCTGGGATATGGACAATTGAACGCTGCGGTGGGACGTGGACGTGGACGTTGATGCTGTTTCTTGAGAAACTGCCATAACAAGTGAAGACTGAGAGGAGGGGGCATCTTTACATGCAGTATGGACAGGGGATTGCCTTGCACACACAACAGGGGGTTCTATTGCACGCACAACAGTGGAAGAAGCAGTGGTGACACCCGCTGACACTGGTCGTGGACCCTGGGTTTCGCCCCACAAAGTCGGGTGCTTTGCTGCTATGTGCCTGATCATGCTGGTGGTGGTCAGGCTGGTAGTTTTGTCACCTCTGCTGATGCTGGCATGGCAGGTGGAACATATGGCCTTTTTGGGGTTATCAGCAGAGTCTTTAAAAAAATTCCAGACTCTGGAAGACCTACCGCTTGTACTGGCAACGTCCCTCGTGTTGGTGTTACGGGGAAGGTTGCCTGCCTTCTGTCTGCGGCCACCACACTGCTTCTTCCTGCCTGTTGGGGTACTCTGCCTCCCTCCCCCTGTGTGCTGCTGGCCTCACTCTGCATGTCCTCCTTCCACGTTGGGTCAGTTACTAGATCATCCACCACCTCCTCCTCTTCCACTTGCGCACCACGATCCTCCTCCTCACTTCCTGGCAATTGTGTCTCGTCATCGTCCACCTCTTGTGACAGATTGCCAACGTCGACTTCCTGTGGCAGTGGCTGTTCAAATATTTGGGCATCGCAACATGGGATCTCCTCTTCCACCACTTCAAGCGTATCAGGCGAGGGGCCCAAATATGGAAATGGACTAGTGAACAGCTCTTCAGAGTGTCCAAGTGTGGGATCACTTGCTGTCTGACGACACTCGGCATGGTGGGAGTAAGGAGCATCAGGGTGAGGAGGAGTATGCGGTCGAGACTCACGGCTACTAAGAGTTGACCGTGTGGAAGACAGACCGGAGGTGGTGGTGCCCAGGTAACTTAAAGTATTAACTGCTATCCAATTAATAACCTGTTCAAACTGATCAGTTCTCAATACTGGTGTTGTTCTGTGCTTCCCTAGTAATTCGGTCAAGAAGTGGGAGCGAGAAGATGTGGCTGTTGGTTGTGGTACATTTTCACCTTGGCCACGGCCCCATCCTCTGCACGAACCATCACCAGAACGTCCACTTCCACGTCCCTTGCCACGCGCCTTGCCCATTGTAAATGAAGTAAAATAGCTTACACTTGCACTATCAATGGAAAGAGGGTAATAAAGAGTAGATTAGAACCGTGGAAGAGGAAAACCACAGTTATTGTTTACTGGGGTATACCACACTTTTTTAAATAGAGATATTTGCGGCTGAACAGTGAGCGACACACTCAAACTGCTTTTTTTAGATACCAAAGGCCCAAAACTGGATAGTACAGCGATTTGACCCGTGGAACTGCGAAACCACACTGGGATGTCGGGCCTACACAAGACTATTTTCAACAGATATATTTTTGTGTCACAACAGTCAGGAGACACTACTGTTTTTCTTTACGGAAAAAACTACCAAAAGCTGAATAATAGAGATTTTTTACCGTGGGATGGCAAAATCACAGTTATTGTTTACTGTGGTATACCACACTTTTTTAAATAGAGATATTTGCGGCTGAACAGTGAGCGACACACTCAAACTTCTTTTTTTTTAGATACCAAAGGCCCAAAACTGGATAGTACAGCGATTTGACCTGTGGAACTGCGAAACCACACTGGGATGTCGGGCCTACACAAGATTATTTTCAACAGATATATTTTTGTGTCACAACAGTCAGGAGACACTACTGTTTTTCTTTACGGAAAAAACTATCAAAAGCTGAATAATAGAGATTTTTTACCGTGGGATGGAAAAACCACAGTTATTGTTTACTGGGGTATACCACACTTTTTTAAATAGAGATATTTGCTGCTGAACAGTGAGCGACACACTCAAACTGCTTTTTTTTTAGATACCAAAGGCCCAAAACTGGATAGTACAGCGATTTGACCGTGGAACTGCGAAACCACACTGGGATGTCGGGCCTACACAAGACTATTTTCAACAGATATATTTTTGTGTCACAACAGTCAGGAGACGCTACTGTTTTTCTTTACGGAAAAAAATACCAAAAGCTGAATAATAGAGATTTTTTACCGTGGGATGGCAAAACCACAGTTATTTGGGTATACCACACTTTTTTAAATAGAGATATTTGCGGCTGAACAGTGAGCGACACACTCAAACTGCTTTTTTTTTAGATACCAAAGGCCCAAAACTGGATAGTACAGCGATTTGACCGTGGAACTGCGAAACCACACTGGGATGTCGGGCCTACACAAGACTATTTTCAACATTTATATTTTTGTGTCACAACAGTCAGGAGACACTACTGTTTTTCATTACGGAAAAAACTACCAAAAGCTGAATAATAGAGATTTTTTACCGTGGGATGGCAAAACCACAGTTATTGTTTACTGGGGTATACCACACTTTTTTAAATAGAGATATTTGCGGCTGAACAGTGAGCAAACTGTTTTTTTTTAGATACAAATGGCCCAAAATGGATAATACAGAGGTTTGAACCGTGGAAGTGCAAAACAACATTTCTGTTTCTCTAGCCTACACCAGACTATTTTCAACAGTTATATTTGTGTCTGAAAAATCAGAGACACGCTTTTTTTTGGGGGGGGGGGACACACCAAAAGGTTAATAAGACGGGTATTTGTACAGTGTGAAGGAGGAAAAAAAAAGGAGGATTTAGATGAAAAAAAAAGGATTTTTCCTGGCCCCCGACGCCTGGTGCTAAGTCCAGCAATTTCAGCAACAGGAGCACCCAGGACTGTAATGCAGCCTTTGCTGGTATAACCACTGTGTCTCCTATACAGCCTGCCTGCCTGGTATCTGGGATGAATATTAGTCCTGAAAAGGACTGTTTGTTTGTTCTGGCAGCCTTTACAGACCCTACACTAACTATTTCGCAGTTTACATCTCTCCCTAAATCAGCAGCGCTGTCCCTACACTGTCTAATCCGGAGTGACTGAGTCCAAGATGGCGGCGCCCCGTTTTAAATACTCGAGGTGACGCTGTGCGGCCAGCCAATCACTGTAATGCTCACAACCAACATGGCTGCAGCATTACAGTGACTGGCTGTCAATCCCTGCATGTTCATTGGCTCTGTAAAGAGCGCCAAACATGCAGGGCGGAGACCCGAGTTCCCGCCCGATTAACCCGGAAATGCTCGGTGCTTCCCGAACATCCCGAGTAGCGTGATGCTCGGGCGAGTACCGAGCAGTGTCGAGCATGTTCGCTCAACACTAGTGACGATACATTAGGTGAGGGTAGAGCTGGTCGTGCAGCGGTGGTTACTGCAGTTTGTAGGCTTGTCGGAAGAGGTGAGTCTTCAGGTTTCTTTTGTAGGTTTCCACGGTCGGCGAGAGTCTGATGTGTTGGGGTAGAGAGTTCCAGAGTAGGGGGGATGCACGGGAGAAATCTTGTATACGATTGTGGGAGGAGGAGATAAGAGGGGAGTAGAGAAGGAGATCTTGTGAGGATCGGAGGTTGCGTGCAGGTAAGTACCAGGAGACTAGGTCACAGATGTATGGGGGAGACAGGTTGTGGATGGCTTTGTATGCCATGGTTAGAGTTTTGAACTGGATTCTCTGGGCAATGGGGAGCCAGTGAAGAGATTGACAGAGAGGAGAGGCCGGGGAATAGCGGGGGTACAGGTGAATTAGTCGAGCAGCAGAGTTTAGGATAGATTGGAGAGGCGTAAGAGTGTTCTAAGGGAGGCCACGGAGCAGGAGGTTGCAGTAGTCGAGGCGGGATATGATGAGGGCATGCACTAGTGTTTTTGCAGAGTCTTTGCTGAGGAATGCAAGGATCCAGGAGATGTTTTTGAGTTGGAGTCGGCAGGAAGTGGAAAGGGCTTGGATATGTGGCTTGAAGGAGAGATCAGAGTCCAGGGTTACTCCAAGGCAGCGAGCTTGTGGGACTGGGGAGAGTGAACAGCCATTGACGTTGATGGCTAGGTCAGATGGGGGATGTGAATGAGAGGGTGGAAAGATGATGAACTCTGTTTTATCCATGTTGAGTTTTAGAAATCTGTCAGAGAAGAAGGATGACATGGCGGACAGACATTGTGGGATTTTGGTTAGTAGGGAGGAGATATCGGGTCCAGAGAGGTAGATCTGTGTGTCGTCAGCATAGAGGTGATACTGAAAACAGTGAGACTTTATGAGCTGTCCCAGGCCAAAGGTGTAGATGGAGAAGAGCAGAGATCCTAGAACTGAACCTTGGGGGACACCGACAGATAGGGGGCGAGATGAGGAGGTGGTGCGTGAGTGGGAGACGCTGAATGTCCTGTCTGTTAAGTATGAGAAGATCCAAGATAGAGCCAAGTCCGTGATGCCAAGAGATGAGAGAATCTGGAGTAAGAGGGAATGGTCCACTGTGTCAAAGGCAGATGACAGGTCCAGAAGGAGGAGGATGGAGTAGTGTCGCTTGGATTTGGCATTTAGTAGGTCATTGGTGACTTTGGTCAGGGCAGTTTCAGTCGAGTGATGTGGTCGGAAGCCATATTGCTGGCGGTCGAAGAGGGAGCAGGAGGAGATGTGGGAGCACAGTTCAAGGTGGACATGTTGTTCTAGTAGTTTTGAGGCAAAGGGGAGGAGTGATATGGGGCGGTAGCTAGTCAGAGAGGAAGGGTCAAGGGAGGGCTTTATGAGGATGGGTGTGATTGCGGCATGTTTGAAACCTGAGGGGAAGACACCGGTTGTTATTGACAGATTGAAGAGGTGGGTTAGGGTTGGGATGAAGACTGTGGTAAGGTTAATGATGAGGTGGGATGGATTGGTTCAAGTTCGCAGGTGGTGAGGTGTGATTTGGAGAGTAAAGAGGAGACTTGACCTTCTGTAATGGTGGAGAAGTGGGGTTTGGAGGAGGAGGGTTGAATAGATATGAGGAGGGGTTGTGTGGACGTTAGGCAAAAGTTTTGTCTAATGGAGTCAATCTTCTGTTTGAAGAATGAGGCAAAGTCGTCGACTGAGATGAGAGAAGAGGGAGGAGGTGCTGGGGGACGAAGGAGAGAGTTGAAAGTGTTAAATAGCTGTTTAGGGTTGTGAGATAGGGAGGATATGAGAGATGAGAAGTAGGTTTATTTTGCTGTAGTGAGTGCGGACTTGAAATTAGTGAGGGATTGCTTGAATGCGATGAAGTGCTCGATGGAGTGAGACCTTTTCCATCTCCGCTCCGCAACCCTGGAGGCCCGGCGCAGTTCTTTAGTAAGTTTAGTGTGCCAGGGTTGCCTGTTGAATGTGCGAGATGTGGTGTGTGTGAGAGGGGCGATCGAGTCTAGAGCTGCAGCTATTGTGGTGTTATATGAAGCAGCAGCAAC
Organism: Phyllobates terribilis; assembly: GCF_046119375.1. Classification (NCBI taxonomy): domain Eukaryota; kingdom Metazoa; phylum Chordata; class Amphibia; order Anura; family Dendrobatidae; genus Phyllobates; species Phyllobates terribilis. Next base: position 397,975 of record NW_027362984.1, on the reverse strand, counting down.
GTCTGCATCGTGTAAGGAATTTATGTCTGTAAGAGAGAGGAGGGATTCAGAGAGTGAGTGTAAGTCAAGGTGTTTGAGATTTCTGCGAGGGTATGCAAGTTTGTGGAGTGGGGATTGTTGCCCCGGGGAGGAGAGAGAAGAGAATGTAAGTAGGCTGTGATCAGAGAGAGGGAGAGGTGAGTTAGAGAGGTTAGATAGGGAACAGAGGTGGGTGAAGATGAGGTCCAATGTGTGGCCATCTTTGTGGGTGGATGTGGAAGACCATTGAGTGAGTCCGAAGGAGGAAGTGAGGGATAGGAACTTAGAGACAGACGAGTGGGAAGTGTTAATGGGGATGTTGAAGTCACCCATTATGATAGTGGGGATGTCAGTGGAGAGGAAGTGAAGCAGCCAGGTGGTGAAGTGGTCTAAGAAGGTGGTGGCTTGCCCTGGGGGTCAGTAAACGACGGCCAGTTGGAAGTTGGAGGGGGAATAGATGCGCACACAGTGCACCTCAAAAGAGGGGAGTGTAACGGAGGGTGGCAGTGGGATTTGGGTGAAAGCGCAATGTTCTGATAGGAGAAAACCTACGCCTCCGCCATGATTGCCGTTGGGGCGGGGGGTGTGGGAAAGATGGAATCCGCCATATGAAAGTGCAGCTGGGGAGGCTGTGTCAGAGGGGGTGAGCCAGGTTTCAGTGATGGCGAGGAAGGAAAGTTTGTTTGTAATGAAAAGATCGTGGATGAAGGAAAGTTTGCTGCAGACAGAGCGAGCGTTCCATAGAGCTCCTGTTAGAGCAACTAAGGGAGTGGGGATTGGTTGGATGGGTATGACGTTAGAAGGGTTGCGACAGTTTGTGGAAGGTCGTGGATAGGAGGAAGAAGTAACTGTGGGGATATGGCGAGGAGGACCAGGATTTGGAGAGATATCTCAAGCAGTGAGGAGGAGCAGAGAAAGTGTTAGCAGGTGGGAGCAAGAGAGAGCATGAGGTGGCTGTCTGTGTTTGGAGATCCAGGATTGAATTATTAGGAATAATTTGGAGGAGGAGGTGAGATGAATGGGGAGGATGGAGGGAGAGATGAATAGATTCTTACTAGATGTAGGGATTTGAGGGGTTACTAGAAAGTGGAGGACTATAGAGGAAAAAGTGAGAGCTAACAGAAACATAGTTAAAAGAGAGTAAGTGGTCAAAGTGTTGGTTACCTGACTCCTGCCCTGACTAACTGCCTCTGAAATAACTGCCACTTTTCTCCGAAGCCACTTTGCACAAGAAGACACGTGCACCCCTTACAGAGCTTCTAAATATATAGGGCACATTAAACTATCAGGTGAAGGGCATTGTGGGAGCTGAATATGGCTAAATTAGCAGCTGGTAGTCTCACCAAGAGATGGCTGGGTGATCAAACACAGAGCTAGGACTCTAGTCACTGCAGTTTAGCACCTCTAAAAATCAGATAAGATCTATAGTGGGGAAGGGACAGACATATGTGGGTATTGAATGGAGTGGGACAGATAAAGCAGAGAAGTTATGCAGAGCATGTACCATTGAGGTGAATCAGCAAACCAGAGCATTAGATTACAGCAGACACAGCAAGCAGAGAAGTTATGCAGAGCATGTACCAGTGAGGTGAACCAGCAAAGCAGAGCATTAGATTACAGCAGACACAGCAAGCAGAGAAGTTATGCAGAGCATGTACCAGTGAAGTGAATCAGCAAAGCAGAGCATAAGATTACAGCAGACACAGCAAGCAGAGAAGTTATGCAGAGCATGTACTAGTAAGGTTATTCCACTGCGACCTCCACCACTCTTCCAAGGGGCATAGATATTGTCTTTTTATTTTACTGCGACCTCCACCACTCTTAAAAGGGGCATTAATATTGTCTTTTTATTCCACTGTGACCTGCACGTCTCTTCAAAGGGGCATTGATATTGTCTTTTTATTTAATTGGAAACTCCACCACTCTTCCAAGGGGCATTGATATTGTCTTTTTATTCCACTGTAACCTCCACCATTCTTCCAAGGGGCATTGATATTGTCTTTTTATTCCACTGCGACCTCCGCCACTCTTCCAAAGGGCATTGATATTGTCTTTTTTTCCACTGTAACCTCCACCACTGTTCTAAGAGGCATTAAAACAGTCTTGTTAAGCTACTGTGACCTCCACGTCTCTTCCAAGGGGCATTAAAACAGTATGGTGAACCAATGTGTACTCCACAGCTCTTCCAACACGCATTGATATTGTCTTTTTATTTCATTGTAACTTCCACCACTCTTTCAAGGGGCATTGATATTGTTTTTTTATCCCACTGTGACCTCCACCACTCTTACAAGGGGCATTAAAACCGTCTTGTTAAGCTACTGTGACCTCCAAGTCTCTTCCACAGCGCATTAAAACCGTCTGGTTAAACCGCTCTGAGCTCCACAGCTCTTCCAAGGGGCACTGACAATGTCTTTTTATTCCATTGTAACCTTCTGCACTCTTCCAAGTGCATTGATATTGTCTTTTTATTCCTCTGCGACGTCCACGACTCTTCCAAGGGGCTATAAAACCGTCTTGTTAAGCTATTGTGACCTCCAAGTTTCTTACACAGGGCATTGATATTGTCTTTTTATTCCAATGTAACCTCCACCACTCTTCCAAGGGGCATTGATATTGTCTTTTTAATCCACTGCGACCTCCATCACTATTCCAAGAAGCATTGAAACCGTCTTGTTAAGCTACTGTGACCTCCACGTCTATTCCACGGTGCATTAAAACTTTCTGGATAAACCACTGTGAACTCCACAGCTCTTCCAATGGGCATTGTTATTGTCTTTTTATTCCACTCTAACCTCCACCACTCTTGCAAGGGGCATTGATATTGTCTTTTTATTTTACTGCGACCTCCACCACTCTTCCAAGGGACATTAATATTGTCTTTTTATTCCACTGTAACCAACACGTCTCTTACAAGGGGCATTGATATTGTCTTTTTATTTAATTGGAACCTTCACCACTCTTCCAAGGGGCATTGATATTGTCTTTTTATTCCACTGTAACCTCCACCATTCTTCCAAGGGACATTGATATTGTGTTTTTATTCCACTGTAATCTCCACCACTCTTCCAAGGGGCATTGATATTATCTTTTTATTCCACTGTAACCTCCACCACTGTTCCAAGGGGCATTGATATTGTTTTTTTAATACACTGCGACCTCTACCTCTCCTCCAATGGGCTTTAAAACAGTCTTGATAAGCTTCTGTGACCTCCACGTCTCTTCCAAGGGGCATTAAAACCGCATGGTTAAACCACTCTGAACTCCACAGCTCTTCCAAGAGGCATTGATATTGTCTTTTTATTCCACTGTAACCTCCACCACTCTTCCAAGGGGCATTGATATTGTCTCTTTTTTCCACTGCGACCTCCAACACTCCTCTAAGGGGATTTGACAGTCTTTTTAATCCACTGTGACCTCCACCACTCTTCCAAGGGGCATTAAAACCGTCTTGTTAAGCTACTGTGACCTCCACGTACCTTCCACGGGGCATTGATATTGTCATTTTATTCCACTGCGACCTCCACCACTCTTCCAAGGGGCGTTGATATTGTCTTTTTAATCCACTGTGACCTCCACCACTCTTCCAAGACACATTGATATTGTCTTTTTATTCCACTGCGACTTTCACCACTCTTCCAAGGAACATTGATATTGTCTTTTTTTTCCACTGTGACCTCCACCACTCTTCTAAGGGGCATTGATATTTTCTTTATATTTCACTGCGACCTCCACCACTCTTACAAGTGGCATCGATAATGTCTTTTTAATCCACTGCGACCTCCACCACTCTTCCAAGGGGCATTAAAACCGTCTTGTTAAGCTACTGTCACCTCCACGTCTCTTCCAAGGGGCATTAAAACAGTCAAATTAAACCACTCTGAACTCCACAGCTCTTGCAAGAGGCATTGATATTGTCTTTTTATTCCACTGTAACCACCACCACTCTTCCAAGGGGCATTGATTTTGTCTTTTTAATCCACTGCGACCTCCATCTCTCTTCCAAGAAGCATTAAAACCGTCTTGTTAAGCTACTGTGACTTCCACGTCTATTCCACGGTGCCTTAAAACAATCTGGTTAAACCACTGAGAACTCCTCAGCTCTTCCAAAGGGCATTGATATTGTCTTTTTATTCCACTGTAACCTCCACCACTCTTCCAAGGGGCATTGATATTGTCTTTTTATTTTAATGCGACCTCCACCACTCTTCCAAGGGGCATTAATATTGTCTTTTTATTCCACTGAGACCTCCACCAGTCTTCCAAGGGTCATTGATATTGTCTTTTTATTCCACTGTAACCTCCACCATTCTTCCAAGGGGCATTGATATTTTCTTTTTATTCCACAGCAACCTCCATCTCTCTTCCAAGGGGCATTAAAACAGTCTGGTTAAACCACTCTGAACTCCACAGCTCTTCCAAGAGGCATTGATATTGTCTTTTTATTCGACTGTAACCTTCACCACTCTTCCAAGGGGCATTAAAACCGTCTTGTTAAGCTACTGTGACCTCCACGTCTCTTCCAAGGGGCATTAAAACCGTCAATTTAAAACACTCTGAACTCCACAGCTCTTGCAAGAGGCATTGATATTGTCTTTTTATTCCACTGTAACCTCCACCACTCTTCCAAGGGGCATTGATTTTGTCTTTTTAATCCACTGCGACCTCCATCACTCTTCCAAGAAGCATTAAAACCGTCTTGTTTAGCTACTGTGACCTCCACCACTCTTCCAATGGGCATTAAAACCGTCTTGTTTTGCTACTGTGACCTCCACAGCCCTTCCACGGGGCATTGATATTGTCTTTTTATTCCATTGCGACCTCCACCACTCTTCCAAGGGACATTAAAACCGTCTTGTTAAGCTACTGTGACCACCAAGTCTCTTCCAAGGGGCATTAAAAACTTCTGGTTAAACCGCTCTGAGCTCCACAGCTTTTCCAAGGGGCATTGACAATGTCTTTTTATTCCACTGTAACCTTCTGCACTCTTCCAAGTGCATTGATATTGTCTTTTTATTCCTCTGCGACGTCCACGTGTCTTCCAAGGGGCATTAAAACAGTCTTGTTAAGCTACGGTGACCTTCAAGTTTCTTACACAGGGCATTGTATTGTCTTTTTATTCCACTGTAACCTCCACCACTCTTCCAAGGGGCATTGATATTGTCTTTTTATTCCGCTGTAACCTCCACCAATCTTCCAAGGGGCATTGATATTGTCTTTTTATTCCACTGCGACCTCCACCACTCTTCTAAGGGGCATTGATATTGTCTTTTAAATCCACAACGATCTCCACCTCTTTTCCAAGGGGCATTAAAACAGTCTTGTTAAGCTACTGTGACCTCCACGTCCCTTCCACGGGGCATTGATATTGTCTTTTTATTCCACTGCGATGTCCACCACTCTTCCAAGGGGCATTGATATTGTCTTTTTAATCCACTGTGACCTCCACGTCTCTTCCAAGGGGCATTAAAACCGTCAATTTAAACCACTCTGAACTCTACAGCTCTTCCAAGGAGCATTGGTATTGTCTTTTTATTCCACTCTAACCTCCACCACTCTTCCAAGGGGTATTGACATTGTCTATTTATTCCACTGCGACCTCCACCACTCTTCCAAGGGGCATTAAAACCATCTTGTTATGCTACAGTGACCTTCACAACTGTTCCATGGGGCATTGATATTGTCTTTTTTTTTCCACTGTAACCTCCACCACTCTTCCAAGGGGCATTGATTTTGTCTTTTTATTCCACTGCGACCTCTACCACTCTTCCAATGGGCATTGATATTGTCTTTGTAATCCACTGCAACCTCCACCACTCTTCCTAGGGGCATTAAAGCCGTCTTGTTAAGCTACTGTCACATCCATGTCTATTCCACGGGGTATTGATATTGTCTTTTTATGCCATTGTAACCTCCACCACTCTTCCAAGTGGCATTGGCATTGTCTTTTTATTCCACTGCGACTTCCACCTCTCCCCTAAGGGGCATTTATATTGTCTTTTTAATCCACTGCGACCTCCACCACTCTTCCAAGGGGCATTAAAACAGTCTTGTTAAGCTACTGTGACCTCCACGTCTCTTCCAAGGGGCATTAAAGCCGTCAATTTAAACCACTCTGAACTCCACAGCTCTTCCAAGGAGCACTGGTATTGTCTTTTTATTCCACTGTAACCTCCACCACTCTTCCAAGGGGCATTGATATCGTCTTTTTATTCCACTGCGACCTCCACCAGTCCCCCAAGAGGCATTAAAACCTTCTTGTTAAGCTACTGTGACCTACACGTCTCTTCCACGGGGCATTGATATTGTCTTTTTATTTAACTGTAACCTCCACCACTGTTCCAAGGGGCATTGATATTGTCTTTTTATTCCACTGTAACCTCCATCACTCTTCCAAGGGCATTGGTATTGTCTTTTTATTCTACTGTAACCTCCACCACTCTTCCAAGGGCCATTGATATTGTCTTTTTATTCCACTGCGACCTCCACCACTCTTCCAAGGGGCATTCATATTGTCTTTTTAATCCACTGCGACCTCCACCACTCTTCCAAGGGGCATTAAAACCATCTTGTTATGCTACAGTGACCTTCACAACTGTTCCATGGGGCATTGATATTGTCTTTTTTTTTCCACTGTAACCTCCACCACTCTTCCAAGGGGCATTGATTTTGTCTTTTTATTCCACTGCGACCTCTACCACTCTTCCAATGGGCATTGATATTGTCTTTGTAATCCACTGCAACCTCCACCACTCTTCCTAGGGGCATTAAAGCCGTCTTGTTAAGCTACTGTCACATCCATGTCTATTCCACGGGGTATTGATATTGTCTTTTTATGCCATTGTAACCTCCACCACTCTTCCAAGTGGCATTGGCATTGTCTTTTTATTCCACTGCGACTTCCACCTCTCTCCTAAGGGGCATTTATATTGTCTTTTTAATCCACTGCGACCTCCACCACTCTTCCAAGGGGCATTAAAACAGTCTTGTTAAGCTACTGTGACCTCCACGTCTCTTCCAAGGGGCATTAAAGCCGTCAATTTAAACCACTCTGAACTCCACAGCTCTTCCAAGGAGCACTGGTATTGTCTTTTTATTCCACTGTAACCTCCACCACTCTTCCAAGGGGCATTGATATCGTCTTTTTATTCCACTGCGACCTCCACCAGTCCCCCAAGAGGCATTAAAACCTTCTTGTTAAGCTACTGTGACCTACACGTCTCTTCCACGGGGCATTGATATTGTCTTTTTATTCCACTGTAACCTCCATCACTCTTCCAAGGGCATTGGTATTGTCTTTTTATTCTACTGTAACCTCCACCACTCTTCCAAGGGCCATTGATATTGTCTTTTTATTCCACTGCGACCTCCACCACTCTTCCAAGGGGCATTCATATGGTCTTTTTAATCCACTGCGACCTCCACCACTCTTCCAAGGGGTATTAAAACCGTCTTTTTAAGCTACTGTCACCTCCATGTCCCTTCCAAAGGGCATTAAAACCGTCAATTTAAACCACTCTGAACTCCACAGCTCTTGCAAGGGGCATTGATATTGTCTTTTTATTCCAATGTAACCTCCAGCAACCTTCCAAGGAGCATTGATATTGTCTTTTTATTCCACTGCAACTTCCACCTCTCTTCCAACGGGCATTGAAACCGTCTTGTTAAGCTACTGTGACCTCCACTTCTCTTTCACGGGGCATTGATATTGTCTTTTTATTCCACTGTAACCTCCACCACTCTTCCAAGGGGCATTGATATTGTCTTTTTATTCCACTGGGAACTTCACCACTCTTCCAAGTGGCATTGATATTGTCTTTTTAATCCACTGCGACCTCCACCACTCTTCCAAGGGGCATTAAAACAGTATTGTTAAGCTACTGTGACCTCCACGTCTCTTCCAAGGTGCATTAAAACCGTCAATTTAAACCACTCTAAACTCCACAGCTCTTGCAAGAGGCATTGATATTGTCTTTTTACTCCACTGTAACCTACAGCACTCTTTCAAGGGGCATTGATATTGTCTTTTTACTCCAGTGTAACCTACAGCACTCTTTCAAGGGGCATTGATATTGTCTTTTTATTCCACTACGACTTCCACCAATCTCCCAAGGTGCATTAAAAACATCTTGTTTAGCTGCTCTAACGTCCATGTCTATTCCACGGGGCATTGATATTGTCTTGTTATTCCACGGTATCCTCCACCACTCTTCCAAGGGGTATTGATATTGTCTTTTTATGCCACCGCGACTTCCACCTCTCTTCTAAGGGACATTGATATTGTCTTTTTAATCCTCTGCGACCTCCACCACTCTTCCAAGAGGCATTAAAATAGTCTTGTTAAGCTACTGTGACCTCCATATCTCTTCCAAGGGGCATTAAAACAGTCTGGTTAAACCACTCTGAACTCCACAGCTCTTCCAAGGAGCATTGATATTGTCTTTTAATTCCACTGCAACCTCCACCATTATTAAAAGGGGTATTGATATTGTCTTTTTAATGCACTGCGACCTCCATCACTCTTCCAAGAAGCATTAAAACCGTCTTGTTTTGCTACTGTGACCTCCACGTCCCTTCCATGGGCCATTGATAATGTATTTTTATTCCATTGCGACCTCCACCACTCTTCCAAGGGGCATTAAAACCGTCTTGTTAAGCTACTGTGACCTCCACGTCTCTTCCAAGGGGCATTAAAACAGTATGGTGAACCAATGTGTACTCCACAGCTCTTCCAAGGTGCATTGATATTATCTTTTTATTTCACTGTAACTTCCACCACTCTTTCAAGGGGCATTGATATTGTTTTTTTATCCCACTGTGACCTCCACCACTCTTACAAGGGGCATTAAATCCGTCTTGTTAAGCTACTGTGACCTCCAAGTCACTTCCACAGGGCATTAAAACCGTCTGGTTAAACCGCTCTGAGCTCCACAGCTCTTCCAAGGGGTATTAACAATGTCTTTTTATTCCATTGTAACCTTCTGCTCTCTTCCAAGTGGATTGATATTTTCTTTTTATTGCTCTGCGACGTCCACGTCTCAACCAAGGGGCATTAAAACAGTCTTGTTAAGCTACTGTGACATTCAAGTTTCTTACACAGGGCATTGATATTGTCTTTTTATTCCACTGTAACCTCCACCACTCTTCCAAGGGGCATTGAGATTGTCTTTTTATTCCGCTGTAACCTCCACCAATCTTCCAAGGGGCATTGATATTGTCTTTTTATTCCACTGCGACCTCAACCACTCTTCTAAGGGGCATTGATATTGTCTTTTAAATCCACAACGATCTCCACCTCTCTTCCAAGGGGCATGAAAACAGTCTTGTTAAGCTACTGAGACCTCCTCGTCTCTTCCAAGGGGCATTAAAATAGTCTGGTTAAACACTCTGTACTTCACAGCTCTTACAAGAGGCATTGATATTGTCTTTTTATTCGACTGTAACATCCACCACTCTTCCAAGGGGCATTAAAACCGTCTTGTTAAGCTACTGTCCCCTCCACGTCCCTTCCAAGGGGCATTAAAACCGTCAATTTAAACCACTCTGAACTCCACAGCTCTTGCAAGGGGCATTGATATTGTCTTTTTATTCCACTGCAACTACCACCTCTCTTCCAAGGGGCATTAAGACCGTCTTGTTAAGCTACTGTGACCTCCACGTCTCTTTCACGGGGCATTGATATTGTCTTTTTATTCCACTGTAACCTCCACCACTCTTCCAAGGGGCATTGATATTGTCTTTTTGTTCCACTGGGACCTTCACCACTCTTCCAAGTGGCATTGATATTGTCTTTTTAATCCACTGCGACCTCCACCACTCTTCCAAGGGGCATTAAAACTGTATTGTTAAGCTACTGTCACCTCCGCGTCCCGTCCAAGGGGCATTAAAACCGTCAAATTAAACCTCTATGAACTCCACAGCTCTTGCAAGGGGCATTGGTATTTTTTTTTTATTCCAATGTAACCTCCAGCACTCTTCCAAGGGCCATTGATATTGTCTTTTTATTCCACTGCCACTTCCACCTCTCTTCCAAGGGGCATTATAACCGTCTTGTTAAGCAACTGTGACCTACACGTCTTTTTCACGGGGCATTAATATTGTCTTTTTATTTCACTGTAACCTCCACCACTCTTCCAAGGGACATTGATATTGTCTTTTTATTCCATTTGGACCTTCACCACTCTTCCAAGTGGCATTGATATTGTCTTTTTAATCCACTGTGACCTCCACCACTCTTCCAAGGGGCATTAAAACCGTATTGTTAAGCTACTGTGACTTCCATGTCTCTTCCAAGATGCATTAAAACCGTCAATTGAAACCACTCTGAACTCCACAGCTCTTGCAAGAGGCATTAATATTGTTTTTTTTACTCCACTGTAACCTACAGCACTCTTTCAAGGGGCATTGATATTGTCTTTTTATTCCACTACGACTTCCACCACTCTCCCAAGGTGCATTAAAAACATCTTGTTTAGCTACTGTAACGTCCATGTCTATTTTATGGGGCATCGATATTGTCTTTTTATTCCAATGTATCCTCCACCACTCTTCCAACGGGCATTAAAACAGTCTTGTTAATCTACTGTGACCTCCACATCTCTTCCAAGGGGCATTAAAACCGTCAATTTAAACCACTCTCAACTCGACAGCTCTTGCAAGTGGCATTGATATTGTTTTTTAATCCACTGTAACCTCCAGCACTCTTCCAAGGGGCATTGATATTGTCTTTTTATTCCACTGCGACTTTCACCTCTCTTCCAAGGGACATTAAAACCGTCTTGTTAAGCTACTGTGACATCCACGTCTCTTTCACGGGGCATTGATATTGTCTTTTTATTCCACTGTAAACTCCACCACTCTTCCAAGGGGCATTGATATTGTCTTTTTAATCCACTGCGACCTCCACCACTTTTCCAAGGGGCATTAAAAACGTCTTTTTAAGCTACTGTGACCTCCACGTCACTTCCAATGGGCATTAAAACCGTCTGGTTTAAATACTCTGAACTCCACTGCTCTTCCAAGTTGCATTGATATTGTATTTTTAATCCACTGTTACCTCCACCACTCTTCCAAGGGGCATTGATATTGTTTTTTTATTCCACTGCGACCTCCACTACTCTTCCAAGTGGCATTGATATTGTCTTTTTATTCCATTGCGACCTCCACCACTCTTCTAAGGGGCATTTATATTGTGTTTTTAATCAACTGCGACCTCCACCACTCTTCCAAGGGCCATTAAAACCATGTTGTTAAGCTACTTTGACCTCCACGTCAATTCCACGGGGCATTGAAACCATCAATTTAAACCACTCTGAACTCCACAGCTCTTGCAAGGGGCATTGATATTGTCTTTTTATTCCACTGCAACTTCCACCTCTCTTCCAAAGGGCATTAAGACTGTCTTGTTAAGCTACTGTGACCTCCACGTCTCTTTCACGGGGCATTGATATTGTCTTTTTATTCCACTGTAACCTCCACCACTCTTCCAAGGGGCATTGATATTGTCTTTTAGTTCCACTGGGACCTTCACCACTCTTCCAAGTGGCATTGATATTGTCTTTTTAATCCACTGCGACCACCACCTCTCTTCCAAGGGGCATTAAAACCGTCTTGTTAAGCTACTGTGACCTCCAAGTTTCTTACACAGGGCATTGATATTGTCTTTTTATTCCACTGTAACCTCCACCACTCTTCCAAGGGGCATTGATATTGTCTTTTTAATCCACTGCGACCTCCATCACTCTTCCAAGAAGCATTGAAACCGTCTTTTTAAGCTACTGTGACCTCCACGTCTCTTCCAAGGAGCATTAAAACTGTATGGTTAAACCAATCTGAACTCCACAGATCTTCCAAGTGGCATTGATATTGTCTTTTTATTCCACTGTATCTTCCACCACTCTTCCAAGGGGCATTGATATTGTCTTTTTATTCCACTGCGACCTCCACCACTCTTCCAGGGGGCATTAAAACCGTCTTGTTCAGCTACTGTGACCTCCATGTCTCTTCCACAGGGCATTGATATTGTCTTTTTATTCAACTGTAACCTCCACCACTCTTCCAAGGGGCATTGATATTGTTTTTTATTCCACTGTAACCTCCACCACTCTTTCAAGGGGCATTGATATTGTCTTTTTATTCCACTGCGACTTTCACCTCTCTTCCAAGGGACATTAAAACCGTCTTGTTAATCTACTGTGACCTCCACGTCTCTTCCAAGTGGCATTAAAACAGTCAATTTAAACCACTCTCAACTCCACAGCTCTTGCAAGGGGCATTGATATTGTTTTTTATTCCACTGCAACCTTCACCCCTCTTCCAAGGAACATGGATATTGTCTTTTTTTCCACTGTAACCTCCACCACTCTTCTAAGGGACATTGATATTTTCGTTTTATTTCGCTGTAAACTCCACCACTCTTCCAATTGGCATTGATATTGTCTTTTTAATCCACTGCGACCTCCACCACTTTTCCAAGGGGCATTAAAAACGTCTTTTTAAGCTACTGTGACCTCCACGTCACTTCCAATGGGCATTAAAACCGTCTGGTTTAACTACTCTGAACTCCACTGCTCTACCAAGTGGCATTGATATTGTCGTTTTAATCAACTGTTACCTCCACCACTCTTCCAAGGTGCATTGATATTGTTTTTTTATTCCACTGCGACCTCCACTGCTCTTCCAAGTGGCATTGATATTGTCTTTTTATTCCACTGCAACCTCCACCACTCTTCTAAGGGGCATTTTCTATTGTGTTTTTAATCAATTTCGACCTCCACCACTCTTCCAAGGGCCATTAAAACCAAGTTGTTAAGCTACTTTGACCTCCACGTCTATTCCACGGGGCATTAAAACCATCAATTTAAACCACTCTGAACTCCACAGCTCTTGCAAGGGGCATTGATATGGTCTTTTTATTCCTCTGTAACCTCCACCACTCTTCCAAGGGGCATTGATATTGTCTTTTTAATCCACTGAGACCTTCATCACTCTTCCAAGGGGCATTAAAACTGTTTTGTTAAGCTACTGTGACCTCCAACTCGCTTCCAAGGGGCATTAAAACCGTCTGGTTAATCCGCTCTGAGTTCCACAGCTCTTCCAAAGGGCATTGACAATGTCTTTTTATTCCATTGTAACCTTCTGCACTCTTCCAAGTGCATTGATATTTTCTTTTTATTCCTCTGCGACTTCCACGACTCTTCCAAGGGGCATTAAAACCGTCTTGTTAAGCTACTGTGACCTCCAAGTTTCTTACACAGGGCATTGATATTGTCTTTTTATTCCACTGTAACCTCCACCACTCTTCCAAGGGGCATTTATATTTTCTTTTTAATCCACTGCGACCTCCATCACTCTTCCAAGAAGCATTGAAACCGTCTTGTTAAGCTACTGTGACCTCCACGTCTATCCCACGGTGCATTAAAACTTTCTGGTTAAACCACTGTGAACTCCACAGCTCTTCCAAGGGGCATTGATATTGTCTTTTAATTCCTCTCTAACCTCCACCACTTTTCCAAGGGGCATTGAAATTTTTTTTTATTTTACTGCGACCTCCACCACTCTTCCAAGGGGTATTAATATTGTCTTTTTATTCCACTGTGACCTCCACCACTCTTACAAGGGGCATTGACATTGTTTTTTTATTCCACTGCGACCTCCACCACTCTTCCAAGGGGCATTAAAACCGTCTTGTTAAGTTACTGTGACCTCCACGTCTCTTCCAAGGAGCGTTAAAACCGTCTGGTTATACCACTCTGAACTCCACAGCTCTTCCAAGGGGCATTATTATTGTCTTTTTATTCCACTGTAACCTCCACCACTCTTCCAAGGGGCATTGATATTGTCTTTTATTCCAGTGTGACCTCCACCAGTCCTCCAAGAGACATTAAAACCGCCTTGTTAAGCTTCTGTGACCTCCACGTCTCTTCCACGGGCATTGAAATTGTCTTTTTATTCCACTGTAACCTCCACCACTCATCCAAGGGGCATTGATATTGTCTTTTTATTCCACTGCGACCTCCACCACTCTTCCAAGGTGCACTGATAATGTCTTTTTATTCCACTGCGACCTCCACCACTCTTCCAAGGCTAATTGATATTGTCTTTTTAATCCACTGCGACCTCCACCACTCTTCCAAGGGGCATTAAAACCGTCTTGTTAAGCTATTGTGACCTCCACATCTCTTCCACGGGGCATTGATATTGTATTTTTATTTAACTGTAACCTCCACCACTGTTCCAAGGGGCATTGATATTGTCTTTTTATTCAACTGTAACCTACACCACTCTTCCAAGGGGCATTGATATTGTCTTTTTATTCCACTGCGACCTCCACCACTCTTCCAAGGGGCATTCCTATTGTCTTTTTAATCCACTACGACCTCCACCTCTCTTCCAAGGGGCATTAAAACCATCTTGTTAAGCTACTGTCACCTCCACGTCCCTTCCAAGGGGCATTAAAACCGTCAATTTAAACCTCTCTGAACTCCACAGCTCTTGCAAGGGGCATTAATATTTTTTTTTATTCCAATGTAACCTCCAGCACTCTTCCAAGGGCCATTGATATTGTCTTTTTATTCCACTGCCACTTCCACCTCTTTTCCAAGAGGCATTAAAACCGTCTTGTTAAGCAACTGTGACCTCCACGTCTCTTTCACGGGGCATTGATATTGTCTTTTTATTCCACTGTAACCTCCACCACTCTTCCAAGGGGCATTGGTATTGTCTTTTTATTCCACTTGGACCTTCACCACTCTTCCAAGTGGCATTGATATTGTCTTTTTAATCCACTGCGACCTCCACCACTCTTCCAAGGGGCATTAAAACCGTATTGTTAAGCTACTGTGACCTCCATGTCTCTTCCAAGATGCATTAAAACAGTCAATTTAAACCACTCTGAACTCCACAGCTCTTGCAAGAGGCATTAATATTGTCTTTTTACTCCACTGTAACCTACAGCACTCTTTCAAGGGGCATTGATATTGTCTTTTTATTCCACTACGACTTCCAACACTCTACCAAGGTGCATTAAAAACATCTTGTTTAGCTACTGTAACGTCCATGTCTATTCCATGGGGCATTGATATTGCCTTTTTATTCCAATGTATCCTCCACCATTCTTCCAAGGGGCATTAAAACAGTCTTGTTAATCTACTGTGACCTCCACGTCTCTTCCAGGGGGCATTAAAACCGTCAATTTAAAGCACTCTCAACTCCACAGCTCTTGCAAGTGGCATTGATATTGTTTTTTATTCCACTGTAACCTCCAGCACTCTTCCAAGGGGCATTGATATTGTCTTTTTATTCAACTGCGACTTTCACCTCTCTTCCAAGGGATATTAAAACCGTCTTGTTATGCTACTGTGACATCCACGTCTCTTTCACGGGGCATTGATATTGTCTTTTTATTCCACTGTAAACTCCACCACTCTTCCAAGTGGCATTGATATTGTCTTTTTAATCCACTGCAACCTCCACTACTTTTCCAAGGGGCATTAAAAACGTCTTTTTAAGCTACTGTGACCTCCACGTCACTTCCAATGGGCAATAAAACCGTCTGGTTTAACTGCTCTGAACTCCACTGCTCTTCCAAGTTGCATTGATATTGTCTTTTTAATCCACTGTTACCTCCACCACTCTTCCAAGGGGAATTGATATTGTTTTTTTATTCCACTGCGACCTCCACTACTCTTCCAAGTGGCATTGATATTGTCTTTTTATTCCACTGCGACCTCCACCACTCTTCTAAGGGGCATTTATATTGTGTTTTTAATCAACTGCGACCTCCACCACTCCTACAAGGGCCATTAAAACCATGTTGTTAAGCTACTTTGACCTCCACGTCAATACCACGGGGTATTGAAACCATCAATTTAAACCACTCTGAACTCCACAGCTCTTGCAAGGGGCATTGATATTGTCTTTTTATTCCACTGCAACTTCCACCTTTCTTCCTAGGGGCATTAAAATCGTCTTGTTAAGCTACTGTGACCTCCACGTCTCTTTCACGGGGCATTGATATTTTCTTTTTATTCCACTGTAACCTCCACCACTCTTCCCAGGGGCATTGATATTGTCTTTTTATTCCACTGAGACCTTCACCACTCTTCCAAGGGGCATTAAAACCGTCTTGTTAAGCTACTGTGACCTCCAAGTCTCTTCCAAGGGGCATTAAAACCGTCTGGCTAAACCGCTCTGAACTCCACAGCTCTTCCAAGGGGCATTAACAATGTCTTTTTATTCCATTGTAACCTTCTGCACTCTTCCAAGTGCATTGATATTGTCTTTTTATTCCTCTGCGACGTCCACGACTCTTCCAAGGGGCATTAAAACCGTCTTGTTAAGCTACTGTGACCTCCTAGTTTCTTACACAGGGCATTGATATTGTCTTTTTATTCCACTGTAACCTAAACCACTCTTCCAAGGGGCATTGATATTGTCTTTTTAATCCACTGCGACCTACATCACTCTTCCAAGAAGCATTGAAACCATCTTGTTAAGCTACTGTGACCTCCACGTCTATTCCACGGTGCATTAAAACGTTCTGGTTAAACCACTGTGAACTCCACAGCTGTTCCAAGGGGCATTGATATTGTCTTTTTATTCTACTCTAACCTCCACCACTCTTCCAAGGGGCATTGATATTTATTTTTTATTTTTCTGCGACCTCCACCACTCTTCCAAGGGGCATTAATATTGTCTTTTTATTCCACTATGACCTCCACCACTCTTCCAAGGGGCATTGACATTGTCTTTTTATTCCACTGCGACCTCCACCACTCTTCCAAGGGGCATTAAAACCGTCTTGTTAAGTTACTGAGACTTCCACGTCTCTTCCACGGGCATTGAAATTGTCTTTTTATTCCACTGTAACCTCCACCACTCGTCCAAGGGGCATTGATATTGTCTTTTTATTCCACTGAGACCTCCACCACTCTTCCAAGAGGTCATTGATAATGTCTTTTTATTCCACTGCGACCTCCACCACTCTTCCAAGGCTAATTGATATCGACTTTTTATTCCACTGCGACCTCCACCACTCTTCCAAGGGGCATTAAAACCGTCTTGTTAAGCTATTGTGACCTCCACATCTCTTCCACGGGGCATTGATATTGTCTTTTTATTTAACTGTAACCTCCACCACTGTTCCAAGGAGCATTGATATTGTCTTTTTATTCCACTGTAACCTCCATCACTCTTCCAAGGGGCATTGATATTGTCTTTTTATTCAACTGTAACCTCCACCACTCTTCCAAGGGGCATTGATATTGTCTTTTTATTCCTCTGCGACCTCCACCACTCTTCCAAGGGGCATTCATATTGTCTTTTTAATCCACTCCGACCTCCACCACTCTTCCAAGGGGCATTAAAACCGTCATGTTAAGCTATTGTCACCTCCACGTCCCTTCCAAGGGGCATTAAAACCGTCTTCTTAAGCTTCTGTGACATCCACGTCTCTTTCACGGGGCAGTGATATTGTCTTTTTATTCCACTGTAACCTCCACCACTCTTCCAAGGGGCATTGATATAGTCTTTTTATTCCACTAGGACCTTCACCACTCTTCCAAGTGGCATTGATATTGTCTTTTTAATCCACTGCGACCTCCACCACTCTTCCAAGGGGCATTAAAACCGTATTGTTAAGCTACTGTGACCTCCACGTCTCTTCCAAGATGCATTAAAACCGTCAATTTAAATCACTCTGAACTCCACAGCTCTTGCAAGAGGCATTAATATTGTCTTTTTACTCCACTGTAACCTACAGCACTCTTTCAAGGGGCATTGATATTGTCTTTTTATTCCACTACGACTTCCATCACTCTCCCAAGGTGCCTTAAAAACATCTTGTTTAGCTACTGTAACGTCCATGTCAATTCCACGGGGCATTGATATTGTCTTTTTATTCCACTGTATCCTCCACCACTCTTCCAAGGGGCATTGATATTGTCTTTTATTCCACTGCGACCTCCACCAGTCCTCCAAGAGACATTAAAACTGTCTTGTTAAGCTTCTGTGACCTCCACGTCTCTTCCACGGGCATTGAAATTGTCTTTTTATTCCACTGTAACCTCCACCACTCATTCAAGGGGCATTGATATTGTCTGTTTATTCCACTGTGACCTCCACCACTATTACAAGGGGCATTGATAATGTCTTTTTATTCCACTGCGACCTCCACCACTCTTCCAAGGCTAATTGATATTGTCTTTTTAATCCACTGCGACCTCCACGAGTCTTCCAAGGGGCATTAAAACGGTCTTGTTAAGCTATTGTGACCTCCACATCTCTTTCACGGGGCATTGATATTGTCTTTTTATTTAACTGTAACCTCCACCACTGTTCCAAGGAGCATTGATATTGTCTTTTTATTCCACTGTAACCTCCATCACTCTTCCAAGGGGCATTGATATTGTCTTTTTATTCAACTGTAACCTCCACCACTCTTCCAAGGGGCATTGATATTGTCTTTTTATTCCACTGCGACCTCCACCACATTTCCAAGGGGCATTCATATTTTCTTTTTAATCCACTCCGACCTCCACCACTCTTCCTAGGGGCATTAAAACCGTCATGTTAAGCTACTGTCACCTCCACGTCCCTTCCAAGGGGCATTAAAACTGTCAATTTAAACCTCTCTGAACTCCACAGCTCTTGCAAGGGGCATTGATATTTTTTTTTTATTCCAATGTAACCTCCAGCACTCTTCCAAGGGCCATTGATATGGTCTTTTTATTCCACTGCCACCTCCACCTCTCTTCCAAGGGGCATTAAAACCGTATTGTTAAGCTACTGTGACCTCCACGTCTCTTCCAAGATGCATTAAAACCGTCAATTTAATCCACTCTGAACTCCACAGCTCTTGCAACAGGCATTAATATTGTCTTTCTACTCCACTGTAACCTACAGCACTCTTTCAAGGGGCATTGATATTGTCTTTTTATTCCACTACGACTTCCATCACTCTCCCAAGGTGCATTAAAAACATCTTGTTTAGCTACTGTAACGTCCCTGTCTATTCCACGGGGCAGTGATATTGTCTTTTTATTCCACTGTATCCTCCACCACTCTTCCAAGGGGTATTGTTATTGTCTTTTTATTCCACTGTAACCTCCACCACTCATTCAAGGGGCATTGATATTGTCTGTTTATTCCACTGTGACCTCCACCACTATTACAAGGGGCATTGATAATGTCTTTTTATTCCACTGCGACCTCCACCACTCTTCCAAGGCTAATTGATATTGTCTTTTTAATCCACTGCGACCTCCACGAGTCTTCCAAGGGGCATTAAAACGGTCTTGTTAAGCTATTGTGACCTCCACATCTCTTTCACGGGGCATTGATATTGTCTTTTTATTTAACTGTAACCTCCACCACTGTTCCAAGGAGCATTGATATTGTCTTTTTATTTCACTGTAACTTCCTCCACTCTTTCAAGAGGCATTGATATTGTTTTTTTATTCCACTCTATCCTCCACCACTCTTCCAAGGGGTATTGATATTGTCTTTTTTTTCCACTGCGACTTCCACCTCTCTTCTAAGGGGCATTGATATTGTCTTTTTAATCCACTGCGACCTCCACCACTCTTCCAAGAGGCATTAAAACGGTCTTGTTAAGCTACTGTGACCTCCACATCTCTTCCAAGGGGCATTAAAACCGTCTGGTTAAACCACTCTGTACTCCACAGCTCTTCCAAGGGGCATTAATATTGTCTTTTTATTCCACTGTAACCTCCACCATTCTTCCAAGGGGTAGTGATATTGTCTTTTTAATGCACTGCGACCTCCACCACTCTTCCAAGGGGCATTAAAACCTTCTGGTTAAACCACTCTGTACTCCATAGCTCTTTCAAGACGCATTGATATTGTCTTTTTATTTCACGGTAACCTCCAACACTCTTTCAAGGGGCATTAATATTGTCTTTTTATTCCACTGCGACCTCCACCACTCTTCCAAGGGGCATTAAAACTGTCTTGTTAAGCTACTGTGATCCCCACGTGTCTTCCACGGGGCATAGATATTGTCTTTTTAATCCACTGTGACCTCCACCAATTTTCATGGGGCATTAAAACTTTCTTGTTAATCTACTGTGACCTCCATGTCTCTTCAAAGGGGCAATAAAACCATCTGGTTAAACCACTCTGAACTCCACAGCTCTTCCAAGGCGCATTGGTATTGTCTTTTTATTCCACTCTAACCTCCACCACTCTTCCAAGGGGCATTGACATTTTCTTTTTATTCCACTGCGACGTCCATCATTCTTCCAAGGGGCATTGATATTGTCTTTAATTCCACTGTCACCTCCACCACTCTTCCAAGGGGCATTGATATTGTCTTTTTAATCCACTGCAACCTCCACCACTTTTCCAAGGGGCATTTAAATCGTTTTTTTAAGCTGCTGTGACCTCCACGTCACTTCCAATGGGCATTAAAACCGTCTGGTTAAACCACTTTGAACTACACAGCTCTTCCAAAGGGCATCATTATTGTCTTTTTATTCCACTCTAACCTCCACCACTCTTCCAAGGGGCATTAAAACTGTCTTGTTAAGCTGCTGTTACCTCCATGTCTATTCCAGGGGGCATTGATATTGTCTTTTTATTCCAATGTAACCTCCACCACTCTTCTAAGGGGCAGTGATATTGCCTTTCTAAACCACTGCGACCTCCAAGGGCCATTAAAACCAAGTTGTTAAGCTACTTTGACCTCCACATCTATTCCACGGGGCATTAAAACCATCAATTTAAACCACTCTGAACTCCACAGTTCTTGCAAGGGGCATTGATATGGTCTTTTTATTCCTCTGTAACCTCCACCACTCTTCCAAGGGGCATTGATATTGTCTTTTTAATCCACTGAGACCTTCATCACTCTTCCAAGGGGCATTAAAACTGTCTTGTTAAGCTACTGTGACCTCCAACTCTCTTCCAAGGGGCATTAAAACCGTCTGGTTAATCCGCTCTGAGCTCCACAGCTCTTCCAAAGGGCATTGACAATGTCTTTTTATTCCATTGTAACCTTCTGCACTCTTCCAAGTGCATTGATATTTTCTTTTTATTCCTCTGCGACGTCCACGACTCTTCCAAGGGGCATTAAAACCGTCTTGTTAAGCTACTGTGACCTCCAAGTTTCTTACACAGGGCATTGATATTGTGTTTTTATTCCACTGTAACCTCCACCACTCTTCCAAGGGGCATTTATATTTTCTTTTTAATCCACTGCGACCTCCATCACTCTTCCAAGAAGCATTGAAACCATCTTCTTAAGCTACTGTGACCTCCACGTCTATCCCACGGTGCATTAAAACTTTCTGGTTAAACCACTGTGAACTCCACAGCTCTTCCAAGGGGCATTGATATTGTCTTTTAATTCCTCTCTAACCTCCACCACTTTTCCAAGGGGCATTGAAATTTTTTTTTATTTTACTGCGACCTCCACCACTCTTCCAAGGGGTATTAATATTGTCTTTTTATTCCACTGTGACCTCCACCACTCTTACAAGGGGCATTGACATTGTTTTTTTATTCCACTGCGACCTCCACCACTCTTCCAAGGGGCATTAAAACCGTCTTGTTAAGTTACTGTGACCTCCACGTCTCTTCCAAGGAGCGTTAAAACCGTCTGCTTATACCACTCTGAACTCCACAGCTCTTCCAAGGGGCATTATTATTGTCTTTTTATTCCACTGTAACCTCCACCACTCTTCCAAGGGGCATTGATATTGTCTTTTATTCCAGTGCGACCTCCACCAGTCCTCCAAGAGACATTAAAACCGTCTTGTTAAGCTTCTGTGACCTCCACGTCTCTTCCACGGGCATTGAAATTGTCTTTTAATTCCACTTTAACCTCCATCACTCTTCCAAGGGGCATTGATATTGTCTTTTTATTCAACTGTAACCTCCACCACTCTTCCAACGGGCATTGATATTGTCTTTTTATTCCACTGCGACCTCCACCACATTTCCAAGGGGCATTCATATTTTCTTTTTAATCCACTCCGACCTCCACCACTCTTCCTAGGGGCATTAAAACCGTCATGTTAAGCTACTGTCACCTCCACGTCCCTTCCAAGGGGCATTAAAACCGTCAATTTAAACCTCTCTGAACTCCACAGCTCTTGCAAGGGGCATTGATATTTTTTTTTTATTCCAATGTAACCTCCAGCACTCTTCCAAGGGCCATTGATATTGTCTTTTTATTCCACTTCCACTTCCACCTCTCTTCCAATGGGCATTAAAACCGTCTTGTTAAGCTTCTGTGACCTCCACGTCTCTTTCACGGGGCAGTGATATTGTCTTTTTATTCCACTGTAACCTCCACCACTCTTACAAGGGGCATTGATATAGTCTTTTTATTCCACTAGGACCTTCACCACTCTTCCAAGTGGCATTGATATTGTCTTTTTAATCCACTGCGACCTCCACCACTCTTCCAAGGGGCATTAAAACCGTATTGTTAAGCTACTGTGACCTCCACGTCTCTTCCAAAATGCATTAAAACCGTCAATTTAAATCACTCTGAACTCCACAGCTCTTGCAAGAGGCATTAATATTGTCTTTTTACTCCACTGTAACCTACAGCACTCTTTCAAGGGGCATTGATATTGTCTTTTTATTCCACTACGACTTCCATCACTCTCCCAAGGTGCCTTAAAAACATCTTGTTTAGCTACTGTAACGTCCATGTCAATTCCACGGGGCATTGATATTGTCTTTTTATTCCACTGTATCCTCCACCACTCTTCCAAGGGGCATTGATATTGTCTTTTATTCCACTGCGACCTCCACCAGTCCTCCAAGAGACATTAAAACTGTCTTGTTAAGCTTCTGTGACCTCCACGTCTCTTCCACGGGCATTGAAATTGTCTTTTTATTCCACTGTAACCTCCACCACTCGTTCAAGGGGCATTGATATTGTCTGTTTATTCCACTGTGACCTCCACCACTATTACAAGGGGCATTGATAATGTCTTTTTATTCCACTGCGACCTCCACCACTCTTCCAAGGCTAATTGATATTGTCTTTTTAATCCACTGTGACCTCCACCAGTCTTCCAAGGGGCATTAAAACGGTCTTGTTAAGCTATTGTGACCTCCACATCTCTTTCACGGGGCATTGATATTGTCTTTTTATTTAACTGTAACCTCCACCACTGTTCCAAGGAGCATTGATATTATCTTTTTATTCCACTGTAACCTCCATCACTCTTCCAAGGGGCATTGATATTGTCTTTTTATTCAACTGTAACCTCCACCACTCTTCCAAGGGGCATTGATATTGTCTTTTTATTCCACTGCGACCTCCACCACATTTCCAAGGGGCATTCATATTTTCTTTTTAATCCACTCCGACCTCCACCACTCTTCCTAGGGGCATTAAAACCGTCATGTTAAGCTACTGTCACCTCCACGTCCCTTCCAAGGGGCATTAAAACCGTCAATTTAAACCTCTCTGAACTCCACACCTCTTGCAAGGGGCATTGATATTTTTTTTTTATTCCAATGTAACCTCCAGCACTCTTCCAAGGGCCATTGATATGGTCTTTTTATTCCACTGCCACCTCCACCTCTCTTCCAAGGGGCATTAAAACCGTCTTGTTAAGCTTCTGTGACCTCCATGTCTCTTTCACGGGGCAGTGATATTGTCTTTTTATTCCACTGTAACCTCCACCACTCTTACAAGGGGCATTGATATTGTCTTTTTATTCCACTAGGACCTTCACCACTCTTCCAAGTGGCATTGATATTGTCTTTTTAATCCACTGCGACCTCCACCACTCTTCCAAGGGGCATTAAAACCGTATTGTTAAGCTACTGTGACCTCCACGTCTCTTCCAAGATGCATTAAAACCGTCAATTTAAACCACTCTGAACTCCACAGTTCTTGCAAGAGGCATTAATATTGTCTTTTTACTCCACTGTAACCTACAGCACTCTTTCAAGGGGCATTGATATTGTCTTTTTATTCCACTACGACTTCCATCACTCTCCCAAGGTGCATTAAAAACATCTTGTTTAGCTACTGTAACGTCCCTGTCTATTCCACGGGGCAGTGATATTGTCTTTTTATTCCACTGTATCCTCCACCACTCTTCCAAGGGGTATTGATATTGTCTTTTTATTCCACTGTAACCTCCACCATTCTTCCAAGGGGCATTGATATTGTCTTTTTATTTCACTGTAACTTCCACCACTCTTTCAAGAGGCATTGATATTGTCTTTTTATTCCACTCTATCCTCCACCACTCTTCCAAGGGGTATTGATATTGTCTTTTTATTCCACTGCGACTTCCACCTCTCTTCTAAGGGGCATTGATATTGTCTTTTTAATCCACTGCGACCTCCACCACTCTTCCAAGAGGCATTAAAACGGTCTTGTTAAGCTACTGTGACCTCCACATCTCTTCCAAGGGGCATTAAAACCGTCTGATTTAACCACTCTGTACTCCACAGCTCTTCCAAGGGGCATTAATATTGTCTTTTTATTCCACTGTAACCTCCACCATTCTTCCAAGGGGTAGTGATATTGTCTTTTTAATGCACTGCGACCTCCACCACTCTTCCAAGGGGCATTAAAACCTTCTGGTTAAACCACTCTGTACTCCATAGCTCTTTCAAGAGGCATTGATATTGTCTTTTTATTTCACGGTAACCTCCAACACTCTTTCAAGGGGCATTAATATTGTCTTTTTATTCCACTGCGACCTCCACCACTCTTCCATTAAAACTGTCTTGTTAAGCTACTGTGATCCCCACGTGTCTTCCACGGGGCATAGATATTGTCTTTTTAATCCACTGTGACCTCCACCAATTTCCATGGGGCATTAAAACTTTCTTGTTAATCTACTGTGACCTCCATGTCTCTTCAAAGGGGCAATAAAACCATCTGGTTAAACCACTCTGAACTCCACAGCTCTTCCAAGGGGCATTGGTATTGTCCTTTTATTCCACTCTAACCTCCACCACTCTTCCAAGGGGCATTGACATTGTCTTTTTATTCCACTGCGACGCCCATCATTCTTCCAAGGGGCATTGATATTGTCTTTTAATTCCACTGTCACCTCCACCACTCTTCCAAGGGGCATTGATATTGTCTTTTTAATCCACTGCGACCTCCACCACTTTTCCAAGGGGCATTTAAAACGTCTTTTTAAGCTACTGTGCCCTCCACGTCACTTCCAATGGGCATTAAAACCGTCTGGTTAAACCACTTTGAACTACACAGCTCTTCCAAAGGGCATCATTATTGTCTTTTTATTCCACTCTAACCTCCACCACTCTTCCAAGGGGCATTAAAACTGTCTTGTTAAGCTGCTGTTACCTCCATGTCTATTCCAGGGGGCATTGATATTGTCTTTTTATTCCAATGTAACCTCCACCACTCTTCTAAGGGGCAGTGATATTGTCTTTTTAAACCACTGCGACCTCCAAGGGCCATTAAAACCAAGTTGTTAAGCTACTTTGACCTCCACGTCTATTCCACGGGGCATTAAAACCATCAATTTAAACCACTCTGAACTCCACAGCTCTTGCAAGGGGCATTGATATGGTCTTTTTATTCCTCTGTAACCTCCACCACTCTTCCAAGGGGCATTGATATTGTCTTTTTAATCCACTGAGACCTTCATCACTCTTCCAAGGGGCATTAAAACTGTCTTGTTAAGCTACTGTGACCTCAAACTCTCTTCCAAGGGGCATTAAAACCGTCTGGTTAATCTACTCTGAGCTCCACAGCTCTTCCAAAGGGCTTGACAATGTCTTTTTATTCCATTGTAACCTTCTGCACTCTTCCAAGTGCATTGATATTTTCTTTTTATTCCTCTGCGACGTCCACGACTCTTCCAAAGGGCATTAAAACCGTCTTGTTAAGCTACTGTGACCTCCAAGTTTCTTACACAGGGCATTGATATTGTCTTTTTATTCCACTATAACCTCCACCACTCTTCCAAGGGGCATTTATATTTTCTTTTTAATCCACTGCGACCTCCATCACTCTTCCAAGAAGCATTGAAACCGTCTTGTTAAGCTACTGTGACCTCCACGTCTATCCCACGGTGCATTAAAACTTTCTGGTTAAACCACTGTGAACTCCACAGCTCTTCCAAGGGGCATTGATATTGTCTTTTAATTCCTCTCTAACCTCCACCACTTTTCCAAGGGGCATTGAAATTTTTTTTTATTTTACTGCGACCTCCACCACTCTTCCAAGGGGTATTAATATTGTCTTTTTATTCCACTGTGACCTCCACCACTCTTACAAGGGGCATTGACATTGTTTTTTTATTCCACTGCGACCTCCACCACTCTTCCAAGGGGCATTAAAACCGTCTTGTTAAGTTACTGTGACCTCCACGTCTCTTCCAAGGAGCGTTAAAACCGTCTGGTTATACCACTCTGAACTCCACAGCTCTTCCAATGGGCATTATTATTGTCCTTTTATTCCACTGTAACCTCCACGACTCTTCCAAGGGGCATTGATATTGTCTTTTATTCCAGTGCGACCTCCACCAGTCCTCCAAGAGACATTAAAACCGCCTTGTTAAGCTTCTGTGACCTCCACATCTCTTCCACGGGCATTGAAATTGTCTTTTTATTCCACTTTAACCTCCATCACTCTTCCAAGGGGCATTGATATTGTCTTTTTATTCAACTGTAACCTCCACCACTCTTCCAGGGGGCATTGATATTGTCTTTTTATTCCACTGCGACCTCCACCACATTTCCAAGGGGCATTCATATTTTCTTTTTAATCCACTCCGACCTCCACCACTCTTCCTAGGGGCATTAAAACCGTCATGTTAAGCTACTGTCACCTCCACGTCCCTTCCAAGGGGCATTAAAACCGTCAATTTAAACCTCTCTGAACTCCACAGCTCTTGCAAGGGGCATTGATATTTTTTTTTTATTCCAATGTAACCTCCAGCACTCTTCCAAGGGCCATTGATATGGTCTTTTTATTCCACTGCCACATCCACCTCTCTTCCAAGGGGCATTAAAACCGTCTTGTTAAGTTTTTGTGACCTCCACGTCTCTTTCACGGGGCAGTGATATTGTCTTTTTATTCCACTGTAACCTCCACCACTCTTACAAGGGGCATTGATATTGTCTTTTTATTCCACTAGGACCTTCACCACTCTTCCAAGTGGCATTGATATTGTCTTTTTAATCCACTGCGACCTCCACCACTCTTCCAAGGGGCATTAAAACCGTATTGTTAAGCTACTGTGACCTCCACGTCTTTTCCAAGATGCATTAAAACCGTCAATTTAAACCACTCTGAACTCCACAGCTCTTGCAAGAGGCATTAATATTGTCTTTTTACTCCACTGTAACCTACAGCACTCTTTCAAGGGGCATTGATATTGTCTTTTTATTCCACTACGACTTCCATCACTCTCCCAAGGTGCATTAAAAACATCTTGTTTAGCTACTGTAACGTCCCTGTCTATTCCACGGGGCAGTGATATTGTCTTTTTATTCCACTGTATCCTCCACCACTCTTCCAAGGGGTATTGATATTGTCTTTTTATTCCACTGTAACCTCCACCATTCTTCCAAGGGGCATTGATATTGTCTTTTTATTTCACTGTAACTTCCACCACTCTTTCAAGAGGCATTGATATTGTCTTTTTATTCCACTCTATCCTCCACCACTCTTCCAAGGGGTATTGATATTGTCTTTTTATTCCACTGCGACTTCCACCTCTCTTCTAAGGGGCATTGATATTGTCTTTTTAATCCACTGCGACCTCCACCACTCTTCCAAGAGGCATTAAAACGGTCTTGTTAAGCTACTGTGACCTCCACATCTCTTCCAAGGGGCATTAAAACCGTCTGATTTAACCACTCTGTACTCCACAGCTCTTCCAAGGGGCATTAATATTGTCTTTTTATTCCACTGTAACCTCCACCATTCTTCCAAGGGGTAGTGATATTGTCTTTTTAATGCACTGCGACCTCCACTACTCTTCCAAGGGGCATTAAAACCTTCTGGTTAAACCACTCTGTACTCCATAGCTCTTTCAAGAGGCATTGATATTGTCTTTTTATTTCACGGTAACCTCCAACACTCTTTCAAGGGGCATTAATATTGTCTTTTTATTCCACTGCGACCTCCACCACTCTTCCATTAAAACTGTCTTGTTAAGCTACTGTGATCCCCACGTGTCTTCCACGGGGCATAGATATTGTCTTTTTAATCCACTGTGACCTCCACCAATTTCCATGGGGCATTAAAACTTTCTTGTTAATCTACTGTGACCTCCATGTCTCTTCAAAGGGGCAATAAAACCATCTGGTTAAACCACTCTGAACTCCACAGCTCTTCCAAGGGGCATTGGTATTGTCCTTTTATTCCACTCTAACCTCCACCACTCTTCCAAGGGGCATTGACATTGTCTTTTTATTCCACTGCGACGCCCATCATTCTTCCAAGGGGCATTGATATTGTCTTTTAATTCCACTGTCACCTCCACCACTCTTCCAAGGGGCATTGATATTGTCTTTTTAATCCACTGCGACCTCCACCACTTTTCCAAGGGGCATTTAAAACGTCTTTTTAAGCTACTGTGACCTCCACGTCACTTCCAATGGGCATTAAAACCGTCTGGTTAAACCACTTTGAACTACACGGCTCTTCCAAAGGGCATCATTATTGTCTTTTTATTCCACTCTAACCTCCACCACTCTTCCAAGGGGCATTAAAACTGTCTTGTTAAGCTGCTGTTACCTCCATGTCTATTCCAGGGGGCATTGATATTGTCTTTTTATTCCAATGTAACCTCCACCACTCTTCTAAGGGGCAGTGATATTGTCTTTTTAAACCACTGCGACCTCCAAGGGCCATTAAAACCAAGTTATTAAGCTACTTTGACCTCCACGTCTATTCCACGGGGCATTAAAACCATCAATTTAAACCACTCTGAACTCCACAGCTCTTGCAAGGGGCATTGATATGGTCTTTTTATTCCTCTGTAACCTCCACCACTCTTCCAAGGGGCATTGATATTGTCTTTTTAATCCACTGAGACCTTCATCACTCTTCCAAGGGGCATTAAAACTGTCTTGTTAAGCTACTGTGACCTCAAACTCTCTTCCAAGGGGCATTAAAACCGTCTGGTTAATCTACTCTGAGCTCCACAGCTCTTCCAAAGGGCTTGACAATGTCTTTTTATTCCATTGTAACCTTCTGCACTCTTCCAAGTGCATTGATATTTTCTTTTTATTCCTCTGCGACGTCCACGACTCTTCCAAGGGGCATTAAAACCGTCTTGTTAAGCTACTGTGACCTCCAAGTTTCTTACACAGGGCATTGATATTGTCTTTTTATTCCACTATAACCTCCACCACTCTTCCAAGGGGCATTTATATTTTCTTTTTAATCCACTGCGACCTCCATCACTCTTCCAAGAAGCATTGAAACCGTCTTGTTAAGCTACTGTGACCTCCACGTCTATCCCACGGTGCATTAAAACTTTCTGGTTAAACCACTGTGAACTCCACAGCTCTTCCAAGGGGCATTGATATTGTCTTTTAATTCCTCTCTAACCTCCACCACTTTTCCAAGGGGCATTGAAATTTTTTTTTATTTTACTGCGACCTCCACCACTCTTCCAAGGGGTATTAATATTGTCTTTTTATTCCACTGTGACCTCCACCACTCTTACAAGGGGCATTGACATTGTTTTTTTATTCCACTGCGACCTCCACCACTCTTCCAAGGGGCATTAAAACCGTCTTGTTAAGTTACTGTGACCTCCACGTCTCTTCCAAGGAGCGTTAAAACCGTCTGGTTATACCACTCTGAACTCCACAGCTCTTCCAATGGGCATTATTATTGTCCTTTTATTCCACTGTAACCTCCACGACTCTTCCAAGGGGCATTGATATTGTCTTTTATTCCAGTGCGACCTCCACCAGTCCTCCAAGAGACATTAAAACTGCCTTGTTAAGCTTCTGTGACCTCCACATCTCTTCCACGGGCATTGAAATTGTCTTTTTATTCCACTTTAACCTCCATCACTCTTCCAAGGGGCATTGATATTGTCTTTTTATTCAACTGTAACCTCCACCACTCTTCCAAGGGGCATTGATATTGTCTTTTTATTCCACTGCGACCTCCACCACATTTCCAAGGGGCATTCATATTTTCTTTTTAATCCACTCCGACCTCCATCACTCTTCCTAGGGGCATTAAAACCGTCATGTTAAGCTACTGTCACCTCCACGTCCCTTCCAAGGGGCATTAAAACCGTCAATTTAAACCTCTCTGAACTCCACAGCTCTTGCAAGGGGCATTGATATTTTTTTTTTATTCCAATGTAACCTCCAGCACTCTTCCAAGGGCCATTGATATGGTCTTTTTATTCCACTGCCACATCCACCTCTCTTCCAAGGGGCATTAAAACCGTCTTGTTAAGTTTTTGTGACCTCCACGTCTCTTTCACGGGGCAGTGATATTGTCTTTTTATTCCACTGTAACCTCCACCACTCTTACAAGGGGCATTGATATTGTCTTTTTATTCCACTAGGACCTTCACCACTCTTCCAAGTGGCATTGATATTGTCTTTTTAATCCACTGCGACCTCCACCACTCTTCCAAGGGGCATTAAAACCGTATTGTTAAGCTACTGTGACCTCCACGTCTTTTCCAAGATGCATTAAAACCGTCAATTTAAACCACTCTGAACTCCACAGCTCTTGCAAGAGGCATTAATATTGTCTTTTTACTCCACTGTAACCTACAGCACTCTTTCAAGGGGCATTGATATTGTCTTTTTATTCCACTACGACTTCCATCACTCTCCCAAGGTGCATTAAAAACATCTTGTTTAGCTACTGTAACGTCCCTGTCTATTCCACGGGGCAGTGATATTGTCTTTTTATTCCATTGTATCCTCCACCACTCTTCCAAGGGGTATTGATATTGTCTTTTTATTCCACTGTAACCTCCACCACTCTTCCAAGGGGCATTGATATTGTCTTTTTATTTCACTGTAACTTCCACCACTCTTTCAAAATGCATTGATATTGTCTTTTTATTCCACTCTATCCTCCACCACTCTTCCAAGGGGTATTGATATTGTCTTTTTATTCCACTGCGACTTCCATCTCTCTTCTAAGGGGCATTGATATTGTCTTTTTAATCCACTGCGACCTCCACCACTCTTCCAAGAGGCATTAAAACGGTCTTGTTAAGCTACTGTGACCTCCACATCTCTTCCAAGGGGCATTAAAACCGTCTGGTTAAACCACTCTGTACTCCACAGCTCTTCCATGGGGCATTAATATTGTCTTTTTATTCCACTGTAACCTCCACCATTCTTCCAAGGGGTAGTGATATTGTCTTTTTAATGCACTGCGACCTCCACCACTCTTCCAAGGGGCATTAAAACCTTCTGGTTAAACCACTCTGTACTCCATAGCTCTTTCAAGACGCATTGATATTGTCTTTTTATTTCACGGTAACCTCCAACACTCTTTCAAGGGGCATTAATATTGTCTTTTTATTCCACTGCGACCTCCACCACTCTTCCAAGGGGCATTAAAACTGTCTTGTTAAGCTACTGTGATCCCCACATGTCTTCCACGGGGCATAGATATTGTCTTTTTAATCCACTGTGACCTCCACCAATTTCCATGGGGCATTAAAACTTTCTTGTTAATCTACTGTGACCTCCATGTCTCTTCAAAGGGGCAATAAAACCATCTGGTTAAACCACTCTGAACTCCACAGCTCTTCCAAGGGGCATTGGTATTGTCTTTTTATTCCACTCTAACCTCCACCACTCTTCCAAGGGGCATTGACATTGTCTTTTTATTCCACTGCGACGTCCATCATTCTTCCAAGGGGCATTGATATTGTCTTTTAATTCCACTGTCACCTCCACCACTCTTCCAAGGGACATTGATATTGTCTTTTTAATCCACTGCGACCTCCACCACTTTTCCAAGGGGCATTTAAAACGTCTTTTTAAGCTACTGTGACCTCCACGTCACTTCCAATGGGCATTAAAACCGTCTGGTTAAACCACTTTGAACTACACAGCTCTTCCAAAGGGCATCATTATTGTCTTTTTATTCCACTCTAACCTCCACCACTCTTCCAAGGGGCATTAAAACTGTCTTGTTAAGCTGCTGTTACCTCCATGTCTATTCCAGGGGGCATTGATATTGTTTGTTTATTCCAATGTAACCTCCACCACTCTTCTAAGGGGCAGTGATATTGTCTTTTTAAACCACTGCGACCTCCAAGGGCCATTAAAACCAAGTTGTTAAGCTACTTTGACCTCCACGTCTATTCCACGGGGCATTAAAACCATCAATTTAAACCACTCTGAACTCCACAGCTCTTGCAAGGGGCATTGATATGGTCTTTTCATTCCTCTGTAACCTCCACCACTCTTCCAAGGGGCATTGATATTGTCTTTTTAATCCACTGAGACCTTCATCACTCTTCCAAGGGGCATTAAAACTGTCTTGTTAAGCTACTGTGACCTCCAACTCTCTTCCAAGGGGCATTAAAACCGTCTGGTTAATCCGCTCTGAGCTCCACAGCTCTTCCAAAGGGCATTGACAATGTCTTTTTATTCCATTGTAACCTTCTGCACTCTTCCAAGTGCATTGATATTTTCTTTTTATTCCTCTGCGACGTCCACGACTCTTCCAAGGGGCATTAAAACCGTCTTGTTAAGCTACTGTGACCTCCAAGTTTCTTACATAGGGCATTGATATTGTCTTTTTATTCCACTGTAACCTCCACCACTCTTCCAAGGGGCATTTATATTTTCTTTTTAATCCACTGCGACCTCCATCACTCTTCCAAGAAGCATTGAAACCGTCTTGTTAAGCTACTGTGACCTCCACGTCTATCCCACGGTGCATTAAAACTTTCTGGTTAAACCACTGTGAACTCCACAGCTCTTCCAAGGGGCATTGATATTGTCTTTTAATTCCTCTCTAACCTCCACCACTTTTCCAAGGGGCATTGAAATTTTTTTTTATTTTACTGCGACCTCCACCACTCTTCCAAGGGGTATTAATATTGTCTTTTTATTACACTGTGACCTAAACCACTCTTACAAGGGGCATTGATATTGTCTTTTTATTCCACTAGGACCTTCACCACTCTTCCAAGTGGCATTGATATTGTCTTTTTAATCCACTGCGACCTCCACCACTCTTCCAAGGGGCATTAAAACTGTATTGTTAAGCTACTGTGACCTCCACGTCTCTTCCAAGATGCATTAAAACCGTCAATTTAAACCACTCTGAACTCCACAGTTCTTGCAAGAGGCATTAATATTGTCTTTTTACTCCACTGTAACCTACAGCACTCTTTCAAGGGGCATTGATATTGTCTTTTTATTCCACTACGACTTCCATCACTCTCCCAAGGTGCATTAAAAACATCTTGTTTAGCTACTGTAACGTCCCTGTCTATTCCACGGAGCAGTGATATTGTCTTTTTATTCCACTGCGACCTCCACCACTCTTCCAAGGGGCATTAAAACCGTCTTGTTAAGTTACTGTGACCTCCACGTCTCTTCCAAGGAGCGTTAAAACTGTCTGGTTATACCACTCTGAACTCCACAGCTCTTCCAAGGGGCATTATTATTGTCTTTTTATTCCACTGTAACCTCCACCACTCTTCCAAGGGGCATTGATATTGTCTTTTATTCCAGTGCGACCTCCACCAGTCCTCATAGAGACATTAAAACCGCCTTGTTAAGCTTCTGTGACCTCCACATCTATTCCACGGGGCATTGATATTGTCTTTTTATTTAACTGTAACCTCCACCACTGTTCCAAGGGGCATTGATATTGTCTTTTTATTCAACTGTAACCTCCACCACTCTTCCAAGGGGCATTGATATTGTCTTTTTATTCCACTGCGACCTCCACCACTCTTCCAAGGGGCATTCCTATTGTCTTTTTAATCCACTACGACCTTCACCTCTCTTCCAAGGGGCATTAAAACCATCTTGTTAAGCTACTGTCACCTCCACGTCCCTTCCAAGGGGCATTAAAACCGTCAATTTAAACCTCTCTGAACTCCACAGCTCTTGCAAGGGGCATTGATATTTTTTTTTTATTCCAATGTAACCTCCAGCACTCTTCCAAGGGCCATTGATATTGTCTTTTTATTCCACTGCCACTTCCACCTCTCTTCCAAGGGGCATTAAAACCGTCTTGTTAAGCAACTGTGACCTCCACGTCTCTTTCACGGGGCATTGATATTGTCTTTTTATTCCACTGTAACCTCCACCACTCTTCCAAGGGGCATTGGTATTGTCTTTTTATTCCACTTGGACCTTCACCACTCTTCCAAGTGGCATTGATATTGTCTTTTTAATCCACTGCGACCTCCACCACTCTTCCAAGGGGCATTAAAACATATTGTTAAGCTACTGTGACCTCCATGTCTCTTCCAAGATGCATTAAAACAGTCAATTTAAACCACTCTGAACTCCACAGCTCTTGCAAGAGGCATTAATATTGTCTTTTTACTCCACTGTAACCTACAGCACTCTTTCAAGGGGCATTGATATTGTCTTTTTATTCCACTACGACTTCCATCACTCTCCCAAGGTGCATTAAAAACATCTTGTTTAGCTACTGTAACGTCCATGTCTATTCCATGGGGCATTGATATTGTCTTTTTATTCCAATGTATCCTCCACCATTCTTCCAAGGGGCATTAAAACAGTCTTGTTAATCTACTGTGACCTCCACGTCTCTTCCAGGGGGCATTAAAACCGTCAATTTAAAGCACTCTCAACTCCACAGCTCTTGCAAGTGGCATTGATATTGTTTTTTATTCCACTGTAACCTCCAGCACTCTTCCAAGGGGCATTAATATTGTCTTTTTATTCCACTGCGACTTTCACCTCTCTTCCAAGGGATATTAAAACCGTCTTGTTATGCTACTGTGACATCCACGTCTCTTTCACGGGGCATTGATATTGTCTTTTTATTCCACTGTAAACTCCACCACTCTTCCAAGTGGCATTGATATTGTCTTTTTAATCCACTGCGACCTCCACCACTTTTCCAAGGGGCATTAAAAACGTCTTTTTAAGCTACTGTGACCTCCATGTCACTTCCAATGGGCATTAAAACCGTCTGGTTTAACTGCTCTGAACTCCACTGCTCTTCCAAGTTGCATTGATATTGTCTTTTTAATCCACTGTTACCTCCACCACTCTTCCAAGGGGAATTGATATTGTTTTTTTATTCCACTGCGACCTCCACTACTCTTCCAAGTGGCATTGATATTGTCTTTTTATTCCACTGCGACCTCCACCACTCTTCCAAGGGCCATTAAAACCATGTTGTTAAGCTACTTTGACCTCCACGTCAATACCACGGGGTATTGAAACCATCATTTTAAACCACTCTGAACTCCACAGCTCTTGCAAGGGGCATTGATATTGTCTTTTTATTCCACTGCAACTTCCACCTTTCTTCCTAGGGGCATTAAAACCGTCTTGTTAAGCTACTGTGACCTCCACGTCTCTTTCACGGGGCATTGATATTGTCTTTTTATTCCACTGTAACCTCCACCACTCTTCCCAGGGGCATTGATATTGTCTTTTTATTCCACTGAGACCTTCACCACTCTTCCAAGGGGCATTAAAACCGTCTTGTTAAGCTACTGTGACCTCCAAGTCTCTTCCAAGGGGCATTAAAACCGTCTGGTTAAACCGCTCTGAACTCCACAGCTCTTCCAAGGGGCATTGACAATGTCTTTTTATTCCATTGTAACCTTCTGCACTCTTCCAAGTGCATTGATATTGTCTTTTTATTCCTCTGCGACGTCCACGACTCTTCCAAGGGGCATTAAAACCGTCTTGTTAAGCTACTGTGACCTCCCAGTTTCTTACACAGGGCATTGATATTGTCTTTTTATTGCACTGTAACCTAAACCACTCTTCCAAGGGGCATTGATATTGTCTTTTTAATCCACTGCGACCTCCATCACTCTTCCAAGAAGCATTGAAACCATCTTGTTAAGCTACTGTGACCTCCACGTCTATTCCACGGTGCATTAAAACTTTCTGGTTAAACCACTGTGAACTCCACAGCTGTTCCAAGGGGCATTGATATTGTCTTTTTATTCCACTCTAACCTCCACCACCCTTCCAAGGGGCATTGATATTTTTTTTTTATTTTTCTGCGACCTCCACCACTTTTCCAAGGGGCATTAATATTGTCTTTTTATTCCACTATGACCTCCACCACTCTTCCAAGGGGCATTGACATTGTCTTTTTATTCCACTGCGACCTCCACCACTCTTCCAAGGGGCATTAAAACCGTCTTGTTAAGTTACTGTGACCTCCACGTCTTTTCCACGGGCATTGAAATTGTCTTTTTATTCCACTGTAACCTCCCCCACTCGTCCAAGGGGCATTGATATTGTCTTTTTATTCCACTGTAACCTCCACCACTCTTCCAAGAGGTCATTGATAATGTCTTTTTATTCCACTGCGACCTCCACCACTCTTCCAAGGCTAATTGATATTGTCTTTTTATTCCACTGCGACCTCCACCACTCTTCCAAGAGGTCATTGATAATGTCTTTTTATTCCACTGTGACCTCCACCACTCTTCCAAGGCTAATTGATATTGTCTTTTTATTCCACTGCGACCTCCACCACTCTTCCAAGGGGCATTAAAACCGTCTTGTTAAGCTATTGTGACCTCCACATCTCTTCCACGGGGCATTGATATTGTCTTTTTATTTAACTGTAACCTCCACCACTGTTCCAAGGAGCATTGATATTGTCTTTTTATTCCACTGTAATCTCCATCACTCTTCCAAGGGGCAGTGATATTGTCTTTTTATTCCACTGTAACCTCCACCCCTCTTCCAAGGGGCATTGATATAGTCTTTTTATTCCACTAGGACCTTCACCACTCTTCCAAATGGCATTGATATTGTCTTTTTAATCCACTGCGACCTCCACCACTCTTCCAAGGGGCATTAAAACCGTCATGTTAAGCTACTGTCACCTCCACGTCTCTTCCAAGATGCATTAAAACCGTCAATTTAAACCACTCTGAACTCCACAGCTCTTGCAAGAGGCGTTAATATTGTCTTTTTACTCCACTGTAACCTACAGCACTCTTTCAAGGGGCATTGATATTGTCTTTTTATTCCACTACGACTTCCATCACTCTCCCAAGGTGCATTAAAAACATCTTGTTTAGCTACTGTAACGTCCCTGTCTATTCCACGGGGCAGTGATATTGTCTTTTTATTCCACTGCGACCTCCACCACTCTTCCAAGGGGCATTAAAACCGTCTTGTTAAGTTACTGTGACCTCCACGTCTCTTCCAAGGAGCGTTAAAACCGTCTGGTTATACCACTCTGTACTCCACAGCTCTTCCAAGGGGCATTATTATTGTCTTTTTATTCCACTGTAACCTCCACCACTCTTCCAAGGGGCATTGATATTGTCTTTTATTCCAGTGCGACCTCCACCAGTCCTCATAGAGACATTAAAACCGCCTTGTTAAGCTTCTGTGACCTCCACATCTATTCCACGGGGCATTGATATTGTCTTTTTATTTAACTGTAACCTCCACCACTGTTCCAAGGGGCATTGATATTGTCTTTTTATTCAACTGTAACCTCCACCACTCTTCCAAGGGGCATTGATATTGTCTTTTTATTCCACTGCGACCTCCACCACTCTTCCAAGGGGCATTCCTATTGTCTTTTTAATCCACTACGACCTTCACCTCTCTTCCAAGGGGCATTAAAACCATCTTGTTAAGCTACTGTCACCTCCACGTCCCTTCCAAGGGGCATTAAAACCGTCAATTTAAACCTCTCTGAACTCCACAGCTCTTGCAAGGGGCATTGATATTTTTTTTTTATTCCAATGTAACCTCCAGCACTCTTCCAAGGGCCATTGATATTGTCTTTTTATTCCACTGCCACTTCCACCTCTCTTCCAAGGGGCATTAAAACCGTCTTGTTAAGCAACTGTGACCTCCACGTCTCTTTCACGGGGCATTGATATTGTCTTTTTATTCCACTGTAACCTCCACCACTCTTCCAAGGGGCATTGGTATTGTCTTTTTATTCCACTTGGACCTTCACCACTCTTCCAAGTGGCATTGATATTGTCTTTTTAATCCACTGCGACCTCCACCACTCTTCCAAGGGGCATTAAAACATATTGTTAAGCTACTGTGACCTCCATGTCTCTTCCAAGATGCATTAAAACAGTCAATTTAAACCACTCTGAACTCCACAGCTCTTGCAAGAGGCATTAATATTGTCTTTTTACTCCACTGTAACCTACAGCACTCTTTCAAGGGGCATTGATATTGTCTTTTTATTCCACTACGACTTCCATCACTCTCCCAAGGTGCATTAAAAACATCTTGTTTAGCTACTGTAACGTCCATGTCTATTCCATGGGGCATTGATATTGTCTTTTTATTCCAATGTATCCTCCACCATTCTTCCAAGGGGCATTAAAACAGTCTTGTTAATCTACTGTGACCTCCACGTCTCTTCCAGGGGGCATTAAAACCGTCAATTTAAAGCACTCTCAACTCCACAGCTCTTGCAAGTGGCATTGATATTGTTTTTTATTCCACTGTAACCTCCAGCACTCTTCCAAGGGGCATTAATATTGTCTTTTTATTCCACTGCGACTTTCACCTCTCTTCCAAGGGATATTAAAACCGTCTTGTTATGCTACTGTGACATCCACGTCTCTTTCACGGGGCATTGATATTGTCTTTTTATTCCACTGTAAACTCCACCACTCTTCCAAGTGGCATTGATATTGTCTTTTTAATCCACTGCGACCTCCACCACTTTTCCAAGGGGCATTAAAAACGTCTTTTTAAGCTACTGTGACCTCCATGTCACTTCCAATGGGCATTAAAACCGTCTGGTTTAACTGCTCTGAACTCCACTGCTCTTCCAAGTTGCATTGATATTGTCTTTTTAATCCACTGTTACCTCCACCACTCTTCCAAGGGGAATTGATATTGTTTTTTTATTCCACTGCGACCTCCACTACTCTTCCAAGTGGCATTGATATTGTCTTTTTATTCCACTGCGACCTCCACCACTCTTCCAAGGGCCATTAAAACCATGTTGTTAAGCTACTTTGACCTCCACGTCAATACCACGGGGTATTGAAACCATCATTTTAAACCACTCTGAACTCCACAGCTCTTGCAAGGGGCATTGATATTGTCTTTTTATTCCACTGCAACTTCCACCTTTCTTCCTAGGGGCATTAAAACCGTCTTGTTAAGCTACTGTGACCTCCACGTCTCTTTCACGGGGCATTGATATTGTCTTTTTATTCCACTGTAACCTCCACCACTCTTCCCAGGGGCATTGATATTGTCTTTTTATTCCACTGAGACCTTCACCACTCTTCCAAGGGGCATTAAAACCGTCTTGTTAAGCTACTGTGACCTCCAAGTCTCTTCCAAGGGGCATTAAAACCGTCTGGTTAAACCGCTCTGAACTCCACAGCTCTTCCAAGGGGCATTGACAATGTCTTTTTATTCCATTGTAACCTTCTGCACTCTTCCAAGTGCATTGATATTGTCTTTTTATTCCTCTGCGACGTCCACGACTCTTCCAAGGGGCATTAAAACCGTCTTGTTAAGCTACTGTGACCTCCCAGTTTCTTACACAGGGCATTGATATTGTCTTTTTATTGCACTGTAACCTAAACCACTCTTCCAAGGGGCATTGATATTGTCTTTTTAATCCACTGCGACCTCCATCACTCTTCCAAGAAGCATTGAAACCATCTTGTTAAGCTACTGTGACCTCCACGTCTATTCCACGGTGCATTAAAACTTTCTGGTTAAACCACTGTGAACTCCACAGCTGTTCCAAGGGGCATTGATATTGTCTTTTTATTCCACTCTAACCTCCACCACCCTTCCAAGGGGCATTGATATTTTTTTTTTATTTTTCTGCGACCTCCACCACTCTTCCAAGGGGCATTAATATTGTCTTTTTATTCCACTATGACCTCCACCACTCTTCCAAGGGGCATTGACATTGTCTTTTTATTCCACTGCGACCTCCACCACTCTTCCAAGGGGCATTAAAACCGTCTTGTTAAGTTACTGTGACCTCCACGTCTTTTCCACGGGCATTGAAATTGTCTTTTTATTCCACTGTAACCTCCCCCACTCGTCCAAGGGGCATTGATATTGTCTTTTTATTCCACTGTAACCTCCACCACTCTTCCAAGAGGTCATTGATAATGTCTTTTTATTCCACTGCGACCTCCACCACTCTTCCAAGGCTAATTGATATTGTCTTTTTATTCCACTGCGACCTCCACCACTCTTCCAAGAGGTCATTGATAATGTCTTTTTATTCCACTGTGACCTCCACCACTCTTCCAAGGCTAATTGATATTGTCTTTTTATTCCACTGCGACCTCCACCACTCTTCCAAGGGGCATTAAAACCGTCTTGTTAAGCTATTGTGACCTCCACATCTCTTCCACGGGGCATTGATATTGTCTTTTTATTTAACTGTAACCTCCACCACTGTTCCAAGGAGCATTGATATTGTCTTTTTATTCCACTGTAATCTCCATCACTCTTCCAAGGGGCAGTGATATTGTCTTTTTATTCCACTGTAACCTCCACCCCTCTTCCAAGGGGCATTGATATAGTCTTTTTATTCCACTAGGACCTTCACCACTCTTCCAAATGGCATTGATATTGTCTTTTTAATCCACTGCGACCTCCACCACTCTTCCAAGGGGCATTAAAACCGTCATGTTAAGCTA
The DNA here is from genome assembly GCF_046119375.1 of Phyllobates terribilis. Lineage (NCBI taxonomy): Eukaryota > Metazoa > Chordata > Amphibia > Anura > Dendrobatidae > Phyllobates > Phyllobates terribilis. The sequence goes on along the minus strand of NW_027362984.1, from coordinate 357,158 downwards.
CTGTCACCTCCACGTCTCTTCCAAGATGCATTAAAACCGTCAATTTAAACCACTCTGAACTCCACAGCTCTTGCAAGAGGCGTTAATATTGTCTTTTTACTCCACTGTAACCTACAGCACTCTTTCAAGGGGCATTGATATTGTCTTTTTATTCCACTACGACTTCCATCACTCTCCCAAGGTGCATTAAAAACATCTTGTTTAGCTACTGTAACGTCCCTGTCTATTCCACGGGGCAGTGATATTGTCTTTTTATTCCACTGTATCCTCCACCACTCTTCCAAGGGGTATTGATATTGTCTTTTTATTCCACTGTAACCTCCACCACTCTTCCAAGGGGCATTGATATTGTCTTTTTATTTCACTGTAACTTCCACCACTCTTTCAAAATGCATTGATATTGTCTTTTTATTCCACTCTATCCTCCACCACTCTTCCAAGGGGTATTGATATTGTCTTTTTATTCCACTGCGACTTCCACCTCTCTTCTAAGGGGCATTGATATTGTCTTTTTAATCCACTGCGACCTCCACCACTCTTCCAAGAGGCATTAAAACGGTCTTGTTAAGCTACTGTGACCTCCACATCTCTTCCAAGGGGCATTAAAACCGTCTGGTTAAACCACTCTGTACTCCACAGCTCTTCCATGGGGCATTAATATTGTCTTTTTATTCCACTGTAACCTCCACCATTCTTCCAAGGGGTAGTGATATTGTCTTTTTAATGCACTGCGACCTCCACCACTCTTCCAAGGGGCATTAAAACCTTCTGGTTAAACCACTCTGTACTCCATAGCTCTTTCAAGACGCATTGATATTGTCTTTTTATTTCACGGTAACCTCCAACACTCTTTCAAGGGGCATTAATATTGTCTTTTTATTCCACTGCGACCTCCACCACTCTTCCAAGGGGCATTAAAACTGTCTTGTTTAGCTACTGTGATCCCCACATGTCTTCCACGGGGCATAGATATTGTCTTTTTAATCCACTGTGACCTCCACCAATTTCCATGGGGCATTAAAACTTTCTTGTTAATCTACTGTGACCTCCATGTCTCTTCAAAGGGGCAATAAAACCATCTGGTTAAACCACTCTGAACTCCACAGCTCTTCCAAGGGGCATTGGTATTGTCTTTTTATTCCACTCTAACCTCCACCACTCTTCCAAGGGGCATTGACATTGTCTTTTTATTCCACTGCGACGTCCATCATTCTTCCAAGGGGCATTGATATTGTCTTTTAATTCCACTGTCACCTCCACCACTCTTCCAAGGGACATTGATATTGTCTTTTTAATCCACTGCGACCTCCACCACTTTTCCAAGGGGCATTTAAAACGTCTTTTTAAGCTACTGTGACCTCCACGTCACTTCCAATGGGCATTAAAACCGTCTGGTTAAACCACTTTGAACTACACAGCTCTTCCAAAGGGCATCATTATTGTCTTTTTATTCCACTCTAACCTCCACCACTCTTCCAAGGGGCATTAAAACTGTCTTGTTAAGCTGCTGTTACCTCCATGTCTATTCCAGGGGGCATTGATATTGTTTTTTTATTCCAATGTAACCTCCACCACTCTTCTAAGGGGCAGTGATATTGTCTTTTTAAACCACTGCGACCTCCAAGGGCCATTAAAACCAAGTTGTTAAGCTACTTTGACCTCCACGTCTATTCCACGGGGCATTAAAACCATCAATTTAAACCACTCTGAACTCCACAGCTCTTGCAAGGGGCATTGATATGGTCTTTTCATTCCTCTGTAACCTCCACCACTCTTCCAAGGGGCATTGATATTGTCTTTTTAATCCACTGAGACCTTCATCACTCTTCCAAGGGGCATTAAAACTGTCTTGTTAAGCTACTGTGACCTCCAACTCTCTTCCAAGGGGCATTAAAACCGTCTGGTTAATCCGCTCTGAGCTCCACAGCTCTTCCAAAGGGCATTGACAATGTCTTTTTATTCCATTGTAACCTTCTGCACTCTTCCAAGTGCATTGATATTTTCTTTTTATTCCTCTGCGACGTCCACGACTCTTCCAAGGGGCATTAAAACCGTCTTGTTAAGCTACTGTGTCCTCCAAGTTTCTTACATAGGGCATTGATATTGTCTTTTTATTCCACTGTAACCTCCACCACTCTTCCAAGGGGCATTTATATTTTCTTTTTAATCCACTGCGACCTCCATCACTCTTCCAAGAAGCATTGAAACCGTCTTGTTAAGCTACTGTGACCTCCACGTCTATCCCACGGTGCATTAAAACTTTCTGGTTAAACCACTGTGAACTCCACAGCTCTTCCAAGGGGCATTGATATTGTCTTTTAATTCCTCTCTAACCTCCACCACTTTTCCAAGGGGCATTGAAATTTTTTTTTATTTTACTGCGACCTCCACCACTCTTCCAAGGGGTATTAATATTGTCTTTTTATTACACTGTGACCTAAACCACTCTTACAAGGGGCATTGATATTGTCTTTTTATTCCACTAGGACCTTCACCACTCTTCCAAGTGGCATTGATATTGTCTTTTTAATCCACTGCGACCTCCACCACTCTTCCAAGGGGCATTAAAACTGTATTGTTAAGCTACTGTGACCTCCACGTCTCTTCCAAGATGCATTAAAACCGTCAATTTAAACCACTCTGAACTCCACAGTTCTTGCAAGAGGCATTAATATTGTCTTTTTACTCCACTGTAACCTACAGCACTCTTTCAAGGGGCATTGATATTGTCTTTTTATTCCACTACGACTTCCATCACTCTCCCAAGGTGCATTAAAAACATCTTGTTTAGCTACTGTAACGTCCCTGTCTATTCCACGGGGCAGTGATATTGTCTTTTTATTCCACTGCGACCTCCACCACTCTTCCAAGGGGCATTAAAACCGTCTTGTTAAGTTACTGTGACCTCCACGTCTCTTCCAAGGAGCGTTAAAACCGTCTGGTTATACCACTCTGAACTCCACAGCTCTTCCAAGGGGCATTATTATTGTCTTTTTATTCCACTGTAACCTCCACCACTCTTCCAAGGGGCATTGATATTGTCTTTTATTCCAGTGCGACCTCCACCAGTCCTCATAGAGACATTAAAACCGCCTTGTTAAGCTTCTGTGACCTCCACATCTATTCCACGGGGCATTGATATTGTCTTTTTATTTAACTGTAACCTCCACCACTGTTCCAAGGGGCATTGATATTGTCTTTTTATTCAACTGTAACCTCCACCACTCTTCCAAGGGGCATTGATATTGTCTTTTTATTCCACTGCGACCTCCACCACTCTTCCAAGGGGCATTCCTATTGTCTTTTTAATCCACTACGACCTTCACCTCTCTTCCAAGGGGCATTAAAACCATCTTGTTAAGCTACTGTCACCTCCACGTCCCTTCCAAGGGGCATTAAAACCGTCAATTTAAACCTCTCTGAACTCCACAGCTCTTGCAAGGGGCATTGATATTTTTTTTTTATTCCAATGTAACCTCCAGCACTCTTCCAAGGGCCATTGATATTGTCTTTTTATTCCACTGCCACTTCCACCTCTCTTCCAAGGGGCATTAAAACCGTCTTGTTAAGCAACTGTGACCTCCACGTCTCTTTCACGGGGCATTGATATTGTCTTTTTATTCCACTGTAACCTCCACCACTCTTCCAAGGGGCATTGGTATTGTCTTTTTATTCCACTTGGACCTTCACCACTCTTCCAAGTGGCATTGATATTGTCTTTTTAATCCACTGCGACCTCCACCACTCTTCCAAGGGGCATTAAAACATATTGTTAAGCTACTGTGACCTCCATGTCTCTTCCAAGATGCATGAAAACAGTCAATTTAAACCACTCTGAACTCCACAGCTCTTGCAAGAGGCATTAATATTGTCTTTTTACTCCACTGTAACCTACAGCACTCTTTCAAGGGGCATTGATATTGTCTTTTTATTCCACTACGACTTCCATCACTCTCCCAAGGTGCATTAAAAACATCTTGTTTAGCTACTGTAACGTCCATGTCTATTCCATGGGGCATTGATATTGTCTTTTTATTCCAATGTATCCTCCACCATTCTTCCAAGGGGCATTAAAACAGTCTTGTTAATCTACTGTGACCTCCACGTCTCTTCCAGGGGGCATTAAAACCGTCAATTTAAAGCACTCTCAACTCCACAGCTCTTGCAAGTGGCATTGATATTGTTTTTTATTCCACTGTAACCTCCAGCACTCTTCCAAGGGGCATTAATATTGTCTTTTTATTCCACTGCGACTTTCACCTCTCTTCCAAGGGATATTAAAACCGTCTTGTTATGCTACTGTGACATCCACGTCTCTTTCACGGGGCATTGATATTGTCTTTTTATTCCACTGTAAACTCCACCACTCTTCCAAGTGGCATTGATATTGTCTTTTTAATCCACTGCGACCTCCACCACTTTTCCAAGGGGCATTAAAAACGTCTTTTTAAGCTACTGTGACCTCCATGTCACTTCCAATGGGCATTAAAACCGTCTGGTTTAACTGCTCTGAACTCCACTGCTCTTCCAAGTTGCATTGATATTGTCTTTTTAATCCACTGTTACCTCCACCACTCTTCCAAGGGGAATTGATATTGTTTTTTTATTCCACTGCGACCTCCACTACTCTTCCAAGTGGCATTGATATTGTCTTTTTATTCCACTGCGACCTCCACCACTCTTCCAAGGGCCATTAAAACCATGTTGTTAAGCTACTTTGACCTCCACGTCAATACCACGGGGTATTGAAACCATCATTTTAAACCACTCTGAACTCCACAGCTCTTGCAAGGGGCATTGATATTGTCTTTTTATTCCACTGCAACTTCCACCTTTCTTCCTAGGGGCATTAAAACCGTCTTGTTAAGCTACTGTGACCTCCACGTCTCTTTCACGGGGCATTGATATTGTCTTTTTATTCCACTGTAACCTCCACCACTCTTCCCAGGGGCATTGATATTGTCTTTTTATTCCACTGAGACCTTCACCACTCTTCCAAGGGGCATTAAAACCGTCTTGTTAAGCTACTGTGACCTCCAAGTCTCTTCCAAGGGGCATTAAAACCGTCTGGTTAAACCGCTCTGAACTCCACAGCTCTTCCAAGGGGCATTGACAATGTCTTTTTATTCCATTGTAACCTTCTGCACTCTTCCAAGTGCATTGATATTGTCTTTTTATTCCTCTGCGACGTCCACGACTCTTCCAAGGGGCATTAAAACCGTCTTGTTAAGCTACTGTGACCTCCCAGTTTCTTACACAGGGCATTGATATTGTCTTTTTATTGCACTGTAACCTAAACCACTCTTCCAAGGGGCATTGATATTGTCTTTTTAATCCACTGCGACCTCCATCACTCTTCCAAGAAGCATTGAAACCATCTTGTTAAGCTACTGTGACCTCCACGTCTATTCCACGGTGCATTAAAACTTTCTGGTTAAACCACTGTGAATTCCACAGCTGTTCCAAGGGGCATTGATATTGTCTTTTTATTCCACTCTAACCTCCACCACCCTTCCAAGGGGCATTGATATTTTTTTTTTATTTTTCTGCGACCTCCACCACTCTTCCAAGGGGCATTAATATTGTCTTTTTATTCCACTATGACCTCCACCACTCTTCCAAGGGGCATTGACATTGTCTTTTTATTCCACTGCGACCTCCACCACTCTTCCAAGGGGCATTAAAACCGTCTTGTTAAGTTACTGTGACGTCCACGTCTTTTCCACGGGCATTGAAATTGTCTTTTTATTCCACTGTAACCTCCCCCACTCGTCCAAGGGGCATTGATATTGTCTTTTTATTCCACTGTAACCTCCACCACTCTTCCAAGAGGTCATTGATAATGTCTTTTTATTCCACTGCGACCTCCACCACTCTTCCAAGGCTAATTGATATTGTCTTTTTATTCCACTGCGACCTCCACCACTCTTCCAAGAGGTCATTGATAATGTCTTTTTATTCCACTGTGACCTCCACCACTCTTCCAAGGCTAATTGATATTGTCTTTTTATTCCACTGCGACCTCCACCACTCTTCCAAGGGGCATTAAAACCGTCTTGTTAAGCTATTGTGACCTCCACATCTCTTCCACGGGGCATTGATATTGTCTTTTTATTCCACTGTAACCTCCACCACTCTTCCAAGAGGTCATTGATAATGTCTTTTTATTCCACTGCGACCTCCACCATTCTTCCAAGGGGCATTAAAACTGTCTTGTTAAGCTCCAGTAACCTCCACATCTCTTCCACGGGGCATTGATATTGTCATTAAATTCCACTGTAACCTCCACCAGTCTACCAAGGGGCATTGATATAGTATTTTTATTCCACTGCGTCCTCCATCACTCTTCCAAAGGGCATTGATATTGTCTTTTTAATCCACTGCGACCTCCACCACTCCTCCAAAGGGCATTAAAACCATCTTGTTAAACTACTGTGACCTCCACGTCTCTTCCACGGGGCATTGATATTGTATTTTTATTCCTCTGCGACCTCCACCACTCTTACTCGGGGCATTGATATTGTCTTTTTAATCCACTGCAACCTCCACCACTCTTCCATGTGGCATTAAAACAGTCTTGTTAAGCTACTGTGACCTCCACGTCTCTTCCAATGGGCATTAAAACCGTATGGTTAAACCAATCTGAACTCCACAGATCTTCCAAGGGGCATTAATATTGTCTTTTTATTCCACTGTATACTCCACCACTCTTCCAAGGGGCATTGATATTGTCTTTTTATTCCACTGCGACCTCCACCACTCTTCCAAGGGGCATTAAAACAGTCTTGTTAATCTACTGTGACCTCCACGTCTCTTCCAAGGGGCATTAAAACCGTCAATTTAAACCACTCTCAACTCCACAGGTCTAGCAAGGGGCTTTGATATTGTTTTTTATTCCACTGTAACCTCCAGCACTCTTCCAAGGGGCATTGATATTTTCTTTTTATTCCACTGCGACTTTCACCTCTCTTCCAAGGGACTTTAAAACTGTCTTGTTAAGCTACTGTGACATCCACGTCTCTTTCACGGGGCATTGATATTGTCTTTTTATTCCACGGTAAACTCTACCACTCTTCCAAGTGGCATTGATATTGTCTTTTTATTCCACTGCCACCTCCACCACTCTTCCAAGGAGCATTGATATTGTCTTTTTAATCCACTGTGACCTCCACCACTTTTCCAAGGGACATTAAAAACGTCTTTTTAAGCTACTGTGACCTCCACGTCACTTCCAATGGGCATTAAAACCGCCTGGTTTAACTACTCTGAACTCCACTGCTCTTCCAAGGGGCATTGATATTGTCTTTTTAATCCACTGTTACCTCCACCACTCTTCCAAGGGCCATTGATATTGTTTTTTTATTCCACTGCGACCTCCACTACTCTTCCAAGGGGCATTGATATTGTCTTTTTATTCCACTGTAACCTCCACCACTCTTCCAAGGGGAATTGATGTTGTCTTTTTATTCCACTGCGACCTCCACCTCTCTTCCAAGGGCCATTAAAACCATCTTGTTAAGCTACTGTGACCTCCAAGTCTCTTCCATGAGGCATTGATATTGACTTTTATTCCACTGCGACCTTCACATCTCTTCCAAGGGGAATTGATATTGTCTTTTTATTCCACTGCGACCTCCACCACTCTTCTAAGGGGCATTGATATTGTCTTTTTAATCCATTGCGACCTCCACCACTCTTCCAAGGGGCATTAAAACAGTCTTGATAAGCTACTGTGACCTCCACTTCTCTTCCAAGGGGCATTAAACCGTCTGGTTAAACCTCTCTGTACTCCACAGCTCTTCCAATATGCATTGATATTGTCTTTTTATTCGACTGTAACCTCCACCACTCTTCCAAGGGGCATTGATATTGTCTCTGTTTTCCACTGCGACCTCCACCACTCTTCCAAGTGGCTTTGATATTGTCTTTTTTATCCACTGCGACCTCCACCACGGTCATTAAAACCGTCTTGTTATGCTACTGTGACCTCCACGTTCCTTCCAAGGTGCATTCATATTGTCTTTTTATTCCATTGTAACCTCCACCACTCTTCCAAGGGGCATTAAAGCCATCTTGTTAAGCTACTGTGACCTCCAAGTCTCTTCCAAGCGGCATTAAAACCGTCTGGTTAAACCGCTCTGAGCTCCACAGCTCTTTCAAGGGGCATTGACAATGTCTATTTATTCCATTGTAACTAGTGTTGAGCCACCCCCGTAGTGTTCGAGTTCGGTTCGGTTCGTCGAACACCCGTGTGTTTGCCGAACTGTTCGTCGAACTGTTCGTCGAACACCTTCGAACACCGTTAAAACCAATGGCAGGCAAACAAAAACACATAGAAACACATAGAAAACACCTTCAAAGGTGTCCAAAAGCTGACAAACTGCTCAGAAGACACAACTAACACATGGAAAAGTGACAAGTACATATAGTCATGCGAAAAGAAAAGAGGTGGAGGAGTAAAAGGAGGGGGAGACACAGATATAGGCATGTCATGCCCTTCTAAAATCCAAAAAGTGAGAAGCCGACACGGCCAGTCCGTTGCCTGTGCCACCTCTGTGTCTCCGGGTTTGTGCCAGAGCCGCGGTGGACCCTGACGGCCAGCCCCCCTATCCCAATACTGGTGCCTGTCCGCCGGTGGGTCGAGGCCCCCCACGGTGGGGGGGGGAGTAACATCTGCAGAAGAAAGACCATCTTCCAGCCAAACTAAGATGTCGACTTGTTTTCGTGGACAATGTGATACGATCCCATTCTTACGGACACGCCCATCGCTACAAATTCTAGATGAGGCACAAAAACAGCAGGTGCTTCAACGGATATCAAGTGTTCCTTCAAGTGGGCTCTCCATCACCTCAATTTCAACATCACAAATACTCCAGTCCTCAGAGGTGTCACCCCAATCGCACTTGCTTCCTCACAGCTCCCAAGTCTCCAGCTGCCCGTCTGAGTATGGGGTAACACAGATGGCTGAGTCTGCCCAGCTGTTTACTCATACTATAGCCTGGGAAACGGAGGTCTGCTCCAGAGCTTCTGTTAATCCAGATGAGGAAATGATCTGATCCGATGCCCAGAATCTTTATAAGTTGGATCCAGGACCAGATGAAGAAGGTTCTGAGCATAATGTAGACCCTTGTTCCCAAACTGTAACTCCTGTTGGTGGAGACAATGATGAAGACGATGATGAGACTCAAATACCTGATTGGAGCGACAACTTGACTTTTCGGTCAGGGCAGGAAGAGGTTGGCTCTGAGGGCGACGGGTGTGATAACACACAGGGTGATGATGACGAGGTTGGAGATCCCACTTACTGTCAACCCACAGTCAGACAGTCGATGAGGTCAGCAGAGGAGGTGGAGGAGGATGTGACTAGCCCTGGGGATGGGGATGACTCGGTACCCGGGCATTTGCCTGGCCTTGGGGATGTCGCGGTGGTCGGCTCCCTGGCCCGTACCCTGGGGTCTCTCTTTAAAAGGGTGGATAATTGTTAATTTTATAAGAGTTCATGACGCCACCTGTGGTATCTGGTGACAAGCACCAGCGCTGCAGCAGTCCACTGAGGCCGGTGATAAGGCAGCTTGATGGTATAGCTCCCCACAGGTGGAGCTAGGTCTCAGGGCAGCGTATGCAGGGGGAATGCAGGACAGGCAAGACCCAGCTGGGTCAGAGCAAGAACGGGAACGGACACGGTAGTCACTTCAGTACCTTTTACTGGTGGAAATTCAGGCACATCCCGGAGCACTGTAGGGTGAAGGGTGCATATCAGGATCCTCCCCAATGAGCGGGTGTAGGGCCTCCTGTTTCTTGCCTCTGCGTAGTAAGTTTCTGACCTGCCTGGAGCTAGGCCTAACTTTGTCTCTGTCCTGCGCTGGCTGACCTTGTGGTAGGGCCTTCTCTTGGAGTTCACGCTCCCAGTATGCAGGGCCTAAGCGTCTCCTGGCTCTGTTACATATCAGCACCTTAGCGATCCTGGGACTTGTAGTTCTCCAGGGATTCCGGTTATGCCTTACTGGGTCATAGAGATACCGGTAAGCTCGGATCCTGTGTCCGGTAAATGCTTTGGGGTGAGCTGGTTAAGCTCCTCTGCCCCTTATGTACTAACTCGCCACTCGCCTTCGGCCTACTCGGGCCCTCACTAGGCTATACACACTAACGGCAGCTTGCCGCGCTTCACTGATCTTACGGCACCGGCACACCTTAAGCTCTATCTGGGCTCCCTGAATCTAGCAAGCAGGAGCCTCGTGCTCCACTGCTGAACTATTAACTGCGTTCTCTAGACTAGACTGAGCTCCACTGCAGACTGACCTCTCTTAGGCTTCTCTACTGCAGGAACTCTTCAGAGGAACTGAACTGCCTAGCTCCACCTTCCCTATTTATATCCCTAACGGGCTCCCTCTGCTGGTCTGAGGTGGAAGGTGGAGATGTGTGAATGTTTATGGGGGCCTCTTCTGGAGGATTCCATCAATGCACTCTTGTAGGATCTGTGATACCAAGAGCAGCGGGGCATCACAGATGCTATTGACGACGAGGTTAGGTTGCGCTTTCCTGAACAGAGACGGAGTACTGGAAGCACGTCAACAACTGCATCCTCAACCACAACTCTGCCTCTGACCACAAGTCGTAGTGGCTCTTCAGGTCACATGGGCTCTAAGCCTTGCACAGCCTGGGCATTTATTCAGATCGATAAGGATGACCCAACTCGTGTTATCTGTAATATTTGTCAGCAAAAGCTAAGTAGAGGCCAAAAAATACATAGTTTGAGTACTTCATGCATGTACCATCACATGGATATGAAGCATAAGTTGCAGTGGGAAGCTCACTGTGCTACAATGTGGCCTAGCCGGCTGGGCCAACCACCGTCTGCCCCATCTTGTGCATCCGCAGCCTCTTCATCCTCTGTGACTGGGGGGACAGCAGTCACACATATTTTTGGACGCAGACCTGCCACCTCTTTACCCGCAACAGCCAGTGTGATTGGCAGGTCGTCAGTTCATTGGGAAGTGGAAACACCTGCTAGTGTTGAGCGCTCTCCGACATCGAGAGCACCACCTTTGGATCAAGGCAACCTAACATGTCCGCCTGCATCTTCCTCACAGACCGGCAGTTGCCGGGGACACCCTACTCAACACCGTCTAAGCACAACAGCCAGCCCTCGGTCCCTCAGATGTGGAAAAGTAAAAGACCATTTCCTCCTAGCCATGAGAAAGCTAAGAGGTTGAATTTCACCATCTGCAAGCTGTTGGCTACAGAAATGCTGCCTTTCCACCTGGAGGACACAGAGGATTTTCAAGACCTTATGTCCGTCACAGTGCCCCAGTACCAGATGCCCAGTCGGCACTACTTCTCAAAGAAAGGTGTGCCTGCGCTCCACTAGCATGTCGCACACAACATCACCGCTTCTTTGAGAAACTCTGTGTTTGACAGGGTGCACTTCACCACAGACACTTGGACGAGAAGGCATGGACAGGGGCGTTACATGTCGCTGACTGGGCACTGGGTAACTATGGTGACAGCAGGACAAGGGGCTGCTGTCCAAGTCTTACCGTCCCCACGAGTTGTGTGTTAATCCTCTTTATCTCGAACTTCCTCCACTGCTTCTGCCTCCTCAACCTCCTCTCGGTCCTCCACCTGCACCAAAAGCCTGTCTGGTAATGCCACCTGCTTTCTAACTGCGCAGAAGGAATCCTGCACACCTCCTTACTATGCTGGCAGCAGGGCTCAACGCATCAGTGTTTACTTTGAAATGTCTGGGAAATGTGAGTCACACAGCTGAGGAGTTTTGGTCAGCTCTGGAGACCCAGTTTCATGAAAGGTTGTCTCCACTGGACCTGCAACCAGGGAAGGCCATGTGCGACAATGCTGCTAACCTGGGTGCGGCACTTCGCCGGGGCAATGTCACACACGTGCCTTGTATGGCTCACGTGTTGAACCTGGTTGTCCAGCAGTTTTTAGCCCACTATCCCGGACTAGATGGCCTTCTGCAGAGTGCACGGTCGCTGTGTGCTCACTTCCGCCGTTCGCATCCCGCAGTTCAACGACTTACATCTCTACAGAAGTCGTTGGGCCTGCCAGTTCACCGGTTGAAATGCGATGTGCCGACACGGTGGAATTCAACTCTGCACATGTTGCAGCGACTGTGGCAGCACCGACAAGCCCTGGTGCAATACGTTCTGACGTATAGCCTGGGCCAACGAGATCCAGAGGTGGGGCAAATCACGCTGGAGGAGTGGTCTCAGATCAGGGACCTATGCACCCTTCTGCACAGTCTTGAAATGGCGACGAAGATGTTTAGTGCTGACGATGCCATTATCAGCATGACTATTACGGTGATTTACATGCTGGAGCACATGTTAAACAGAATTCGGAGTCAGGTGGTGGGACAAGAGGAGGTGGAGGAAGAAGAGGAGGAGTCGTATGCGGAAGGGATAACATCTCCAAGGTCCAGACGGTTGGCAGCACCAAGGCGGCAGGCATGGGAGGGTGGGGGAGAGGGATTAACCAGGGCGCATGGTAGCAGCCAAACTGTTGAGGAAGGTGCAGGAGCCGAGGAAGAAGTGGAGAACGAACTGGCAATGGGCATGGAAGACTCATCAGATGAGGGAGACCTTGATCACATTTCTGTTGTGCGAGGTTGGAGGGAGAGGGCAGAGGAAGGAAGCATGATTCTTACCTCGCTACCAACACAACAAGGACTTGGTCCTTCTGGATGCGCAAGACACATGAGTGCCTTCTTGCTGCACTACCTGCAACATGACCTCCGGATTGTCAGAATTCGAAGTAATCCCGACTACTGGGTTGCCACACTCTTAGATCCCCGGTACAAAAGTATATTTGCCGAAATAATTCCTGCCATTAAAAGGTATTGACGAATGCAGGAGTATCTGTTGCAGAATCTTACATGTGCTTTTCCACAAAACACCAGTGGTGCACGTAGTGAATCTCACAGTTCTAACTTGCCAACGGTGGGACTGTCGAGTCTTCATCACTCAAACAGTAACAGTAACACAGTATCTGCTGGTAACAGCAATTTTGTGGAATCGTTTCACCACTTTTTTAGACCATCCTTTGCAAGGCCACAGGAGACAAGAAGTCTGACACATAGTCAATGCCTAGAGAGGATGGTACAGGAGAATCTCCAAGTGAACATCGAAGCCATGACTGTGTCACTGGACCCTTGCTCATTTTGGTATTCCAATCTTGAAAAATCGCCGGAGCTCGCCACTCACGCCTTGGGATCTTGTCATGCCATGCAGCCAGCGTTCTCTCTGAACGTGTGTTCAGCGCTGCTGGTGGTGTGCTGACAGATAAGCGCACGCGGCTGTCCACTGAGAATGTAGACAGACTCACGTTCATAAAGATGATCAAATCATGGATTCGCAAGGACATTTCTACCCCTGTGTCATCCTTGGGAGACTAAAAGCTTGGGGATTTGGTAAAATCACCTCACCAACCGTTTTAAGCAACAGTGGGGCAATTGATGCTACTTAACCCTAGAACGCATGACCATAAAAATCTACACTTTCACATACCTGGGGCCCTTTAGGCCCGTGTGCAAATAACATGGAATAACTCAAACTCAAATGACAAACAACTATATACATGAAGAATACCTAGAGTTTCAAAATTCTAACTAAAGCAATCTTGCAGAAAATAGAAAACAATTAACTGGGCGGGCCTGCAAGGCCACAGGTATGCGTTCTAGGGTTAAGTGGTGTCTGTGCCACAATTTTGGGAGTCCCCTTGCTGTGTCTTACGTGACGTTGGCATCGTCAATTCCAGGTGGGTTGGGTCGCACCCCCCCCTTTTAACTGTAAGAAACTACATACACTATGGCTTGGGGTAACACAGATGGTTGAGTCTGAAGAGCTGTTTACTCAGAGGTCTGCTCCAAATCTTCAGTGTCTGCTAGTCAGCGTAGAATTTTTAACTGCATCTAGCCTAGGCAATACTTTGGGCGTAGTAGCCCAGCTGCGAAGCAAGCTGCACCGCCTGTGTATCTAATAAGAATTTTTAAATTAATCTAGCCTAGGCAGACTGTGGGGACCCCCAACCAAACCCAGATGCTCAGCCCCCCTACCGCTCCCCTTTCATGGACAACCCAATAATGTAACTCTTACAACTGGATGGGTGAGGATCGGTCACAGCTTTATTAACTCTTTATACTCATTCCATTAGAAAGGCATTTATTTCTAAAATAATTCAGCTTGTTGCAGCATGCCCTGGGTCCCCACTCCGGCAAGTTGGCCAACAAGTGTAACTCTCCAACATGTCCTTTCTATTTCCAGGCCACGGAGGATCCAGCGTACTCGTATGCAGGACTCTGACCCCCACCCATCACTCTTAACGCTTGTTCCACTCCGTCCTGGAGTCCTGACAGGAATATGTCCAGTCCAATATCTATTAAGTGAACACCGTCGGGCCGTATGAGGCCTGCTTTATCTCCTTCCAGTTGTCGGTGTCGTATCACTACACCGCCTCTGTCTCTTCTAAATTTTGCCATCCGAATATTTATTACCCGCCTTGTCCATTCGATGGCCGTGATGTCTCGCGCACCTTGCCATACCGCTATCGGCACAATCTCTGACCATACTATAGCTAATTTTGTGAAAAATTCTCTGAAGCGCTCAGTGTCTAGTTTCATTATTGCCATTAGTTATGCGCTCTTGTGATGACCTAGGTTGTTTCCCCCGGCCTGTATAACTAAGATGACCGGACCTCTTGCCTCTCTCCCTACCTTGATTACCTCCATTAGTACCTGTGGCCATAGCAGGCCTCTAATACCTCTCCAGTTGAAATATGTGTTATGAAACTCTAATTTCCTCCCGCCTGGGCGGACTTTCGCCCTTTTTTGTGCCCAATATATATACGAGTGGCCTATCACTCACACTGTTGGCTTAGCATCACCTGTAAAAGAAACAAACCACGTTAGGATAACAAGTCCGGTCTTATGTATCTCGCCAAACACGTGGATCGCCATCTCCCTATCCTCTGAACTTCCGTTTCTGACAGTCCTGCTCTTGCTGCTTCCGTGGCCGCACCTATGCGGAATGAGTGTGTCCCGTAATCTTTGGGGTGGTTCCCTGCCGATGTTATGCATTTATTAAATATAGCTTGGAACAGGTATCTTGATAATGGCGTTCCATCAATGTGTGATACGAAGAAATTATTTGTGATCTGATGGTTAGATATGTTTTTACTATTGTTACCCGACTCAGTGTACCGTTTGTGGGTTGTAGAAGTACCCAAGTACCCCTGCCCGCTGGAACCGTTTTCGATTGGTGTATGCGTACACATATTGCATTATTGGCTATGACTACTTCCTGGTGTAATAAGCGTCCACTGGTGGTAATTTTGGATTGAGGGACTAATTCGCTTATACATAGCGCCCCGAAGAAGGCGATCACAAATGCAGTAGACATTAGTGTTGCTTCAAATTGTGAGTGTCATGTTAATGGTGTTAGGGATAAGATGTGAGAAATCAGTTTTAGTGACACGGGACGGGACGTCTACATTCCTGACTTGGCTGACCCCTTTTCCACCCTTTTATAGATTGTCTGATGATGAATCTTTGTCACATCTCCCCAATTCAGTAGTTGGAAGTGAAATGCTACTCCGGTCAGACACCGCTGCGCTGACGCCTGTGATATGCCCCTCATCATTAGCTCGTGGAGAAATTCTATGGTGACTTGTGATCTGGCTTGTTCACATTGGTCAACCCGTCTGCCTGCTACTAGTCGTGTCCACTCTTCCCATGCCTTACCGTATGCTTGCCACGTTGACGGGGCAACTGACGCTCTGATTAATGGCATCAACTATTCGCCACTAGATCCCATAGGGAGGGTGGGCAACTGTTGCCCGATGGGTGGGCGTTGTGGAAGAGCTCTGTGAAAATCTGCCAATTGAATTGTTATAAAGCGTTAGCAGCAGCTTTATACCCCTCAGCATAGTGGCTAGCGCGGACCCATACATTGTGTTTTAGGCACAGGAATACTAACCTGCGTAGTAGGCCTAGCACTGGGAGAGACGATGATGCCATCTTATTAATGCAGTGCGCTAGGCTGGTGTTTTGTGTTATGAAGCGTATATTTTTGTTAGCCAGGCGCGCGCCCCATATTTCTATTGCTACCACTATTGGGAAAAATTATTTTCAGGGCTAGATGCAGCTAAAAATTATTATTAATTTCAAAGCTGGTGTAGCTTGGTATAGATGGCCTAATACAATGAGTCCCACACACTGCTAGAAGCCCAAATATTTTTTCAGAGGTAGATGCAGATAAAAATTATTTTTAATTTGCAACCTGATGGAGGTCAGTATAGATGGACTAATAGAGAAAGTCCCACACACTGCTAGAAGGCCAAATATTTTTTCAGAGCTAGATGCAGATAAAAATTATTTTTAATTTGCAACCTGATGGAGGTCAGTATAGATGGACTAATACAACAAGTCCCACACACAGCTAGAAGCCGAAATATTTTTTCAGAGGTAGATGCAGAAAAAAATATATTCAGTTTGCAACCTGATGGAGGTCAGTATAGATGGACTAATACAACAAGTCCCACACACAGCTAGAAGCCCAATATTTTTTCAGAGGTAGATGCAGAAAAAAATATATTCAGTTTGCAACCTGATGGAGGTCAGTATAGATGGACTAATACAACAAGTCCCACACACAGCTAGAAGCCCAATATTTTTTCAGAGGTAGATGCAGAAAAAAATATATTCAGTTTGCAACCTGATGGAGGTCTGTATAGATGGACTAATACAACAAGTCCCACACACAGCTAGAAGCCCAATATTTTTTCAGAGGTAGATGCAGAAAAAAATATATTCAGTTTGCAACCTGATGGAGGTCTGTATTGATGGATTAATAGAACAAGTCCCACACACAGCTAGAAGCCCAATATTTTTTCAGAGGTAGATGCAGAAAAAAATATATTCAGTTTGCAACCTGATGGAGGTCTGTATAGATGGATTAATAGAACAAGTCCCACACACAGCTAGAAGCCCAATATTTTTTCAGAGGTAGATGCAGAAAAAAATATATTCAGTTTGCAACCTGATGGAGGTCAGTATAGATGGACTAATGCAACAAGTCCCACACACAGCTAGAAGCCCAATATTTTTTCAGAGGTAGATGCAGAAAAAAATATATTCAGTTTGCAACCTGATGGAGGTCTGTATAGATGGACTAATACAACAAGTCCCACACACAGCTAGAAGCCCAATATTTTTTCAGAGGTAGATGCAGAAAAAAATATATTCAGTTTGCAACCTGATGGAGGTCTGTATAGATGGATTAATAGAACAAGTCCCACACACAGCTAGAAGCCCAATATTTTTTCAGAGGTAGATGCAGAAAAAAATATATTCAGTTTGCAACCTGATGGAGGTCAGTATAGATGGACTAATACAACAAGTCCCACACACAGCTAGAAGCCCAATATTTTTTCAGAGGTAGATGCAGAAAAAAATATATTCAGTTTGCAACCTGATGGAGGTCTGTATAGATGGATTAATAGAACAAGTCCCACACACAGCTAGAAGCCCAATATTTTTTCAGAGCTAGATGCAGAAAAAAATATATTCAGTTTGCAACCTGATGGAGGTCTGTATAGATGGATTAATAGAACAAGTCCCACACACAGCTAGAAGCCCAATATTTTTTCAGAGGTAGATGCAGAAAAAAATATATTCAGTTTGCAACCTGATGGAGGTCTGTATAGATGGATTAATAGAACAAGTCCCACACACAGCTAGAAGCCCAATATTTTTTCAGAGGTAGATGAAGAAAAAAATATATGCAGTTTGCAACCTGATGGAGGTCAGTATAGATGGACTAATACAACAAGTCCCACACACAGCTAGAAGCCCAATATTTTTTCAGAGCTAGATGCAGAAAAAAATTATATTCAATTTGCAACCTGATGGAGGTCAGTATAGATGGACTAATAGAATGATGCTATGCCCAAAAGATTTTACTTCACTAGGTGCAGTAAAAAAATTGGTATTCTATACACAGGTGGTATATCTTGCAACACAGATAGGCTACTCCACTGACTAACACACTCTGCAATAGGCCAAAAAGGATTAGCTTTGCTAGATTCAGCCAAATGCTGTGAAAAAAACTTGCACAGCACTGGCACAGACCTGCCTGGCAAAAACTGATAGGAACTGATGTAACCTAGTCCTGAAAAGGACTCCAATTACAATTAGTCTTTACTCCCACAATCTATCTATTTAAGAGCACAGACCTGCCTGATAAAAGTCGTAGGAAATGCTGTAACCTAGTCCTTAAAAGGACTGCAATCACAACTATTCCCTACTCCCAAGCTATCTGTAGATTTGTGCGAAAATTGGCTTGAAATTAACAAGGTATAGCGCACACAGCAACAGCGGTGCCGTCTAACACGCAGCTGCAGCAGTGAGAAAATGGTGGCGACGGGGAAAATGGCTTGGTCTTATAGGGCAAGGACATGTGACATACACTGCCAATGACACATGCCCTTGCTTGTGTGAAAAAAAGCACTTCGCTCCGTGTGTGCGCTGCTGATAGGCTGACAGATTGCACCTCCCCACTGTAAATGCGGGAAAGAGAAAAAAAAATGGAGATCTTCATTGTTCCTGCAGAGATCCATCCCCTGCCCCTCCCCCCACCCCGCTGTACACTCAAACTGCGTATTAACATTAATTTTCATCATTACTGAGAAAAAATCCAGTTATGATTTTGGTGCACGAACAGTTATCGAACATAACCTCGAACAGCCGAATTTTTCTCAAATTGTTCGTGTTCGCCGAACGGCTCGAACACCGCCCAAAACAGCTCGAATTTGAGATTGGCGAACAGTTCGAGTAGAACAACACTCATCTCTAATTGTAACCTTCTGCACTCTTCCAAGTGCATTGATATTGTCTTTTTATTCCTCTGCGACGTCCACGACTCTTCCAAGGGGCATTAAAAACGTCCTGTTAAGCTACTGTGACCTCTAAGTTTCTTACACAGGGCATTGATATTGTCTTTTTATTCCTCTGTAACCTCCACCACTCTTCCAAGGGGCATTAAGACCATCTTGTTAAGCTACAGTGACCTCCACAACTCTTCCATGGGGCATTGATATTGTCTTTTTATTCCACTGTAACCTCCACCACTCTTCCAAGAGGTAATGATTTTGTCTTTTTATTCCACTGCGACTTACACCTCTCTTTTAAGGGGCATTGATATTGTCTTTTTAATCCACTGCGACCTCCACCACTCTTCCAAGGGGCATTAAAACAGACTTGTTAAGCTACTGTGACCTCCATGTCTCTTCCAAGGGGCATTAAAACTGTCTCTTTAAACCACACTGAACTCCACAGCTCTTCCAAGGGGCATTGATATTGTCTTTTTATTCCACTGTAACCTCCACCACTCTTCCAAAGGGCATTGATTTTGTCTTTTTATTCCACTGCGGCCTCCACCACTCTTCCAATGGGCATTGTTATTGTCTACTTAATCCCCTGCAACCTCCACCACTCTTCCAAGGGGCATTAAAACCGTCTTGTTAAGCTACTGTGATCTCCACGTCCCTTCCTCGGGGCATTGATATTGTCTTTTTATTCCAATGCGACTTCTCTTCCAAGGGGCATTAAAACCATCTTGTTAAACAAATCTGAACTCCACAGCTCTTCCAAGGGGCATTTGCATTGTCTTTTTATTCCACTCTAACCTCCACAACTCTTCCAAGGGGCATTGACATTGTCTTTTTATTCCACTGCGACCTTCACCACTCTTCCAAGGGGCATTAAAACCATATTGTTAAGCTACAGTGACCTCCACATCTCTTCCACGGGGCATTGATATTGTCTTTTTATTCCACTACTACCTCCACCACTCTTCCAAGGGGCATTAAAACCGTCTTGTTAAGTTACTGTGACATCCACGTCTCTTCCAAGGAGCGTAAAAACCGTCTGCTTATACCACTATGAACTCCACAGCTCTTCCAAGGGGCATTGATATTGTCTTTTTACTCCACTGTAACCTACAGCACTCTTTCAAGGGTCATTGATATTGTCTTTTTATTCCACTACGACTTCCACCACTCTCCCTAGGTGCATTAAAAACATCTTGTTTAGCTACTGTAACGTCCATATCTAAACCACTAGGCATTGATATTGTCTTTTTATTCCACAGTATCCTCCACCACTCTTCCAAGGGGTATTGATATTGTCTTTTTATTCCACTGCGACTTCCACCTCTCTTCTAAGGGTCATTGATATTGTCTTTTTAATCCACTGCGACCTCGATCACTCTTCCAAGAGGCAATAAAACCGTCTGGTTAAAGCACTCTGAACTCTACAGCTCTTCCAAGGGTCATTGATATTGTCTTTTTATTCCACTGTAACCTCCACCATTCTTCCAAGGGGTATTGATATTGTCTTTTTAATGCACTGCGACCTCCACCACTCTTCCAAGGGGCATTGATATTGTCTTTTTAATCAACTGCGACCTCCACCTCTCTTCCAAGGGGCATTAAAACAGTCTTGTTAAGCTACTGTGACCTCCTCATCTCTTCCAAGAGGCATTAAAACCATCTGGTTAAACACTTTGAACTCCACAGCTCTTACAAGAGGCATTGATATTGTCTTTTTATTCAACTGTAACATCCACCACTCTTCCAAGCGGCATTGAAATTGTCTTTTTATTCCACTGCGACCTCCACCACTCTTCCAAGGGGCATTGATATTGTCTTTTTAATCAACTGCGACCTCAACCTCTCTTTCAAGGGGCATTAAAACCGTCTTGTGAAGCTACTGTGACCTCCACGTCACTTCCACGGGGCATTGATATTGTCTTTTTATTCCACTACTACCTCCACCAATCTTCCAAGGGGCATTAAAACCGTCTTGTTAAGTTACTGTGACATCCACGTCTCTTCCAAGGAGCGTAAAAACCGTCTGCTTATACCACTATGAACTCCACAGCTCTTCCAAGGGGCATTATTATTGTCTTTTCATTAGACTGTAACCTCCACCACTCTTCCAAGGGGCATTGATATTGTCTTTTTATTCCACTGCGACCTCCACCAGTTCTCCAAGAGGCATTAAAACCGTCTTGTTAAGCTACCGTGACCTCCATGTCTCTTCCACGGGGCATTGAAATTGTCTTTTCATTCCAATGTAAGCTCCACCACTCGTCCAAGGGGCATTGATAATGTCTTTTTATTCCACTGCGAACTCCATCACTCTTCCAAGAGGCATTGAAAATGTCTTTTTATTCCACTGCGATCTCCACCACTCTTCCAAGGCTCATTGATATTGTCTTTTTAATCCACTGCGACCTCCACCACTCATCCAAGGGGCATTAAAACCGTCTTGTTAAGCTATTGTGACCTCCACATCTCTTTGATGGGGCATTGATATTGCCTTTTTATTTAACTGTAACCTCCACCACTGTTCCAAGGGGCATTGATATCGTCTTTTTATTCCACTGTAACCTCCATCACTCTTCCAAGGGGCATTGGTATTGTCTTTTTATTCAACTGTAACCTCCACCCCTCTTCCTAGGGGCATTAAAATCGTCTTGTTAAGCTACTGTCACCTCCACGTCCCTTCCAAGGGGCATTAAAACCGTCAATTTAAACCACTTTGAACTCCACAGCTCTTGCAAGGGGCATTGATATTGTCTTTTTATTCCAATGTAACCTCCAGCACTCTTCCAAGGGGCATTGATATTGTGTTTTTATTCCACTGCAACTTCCACCTCTCTTCCAAGGGGCATTAAAATCATCTTGTTAAGCTACTGTGACCTCCACGTCTCTTTCACGGGGCATTGATATTGTCTTTTTTTTCCACTGTAACCTCCACCACTCTTCCTAGGGGCATTGATAATTGATACTGTCTTTTTATTCCACTGAGACCTTCACCACTCTTCCAAGTGGCATTGATATTGTCTTTTTAAACCACTTCGACCTCCACCACTCTTCCAAGGAGCATTAAAACCGTATAGTTAAGCTACTGTGACCTCCATGTCTCTTCCAAGGTGCATTAAAACTGTCAATTTAAACCACTCTGAACTCCACAGCTCTTGCAATAGGCATTGATATTGTCTTTTTACTCCACTGTAACCTACAGCACTCTTTCAAGGGTCATTGATATTGTCTTTTTATTCCACTACGACTTCCACCACTCTCCCTAGGTGCATTAAAAATATCTTGTTTAGCTACTGTAACGTCCATATCTAAACCACTAGGCATTGATATTGTCTTTTTTTTCCACTGTATCCTCCACCACTCTTCCAAGAGGCATTAAAACAGTCTTGTTAAGCTTCTGTGACCTCCACATCTCTTCCAAGGGGCATTAAAACCGTCTGGTTAAACCACTCTGAACTCTACAGCTCTTCCAAGGGTCATTGATATTGTCTTTTTATTCCACTGTAACCTCCACCATTCTTCCAAGGGGTATTGATATTGTCTTTTTAATGCACTGCGACCTCCACCACTCTTCCAAGGGGCATTGATATTGTCTTTTTAATCAACTGCGACCTCCACCTCTCTTCCAAGGGGCATTAAAACAGTCTTGTTAAGCTACTGTGACCTCCTCATCTCTTCTAAGAGGCATTAAAACCGTCTGGTTAAACACTCTGAACTCCACAGCTCTTACAAGAGGCATTGATATTGTCTTTTTATTCGACTGTAACATCCACCACTCTTCCAAGCGGCATTGAAATTGTCTTTTTATTCCACTGCGACCTCCACCACTCTTCCAAGGGGCATTGATATTGTCTTTTTAATCAACTGCGACCTCAACCTCTCTTCCAAGGGGCATTAAAACCGTCTTGTGAAGCTACTGTGACCTCCACGTCACTTCCACGGGGCATAGATATTGTCTTTTTATTCCACTGCGACCTCCACCACTCTTCCAAGGGCCATTGATATTGTCTTTTTAATCCAATGCGACCTCCACCACTCTTCCAAGGGGCATTGATATTGTCTTTTTAATCCACTGTGACCTCCACGTCTCATCCAAGGGGCATTAAAACCATCAATTTAAACCACTCTGAACTCCACAGCTCTCCCAAGGTGCACTGGTATTGTCGTTTTATTCCAATCTATCCTCCACCACTCTTCCAAGGGGCATTGACATTGTCTATTTATTCCACTGCGACCTTCCCCACTCTTGCAAAGGGCATTAAGACCATCTTGTTAAGCTACAGTGACCTCCACAACTCTTCCATGGGGCATTGATATTGTCTTTTTATTCCACTGTAACCTCCACCACTCTTCCAAGGAGCATTGATTTTGTCTTTTTATTCCACTGCGACCTCTACCACCCTTTCAATGGGCATTGATATTGTTTTTTTAATCCACTGCAACCTCCACCTCTCTTCCAAGGGCCATTAAAGCCGTCTTGTTAAGCTACTGTCACGTCCATGTCTCTTCCACGGGGCATTGATATTGTCTTTTTATTCCACTGTAACCACCACTCTTCCAAGTGGCACTGACATTGTCTTTTTATTCCACTGCGACTTCCACCTCTCTTCTAAGGGGCATTGAGATTGTCTTTTTAATCCACTTCGACCTCCACCACTCTTCCAAGGGGCATTAAAACAGTCTTGTTAAGCTACTGTGACCTCCATGTCTCTTCCAAGGGGCATTAAAACCGTCTGGTAAAACCACTCTGAACTCCACAGCTCTTCCAAGGGGCATTGATATTGTCTTTTTATTCCACTGTAACCTCCACCACTCTTCCAAGGGCATTGATTTTGTCTTTTTATTCCACTGCGACCTCCACCACTCTTCCAATGGGCATTGTTATTGTCTTTTTAATCCCCTGCAACCTCCACCACTCTTCCAAGGTGCATTAAAACCATCTTGTTAAGCTATTGTGACCTCCACGTCCCTTCCACGGGTCATTGATATTGTCTTTTTATTCCACTGCGACCTCCTCCACTCTTCCAAGGGGCATTGATATTGTCTTTTTAATCCACTGCGAACTCCACCACTCTTCCAAGGGGCATTAAAACCATCTTGTTATGCTACTGTGAAGTCGACTTCTCTTCCAAGGGGCATTAAAACCATCTGGTTAAACCACTCTGAACTCCACAGCTCTTCCAAGGGGCATTTGTGTTGTCTTTTTATTCCACTCTAACCTCCACCACTCTTCCCAGATTCATTGACATTGTCTTTTTATTCCACTGCGACCTCCACCACTCTTCCAAGGGGTATTAAAACCATGTTTTTAAGCTACAATGACCTCCACATCTCTTCTACGGGGAATTGATATTGTCTTTTTATTCACCTGTAAACTCCACCACTCTTCCAAGGTTCATAGATATTGTTTTTTTATTCCACTGCGACCTCCACCACTCTTCCAAGGGGCATTAAAACCATCTTGTTGAGTTACTGTGAACTCCATGTCTCTTCCAAGGAGCTTTAAAACCGTCTGGTTATACCACTCTGAACTCCACAGCTCTTCCAAGGGGCATTATTATTGTGTTTTTATTCCACTGTAACCTCCACCACTCTTCCAAGGGGCATTGATATTGTCTTTTTATTCCACTGCGACCTCCACCAGTCCTCCAAGAGGCATTAAAACCATCTTGATAAGCTACTGTGACCTCCACGTCTCTTCCACGGGGCATTGAAATTGTCTTTTTATTCCACTGTAACCTCCACCACTCGTCCAAGGGGCATTGATATTGTCTTTTTATTCCACTGCGACGTCCACAACTCTTCCAAGGGGCATTGATAATGTCTTTTTATTCCACTGCGACGTCCACCACTCTTCCAAGGGGCATTGATAATGTCTTTTTAATCCACTGCGACCTCCACCACTCTTCCAAGGGGCATTAAAATCGTCTTGTTAAGCTATTGTGACCTCCACATCTCTTCCACGGGGCATTGATATTGTCTTTTTATTTAACTGTAACCTCCACCACTGTTCCAAGAGGCATTGATATTGTCTTTTTATTCTACTGTAACCTCCACCACTCTTCCAAGGGGCATTGAGATTGTCGTTTTATTCCACAGCGACCTCCACCACTTTTCCAAGGGGCATTCATATTGTCTTTTTAATCCACAGCTACCTCCACCACTCTTCCAAGGGGCATTAAAACCGTCTTGTTAAGCTACTGTCACCTCCACGTCACTTCCAAGGGGCATTAAAACCGTCAATTTAAACCACTCTGAACTCCAAAGCTCTTGCAAGGGGTATTGATATTGTCTTTTTATTCCAATGTAACCTCCAGCACTCTTCCAAGGGGCATTGACATTGTCTTTTTATTCCACTGCAACTTTTGTGTCTCTTCCAAGGGGTATTAAAACCGTCTTGTTAAGCTACTGTGACCTCCACGTTTCTTTCACGGGGCCTTGATATTGTCTTTTTATTCCACTGTAACCTCCATCACTATTCCAAGGGGCATTGATATTGTCTTTTTATTCCACTGGGACCTTCACCACTCTTCCAAGTAGTATTGATATTGTCTTTTTAATCCACTGCGACCTCCAACACTCTTCCAAGGGACATTAAAACCGTATTGTTACGCTAGTGTGACCTCCACGTCTCTTCCAAAGTGCATTAAAACCGTCAATTTAAACCACTCTGAACTCCACAGCTCTTGCAAGAGGCATTGATATTGTCTTTTTACTCCACTGTAACCTACAGCACTCTTTCAAGGGGCATTGATATTGTCTTTTTATTCCACTACGACTTCCACCACTCTCCCAAGGTGCATTAAAACATCTTGTTTAGCTTCTGTAACGTCCATGTCTATTCCACGGGGCATTGATATTGTCTTTTTATTCCACTGTATCCTCCACCACTCTTCCAAGGGGTATTGATATTGTCTTTTTATTCCACTGCGACCTCCACCTCTCTTCTAAGGGTCATTGATATTGTCTTTTTAATCCACTGCGACCTCCACCACTCTTCCAAGAGGCATTAAAACAGTCTTGTTAAGCTACTGTGACCTCCACATCTCTTCCAAGGGGCATTAATACTGTCAATTTAAACCACTCTGAACTCCACAGCTCTTACAAGAGGCATTGATATTGTCTTTTTACTCCACTGTAACCTACAGCACTCTTTCAAGGGGCATTGATATTGTCCTTTTATTCCACTATGACTTCCACCACTCTCCCAAGGTGCTTTAAAAACA
Organism: Phyllobates terribilis; assembly: GCF_046119375.1. Lineage (NCBI taxonomy): Eukaryota > Metazoa > Chordata > Amphibia > Anura > Dendrobatidae > Phyllobates > Phyllobates terribilis. Next base: position 331,032 of record NW_027362984.1, on the reverse strand, counting down.
TCTTGTTTAGCTACTGTAACGTCCATGTCTATTCCACTTGGCATTGATATTGTCTTTTTATTCCACTGTATCCTCCACCATTCTTCCAAGGGGTATTGATATTGTCTTTTTATTCCACTGCGGCTTCCACCTCTCTTCTAAGGGGCATTGATGTTGTCTTTTTATTCCACTGTAACCTCCACCATTCTTCCAAGGGGTATTGATATTGTCTTTTTAATGCACTTCGACCTCCACCACTCTTCCAATGGTCATTAAAACCATCTGGTTAAACCACTCTGAACTCCATAGCTCTTTCAAGAGGCATTGATATTGTCTTTTTATTTCACTGTAACCTCCACCACTCTTTCAAGGGGCATTGATATTGTCTTTTTATTCCACTGCGATCTCCACCACTCTTCCAAGGGGCATTAAAACTGTCTTATTAAGCTACTGTGACCTCCACGTGTCTTCCTCGGGGCATTGATATTGTCTTTTTAATCCACTGTGACCTCCACCACTTTTCCAAGTAGTATTAAAACCGTCTTGTTAATCTACTGTGACCTCCACGTCTCTTCCAAGGGGCAATAAAACCATCTGGTTAAACCACTCTGAACTCCACAGCTCTTCCAAGGGGCATTGGTATTGTCCTTTTATTCCACTCTAACCTCCACCACTCTTCCAAGGGGCATTGACATTGTCTTTTTATTCCACAGCGACCTCCATCATTCGTCCAAGGGGCATTGATATTGTCTTTTTATTCCACTGCCAACTCCACAACTCTTCCAAGGGGCATTGACATTGTCTTTTTATTCCACTCCGACTACCATCTCTCTTCTAAGGGGCATTGATATTGTCTTTTTAATCCACTGTAACCTCCACCACTTTTCCTATGGGAATTGATATTGTCTTTTTATTATTATTATTATTATTATTATTTATTATTATAGCGCCATTTATTCCATGGCGCTTTACATGTGATAGGGATATACCTAATAAAAGCATTTACATAATCTTAACAAAACGAGTCAGCGACTGGTACAGGAGGAGCAAGGACCCTGCCCGCGAGGGATCACATTCTAGAAGGGATGGGTGAGGATACATTAGGTGAGGGTAAAGTTGGTCGTGCTGCGGTGGTTACTGCAGGCTGTAGGCTTGTCGGAAGAGGTGGGTCTTCAGGTTTGTTTTGAAGGTTTCCACGGTCGGCGAGAGTCTGATGTGTTGGGGTAGAGAGTTCCAGAGTAGGGGGTATGCACGGGAGAAATCTTGTATACGATTGTGGGAGGAGGAGATAAGAGGGGAGTAGAGAAGGAGATCTTGTGAGGATCGGAGGTTGCGTGCAGGTAAGTACCGGGAGACTAGGCCACAGATGTATGGGGGAGACAAGTTGTGGATGGCTTTGTATGCCATGGTTAGAGTTTTGAACTGGTTCTCTGTGCAATGGGGAGCCAGTGAAGAGATTGACAGAGAGGAGAGGCCGGGGAATAGCGGGGGAACAGGTGAATTAGTCAAGTAGCAGGGTTTAGGATAGAATGGAGAGGCGCAAGAGTTTTCTAAGGGAGGCCACGATGCAGGAGGTTGCAGTAGTCGAGGCGGGATATGATGAGGGCATAAACTAGTGTATTGGCAGAGTCTTTGCTGAGGAATGCACGGATCCGGGAGATGTTTTTGAGTTGGAGTTGGCAGGAAGTGGAAATGGCTTGGATATGTGGCTTGAAGGAGAGATCAGAGTCCAGGGTTACTCCAAGGCAGTGAGCTTGTGGGACTGGGGAGAGTGAACAGCCATTGACTTTGATGGCTAGGTCAGATGGGGGATGTGAATGAGAGGGTGGAAAGATGATGAACTCTGTTTTATCCATGTTGAGTTTTAGAAATCTGTCAGAGAAGAAGAATGACATGGCGAACAGACATTGTGGGATTTTGGTTAGTAGGGAGGAGATATCGGGTCCAGAGATGTAGATCTGTGTGTCGTCAGCATAGAGGAGATACTGAAAACCGTGAGACTCTATGAGCTGTCCCAGGCCAAAGGTGTAGATGAAGAAGAGCAGAGGTCCTAGAACTGAACCTTTGGGGACACCGACAGATAGGGGGCGAGATGAGGAGGTGGTGCGTGAGTGGGAGACGCTGAATGTCCTGTCTTTTAAGTATGAGGAGATCCAAGATAGAGCCAAGTCCGTGATGCCAAGAGATTAGAGAATCTGGAGTAAGAGGGAATGGTCCACTGTGTCAAAGGCAGATAACAGGTCCAGAAGGAGGAGGATGGAGTAGTGTCACTTGGATTTGGCATTTAGTAGGTCGTTGGTGACTTTGGTCAGGGCAGTTTCAGTCGAGTGATGCGGTCGGAAGCCAGATTGCAGGCGGTCGAAGAGGGTGCAGGAGGAAAGGTGGGAGGACAGTTCAAGGTGGACATGTTGTTCTAGTAGTTTTGAGGCAAAGGGGAGGAGTGATATGGGGCGGTAGCTAGTCAGAGAGGAAGGGTCAAGGGATTGCTTTTTGAGGATGGGTGTGATTGCGGCATGTTTGAAACATGAGGGGAAGACACCGGTTGTTAGTGACAGATTGAAGAGGTGGGTTAGGGTTGGGATGAAGACTGTGATAAGGTTAGTGATGAGGTGGGATGGAACTGGGTCAAGTTCGCAGGTGGTGAGGTGTGATTTGGAGAGTAAAGAGGAGACTTGACCTTCTGTAATGGTGGAGAAGTGGGGTTTGGAGGAGGAGGGTTGAATAGATATGAGGAGGGCTTGTGTGGACTTTAGGCAAAAATTTTGTCTGATGGTGTCAATCTTCTGCTTGAAGAATGAGGCACAGTCGTCGGCTGAGATGAAAGCAGAGGGAGGAGGTGCTGGGGGACGAAGGAGAGAGTTGAAAGTGTTAAATAGCTGTTTAGGGTTGTGAGATAGGGAGGATATGAGAGATGAGAAGTAGGCTTGTTTTGCTGTAGTGAGTGCGGACATGAAATTAGTGAGGGATTGCTTGAATGCGATGAAGTGCTCGATGGAGTGAGACCTTTTCCATCTCGGATCCGCAACCCTGGAAGCCCGGCGCAGTTCTTTAGTAAGTTTAGTGTGCCAGGGTTGCCTGTTGAATGTGCCAGATGTGGTGTGTGTGAGAGGGGCGATCGAGTCAAGAGCTGCAGCTATTGTGGTGTTATATGAAGCAGCAGCAACGTCTGCATCGTGTAAGGAATTTATGTCTGTAAGAGGGAGGAGGGATTCAGAGAGTGAGTGTTAGTCAAGGTGTTTGAGATTTCTGCGAGGGTATGCAAGTTTATGGAGTGGGGATTGTTGCCCCCGGGGAGGAGAGAGAAGAGAATGTAAGTAGGCTGTGATCAGAGAGAGGGAGAGGTGAGTTAGAGAGGTTAGATAGGGAACAGAGGCGGGTGAAGATGAGGTCCAGTGTGTGGCCATCTTTGTGGGTGGGTGTGGAAGACCATTGAGTGAGTCCGAAGGAGGAAGTGAGAGATATGAACTTAGAGACAGACGAGTGGGAAGTGTTAATGGGGATGTTGAAGTCACTCATTATGATAGTGGGGATGTCAGTGGAGAGGAAGTGAAGCAGCCAGGTGGTGAAGTGGTTTAAGAAGGTGGTGGCTTGCACTGGGGGTCGGTAAACGACGGGCAGTTGGAGGTTGGAGGGGGAATAGATGCGCACACAGTGCACCTCAAAAGAGGGGAGTGTAACGGAGGGTGGCAGTGGGATTTGGGTGAAAGCGCAGTGTTCTGATAGGAGAAAACCTACGCCTCCACCATGTTTGCCGTTGGGGCGGGGGGTGTGGGAAAGGTGGAATCCGCCATATGAAAGTGCAGCTGGGGAGGCTGTGTCAGAGGGGGTGAGCCAGGTTTCAATGATGGCGAGGAAGTAAAGTTTGTTTGTAATGAAAAGATCGTGGATGAAGGAAAGTTTGTTGCAGACAGAGAGAGCGTTCCATATAGCTCCTGTTAGAGCAACTAAGGGAGTGGGGATTGGTTGGATGGGTATGAGGTTAGAAGGGTTGTGAAAGTTTGTGGAAGGTCGTGGATAGGAGGAAGAAGTAACTGTGGGGATATGGCGAGGAGGACCAGGATTTGGAGAGATATCTCCAGCATTGAGGAGGAGCAGAGAAAGTGTTAGCAGGTGGGAGCAAGAGAGAGCATGAGGTGGCTGTCTGTATTTGGAGATCCAAGATTGAATGTTTAGAAATAATTTGGAGGAGGAGGTGAGATGAATGGGGAGGATGGAGGGAGAGATGAATAGATACTTACTAGGTGTAGGGATTTGAGGGGTTACTAGAAAGTGGAGGACTATAGAGGAAAAAGTGAGAGCTAACAGAAACATAGTTAAAAGAGAGTAAGTGGTCAAAGTTTTCGTTACCTGACTCCTGCCCTGACTAACTGCCTCTGAAATAATTGCCACTTATCTCCGAAGCTACTTTGCACAAGAAGATGCGTGCACACCCCTTCACGCGTGCACCCCTTACAGAGCTTCTAAATATATAGGGCACATTAAACTATCAGGTGAAGGGCATTGTGGGAGCTGCATAAGGCTAAATTAGCAGCAGGTCGTCTCACCAGGAGATGGCTGGGTGATCAAACACAGAGCTAGGACTCTAGTCTCTGCAGTTTAGCACCTCTAAAAATCAGATAAGATCTATAGTGGGGAAGGGACAGACATATGTGGGTATTGAATGGAGTGGGACAGATAAAGCAGAGAAGTTATGCAGAGCATGTACCAGTGAGGTGAATCAGCAAAGCAGAGCATTAGATTACAGCAGACACAGCAAGCAGAGAAGTTATGCAGAGCATGTACCAGTGAGGTGAATCAGCAAAGCAGAGCATTAGATTACAGCAGACACAGCAAGCAGAGCAGTTATGCAGAGCATGTACCAGTTAGGTTATTCCACTGCGACCTCCACCACTCTTGCAAGGGGCATTGATAATGTCTTTTTATACCACTGAGACCTCCGTCACTCTTCCAAAGGGCATTGATATTGTCTTTTATTCCACTGTAACCTCCAACACTGTTCTAAGGGGCATTAAAACCGTCGTGTTAAGCTACTGTGACCTCCACGTCTCTTCCACAGGGCATTGTTATTGTCTTTTTATTCCACTGCGACCTCCACCACTCTGCCAAGGGGCATTAAAACCGTCTTGTTAAGCTACTGTGATGTCCACGTCTCTTCCACGGGGCATTGATATTGTCTTTTTATTCCACTGTAACCTCCACCACTCTTCCAAGAGGCATTGATATTGTCTTTTTATTCCACTGTAACCTCCATCACTCTTCCAAGGGGCATTGATATTGTCTTTTTATTCCACTGAGACCTCCACCACTCTTCCAAGGTTCATTGATATTGTCTTTTTAATCCACTGCGACCTCCACCACTCTTCCAAGGGGCATTAAAACCGTCTTGTTAAGCTACTGTGACCTCCTTGTCTCTTCCAAGGGGCACTAAAACCGTTTGGTTAAACCACTCTGTACTCCACAGCTCTTCCAAGGTGCATTAATATTGTCTTTTTATTTCACTGTAACTTCCACCACTCTTTCAAGGGGCATTGATATTGTCTCTGTTTTCCACTGCGACCTCCACCACTCTTCCAATGGGCTTTGATGTTGTCTTTCTAATCCACTGCGACCTCCACCACTCTTCCAATGGGCATTTAAACCATCTTGTTATGCTACTGTGACCTCCACGTCCCTTCCACGGGGCATTGATATTGTCTTTTTATTTCATTGCGACCTCCACCTCTCTTCCAAGGGGCATTAAAACCGTTTTGTTAAGCTACTGTGACCTACAAGTCTCTTCCAAGGGGCATTAAAACCGTCTGGTTAAACCGCTCTGAGCTCCACGGCTCTTCCAAGGGGCATTGACAATGTCTTTTTATTCCATTGTAACCTTCTGCACTCTACCAAGTGCATTGATATTGTCTTTTTATTTCTCTGCGACGTCCACGACTCTTCCAAGGGGCATTAAAACCATCTTGTTAAGCTTCTGTGACCTCCAAGTTTCTTAAACAGGGCATTGATATTGTCTTTTTATTCCACTGTAACCTCCACCACTCTTCCAAGGGGCATTGATATTGTCTTTTTATTCCACTGTAACCTCCACCAATCTTCCAAGGGGCATTGATATTGTCTTTTTATTCCACTGCGACCTCCACCACTCTTCTAAAGGGCATTGATATTGTCTTTTAAATCCACAACGATTTCCACCACTCTTCCAAGGGGCATTAAAACAGTCTTGTTAAGCTACTGTGACCTCCTCGTCTCTTCCAAGGGGCATTAAAACCATCTGGTTAAACACTCTGAACTCCACAGCTCTTACAAGAGGCATTGATATTGTCTTTTTATTCGACTGTAACATCCACCACTCTTCCAAGCGGCATTGATATTGTCTTTTGATTCAACTGCGACCTCCACCACTCTTCCAAGGGGCATTGATATTGTCTTTTTAATCAACTGCGACCTCCACCTCTCTTCCAAGGTGCATTAAAACCGTCTTGTGAAGCTACTGTGTCCTCCACGTCCCTTCCACGGGGCATTGATATTGTCTTTTTATTCCACTGCGTCCTCCACCACTATTCCAAGGGGTACTGATATTGTCTTTTTAATCCACTGCGAACTCCACCTCTCTTCCAAGGGGCATTAAAACTGTCTTGTTATGCTACTGTGACGTCGACTTCTCTTCCAAGGGGCATTAAAACCATCTGGTTAAACCACTCTGAACTCCACAGCTCTTCCAAGGGGCATTTGCATTGTCTTTTTATTCCACTCTTACCTCCACCTCTTTTCCAAGGCGCATTGACATTGTCTTTTTATTTCACTGTGACCTCTACCATTCTTCCAAGGGGCATTAAAACCATATTGTTAAGCTACAGTGACCTCCACATCTCTTCCATGGGGCATTGATATTGTCTTTTTATTCTACTGTAACCTCCACCAATCTTCCAAGGGTCATTGATATTGTTTTTTTATTCCACTGCGACCTCCACCACTCTTCCAAGGGGCATTAAAACCGTCTTGTTAAGTTACTGTGACCTCCACGTCTCTTCCAAGGGGCGTTAAAACCTTCGGGTTATACCACTCTGTACTCCACAGCTCTTCCAAGGGGCATTATTATTGTCTTTTTATTCCACTATAACCTCCACCACTCTTCCAAGGGGCATTGATATTGTCTTTTTATTCCACTGCGACCTCCACCAGTCCTCCAAGAGTCATTAAGACGGTCTTGTTAAGCTACTGTGACCTCCACGTCTCTTCCACGGGGCATTGAATTTGTCTTTTTATTCCACTGTAACCTCCACCACTCGTCCAAGGGGCATTGATATTGTCTTTTTATTCCACTGCGACCTCCACCAGTCTTCCAAGGGGCATTGATAATGTCTTTTTTAGTGTTGAGCCACCCCCGTAGTGTTCGAGTTCGGTTCGTCGAACACCTTCGAACACCGTTAAAACCAATGGCAGGCAAACAAAAACACATAGAAACACATAGAAAACACCTTCAAAGTTGTCCAAAAGCTGACAAACTGCTCAGAAGACGTACAGTGCCTACAAATAGTATTCAACCCCCTGCAGATTTAGCTGGTTGACACATGCGGAATTAACTTGGCATTGTGACATTTGTACTGTAGATCAGCCTGGAAGTGGGAAATGCACTGCAGCAAATTTTGGTTTTTTTTTTTTTTTTTTTTTTTTTTAAACGTTAAAAGTTAATTCAGAGTATCATTTATTATTCAACCCCTCAAACCACAAGAATTCTGTTTGGTCCCCCTAAAGTATTAAGAAGTAGTTCAGGCACCAAGAATAATGAGCTTCACATGCGTGGATTAAAGATCTCTTTTGCCAGCCTTTTCTGACAATTTAAGACCCTCCCCAAACTTGTGAACAGCACTCAGACATGGTCAACATGGGAAAAAAAGACAAAGGAGCATTCCAAGGCCATCAGAGACAAGATCGTGGAGGGTCACAAGGCTGGCAAGGGGTACAAAACCCTTTCCAAGGAGTTGGGCCTACCTGTCTCCACTGTTGGGAGCATCATCCGTAAGTGGAAGGCTTATGGAACTACTGTTAGCCTTCCACGGCCTGGACAGCCTTTGAAAGTGTCCTCCCGTGCCGAGGCCAGGCTTGTCCGAAGAGTCAAGGCTAACCCAAGGCCAACAAGGAAGGAGCTCCGGGAAGATCTCATGGCAGTGGGGACATTGGTTTCAGTCAATACCATAAGTAACGTACTCCACCGCAATGGTCTCCGTTCCAGACGAGCCTGTATGGTACCTTTACTTTCAAAGCGTCATGTCAAGGCTCGTCTACAGTTTGCTCATGATCACTTGGAGGACTCTGAGACAGACTGGTTCAAGGTTCTATGATCTGATGAGACCAAGATCGAGATCTTTGGTGCCAACCACACATGTGACGTTTGGAGACTGGATGGCACTGCATACGACCCCAAGAATACCATCCCTACGACCCAAAGCACACAGCCAAGAAAACCAAGGCCTGGTTCAAGAGGGAAAAAGTCAAGGTGTTGGAGTGGCCTAGTCAGTCTCCTGACCTTAACCCAATTGAAAACTTGTGGAAGGAGCTCAAGAATAAAGTCCACATGAGACACCCAAAGAACCTAGATAACTTGGAGAAGATCTGCATGGAGGAGTGGGCCAAGATAACTCCACAGACCTGTGCCGGCCTGATCAGGTCTTATAAAAGACGATTATCAGCTGTAATTGCAAACAAGGGTTATTCCACAAAATATTAAACATAGGGGTTGTATAATAATTGACCCACACTTTTATGTTTAAAATTTAATAAAATTCAACTGAGCAGCATAACTTTTTGGTTTGTAAGATTTATGCTTCTGTTCATAAAACCTACTCTCGTTTGCAGTTTGAAGGCTCTAAGTTATTTGCATCTTATCAAACCAGCTAAATCTGCAGGGGGTTGAATACTACTTGTAGGCACTGTAACTAACACATGGAAAAGTGACAAGTACATATAGTCATGCGGAAAGAAAAGAGGTGGAGTAGTAAAAGGAGGGGGAGACACAGATATAGGCATGTCATGCCCTTCTAAAATCCAAAAAGTGATAAGCCGACACGGCCAGTCCATTCCTGCCCGTGCCACCTCCGTGTCGCCGGGTTTGTGCCAGAGCCGCGGTGGACCCTGACGGCCAGCTCCCCTCTCCCAATACTGGTGCCTGTCATCTGGTTGGTCGACCCCCCCCGCGGTGGGGGGGAGTAACACCTGAAGAAGAAAGACCATCTTCCAGCCAAACTTACATGTCAATTTCTTTTCGTGGACAATGTGATACGATCCCTTTGTTACGGACACGCCCATTGCTACAAATTCCAGATGAGGCACAAAAACAGCAGGCGCTTCAGCGGATATCAAGTGCTCCTTCAAGTGGGCTCTCCTCCACCTCAATTTCAACATCACAAATACTCCAGTCCTCAGAGGTGTCACCCCAATCGCACTTGCTTGCTCACAGCTCCCAAGTCTCCAGCTGCCCGTCTGAGTATGGGGTAACACAGATGGTTGAGTCTGCAGAGCTGTTTACTCATACTATAGCCTCGGAAACGGAGGTCTGCTCCAGAGCTTCTGTTAATCCAGATGAGGAAATGATCTGCACTGATGCCCAGAATCTTTATAAGTCGGATCCAGGACCAGATGAAGAAGGTTCTGAGCATAATGTAGACCCTCGTTCCCAAACTGTAGCTCCTGTTGGTGGAGACAATGATGAAGACGATGATGAGACTCAAATACCTGATTGGAGCGACAACTTGACTTTTCGGTCAGGGCAGGAAGAGGTTGGCTTTGAGGACGACGGGTGTGATAACACACAGGGTGATGATGACAAGGTTGGAGATCCCACTTACTGTCAACCCACAGTCAGCCAGTCGATGAGGTCACCCGGGCCTTTGCATGGCCTTGGGGATGTCGCGGTGGTCGGCTCCCTGGCCCGTACCCTGGGGTCACTCTTTAAAAGGGTGTATAATTGTTAATTTTATAAGAGTTCGTGACGCCACCTGTGGTATCTGGTGAGAAGCACCAGCGCTGCAGCAGTCCACTGAGGCCCGTGATAAGGCAGCTCGATGGTATAGCTCCCCACAGGTGGAGCTAGGTCTCAGGGCAGCGTATGCAGGGGGAATGCAGGACAGGCGAGACCCAGCTGGGTCAGAGCAAGAACGGGAACGGACACGGTAGTCACTTCAGTACCTTTTACTGGAGGAAATTCAGGCACATCCCGGAGCACTGTAGGGTGAAGGGTGCATATCAGGATCCTCCCCAATGAGCGGGTGTAGGGCCTCCTGTTTCCTTCCTCTGCGTAGTAAGTTTCTGACCTGCCTGGAGCTAGGCCTAACTTTGTCTCTGTCCTGCACTGGCTGACCTTGTGGTAGGGCCTTCTCTTGGAGTTCACGCTCCCAGTATGCGGGGCCTAAGCGTCTCCTGGCTCTGTTACGTATCAGCACCTTAGCGATCCTGGGACTTGTAGTTCTCCAGGGATTCCGGTTATTCCTTACTGGGTCATAGAGATCCCGGTAAGCTCGGATCCGGTGTCCGGTAAATGCTTCGGGGTGAGCAGGTTAAGCTCCTCTGCCCCCTATGTACTAACTCGCCACTCGCCTTCGGCCTACTCGGGCCCTCACTAGGCTATACACACTAACGGCAGCTTGCCGCGCTTCACCGATCTTATGGCGCCGGCACACCTTAAGCTCTATCTGGGCTCCCTGAATCTAGCTAGCAGGAGCCTCGTGCTCCACTGCTGAACTATTAACTGAGTTCTCTAGACTAGACTGAGCTCCACTGCAGACTGAGCTCTCTTAGGCTTCTCTACTGCAGGAACTCTTCAGAGGAACTGAACTGCCTAGCTCCACCTTCCCTATTTATATCCCTAACGGGCTCCCTCTGCTGGTCTGAGGTGGAAGGTGGAGATGTGTGAATGTTTATGGGGGCCTCTTGTGGAGGATTCCATCAATACACTCTTCTAGGATCTGTGATACCAAGCGCAGTGGGGCGTCACAGATGCTATTGACGACGAGGTTAGGTTGCGCCTTCCTGGACAGAGATGGAGTACTGACAGCACATCAACAACTGCATCCTCAACCACAACTCTGCCTCTGACCACAAGTCGTAGTGGCTCTTCAGGTCGCATGGGCTCTAAGCCTTGCATAGCCTGGGCATTTATTCAGATCGATAAGGATGACCCAACTCGTGTTATCTGTAATATTTGTCACCAAAAGCTAAATAGAGGCCAAAAAATCCATAGTTTGAGTACTTCATGCATGTACCGTCACATGGATATGAAGCATAAGTTGCAGTGGGAAGCTCACTGTGCTACAATGCGGCCTAGCAGGCTGGGCCAACCACCGTCTGCCCCATCTTGTGCATCTGTGGCCTCTTCATCCTCTGTGACTGGGGGGACAGCAGTCACACATGTTTTTGGACGCAGACCTGCCACCTCTTTACCTGCAACAGCCAGTGTGATTGGCAGGTCGTCAGTTCATTGGGAAGTGGAAACACCTGCTGGTGTTGAGCGCTCTCTGACATCGAGAGCACCACCTTTGGATCAAGGCAACCTAACATGTCCGCCTGCATCTTCCTCACAGACCGGCAGTTTGCCGGGGACACCCTACTCAACCCCGTCAAAGCACAACAGCCAGCCCTCGGTCCCTCAGATGTGGAAAAGTAAAAGACCATTTCCTCCTAGCCATGAGAAAGCTAAGAGGTTGAATTTCACCATCTGCAAGCTGTTGGCTACAGAAATGCTGCCTTTCCGCCTGGAGGACACAGTGGATTTTCGAGACCTTATGTCCTTCGCAGTGCCCCAGTACCAGATGCCCAGTCGGCACTACTTCTCCAAGAAAGGTGTGCCTGCGCTCCACCAGCATGTCGCACACAACATCACCGCTTCTTTGAGAAACTCTGTGTGTGACAGGGTGCATTTCACCACAGACACTTGGACGAGTAGGCATGGACAGGGGAGTTACATGTTGCTGACTGGGCACTGGGTAATTATGGTGACAGCAGGACAAGGGGCTGCTGTCCAAGTCTTACCGTCCCCACGAGTTTTGCGTCAATCCTCTTTATCTCGAAGTTACTCCACTGCTTCTGCCTCCTCAACCTCCTCTCGGTCCTCCACCTGCACCCAAAGCCTGTCTGGTAATGCCACCTTCTTTCTAACTGCACAGAAGGAATCCTGCACACCTCCTTACTATGCTGGCAGCAAGGCTCAACGGCATCAGTGTTTACTTTGAAATGTCTGGGAAATGTGAGTCACACAGCTGAGGACTTGTGGTCAGCTCTGGAGACCCAGTTTCATGAATGGTTGTCTCCACTGGACCTGCAACCAGGGAAGGCCGTGTGCGACAATGTTGCAAACCTGGGTGCGGCCCTTCGCCGGGGCAATGTCACACACGTGCCTTGTATGGCTCACGTGTTGAACCTGGTTGTCCATAAATTTTTAGCCCACTATCCCGGACTAGATGGCCTTCTGCAGAGGGCACAGTCGCTGTGTGCTCACTTCCGCCGTTCGCATCCCACAGCTCAACGACTTACATCTCTACAGAAGTCGTTGGGCCTGACAGTTCACTGGCTGAAATGCGATGTGCCGACATGGTGGAATTCAACTCTGCACATGTTGCAGCGACTGTGGCAGCACCGACAAGCCCTGGTGCAATACATTCTGACGTATAGCCTGGGCCAACGAGATCCAGAGGTGGGGCAAATCACGCTGCCGGAGTGTTCTCAGATCAGGGACCTATGAAGTTGACGCGCCCCCTGGGCCGTGGGGTACCCTGAGCCGGGCCGGTAGACGCTGGGGGTTGTAGTCACTGTGGCGGTGACCCGGTCCGTGACCCAGGGCGGTCAATCCAACGGTAATTTGTATATATGGATTTTATAATGTCCGACTACGCCACCTGTGGAGTGCGGCCAAAGGGGCCGCCGCTGCGGAACAGTCCTCTGAAGCTGGTGGTTTTGCAGCAATGGTATTATTACTCACCACAGGAAGAGTGTAGCTTCAGGGCAGTGTGGGTGGATGATGGTGGTTGTAGTGCAGGGAGTCAGTAATGAACACAGAGTCCGTGTGATGCAGTCCCAAGATCTTTACTCACAGTTGTTGCAGCCCAGATTACAGGTACCAGAGAAATCTCACCCGTCGTGCTGTGCGTACTCAGTGAGGGGCTCAGTCCACCCCCAGATAGCTCCGGAGTACTTAGCAGGACCCCCTTCTGTGTGTCCTTTCTCTGGCCTTCTCCCTGCACCTCACACCCAGTGACACTTCTATCCGGTATCCTCGGGCCTTGGCGGGCGACTTGTGTTCCGTCCCCTGGGTCCTATGTGGCTACCTTCTTAGTGAGACTGGTGTGGACTTTTGCCTGCAGTACATGAAATGCTGCAGCCTCCGGTTTCTAGTTGAGCCTTGCTGTTTCTCCTCTAGTTGAGGGACCGGTTCCCCTTATCTGGCCTGACCCCTCTACCTCCTGGTAGCAGCGGGAGTACGGGTGGCCTTCTGCACAGCCCGTAGCCTTAGGGTCCCTTCGGTTCCTGGAGCCTTCCTGCTCCCACTCCTCTCTTCTCTCCTTCAGTCCTGGGCCTCCCAGGCTAGGCCCGACTTCGGAGCAGAGCTCATGCCGAGCCTCTGCTCCTGTCACTTTTCCTCCTCTGACTGGCTTGCTCTTTCTAAGATGGCTTCCTATTTATACTCTCCCTGTCATGTGCTCCCTTAAGCTGCTCCCCTTAGCACCCACTACATAGGACCCTCCCACCAGCTAGGGACCTGGGACTGTGCTCTCCCTTAGGAGCAATCTCGCCCTACCCCCAGTGCGGGTATGTGTTGGATGCAGGTGTTAGGGTCCCGAGCCATACGCCTTCCTTACCTGAGGGTGAGATACCACGCCTCTGGGTGAGATGCAGTAACTCTGTGGCGACTGAACCCTCAGAGGAGCCACACACCCTTCTGCACAGTTTTGAAAAGGCGACGAAGATGTTTAGTGCTGACGACGATGCCATTATCAGCATGACTATTCCGGTGATTTACGTGCTGGAGCACACATTAAACAGAATTCAGAGTCAGGTGGTGGGACAAGAGAAGGTGGAGGAAGTAGAGGAGGAGTCGTATGCGGAAGGGATAACATCTCCAAGGTCCAGACGGTTGGCAGCACCAAGGCGGCAGGCATGGGAGGGTGGGGGAGAGGGAATAACCAGGGCGCATGGTAGCAGCCAAACTGTTGAGGAAGGTGCAGGAGCCGATGAAGAAGTGGAAGATGAACTTGCGATGGGCATGGAAGACTCATCATATGAGGGAGACCTTGATCACATTTCTGTTGTGCGAGGTTGGGGGGAGAAGGCAGAGGAAGGAAGAATGATTCTTACCTCGCTACCAACACAACAAGGACTTGGTCCTCCTGGATGCGCAAGACACATGAGTGCCTTCTTGCTGCACTACCTGCAACATGACCCTCAGATTGCAGAATTCGAAGTAATCCCGACTACTGGGTTGTCACACTCTTAGATCCCCGGTACAAAAGTAAATTTGTCGAAATAATTCCTGCCATAAAAAGGGATTGACGCATGCAGGAGTATCTGCAGACGCTGTTGCAGAATCTTACATGTGCTTTTCCACAAAACACCAGTGGTGCACGAAGTGAATCTCACAGTTCTAACTTGCCAACCGTGGGACTGTCGAGTCTTCATCACTCAAACCGTAACAGTAACACAGTATCTGCTGGTAACAGCAATTTTGTGTAATCGTTTCACCACTTTTTTAGACCATACTTTGCAAGGCCACAGGAGACAAGAAGTCTGACACATAGTCAATGCCTAGAGAGGATGGTGCAGGAGTATCTCCTAGTGAACATCGAAGCCATGACTGTGTCACTGGACCCTTGCTCATTTTGGTATTCCAATCTGGAAAAATGGCCGGAGCTCGCCACTCACGCCTTGGAGATCTTGTCATGCCCTGCAGCCAGTGTTCTCTCTGAACGTGTGTTCAGCGCTGCAGATGGTGTGCTGACAGATAAGCACACGTGGCTGTCCACTGAGAATGTAGACAGACTCACGTTCATAAAGATGAACAAATCATGGATTCGCAAGGACTTTTCTAACCCTGTGCTATCCTTGGGAGACTAAAAGCTTGAGGATTTGGTAATATCACATCACCAACCGTTTTAAGCAACTGTGGGGCAATTGATGCCACTTAACCCTAGAACGCATGACCATAAAAATCTACACTTTCATATACCTGGGGCCTTTTAGGCCCGTGTGCAAATAACATGGAATAACTCAAACTCAAATGACAAACAACTATATATATGAAGAATACCTAGAGTTTCAAAATTCTAACTAAAGTAGTCTTGCAGAAAATAGAAAACAATTACTGCGAGGCCCCAGGTATGCGTTCTAGGGTTAAGTGGTGTCTGTGCCACAATTTTGGGAAAAAATGGAGACTCTTTTTGGAGTCCCCTTGCTGTGTCTTACGTGACGTTGGCATCATCAATTCCAGGTGGGTTGGGTCGCCCCCCCCCCCCCCTTTTAACTGTAAGAAACTACATACACTATGGCTTGGGGTAACACAGATGGTTGAGTCTGAAGAGCTGTTTACTCAGAGGTCTGCTCCAAATCTTCAGTTTCTGCTAGTCAGCGTAGAATTTTTAACTGCATCTAGCCTAGGCAATACTTTGTGCGTAGCAGCCCAGCTGCGAAGCAAGCTACACAGCCTGTGTATCTAATAAGAATTTTTAAATGCATCTAGCCTAGGCAGACTGTGGTGACCCCCAACCAAACCCAGACTCTCAGCCCTCCTACCGCCCCCCTTTCCTTGATAATACAATAATGTAACTCTTACAACTGGATGGGTGAGGATCGGTCATAGGTTTATTAACTCTTTATACTCATTCCATTAGAAAGGCATCTTATTTCTAATTAATTCAGCTTGTTGCAGCATGCCCTGGGTCTCCACTCCGGCAACTTGGCCAACAAGTGTAACTCTCCGACATGTCCCTTCTATTTCCAGGCCACGGAGGATCCTGCGTACTCGTATGCAGGACTCTGACCTCCACCCATCACTCTTAACGCTTGTTCCACTCCGTCCTGGAGTCCTAACTGGAATATGTCCAGTCCAATATCCATTAAGTGAACACCGTCGGGCCGTATGAGGCCTGCTTTATCTCCTTCCAGTTGTCGGTGTCGTACCACTACACTGCCTCTGTCTCTTCTAAATTTTGCCATCCGAATATTTATTACCCGCCTTGTCCGTTCGATGGCCGTGATGTCTCGCGCACCTTGCCATACCACTATCGGCACAATCTCTGACCATACTATAGCTAGTTTTGTGAAAAATTCTCTGAAGCGCTCAGTGTCTAGTTTCATTATTGCCATTAGTTATGAGCTCTTGTGATGACCTAGGTTGTTTCCCCAGGCCTGTATAACTAAGATGACCGGACATCTTGCCTCTCTCCCTACCTTGATTACCTCCATTAGTACCTGTGGCCATAGCAGGCCTCTAATACCTCTCCAGTTGAAATATGTGTTATGAAACTCTAATTTCCTCCCGCCTGGGGGGACTTTCGCCCTTTTTTCTGCCCAATATATATACGAGTGGCCTATCACCCACACTGTTGGCTTAGCGTCACCTGTAAAAGAAGCAAACCACGTTAGGATAACAAGTCCGGTCTTATGTATCTTGCCAAACACGTGGATCGCCATCTCCCTATCCTCTGAACTTCCGTTTCTGACAGTCCTGCTCTTGCTGCTTCCGTGGCCGCGCCTATGCGGAATGAGTGTGTCCCGTAATCTTTGGGGTGGTTCCCTGCCGATGTTATGCATTTATTAAATATAGCTTGGAACTGGTATCTTGATAATGGGTTCCATCAATGTGTGATAGGAAGAAATTACTGTGTGATCTGATGGTTAGATATGTTTTTACTATTGTTACCCGACTCAGTGTACCGTTTGTGGGTTGTAGAAGTACCCAAGTGCCCCTGCCCGCTGGAACCGTTTTCGATTTGTGTATGCGTAGACGTATTGCATTATTGGCTATGACTACGTCCTGGTGTAATAAGCCTCCACTTGTGGTAATTTTGGATTGAGGGACTAATTCGCTTATGCATAGCGCTCCGAAGAAGGCGATCACAAATGCAGTAGACTGTAGTGTTGCTTCAAATTGTGAGTGTCATGTTAATGGTGTTAGGGATATGATGTGAGAAATCAGTTTTAGTGACACGGGACGGGAAGTCTACACTCCTGACTTGGCTGACCCCTTTTCCACCCTTTTATGGATTGTCTGATGATGAATCTTTGTCACATCTCCCCAATTCAGTAGTTGGAAGTGAAATGCTACTCCGGTCAGACACCGCTGCGCTGACGCCCCTGATATGCCCCTCATCATTAGCTGGTGGAGAAATTCTATGGTGACTTGTGATCTGGCTTGTTCACATTGGTCAACCCGTCTGCCTGCTACTAGTCGTGTCCACTCTTCCCATGCCTTACCGTATGCTTGCCACGTCGACGGGGCAACTGACGCTCTGATTAATGGCATCAACTATTCGCCACTAGATCCCATAGGGAAGGTGGGCAACTGTTGCCTGATGGGTGGGCGTTGTGGAAGAGCTCTGTGAAAATCTGCCAATTGAATTGTTATAAAGCGTTAGCAGCAGCTTTAGACCCCTCAGCATAGTGGCTAGCGCGGATCCATACATTGTGTTTTAGGCACAGGAATGCTAGCCTGGGTAGTAGGCCTAACACTGGGAGAGACGATGATGCCATCTTATTAATGCAGTGCGCTAGGCTGGTGTTTTTTGCTATGAAGAGTATATTTTTGTAAGCCAGGAGCGTGACCCATATTTCTATTGCTACCACTATTGGGAAGAAAAATTATTTTCAGGGCTAGATGCAGCGAAAAATTATTATTAATTTAAAAGCTGGTGGAGCTTGGTATAGATGGCCTAATACAATGAGTCCCATACACTGCTAGAAGGCCAAATATTTTTTCAGAGGTAGATGCAGAAAAAAATTATATTCAGTTTGCAACCTGATGGAGGTCAGTATAGATGGACTAATAGAACAAGTCCCACACACTGATAGAAGGCCAAATATTTTTTCAGAGCTAGATGCAGAAAAAAAATATAATGAATTTGCAACCTGATGGAGGTCAGTATAGATGGACTAATAGAACAAGTCCCACGCACTGCTAGAAGCCGAAATATTTTTTCAGAGCTAGATGCAGAAAAAAATTATATTGAATTTGCAAAATGATGGAGGTCAGTATAGATGGACTAATAGAACAAGTCCCACACACAGCTAGAAGCCGAAATATTTTTTCAGAGCTAGATGCAGAAAAAAA
Source organism: Phyllobates terribilis (assembly GCF_046119375.1). Taxonomy (NCBI): domain Eukaryota; kingdom Metazoa; phylum Chordata; class Amphibia; order Anura; family Dendrobatidae; genus Phyllobates; species Phyllobates terribilis. Next base: position 312,749 of record NW_027362984.1, on the reverse strand, counting down.
TTATATTCAATTTGCAACCTGATGGAGGTCAGTATAGATGGACTAATAGAACAAGCCCCACACACTGCTACAAGCTGAAACATTTTTTCAGAGCTAGATGCAGAAAAAAATTATATTGAATTTGCAACCTGATGGAGGTCAGTATAGATGGACTAATAGAACAAGTCCCACACACAGCTAGAAGCCCAAATATTTTTTCAGAGGTAAATGCAGAAAAAAATTATATTCAGGTTGCAACCTGATGGAGGTCAGTATAGATAGACTAATAGAACAAGTCCCACACACTGCTAGAAGGCCAAATATTTTTTCAGAGCTAGATGCAGAAAAATATTATATTCAATTTGCAACCTGATGGAGGTCAGTATAGATGGACTAATAGAACAAGTTCCACACACAGCTAGAAGCCCAAATATTTTTTCAGAGGTAGATGCAGAAAAAAATTATATTCAGTTTGCAACCTGATGGAGGAAAGTATAGATGGACTAATAGAACAAGTCCTACACACAGCTAGAAGGCCAAATATTTTTTCAGAGCTAGATGCAGATAAAAATTATTTTGAATTTGCAACCTGATGGAGGTCAGTATAGATGGACTAATACAACAAGTCCCACACACTGCTAGAAGGCCAAATATTTTTTCAGAGCTAGATGCAGAAAAAAATTATATTCAATTTGCAACCTGATGGAGGTCAGTATAGATAGACTAATAGAACAAGTCCCACACACTGCTAGAAGCCCAAATATTTTTTCAGAGGTAGATGCAGAAAAAAATTATATTCAGTTTGCAACCTGATGGAGGTCAGCATAGATGGACTAATAGAGCAAGTCCCACACACTGCTAGAAGCCCAAATATTTTTTCAGAGGTAGATGTAGAAAAAAATTATATTCAGTTTGCAACCTGATGGAGGTCAGTATAGATGGACTAATAGAACAAGTCCCACACACTGCTAGAAGGCCAAATATTTTTTCAGAACTAGATGCAGAAAATTATTATATTCAATTTGCAACCTGATGGAGGTCAGTATAGATGGACTAATAGAACAAGTCCCACACACAGCTAGAAGCCCAAATATTTTTTCAGAGGTAGATGCAGAAAAAAATTATATTCAGTTTGCAACCTGATGGAGGTCAGTATAGATGGACTAATAGAACAAGTCCCACACACTGCTAGAAGGCCAAATATTTTTTCAGAGCTAGATGCAGATAAAAATTATTTTTAATTTGCAACCTGATGGAGGTCAGTATAGATGGACTAATAGAACAAGTCCCATACACTGCTAGAAGGCCAAATATTTTTTCAGAGCTAGATGCAGAAAAATATTATATTCAATTTGCAACCTGATGGAGGTCAGTATAGATGGACTAATAGAACAAGTCCCACACACAGCTAGAAGCCCAAATATTTTTTCAGAGGTAGATGCAGAAAAAAATATATTCAGTTTGCAACCTGATGGAGGTCTGTATAGATGGATTAATAGAACAAGTCCCACACACAGCTAGAAGGCCAAATATTTTTTCAGAGGTAGATGCAGAAAAAAATTATATTGAATTTGCAACCTGATGGAGGTCAGTATAGATGGACTAATAGAACAAGTCCCACACACTGCTAGAAGGCCAAATATTTTTTCAGAGCTAGATGCAGATAAAAATTATTTTTAATTTGCAACCTGATGGAGGTCAGTATAGATGGACTAATAGAACAAGTCCCACACACTGCTAGAAGGCCAAATATTTTTTCAGAGCTAGATGCAGATAAAAATTATTTTTAATTTGCAACCTGATGGAGGTCAGTATAGCTGGACTAATAGAACAAGTCCCACACACAGCTATAAGCCCAAATATTTTTTCAGAGCTAGATGCAGAAAAAAATTCTATTGAATTTGCAACCTGATGGAGGTCAGTATAGATGGACTAATAGAACAAGTCCCACACACTGCTAGAAGGCCAAATATTTTTTCAGAGGTAGATGCAGAAAAAAATTATATTCGGTTTGCAACCTGATGGAGGTCAGTATAGATGGACTAATAGAACAAGTCCCACACACAGCTAGAAGGCCAAATATTTTTTCCGAAGTAGATGCAGAAAAAAATTATATTCAGTTTGCAACCTGATGGAGGTCAGTATAGATGGACTAATAGAACAAGTCACTCACACTGCTAGAAGGCCAAATATTTTTTCAGAGCTAGATACAGAAAAAAATTATATTCAATTTGCAACCTTATTGAGGTCAGTATAGATGGACTAATAGAATGATGCTATGCCGAAAAGGTTTTACTTCACTAGGTGCAGTAAAAAAATTGGTATTCTATACACAGGTGGTGTAGCTTGCAACACAGATAGGCTACTCCACTGACTAACACACTCTGCAATAGGCCAAAAAGGATTAGCTTTGTTAGATTCAGCCAAATGCTGTGAAAAAAACTTGCATAGCACTGGCATAGACCTGCCTGGCAAAAACTTATAGGAACTGATGTAACTTAGTCCTGAAAAGGACTGCAATTACAATTAGTCTTTACTCCCACAACCTATCTATTTAAGAGCACAGACCTGCCTGATAAAAGTCGTAGGAAATGCTGTAACCTAGTCCTTTAAAGGACTGCAGTCACACTCTTCCCTACTCCCAAGCTATCTGTAGATTTGTGCGAAAATTGGCTTGAAATTAACAAGGTATGGCACACACAGCAACAGCGGTGCCGTCTAACACGCAGCTGCAGCAGTGAGAAAATGGTGGCGACGGGGAAAATGACTGGGTCTTATAGGGCAAGGACATGTGACATACACTGCCAATGACGCATGCCCTTGCTTGTGTGAAAAAAAGCAGTTCGCTCCGTGTGTGCGCTGCTGATAGTCTGACAGATTGCACCTCCCCACTGTAAATGCGGGAAAGAGAAAAAAAATGGAGATCTTCATTATTCCTGCAGAGATCCATCCCCTGCCCCTCCCCCCGCCCCGCTGTACACTGAAACTGCGTATTAACTTTAATTTTCATCATTACTGAGAAAAAATCCAGTTATGATTTCGGTGCACGAACAGTTATCGAACATAACCTCGAACAGCCGAATTTTTTTCAAATCGTTCGTATTCGCCGAACGGCTCGAACACAGCCCAAAACAGTTCGAATTTGAGATTGGCGAACAGTTTGAGTCGAACAACGCTAATCTCTAGTCTTTTTATTACACTGCGACCTCCACCACTCTTCCAAGGCTCATTGATATTGTCTTTTTTATCCACTGAGACCTCCACCACTCTTCCAAGGGGCATTAAAACCGTCTTGTTAAGCTATTGTGACCTCCACCACTCTTCCAAGGGGCATTAAAACCATCAATTTAAACCACTGTGAACTCCACAGCTCTAGCAAGGGGCATTGATATTGTCTTTTTATTCCAATGTAACCTCAAGCACTCTTCCAAGGGGCATTGATATTTTCTTTTTATTCCACTGCAACTTGCACCTCTCTTCCAAGGGGCATTAAAACCGTCTTGTTAAGCTACTGTGACCTCCACGACTCTTTCACGGGGCATTGATATTGTCTTTTTATTCCACTGTAACCTCCATCACTCTTCCAAGGGGCATTGATATTGTCTTTTTATTCCACTGGGACCTTCACCACTCTTCCAAGTGGCATTGATATTGTTTTTTTAATCCACTGCGACCTCCACCACTCTTCCAAGGGGCATTAAAACCGTATTGTTAAGCTACTGTGACCTCCACGTCTCTTCCAAGCTGCATTAAAACCGTCAATTGAAACCACTCTGAACTCCACAGCTCTTGCAAGAGGCATTGATAATGACTTTTTACTCCACTGTAACCTACAGCTCTCTTTCAAGGAGCATTGATATTGTCTTTTTAATCCACTGTGGCCTCCACCACTCTTCCAAGAGGCATTAAAAACATCTTATTAAGCTACTATGACATCCACGTCTCTTCCAAGGCTCATTAAAACCATCTTGTTAAGCTACTGTGACCTCCACGTCTCTTCCAAGGGGCATTAAAACCGTCAATTTAAACCACTCTGAACTCCACAGCTCTTGCAAGAGGCATTGATATTGTCTTTTTTTTCCACTGTAACCTCCACCACTCTTCCAAGGGGCATTGATTTTGTCTTTTTAATCCACTGCGACCTCCATCACTCTTCCAAGAAGCATTAAAACCGTTTTGTTTAGCTACTGTGACCTCCACGTCTATTCCACGGTGCCTTAAAACCTTCTGATTAAACCACTGTGAACTCCACAGCTCTTCCAAGGGGCATTGATATTGTCTTTTTATTCCTCTGTAAACTCCACCACTCTTCCAAGGGGCATTGATATTGTGTTTTTATTTTACTGCGACCTCCACCACTCTTCCAAGGGGCATTAATATAGTCTTTTTATTCCACTGCGACCTCCATCACTCTTCCAAGGGTCATTGATATTGTCTTTTTATTCCACTGTAACCTCCACCACTCTTCCAAGGGGCATTGATATTGTCTTTTTATTCCAATGCGACCTCCACATCTCTTCCAAGGGGAATTGATATTGTCTTTTTATTCCACTGCGACCTCCACTACTCTTCTAAGGGGCATTGATATTGTCTTTTTAATCCACTGCGAACTCCACCACTCTTCCAAGGGGCATTAAAACAGTCTTGATAAGCTACTGTGATCTCCACGTCTCTTCCACAGGGCATTGTTATTGTCTTTTTATTCCACTGCGACCTCCACCACTCTGCTAAGAGGCATTAAAACAGCCTTGTTAACCTACTGTGACCTCCACGTCTCTTTCACAGGGCATTGTTATTGTCTTTTTATTCCACTGCGACCTTCACCACTCTTCCAAGGGGCATTGATATTGTCTTTTTATTCCAATGCGACCTCCACCACCCTTCCAAGGTTCATTGATATTGTCTTTTTAATTCATTGCGACCTCCACCACTCTTCCAAGGGGCATTAAAACCGTGTTGTTTACCTACTGTGACCTCCACGGCTTTTCCACAGGGCATTGTTATTGTCTTTTTATTCCACTGCGACCTCCATCACTCTGCTAAGAGGCATTAAAACAGTCTTGTTAACATACTGTGACCTCCACGTCTCTTTCACAGGGCATTGTTATTGTCTTTTTATTCCACTGCGACCTTCACCACTCTTCCAAGGGGCATTGATATTGTCTTTTTATTCCAATGCGACTTCCACCACCCTTCCAAGGTTCATTGATATTGTCTTTTTAATTCATTGCGACCTCCACCACTCTTCCAAGGGGCATTAAAACCGTCTAGTTAAGTCACTGTGACCTCCATGTCTCTTCCAAGGGGCACTAAAACCATTTGGTTAAACCACTCTGTACTCCACAGCTCTTCCAAGGGGCATTAAAACCGTCTAGTTAAACCGCTCTGAGCTCCACAGCTCTTCCAAGGGGCATTGTCAATGTCTTTTTATTCCATTGTAACCTTCTGCACTCTTCCAAGTGCATTGATTTTGTCTTTTTATTCCTCTTCGACGTCCACGACTCTTCCAAGGGGCATTTAATCCGTCTTGTTAAGCTACTGTGACCTCCAAGTTTCTTACACAGGGCATTGATATTGTCTTTTTATTCCACTGTAACCTCTACCACTCTTCCAAGGGGCATTGATATTGTCTTTTTATTCCACTGCGACCTCCACCACTCTGCCGAGGGGCATTAAAACCGTCTTGTTAAGCTACTGTGATGTCCACATCTATTCCACGGGGCATTGATATTGTCTTTTTATTCCACTGTGACCTCCACCACTCTTCCAAGAGGCATTAAAAACATCTTATTAAGCTACTATGACCTCCACGTCTCTTCCAAGGCTCATTAAATCCGTCTTGTTAAGCTACTGTGACCTCCACGTCTCTTCCAAGGGGCATTAAAACCGTCAATTTAAACCACTTTGAACTCCACAGCTCTTGCAAGAGGCATTGATATTGTCTTTTTATTCCACTGTAACCTCCACCACTCTTCCAAGGGGCATTGATTTTGTCTTTTTAATCCACTGCGACCTCCATCACTCTTCCAAGAAGCATTAAAACCATTTTGTTTAGCTACTGTGACCTCCACGTCTATTCCACGGTGCCTTAAAACCTTCTGCTTAAACCACTGTGAACTCCACAGCTCTTCCAAGGGGCATTGATATTGTCTTTTTATTCCTCTGTAAACTCGACCACTCTTCCAAGGGGCATTGATATTGTCTTTTTATTCCAATGTAACCTCCACCACTCTTCTAAGGGGCAGTGATATTGTCTTTTTAAACCACTGTGACCTCCACCACTCTTCCAAGAGGCATTAAAAACATCTTATTAAGCTACTATGACCTCCACGTCTCTTCCAAGGCTCATTAAATCCGTCTTGTTAAGCTACTGTGACCTCCACGTCTCTTCCAAGGGGCATTAAAACCATCAATTTAAACCACTCTGAACTCCACAGCTCTTGCAAGAGGCATTGATATTGTCTTTTTATTCCACTGTAACCTCCACCACTCTTTCAAGGGGCATTGATTTTGTCTTTTTAATCCACTGCGACCTCCATCACTCTTCCAAGAAGCATTAAAACCGTTTTGTTTAGCTACTGTGACCTTCACGTCTATTCCACGGTGCCTTAAAACCTTCTGGTTAAACCACTGTGAACTCCACAGCTCTTCCAAGGGGCATTAATATTGTCTTTTTATTCCACTGCGACCTCCATCACTCTTCCAAGGGTCATTGATATTGTCTTTTTATTCCACTGTAACCTCCACCACTCTTCCAAGGGGCATTGATATTGTTTTTCTATTCCAATGCGACCTCCACATCTCTTCCAAGGGGAATTGATATTGTCTTTCTATTCCACTGCGACCTCCACCACTCTTCTAAGGGGCATTGATATTGTCTTTTTAATCCACTGCGACCTCCACCACTCTTCCAAGGGGCATTAAAACAGTCTTGATAAGCTACTGTGACCTCCACGTCTCTTCCAAGGGGCATTAAACCGTCTGGTTAAACCACTCTGTACTCCACAGCTCTTCCAAAAGGCATTGATATTGTTTTTTTATTCGACTGTAACCTCCACCACTCTTCCAAGGGGCATTGATATTGTCTCTGTTTTCCACTTCGACCTCCACCACTATTCCAAGGGGCATTGATATTGTCTTTTTATTCCACTGCGACCTCCACGTCTCTTCCACAGGGCATTGTTATTGTCTTTTTATTCCACTGCGACCTCCACCACTCTCCCAAGGGGTATTAAAACCGTCTTGTTTAGCTACTGTGACCTCCACGTCTTTTGCACAGGGCATTGTTATTGTCTTTTTATTCCACTGCGACCTCCACCACTCTGCCAAGGGGCATTAAAACAGTCTTGTTAACCTACTGTGACTTCCATTTCTCTACCAAGGGGCACTAAAACAATTTGGTTAAACCACTCTGTACTCCACAGCTCTTCCAAGGGGCATTAAAACCGTCTAGTTAGACCGCTCTGAGCTCCACAGCTCTTCCAAGGGGCATTGACAATGTCTTTTTATTCCATTGTAACCTTCTGCACTCTTCCAAGTGCATTGATATTGTCTTTTTGTTCCTCTGCGACGTCCATGACTCTTCCAAGGGGCATTAAAACCATCTTGTTAAGCTACTGTAACCTCCAAGTTTCTTACACAGGGCATTGATTTTGTCTTTTTATTCCACTGTAACCTCCACCACTCTTCCAAGGGGCATTGATATTGTCTTTTATTTCACTGTAACCTCCACCACTGTTCTAAGGGGCATTAAAACCGTCTTGTTAAGCTACTGTGACCTCCACGTCTCTTCCACAGGGCATTGTTATTGTCTTTTTATTCCACTGCGACCTCCACCACTCTGCCGAGGGGCATTAAAACCGTCTTGTTAAGCTACTGTGTTGTCCACATCTATTCCACGGGGCATTGAAATTGTCTTTTTATTCCACTGTAACCTCCACCACTCTTCCAAGCGGCATTGATATTGTCTTTTTATTCCACTGCGACCTCCACCACTCTTACAAGGTTCATTGATATTGTCTTTTTAATCCACTGCGACCTCCACCACTCTTCCAAGGGGCATTAAAACCGTCTTGTTAAGCTACTGTGACCTCCACGTCTTTTCCAAGGTGCACTAAAACCGTTTGGTTAAACCAATCTGTACTCCACAGCTCTTCCAAGGGGCATTGTTATTGTCTTTTTATTTCACTGTAACTTCCACCATTCTTTCAAGGGGCATTGATGTCGTCTTGTTAAGCTACTGTGACCTCCAAGTCTCTTCCAAGGGGCATTAAAACCGTCTGGTTAAACCGCTCTGAGCTCCACAGCACTTCCAAGGAGCATTGACAATGTCTTTTTATTCCATTGTAACCTTCTGCACTCTTCCAAGTGCATTGATATTGTCTTTTTATTCCTCTGCAACGTCCACGACTCTTCCAAGGGGCATTAAAACCATCTTGTTAAGCTACTGTGACCTCCAAGTTTCTTACACAGGGCATTGATATTGTCTTTTTATTCCACTGAAACCTCCACCACTCTTCCAAGGGGCATTGATATTGTCTTTTTAATCCACTGCGACCTCCCTCACTCTTCCAAGAAGCATTGAAACCGTCTTGTTAAGCTACTGTGACCTCCACATCTCTTCCACAGGGCATTGTTATTGTCTTTTTATTCCACTGCGACCTCCACCACTCTGCCAAGTGGCATTAAAACCGTCTTGTTAAGCTACTGTGATGTCCACGTCTCTTCCACGGGGCATTGATATTGTCTTTTTATTCCACTGAGACCTCCACCACTCTTCCAAGGTTCATTGATATTGTCTTTTTAATCCACTGCGACCTCCACCACTCTTCCAAGGGGCATTAATACCGTCTTGTTAAGCTACTCTGACCACCATGTCTCTTCCAAGGGGCATTAAAACCGTTTGGTTAAACCACTCTGTACTCCACAGCTCTTCCAAGGGGCATTAATATTGTCTTTTTATTTCACTGTAACTTCCACCACTCCTTCAAGGGGCATTGATATTGTATTTTTATTCCACTGTGACCTCCACCACTCTTCCAAGGGGCATTAAAACCATCTTGTTAAGCTACTGTGACCTCCAAGTGTCTTCCAAGGTGCATTAAAACCGTCTGGTTAAAGCGCTCTGAGCTACACAGTTCTTTCAACGGGCGTTGACAATGTCTTTTTATTCCATTGTAACCTTCTGCACTCTTCCAAGTGCATTGATATTGTCTTTTTACTCCTCTGCGACGTCCACGACTCTTCCAAGGGGCATTAAAACCGTCTTGTTAAGCTACTATGACCTCCAAGTTTCTTACACAGGGCATTGATATTGTCTTTTTATTCCACTGTAACCTCCACCACTCTTCCAAGGGGCATTGATATTGTCTTTTAAATCCACTGCGACCTCCATCACTCTTCCAAGAAGCATTGAAACCGTCTTGTTAATCTACTGTGACCTTCACGTCTATTCCACGGTGCATTAAAACTTTCTGGTTAAACCACTGTGAACTCCACAGCTCTTCCAAGCGGCATTGATATTGTCTTTTTATTCCACTCTAACCTCCACCACTCTTCCAAGGGGCATTGATATTGTCTATTTATTTTACTGCGACCTCCACCACTCTTCCATGGGCCATTAATATTGTCTTTTTGTTCCACTGCGACCTCCACGTCTCTTTCAAGGGGCATTGATATTGTCTTTTTATTTAAATGGAACCTCCACCACTCTTCCAAGGGGCATTGATATTGTGTTTTTATTCCACTGTAACCTCCACCACTCTTCCAAGGGGCATTGATATTGTCTTTTTATTCCACTGTAACCTCCACCACTCTTCCAAGGGGCATTGATATTGTCTTTTTTTTCCACTGTAACCTCTACCACTCCTCCAAGGGGCATTAAAACAGTCTTGATAAGCTTCTGTGACCTTCACGTCTCTTCCAATGGGCATTAAAACCGCATGGTTAAACCACTCTGAACTCCACATCTCTTCTAAGAGGCATTGATATTGTCTTTTTTTTCAACTGTAACCTCCACCACTCTTCCAAGGGGCATTGATATTGTCTTTTTTTCCACTGCGACCTCCACCACTCTTACAAGGGGATTTGATAGTCTTTTTAATCCACTGCGACCTCCACCACTCTTCCAAGGGGCATTAAAACCATCTTGTTAAGCTACTGTGACCTCCACGTCCCTTCCACGGGGCATTGATATTGTCTTTTTATTCCACTGCGACCTCCACCACTCTTCCAAGGGGCATTGATATTGTCTTTTTAATCCTCTGCGAACTCCACCACTGTTCCAAGGGACATTGATATTGTCTTTTTATTCCACTGCAATCTTCACCCCTCTTCCAAGGAACATTGATATTGTCTTTTTTTTCCACTGTAACCTCCACCACTCTTCTAAGGGGCATTGATATTTTCTTTTTATTCCACTGCGACCTCCACCACTCTTCCAAGGGGCATCGATAATGTCTTTTTAATCCACTGTGACCTCCACCACTCTTCCAAGGGGCATTAAAACCGTCTTGATAAGCTACTGTGACCTCCACGTCTCTTCCAAGGGCCATTAAAACCGTCAATTTAAACCACTTTGAACTCCACAGCTCTTGCAAAAGGCATTGATATTGTCTTTTTATTCCACTGTAACCTCCACCACTCTTCCAAGGGGCATTGATTTTGTCTTTTTAATCCACTGCGACCTCCATCTCTCTTCCAAGAAGCATTAAAACCATCTTGTTTAGCTACTGTGACCTCCACGTCTATTCCACGGTGCCTTAAAACCTTCTGGTTAAACCACTGTGAACTCCACAGCTCTTCCAAGGGGCATTGATGTTGTCTTTTTATTCCATTGTAACCTCCACCACTCTTCCAAGGGGCATTTATATTGTCTTTTTGTTTTACTGCGACCTCCACCACTCTTCCAAGGGGCATTAAAACCATCTTTTTAAGCTACTGTGACCTCCAAGTCTTTTCCACGACGCATTGATATTGTCTTTTTATTCCACTGCGACCTCCACAACTCTTCCAAGTGGAATTGATATTGTCTTATTATTCCACTGCGACCTCCACCACTCTTCTAAGGGGCATTGATATTGTCTTTTTAATCCACTGCGACCTCTACCACTCTTCCAAGGGGCATTAAAACAGTTTTGATAAGCTACTGTGACCTCCACATCTCTTCCAAGGGGCATTAAAACAGTCTGGTTAAAACTCTGGACTCCACAGCTCTTCCAAGAGGCATTGATATCGTCTTTTTATTCCACTGTAACCTCCACCACTCTTCCAAGGGGCATTGATTTTGTCTTTTTAATCCACTGCGACCTCCATCACTCTTCCAAGAATCATTAAAACCGTCTTGTTTAGCTACTGTGACCTCCACGTCTATTTCATGGTGCCTTAAAACCTTCTGGTTAAACCACTGTGAACTCCTGAGCTCTTCCAAGGGGCATGGATATTGTATTTTTATTCCATTGTAACCTCTACCACTCATCCTAGGGGCATTGATATTGTCTTTTTATTTTACTGCGACCTCCACCACTCTTCCAAGGGGCATTAATATTGTCTTTTTATTCCACTGCGACCTCCACCACTCTTCCAAGGGTCATTGATATTGTCTTTTTATTCCACTGTAACCTCCACTACTCTTCCAAGGGGCATTGATATTGTCTTTTTATTCCACTGCGACCTCCACCTCTCTGCCAAGGGGCATTAAAACCGTCTTGTTAAGGTAATGTGACCTCCAAGTCTCTTCCACGATGCATTGATATTGTCTTTTTATTCCACTGCGACCTCCACCACTCTACTAAGGGGCATTGATATTGTCTTTTTAATCCACTGTGACCTCCACGTCTCTTCCAAGGGGCATTAAACCGTCTTGTTAAACCACTCTGTACTCCACAGCTCTTCCAAGAGGAATTGATATTGTCTTTTTATTCCACTGTAGCCTTCACCACTCTTCCAAGGGGAATTGATATTGTCTTTTTATTCCACTGTAACCTCCACCAATATTCCTAGGGGCATTGATATTGTCTTCTTATTCCTCTGCGACCTCCACCACTCTTCTAAGGGGCATTGATATTGTCTTTTAAATCCACAACGATCTCCACCACTCTTCCAAGGGTCATTAAAACAGACTTGATAAGCTACTGTGACCTCCACATCTCTTCCAAGGGGCACTAAACCGTCTGGTTAAACCACTCTGTACTCCACAGCTCTTCCAAGAGTCATTGATATTGTCTTTTTATTCGACTGTAAACTCCACCACTCTTCCAAGGGGTATTGATATTTTCTATGTTTTCCACTGCGACCTCCACCACTCTTCCAAAGGGCATTGATATTGTCTTTTTATTCCACTGCGACCTCCACGTCTCTTCCACAGGGCATTGTTATTGTCTTTTAATTCCACTGCGACCTCCACCACTCTGCCAAGGGGCTTTAAAACCGTCTTGTTTAGCTACTGTGACCTCCACGTCTTTTCCACAGGGCATTGTTATTGTCTTTTTATTCCACTGCGACCTCCACCACTCTGCCAAGGGGCATTAAAACAGTCTTGTTAACCTACTGTGACCTCCACGTCTCTTTCACAGGGCATTGTTATTGTATTTTATTCCACTGTGACCTCCACCACTCTTCCAAGGGGCATTAAAACAGTCTTGTTAAGCTACTGTGACCTCCACGTCTCTTCCAAGGGGCACTAAAACCGTTTGGTTAAACCACTCTGTAATCCACAGCTCTTCCAAGGGGCATTGATATTGTCTTTTTATTTCACTGTAACTTCCACCACTCTTTCAAGGGGCATTGATATTGTATTTTTATTCCACTGTGACCTCCACCACTCTTCCAAGGGGCATTAAAACCGTCTTGTTAAGCTACTGTGACCTCCAAGTCTCTTCCAATGGGCATTAAGACCGTCTGGTTAAACCTGTCTGAGCTCCACAGCACTTCCAAGGGGCATTCACAATGTCTTTTTATTCCATTGTAACCTTCTGCACTCTTACAAGTGCATTGATATTGTCTTTTTATTCCTCTGCGACATCCACGACTCTTCCAAGGGGCATTAAAACCGTCTTGTTAAGCTACTGTGACCTCCAAGTTTCTTACACAGGGCATTGATATTGTCTTTTTATTCCACTGTAACCTCCACCACTCTTCTAAGTGGCATTGATATTGTCTTTTTAATCCACTGCGACCTCCCTCACTCTTCCAAGAAGCATTGAAACAGTCTTGTTAAGCTACTGTGACCTCCAATTCTCTTCCACAGGGCATTGTTATTGTCTTTTCATTCCACTGTGACCCCCACCACTATGCCAAGCGGCTTTAAAACCGTCTTGTTAAGCTACTGTGATGTCCACGTCTCTTCCACGGGGCATTGATATTGTCTTTTTATTCCACTGCAACCTCCACCACTCTTCCAAGAGGCATTGATGTTGTCTTTTTATTCCACTGCGACCTCCACCACTCTTCCAAGGTTCATTGATATTGTCTTTTTAATCCACTGCGACCTCCACCACTCTTCCAAGGGGCATTAAAACCGTCTTGTTAAGCTACTGTGACCTCGACGTCTCTTCCAAGGTGCACGAAAACCGTTTGGTTAAACCACTCTGTACTCCACAGCTCTTCCAGGGGGCATTGATATTGTCTTTTTATTTCACTGTAACTTCCACCACTCCTTCAAGGGGCATTGATATTGTATTTTTATTCCACTGTGACCTCCACTACTCTTCCAAGGGGCATTAAAACCGTCTTGTTAAGCTACTGTGACCTCCAAGTCTCTTCCAATGGGCATTAAAACCACCTTGTTTAGCTACTGTGACCTCCACGTCTATTCCACGGTGCCTTCAAACCTTCTGGTTAAACCACTGTGAACTCCACAGCTCTTCCGAGGAGCATTGATATTGTCTTTTTATTCCACTGTGACATTCACCACTCTTCCAAGGGGCACTAATATTGTCTTTTTATTCCACTGCGACCTCCACTACTCTTCCAAGGGTCATTGATATTGTCTTTTTATTCCACTGTAACCTCCACCACTCTTCCAAGGGGCATTGATATTGTCTTTTTATTCCACTGTGACCTCCACCTCTCTTCCATGGGGCATTAAAACCATCTTGTTGACCTCCAAGTCTCTTCCACGAGGCATTGATATTGTCTTTTTATTCCACTGCGACCTCCACATCTCTTCCAAGGGGATTTGATATTGTCTTTTTATTCCACTGTGACCTCCACCACTCTTCTAAGGGGCATTGATATTGTCTTTTAAATCCACTGCGACCTCCACCACTCTTCCAAGGGGCATTAATACAGTCTTGATAAGCTACTGTGACCTCCACGTCTCTTCCAAGGGGCATTAAACCGTCTGGTTAAACCACTCCACAGCTCTTCCAAGAGGCATTGATATTGTCTTTTTATTCGACTGTAACCTCCAGTACTCTTCCAAGGGGCATTGATATTGTCTCTGTTTTCCACCGCGACCTCCACCACTCTTCAAAGGGGATTTGATATTGTCTTTTTTATCCACTGCGACCTCCACCACTGTTCCAATGGGCATTAAAACCATCTTGTTATGCTACTGTGACCTCCATGTCCCTTCCACGGAGCATTGATATTGTCTTTTTATTCCATTGCGACCTCCACCACTCTTCCAAGGGGCATTAAAACCGTCTTGTTAAGCTACTGTGACCTCCAAGTCTCTTCCAAGGGGCATTAAAACCGTCTGGTTAAACCTCTCTGAGCTCCACAGCTCTTCCAAGGGGCATTGACAATGTCTTTTTATTCCATTGTAACCTTCTGCACTCTTCCAAGTGCATTTATATTGTCTTTTTATTCCTTTGCGATGACCCCGACTCTTCCAAGGGGCACTAAAACCGTCGAGTTAAGCTACTGTGACCTCCAAGTTACTTACACAGGGCATTGATATTGTCTTTTAATTCCACTGTAACCTCCACCACTCTTCCAAGGGGCATTGTTATTGTCTTTTTTTCCACTGTAACCTCCACCAATCTTCCAAGGGGCATTGATATTGTCTTTTTATTCCACTGCGAACTCCATCACTCTTCTAAGGGGCATTAAAACCGTCTTGTGAAGCTACTGTGACCTCATCGTCTCTTCCAAGCCGCATTAAAACCGTCTGGTTAAACACTCTGAACTCCACAGCTCTTACAAAAGGCATTGATATTGTCTTTTTATTCGACTGTAACATCCACCACTCTTCCAAGCGGCATTGATATTGTCTTTTTATTCCACTGCGACCTCAACCACTCTTCCAAGGGGCATTGATATTGTTTTTTCAATCAACTGCGACCTCCACCTCTCTTCCAAGGGACATTAAACCGTCTTGTGAAGCTACTGTGACCTCCACGTCCCTTCCACGGGGCATTGATATTGTCTTTTTATTCCACTGCGACCTCTACCACACTTCCAAGAGGCATTGATATTGTCTTTTTAATCCACTGTAAACTCCACCACTCTTCTAAGGGGCAGTGATATTGTCTTTTTAAACCACTGTGACCTCCACCACTCTTCCAAGAGGCATTAAAAACATCTTATTAAGCTACTATGACCTCCACGTCTCTTCCAAGGCTCATTAAATCCGTCTTGTTAAGCTACTGTGACCTCCACGTCTCTTCCAAGGGGCATTAAAACCGTCAATTTAAACCACTTTGAACTCCACAGCTCTTGCAAGAGGCATTGATATTGTCTTTTTATTCCACTGTAACCTCCACCACTCTTCCAAGGGGCATTGATTTTGTCTTTTTAATCCACTGCGACCTCCATCACTCTTCCAAGAAGCATTAAAACCATCTTGTTTAGCTACTGTGACCTCCACGTCTATTCCACGGTGCCTTAAAACCTTCTGGTTAAACCACTGTGAACTCCACAGCTCTTCCAAGGGGCATTGATGTTGTCTTTTTATTCCATTGTAACCTCCACCACTCTTCCAAGGGGCATTTATATTGTCTTTTTGTTTTACTGCGACCTCCACCACTCTTCCAAGGGGCATTAAAACCATCTTTTTAAGCTACTGTGACCTCCAAGTCTTTTCCACGACGCATTGATATTGTCTTTTTATTCCACTGCGACCTCCACAACTCTTCCAAGTGGAATTGATATTGTCTTATTATTCCACTGCGACCTCCACCACTCTTCTAAGGGGCATTGATATTGTCTTTTTAATCCACTGCGACCTCTACCACTCTTCCAAGGGGCATTAAAACAGTTTTGATAAGCTACTGTGACCTCCACATCTCTTCCAAGGGGCATTAAAACAGTCTGGTTAAAACTCTGGACTCCACAGCTCTTCCAAGAGGCATTGATATCGTCTTTTTATTCCACTGTAACCTCCACCACTCTTCCAAGGGGCATTGATTTTGTCTTTTTAATCCACTGCGACCTCCATCACTCTTCCAAGAATCATTAAAACCGTCTTGTTTAGCTACTGTGACCTCCACGTCTATTTCATGGTGCCTTAAAACCTTCTGGTTAAACCACTGTGAACTCCTGAGCTCTTCCAAGGGGCATGGATATTGTATTTTTATTCCATTGTAACCTCTACCACTCATCCTAGGGGCATTGATATTGTCTTTTTATTTTACTGCGACCTCCACCACTCTTCCAAGGGGCATTAATATTGTCTTTTTATTCCACTGCGACCTCCACCACTCTTCCAAGGGTCATTGATATTGTCTTTTTATTCCACTGTAACCTCCACTACTCTTCCAAGGGGCATTGATATTGTCTTTTTATTCCACTGCGACCTCCACCTCTCTGCCAAGGGGCATTAAAACCGTCTTGTTAAGGTAATGTGACCTCCAAGTCTCTTCCACGATGCATTGATATTGTCTTTTTATTCCACTGCGACCTCCACCACTCTACTAAGGGGCATTGATATTGTCTTTTTAATCCACTGTGACCTCCACGTCTCTTCCAAGGGGCATTAAACCGTCTTGTTAAACCACTCTGTACTCCACAGCTCTTCCAAGAGGAATTGATATTGTCTTTTTATTCCACTGTAGCCTTCACCACTCTTCCAAGGGGAATTGATATTGTCTTTTTATTCCACTGTAACCTCCACCAATATTCCTAGGGGCATTGATATTGTCTTCTTATTCCTCTGCGACCTCCACCACTCTTCTAAGGGGCATTGATATTGTCTTTTAAATCCACAACGATCTCCACCACTCTTCCAAGGGTCATTAAAACAGACTTGATAAGCTACTGTGACCTCCACATCTCTTCCAAGGGGCACTAAACCGTCTGGTTAAACCACTCTGTACTCCACAGCTCTTCCAAGAGTCATTGATATTGTCTTTTTATTCGACTGTAAACTCCACCACTCTTCCAAGGGGTATTGATATTTTCTATGTTTTCCACTGCGACCTCCACCACTCTTCCAAAGGGCATTGATATTGTCTTTTTATTCCACTGCGACCTCCACGTCTCTTCCACAGGGCATTGTTATTGTCTTTTAATTCCACTGCGACCTCCACCACTCTGCCAAGGGGCTTTAAAACCGTCTTGTTTAGCTACTGTGACCTCCACGTCTTTTCCACAGGGCATTGTTATTGTCTTTTTATTCCACTGCGACCTCCACCACTCTGCCAAGGGGCATTAAAACAGTCTTGTTAACCTACTGTGACCTCCACGTCTCTTTCACAGGGCATTGTTATTGTATTTTATTCCACTGTGACCTCCACCACTCTTCCAAGGGGCATTAAAACAGTCTTGTTAAGCTACTGTGACCTCCACGTCTCTTCCAAGGGGCACTAAAACCGTTTGGTTAAACCACTCTGTAATCCACAGCTCTTCCAAGGGGCATTGATATTGTCTTTTTATTTCACTGTAACTTCCACCACTCTTTCAAGGGGCATTGATATTGTATTTTTATTCCACTGTGACCTCCACCACTCTTCCAAGGGGCATTAAAACCGTCTTGTTAAGCTACTGTGACCTCCAAGTCTCTTCCAATGGGCATTAAGACCGTCTGGTTAAACCTGTCTGAGCTCCACAGCACTTCCAAGGGGCATTCACAATGTCTTTTTATTCCATTGTAACCTTCTGCACTCTTACAAGTGCATTGATATTGTCTTTTTATTCCTCTGCGACATCCACGACTCTTCCAAGGGGCATTAAAACCGTCTTGTTAAGCTACTGTGACCTCCAAGTTTCTTACACAGGGCATTGATATTGTCTTTTTATTCCACTGTAACCTCCACCACTCTTCTAAGTGGCATTGATATTGTCTTTTTAATCCACTGCGACCTCCCTCACTCTTCCAAGAAGCATTGAAACAGTCTTGTTAAGCTACTGTGACCTCCAATTCTCTTCCACAGGGCATTGTTATTGTCTTTTCATTCCACTGTGACCCCCACCACTATGCCAAGCGGCTTTAAAACCGTCTTGTTAAGCTACTGTGATGTCCACGTCTCTTCCACGGGGCATTGATATTGTCTTTTTATTCCACTGCAACCTCCACCACTCTTCCAAGAGGCATTGATGTTGTCTTTTTATTCCACTGCGACCTCCACCACTCTTCCAAGGTTCATTGATATTGTCTTTTTAATCCACTGCGACCTCCACCACTCTTCCAAGGGGCATTAAAACCGTCTTGTTAAGCTACTGTGACCTCGACGTCTCTTCCAAGGTGCACGAAAACCGTTTGGTTAAACCACTCTGTACTCCACAGCTCTTCCAGGGGGCATTGATATTGTCTTTTTATTTCACTGTAACTTCCACCACTGCTTCAAGGGGCATTGATATTGTATTTTTATTCCACTGTGACCTCCACTACTCTTCCAAGGGGCATTAAAACCGTCTTGTTAAGCTACTGTGACCTCCAAGTCTCTTCCAATGGGCATTAAAACCACCTTGTTTAGCTACTGTGACCTCCACGTCTATTCCACGGTGCCTTCAAACCTTCTGGTTAAACCACTGTGAACTCCACAGCTCTTCCGAGGAGCATTGATATTGTCTTTTTATTCCACTGTGACATTCACCACTCTTCCAAGGGGCACTAATATTGTCTTTTTATTCCACTGCGACCTCCACTACTCTTCCAAGGGTCATTGATATTGTCTTTTTATTCCACTGTAACCTCCACCACTCTTCCAAGGGGCATTGATATTGTCTTTTTATTCCACTGTGACCTCCACCTCTCTTCCATGGGGCATTAAAACCATCTTGTTGACCTCCAAGTCTCTTCCACGAGGCATTGATATTGTCTTTTTATTCCACTGCGACCTCCACATCTCTTCCAAGGGGATTTGATATTGTCTTTTTATTCCACTGTGACCTCCACCACTCTTCTAAGGGGCATTGATATTGTCTTTTAAATCCACTGCGACCTCCACCACTCTTCCAAGGGGCATTAATACAGTCTTGATAAGCTACTGTGACCTCCACGTCTCTTCCAAGGGGCATTAAACCGTCTGGTTAAACCACTCCACAGCTCTTCCAAGAGGCATTGATATTGTCTTTTTATTCGACTGTAACCTCCAGTACTCTTCCAAGGGGCATTGATATTGTCTCTGTTTTCCACCGCGACCTCCACCACTCTTCAAAGGGGATTTGATATTGTCTTTTTTATCCACTGCGACCTCCACCACTGTTCCAATGGGCATTAAAACCATCTTGTTATGCTACTGTGACCTCCATGTCCCTTCCACGGAGCATTGATATTGTCTTTTTATTCCATTGCGACCTCCACCACTCTTCCAAGGGGCATTAAAACCGTCTGGTTAAACCTCTCTGAGCTCCACAGCTCTTCCAAGGGGCATTGACAATGTCTTTTTATTCCATTGTAACCTTCTGCACTCTTCCAAGTGCATTTATATTGTCTTTTTATTCCTTTGCGATGACCCCGACTCTTCCAAGGGGCACTAAAACCGTCGAGTTAAGCTACTGTGACCTCCAAGTTACTTACACAGGGCATTGATATTGTCTTTTTATTCCACTGTAACCTCCACCACTCTTCCAAGGGGCATTGTTATTGTCTTTTTTTCCACTGTAACCTCCACCAATCTTCCAAGGGGCATTGATATTGTCTTTTTATTCCACTGCGAACTCCATCACTCTTCTAAGGGGCATTAAAACCGTCTTGTGAAGCTACTGTGACCTCATCGTCTCTTCCAAGCCGCATTAAAACCGTCTGGTTAAACACTCTGAACTCCACAGCTCTTACAAAAGGCATTGATATTGTCTTTTTATTCGACTGTAACATCCACCACTCTTCCAAGCGGCATTGATATTGTCTTTTTATTCCACTGCGACCTCAACCACTCTTCCAAGGGGCATTGATATTGTTTTTTCAATCAACTGCGACCTCCACCTCTCTTCCAAGGGACATTAAACCGTCTTGTGAAGCTACTGTGACCTCCACGTCCCTTCCACGGGGCATTGATATTGTCTTTTTATTCCACTGCGACCTCTACCACACTTCCAAGAGGCATTGATATTGTCTTTTTAATCCACTGTAAACTCCACCACTCTTCTAAGGGGCAGTGATATTGTCTTTTTAAACCACTGTGACCTCCACCACTCTTCCAAGAGGCATTAAAAACATCTTATTAAGCTACTATGACCTCCACGTCTCTTCCAAGGCTCATTAAATCCGTCTTGTTAAGCTACTGTGACCTCCACGTCTCTTCCAAGGGGCATTAAAACCGTCAATTTAAACCACTTTGAACTCCACAGCTCTTGCAAGAGGCATTGATATTGTCTTTTTATTCCACTGTAACCTCCACCACTCTTCCAAGGGGCATTGATTTTGTCTTTTTAATCCACTGCGACCTCCATCACTCTTCCAAGAAGCATTAAAACCATTTTGTTTAGCTACTGTGACCTCCACGTCTATTCCACGGTGCCTTAAAACCTTCTGCTTAAACCACTGTGAACTCCACAGCTCTTCCAAGGGGCATTGATATTTTCTTTTTATTCCTCTGTAAACTCCACCACTCTTCCAAGGGGCATTGATATTGTCTTTTTATTCCACTGTAACCTCCACCACTCTTCCAAGGGGCATTGATTTTGTCTTTTTAATCCACTGCGACCTCCATCACTCTTCCAAGAAGCATTAAAACCGTTTTGTTTAGCTACTGTGACCTTCACGTCTATTCCACGGTGCCTTAAAACCTTCTGGTTAAACCACTGTGAACTTCACAGCTCTTCCAAGGGGCATTGATATTGTCTTTTTATTCCTCTGTAAACTCCACCACTCTTCCAAGGGGCATTGATATTGTCTTTTTATTTTACTGCGACCTCCACCGCTCTTCCAAGGGGCATTAATATTGTCTTTTTATTCCACTGCGACCTCCATCACTCTTCCAAGGGTCATTGATATTGTCTTTTTATTCCACTGTAACCTCCACCACTCTTCCAAGGGGCATTGATATTGTTTTTCTATTCAAATGAGACCTCCACATCTCTTCCAAGGGGAATTGATATTGTCTTTCTATTCCACTGCGACCTCCACCACTCTTCTAAGGGGCATTAAAACAGTCTTGATAAGCTACTGTGACCTCCACGTCTCTTCCAAGGGGCATTGATATTGTCTCTGTTTTCCACTTCGACCTCCACCACTATTCCAAGGGGCATTGATATTGTCTTTTTATTCCACTGCGACCTGCACGTCTCTTCCACAGGGCATTGTTATTGACTTTTTATTCCACTGCGACCTCCACCACTCTCCCAAGGGGCATTAAAACCGTCTTGTTTAGCTACTGTGACATCCACGTCTTTTGCACAGGGCATTGTTATTGTCTTTTTATTCCACTGCGACCTCCACCACTCTGCCAAGGGGCATTAAAACAGTCTTGTTAACCTACTGTGACTTCCATTTCTCTACCAAGGGGCACTAAAACAATTTGGTTAAACCACTCTGTACTCTACAGCTCTTCCAAGGGGCATTAAAACCGTCTAGTTAGACGGCTCTGAGCTCCACAGCTCTTCCAAGGGGCATTGACAATGTCTTTTTATTCCATTGTAACCTTCTGCACTCTTCCAAGTGCATTGATATTGTCTTTTTATTCCTCTGCGACGTCCACGACTCTTCCAAGGGGCATTAAAACCATCTTGTTAAGCTACTGTAACCTCCAAGTTTCTTACACAGGGCATTGATATTGTCTTTTTATTCCACTGTAACCTCCACCACTCTTCCAAGGGGCATTGATATTGTCTTTTATTCCACTGTAACCTCCACCACTGTTCTAAGGGGCATTAAAACCGTCTTGTTAAGCTACTGTGACCTCCACGTCTCTTCCACAGGGCATTGCTATTGTCTTTTTATTCCACTGCGACCTCCACCACTCTGCCGAGGGGCATTAAAACCGTCTTGTTAAGCTACTGTGTTGTCCACATCTATTCCACGGGGCATTGATATTGTCTTTTTATTCCACTGTAACCTCCACCACTCTTCCAAGGGGCATTGATATTGTCTTTTTATTCCACTGCGACCTCCACCACTCTTCCAAGGTTCATTGATATTGTCTTTTTAATCCACTGCGACCTCCACCACTCTTCCAAGGGGCATTAAAACCGTCTTGTTAAGCTACTGTGACCTCCACGTCTTTTCCAAGGTGCACTAAAACCGTTTGGTTAAACCACTCTGTACTCCACAGCTCTTCCAAGGGGCATTGTTATTGTCTTTTTATTTCACTGTAACTTCCACCATTCTTTCAAGGGGCATTGATATCGTCTTGTTAAGCTACTGTGACCTCCAACTCTCTTCCAAGGGGCATTAAAACCGTCTGGTTAAACCGCTCTGAGCTCCACAGCACTTCCAAGGGGCATTGACAATGTCTTTTTATTCCATTGTAACCTTCTGCACTCTTCCAAGTGCATTGATATTGTCTTTTTATTCCTCTGCAACGTCCACGACTCTTCCAAGGGGCATTAAAACCATCTTGTTAAGCTACTGTGACCTCCAAGTTTCTTACACAGGGCATTGATATTGTCTTTTTATTCCACTGAAACCTCCACCACTCTTCCAAGGGGCATTGATATTGTCTTTTTAATCCACTGCGACCTCCCTCACTCTTCCAAGAAGCATTGAAACCGTCTTGTTAAGCTACTGTGACCTCCACGTCTCTTCCACAGGGCATTGTTATTGTCTTTTTATTCCACTGCGACCTCCACCACTCTGCCAAGTGGCATTAAAACCGTCTTGTTAAGCTACTGTGATGTCCACGTCTCTTCCACGGGGCATTGATATTGTCTTTTTATTCCACTGTAACCTCCACCACTCTTCCAAGAGGCATTGATATTGTCTTTTTATTCCACTGAGACCTCCACCACTCTTCCAAGGTTCATTGATATTGTCTTTTTAATCCACTGAGACCTCCACCACTCTTCCAAGGGGCATTAATACCGTCTTGTTAAGCTACTGTGACCACCATGTCTCTTCCAAGGGGCATTAAAACCGTTTGGTTAAACCACTCTGTACTCCACAGCTCTTCCAAGGGGCATTGATATTGTCTTTTTATTTCACTGTAACTTCCACCACTCCTTCAAGGGGCATTGATATTGTATTTTTATTCCACTGTGACCTCCACCACTCTTCCAAGGGGCATTAAAACCGTCTTGTTAAGCTACTGTGACCTCCAAGTCTCTTCCAAGGTGCATTAAAACCGTCTGGTTAAAGCGCTCTGAGCTACACAGTTCTTTCAACGGGCGTTGACAATGTCTTTTTATTCCATTGTAACCTTCTGCACTCTTCCAAGTGCATTGATATTGTCTTTTTACTCCTCTGCGACGTCCATGACTCTTCCAAGGGGCATTAAAACCGTCTTGTTAAGCTACTATGACCTCCAAGTTTCTTACAGAGGGCATTGATATTGTCTTTTTATTCCACTGTAACCTCCACCACTCTTCCAAGGGGCATTGATATTGTCTTTTAAATCCACTGCGACCTCCATCACTCTTCCAAGAAGCATTGAAACCGTCTTGTTAATCTACTGTGACCTCCACGTCTATTCCACGGTGCATTAAAACTTTCTGGTTAAACCACTGTGAACTCCACAGCTCTTCCAAGCGGCATTGATATTGTCTTTTTATTCCACTCTAACCTCCACCACTCTTCCAAGGGGCATTGATATTGTCTATTTATTTTACTGCGACCTCCACCACTCTTCCATGGGGCATTAATATTGTCTTTTTGTTCCACTGCGACCTCCACGTCTCTTTCAAGGGGCATTGATATTGTCTTTTTATTTAAATGGAACCTCCACCACTCTTCCAAGGGGCATTGATATTGTCTTTTTTTTCCACTGTAACCTCCACCATTCTTCCAAGGGACATTGATATTGTGTTTTTATTCCACTGTAACCTCCACCACTCTTCCAAGGGGCATTGATATTGTCTTTTTATTCCACTGTAACCTCCACCACTCTTCCAAGGGGCATTGATATTGTCTTTTTATTCCACTGTAACCTCTACCACTCCTCCAAGGGGCATTAAAACAGTCTTGATAAGCTTCTGTGACCTTCACGTCTCTTCCATTGGGCATTAAAGCCGCATGGTTAAACCACTCTGAACTCCACAGCTCTTCTAAGAGGCATTGATATTGTCTTTTTTTTCAAATGTAACCTACACCACTCTTCCAAGGGGCATTGATATTGTCTTTTTTTCCACTGCGACCTCCACCACTCTTACAAGGGGATTTGATAATCTTTTTAATCCACTGCGACCTCCACCACTCTTCCAAGGGGCATTAAAAACATCTTGTTAAGCTACTGTGACCTCCACGTCCCTTCCACGGGGCATTGATATTGTCTTTTTATTCCACTGCGACCTCCACCACTCTTCCAAGGGGCATTGATATTGTCTTTTTAAACCTCTGCGACCTCCACCACTGTTCCAAGGGACATTGATATTGTCTTTTTATTCCACTGCAACCTTCACCCCTCTTCCAAGGAACATTGATATTGTCTTTTTTTTCCACTGTAACCTCCACCACTCTTCTAAGGGGCATTGATATTTTCTTTTTATTCCACTGCGACCTCCACCACTCTTCCAAGGGGCATCGATAATGTCTTTTTAATCCACTGTGACCTCCACCACTCTTCCAAGGGGCATTAAAACCGTCTTGATAAGCTACTGTGACCTCCACGTCTCTTCCAAGGGGCATTAAAACCGTCAATTTAAACCACTTTGAACTCCACAGCTCTTGCAAAAGGCATTGATATTGTCTTTATATTCCACTGTAACCTCCACCACTCTTCCAAGGGGCATTAATTTTGTCTTTTTAATCCACTGCGACCTCCATCTCTCTTCCAAGAAGCATTAAAACCATCTTGTTTAGCTACTGTGACCTCCACGTCTATTCCACGGTGACTTAAAACCTTCTGGTTAAACCACTGTGAACTCCACAGCTCTTCCAAGGGGCACTGATGTTGTCTTTTTATTCCATTGTAACCTCCACCACTCTTCCAAGGGGCATTTATATTGTCTTTTTGTTTTACTGCGACCTCCACCACTCTTCCAAGGGGCATTAAAACCATCTTTTTAAGCTACTGTGACCTCCAAGTCTCTTCCACGACGCATTGATATTGTCTTTTTATTCCACTGCGACCTCCACAACTCTTCCAAGTGGAATTGATATTGTCTTATTATTCCACTGCGACCTCCACCACTCTTCTAAGGGGCATTGATATTGTCTTTTTAATCCACTGCGACCTCTACCACTCTTCCAAGGGGCATTAAAACAGTTTTGATAAGCTACTGTGACCTCCACATCTCTTCCAAGGGGCATTAAAACAGTCTGGTTAAAAAACTCTGAACTCCACAGCTCTTCCAAGAGGCATTGATATCGTCTTTTTATTCCACTGTAACCTCCACCACTCTTCCAAGGGGCATTGATTTTGTCTTTTTAATCCACTGCGACCTCCATCACTCTTCCAAGAATCATTAAAACCGTCTTGTTTAGCTACTGTGACCTCCACGTCTATTTCATGGTGCCTTAAAACCTTCTGGTTAAACCACTGTGAACTCCTGAGCTCTTCCAAGGGGCATGGATATTGTATTTTTATTCCATTGTAACCTCTACCATTCATCCTAGGGGCATTGATATTGTCTTTTTTATTTTACTGCGACCTCCACCACTCTTCCAAGGGGCATTAATATTGTCTTTTTATTCCATTGTGACCTCCACCACTCTTCCAAGGGTCATTGATATTGTCTTTTTATTCCACTGTAACCTCCACTACTCTTCCAAGGGGCATTGATATTGTCTTTTAATTCCACTGTAACCTCCACTACTCTTCTAAGGGGCATTGATATTGTCTTTTTATTCCACTGCGACCTCCACCTCTCTGCCAAGGGGCATTAAAACCATCTTGTTAAGGTAATGTGACCTCCAAGTCTCTTCCACGATGCATTGATATTGTCTTTTTATTCCACTGCGACCTCCACCACTCTACTAAGGGGCATTGATATTGTCTTTTTAATCCACTGTGACCTCCACGTCTCTTCCAAGGGGCATTAAACCGTCTTGTTAAACCACTCTGTACTCCACAGCTCTTCCAAGAGGAATTGATATTGTCATTTTATTCCACTGTAGCCTTCACCACTCTTCCAAGGGGCATTGATATTGTCTTTTTATTCCACTGTAACCTCCACCAATATTCCTAGGGGCATTGATATTGTCTTCTTATTCCTCTGCGACCTCCACCACTCTTCTAAGGGGCATTGATATTGTCTTTTAAATCCACAACGATCTCCACCACTCTTCCAAGGGTCATTAAAACAGACTTGATAAGCTACTGTGACCTCCACATCTCTTCCAAGGGGCATTAAACCGTCTGGTTAAACCACTCTGTACTCCACAGCTCTTCCAAGAGTCATTGATATTGTCTTTTTATTCGACTGTAAACTCCACCACTCTTCCAAGGGGTATTGATATTGTCTCTGTTTTCCACTGAGACCTCCACCACTCTTCCAAAGGGCATTGATATTGTCTTTTTATTCCACTGCGACCTCCACGTCTCTTCCACAGGGCATTGTTATTGTCTTTTAATTCCACTGCGACCTCCACCACTCTGCCAAGGGGCTTTAAAACCGTCTTGTTTAGCTACTGTGACCTCCACGTCTTTTCCACAGGGCATTGTTATTGTCTTTTTATTCCACTGCGACCTCCACCACTCTGCCAAGGGGCATTAAAACAGTCTTGTTAACCTACTGTGACCTCCACGTCTCTTTCACAGGGCATTGTTATTGTATTTTATTCCACTGTGACCTCCACCACTCTTCCAAGGGGCATTAAAACAGTCTTCTTAAGCTACTGTGACCTCCACGTCTCTTCCAAGGGGCACTAAAACCGTTTGGTTAAACCACTCTGTAATCCACAGCTCTTCCAAGGGGCATTGATATTGTCTTTTTATTTCACTGTAACTTCCACCACTCTTTCAAGGGGCATTGATATTGTATTTTTATTCCACTGTGACCTCCACCACTCTTCCAAGGGGCATTAAAACCGTCTTGTTAAGCTACTGTGACCTCCAAGTCTCTTCCAATGGGCATTAAGACCATCTGGTTAAACCGGTCTGAGCTCCACAGCACTTCCAAGGGGCATTCACAATGTCTTTTTATTCCATTGTAACCTTCTGCACTCTTCCAAGTGCATTGATATTGTCTTTTTATTCCTCTGCGACATCCACGACTCTTCCAAGGGGCATTAAAACCGTCTTGTTAAGCTACTGTGACCTCCAAGTTTCTTACACAGGGCATTGATATTGTCTTTTTATTCCACTGTAACCTCCACCACTCTTCCAAGTGGCATTGATATTGTCTTTTTAATCCACTGCGACCTCCCTCACTCTTCCAAGAAGCATTGAAACAGTCTTGTTAAGCTTCTGTGACCTCCAATTCTCTTCCACAGGGCATTGTTATTGTCTTTTTATTCCACTGTGACCCCCACCACTCTGCCAAGCGGCTTTAAAACTGTCTTGTTAAGCTACTGTGATGTCCACGTCTCTTCCACGGGACATTGATATTGTCTTTTTATTCCACTGCAACCTCCACCACTCTTCCAAGAGGCATTGATGTTGTCTTTTTATTCCACTGCGACCTCCACCACTCTTCCAAGGTTCATTGATATTGTCTTTTTAATCCACTGTGACCTCCACCACTCTTCCAAGGGGCATTAAAACAGTCTTGTTAAGCTACTGTGACCTCCAAGTCTCTTCCAAGGGGCATTAAAACCGTCTGGTTAAACCGCTCTGAGCTCCAAAGCACTTCCAAGGGGCATTGACAATGTCTTTTTATTCCAGTGAAACCTTCTGCACTCTTCCAAGTGCATGGGTATTGTCTTTTTACTCCTCTGCGATGTCCATGACACTTCCAAGGGGCATTAAAACCGTCTTGTTAAGTTACTGTGACCTCCAAGTTTCTTACACAGGGCATTGTTATTGTATTTTTATTCCACTGTGACCTCCACCACTCTTCCAAGGGGCATTAAAACAGTCTTGTTAAGCTACTGTGACCTCCAGGTCTCTTCCAAGGGGACACTAAAACCATTTGGTTAAACCACTCTGTAATCCACAGCTCTTCTAAGGGGCATTGATATTGTCTTTTTATTTCACTGTAATTTCCACCACTCTTTCAAGGGGCATTGATATTGTATTTTTATTCCACTGTGACCTCCACTACTCTTCCAAGGGGCATTAAAACCGTCTTGTTAAGCTACTGTGACCTCCAAGTCTCTTCCAATGGGCATTAAAACCACCTTCTTTAGCTACTGTGACCTCCACGTCTATTCCACGGTGCCTTAAAACCTTCTGGTTAAACCACTGTGAACTCCACAGCTCTTCCAAGGAGCATTGATATTGTCTTTTTATTCCACTGTGACATTCACCACTCTTCCAAGGGGCACTAATATTGTCTTTTTATTCCACTGCGACCTCCACCACTCTTCCAAGGGTCATTGATATTGTCTTTTTATTCCACTGTAACCTCCACCACTCTTCCAAGGGGCATTGATATTGTCTTTTTATTCCACTGTGACCTCCACCTCTCTTCCACGGGGCATTAAAATCATCTTGTTAAGCTACTGTGACCTCCAAGTCTCTTCCACGAGGCATTGATATTGTCTTTTTATTCCACTGCGACCTCCACCACTCTTCTAAGGGGCATTGATATTGTCTTTTAAATCCACTGCGACCTCCACCACTCTTCCAAGGGGCATTAATACAGTCTTGATAAGCTACTGTGACCTCCACGTCTCTTCCAAGGGGCATTAAACCGTCTGGTTAAACCACTCCACAGCTCTTCCAAGAGGCATTGATATTGTCTTTTTATTCGACAGTAACCTCCAGTACTCTTCCAAGGGGCATTGATATTGTCTCTGTTTTCCACTGTGACCTCCACCGCTCTTCAAAGGGGATTTGATATTGTCTTTTTTATCCACTGCGACCTCCACCACTGTTCCAATGGGCATTAAAACCATCTTGTTATGCTACTGTGACCTCCATGTCCCTTCCACGGAGCATTGATATTGTCTTTTTATTCCATTGCGACCTCCACCACTCTTCCAAGGGGCATTAAAACCGTCTTGTTAAGCTACTGTGACCTCCAAGTCTCTTCCAAGGGGCATTAAAACCGTCTGGTTAAACCTCTCTGAGCTCCACAGCTCTTCCAAGGGGCATTGACAATGTCTTTTTATTCCATTGTAACCTTCTGCACTCTTCCAAGTGCATTTATATTGTCTTTTTATTCCTCTGCGATGTCCCCGACTCTTCCAAGGGGCATTAAAACCGTCTAGTTAAGCTACTGTGACCTCCAAGTTACTTACAGAGGGCATTGATATTGTCTTTTTATTCCACTGTAACCTCCACCACTCTTCCAAGGGGCATTGTTATTGTATTTTTTTCCACTGTAACCTCCACCAATCTTCCAAGGGGCATAGATATTGTCTTTTTATTCCACTGCGAACTCCATCACTCTTCTAAGGGGCATTAAAACCGTCTTGTGAAGCTACTGTGACCTCATCGTCTCTTCCAAGCCGCATTAAAACCGTCTGGTTAAACACTCTGAACTCCACAGCTCTTACAAAAGGCATTGATATTGTCTTTTTATTTGACTGTAACATCCACCACTCTTCCAAGCGGCATTGATATTGTCTTTTTATTCCACTGCGACCTCAACCACTCTTCCAAGGGGCATGGATATTGTTTTTTCAATCAACTGCGACCTCCTTCTCTCTTCCAAGGGACATTAAACCGTCTTGTGAAGCTACTGTGACCTCCACGTCCCTTCCACGGGGCATTGATATTGTCTTTTTATTCCACTGCGACCTCTACCACACTTCCAAGGGGCATTGATATTGTCTTTTTAATCCACTGCGACCTCCACCAGTCTTCCAAGGGGCATTGATATTGTCTTTTTAATCCACTGCGTTCTCCACCACTCTTCCAAGGGGTATTAAAACCGTCTTGTTATGCTACTGTGACATCGACTTCTCTTCCAAGGGGCATTAAAACCATATGGTTAAACCACTCTGAACTCCACAGCTCTTCCAAGGGGCATTTCTATTGTCTTTTTATTCCACTCTAACCTCCACCACTCTTCCAAGGGGCATTGACATTGTCTTTTTATTCCACTGCGACCTCTACCACTCTTCCAAGGGGCATTAAAACCATATTGTTAAGCTACAGTGACCTTCACATCTCTTCCACGGGGCATTGATATTGTCTTTTTATTTTACTGTAACTTCCACCAATCTTCCAAGGGGCATTGATATTTTTTTTTTTATTCCACTGCGACCTCCACCACTCTTCCAAGGGGCCTTAAAACCATCTTGTTAAGTTACTGTGACCTCCACGTCCCTTCCAAGGAGCGTTAAAACCGTCTGGTTATAACACTCTGATCTCCACTCCTCTTCCAAGGGACATTATTATTGTCTTTTTATTCCACTGTAACCTCCACCACTCTTCCAAGGGGCATTGATATTGTTCTTTTATTCCACTGCGACCTCCACCAGTCCTCCAAGAGGCATTAAAACCGTCTTGTTAAGCTACTGTGACCTCCACGTCTCTTCCACGGGGCATTGAATTGTCTTTTTATTCCACTGTAACCTCCACCACTTGTCCAAGGGGAATTGATATTGTCTTTTTATTCCACTGCAACCTCCACCACACTTCCAAGGGTCATTGATATTGTCTTTTTAATTCACTGTGATCTCCACCACTCTTCCAAGAGGCATTAAAACCGTCTTGTTAAGCAACTGTCACCTTCATGTCCCTTAAAACGGGCATTAAAACCGTCAATTTAAACCACTCTGAAATCCACAGCTCTTGCAAGGGGCGTTGATATTGTCTTTTTATTCCAATGTAACCTCCAGCACTCTTCCAAGGTGCGTTGATATTGTCTTTTTATTCCACTGCAACTTCCACCTCTCTTCCAAGGGGCATTAAAACCGTCTTGTTAAGCTATTGTGACCTCCACATCTCTTCCACGGGGCATTGATATTGTCTTTTTATTCCACTGTAACCTTCTCCACTCTTCCAAGGGGCATTGATATTGTCTTTTTATTCCACTGGGACCTTCACCACTCTTCCAAGTGGCATTGATATTGTCTTTTTATTCCACTGGGACCTTCACCACTCTTCCAGGTGGCATTGATATTGTCTTTTTAATCCACTGCGACCTCCACCACTCTTCCAAGGGGCATTAAAACCATATTGTTAAGCTACTGTGACCTCAACGTCTCTTCCAAGGTGCATTAAAACCGTCAATTTAAAGCACTCTGAACTCCACAGCTCTTGCAAGAGGCTTTGATATTGTCTTTTTACTTCACTGTAACCTACAGCCCTCTTTCAAAAGGCATTGATATTGCCTTTTTATTCCACTACGACTTCCACCACTCTCCCAAGGTGCATTAAAAACATCATGTTTAGCTACTGTAACGTCCATGTCTATTCCACGGGGCATTGATATTGTCTTTTTATTCCGCTGTATTCTCCACCACTCTTCCAAGGGGTATTGATATTGTCTTTTTATTCCACTGCGCCTTCCACCTCTCTTCTAAGGGGCATTGATATTGTCTTTTTAATCCACTGCAACCTCCACCACTCTTCCAAGAGGCATTAAAACAGTCTTGTTAAGCTACTGTGACCTCCACATCCCTTCCAAAGGGCATTAAAACCGTCTGGTTAAACCACTCTGAACTCCACAGCTCTTCCAAGGGGCATTGATATTGTCTTTTTATTCCACTGTAACCTCCACCATTTTTCCAAGGGGTATTGATATTGTCTTTTTAATGCACTGCGACCTCCACCACTCTTCCAAGGGGAATTTAAACCATCTGGTTAATCCACTCTGAACTCCATAGCTCTTTCAAGAGGCATTGATATTGTCTTTTTATTTCACTGTAACCTCCACCACTCTTTCAAGGGGCATTAAAACTGTCTTGTTAAGCTACTGTGACCTCCACGTGTCTTCCACGGGGCATTGATATTGTCTTTTTAATCCACTGTTTCCTCCACCACTTTTCCAAGGGGCATTAAAACGGTCTTGTTAATGTACTGTAACCTCCACGTCGCTTCCAAGGGGCAATAAAACCATCTGGTTAAACCACTCTGAACTCCACAGCTCTTCCAAGGGGCATTGGTACTGTCTTTTTATTCCACTCTAACCTTCACCACTCTTCCAAAGGGCATTGACATTGCCTTTTTATTCCACTGCGACCTCCATCATTCTTCCAAGGGGCATTGATATTGTCTTTTTATTTCACAGCCACCTCCACCACTCTTCCAAGGGGCATTGGTATTGTCTTCTTAATCAACTGCGACTTCCACCACTTTTCAAAGGGGCATTAAAAACGTCTTTTTAAGCTACTGTGACCGCCACGTCACTTCCAATGCGCATAAAAATCGTCTGGTTAAACCACTCTGAACTCCACAGCTCCTCCAAGGTTCATTGGTATTGTCTTTTTATTCCAATCTAACCTCCACCACTCTTCCAAGGGGCATTGACATTGTCTTTTTATTCCACTGCGACCTCCACCATTCTTCCAAGGGGCATTAAAACTGTCTTGTTAAGCTACAGTTACCTCCACGTCTGTTCCACGGGGCATTGATATTGTCTTTAAATTCCACTGTAACCTCCACCACTCTACCAAGGGGCATTGATACTGTATTTTTATTCCACTGCGACCTCCACCACTCTTCCAAAGGGCATTGATATTGTCTTTTTAATCCACTGCGACCTCCACCACTCTTCCAAAGGGCATTAAAACCATCTTGTTAAGCTACTGTGACCTCCACGTCTCTTCCACGGGGCATTGATATTGTCTTTTTATTCCACTGCGACCTCCACCACTCTTCCTCGGGGCATTGATATTGTCTTTTTAATCCACTGCAACCTCCACCACTCTAACATGTGGCATTAAAACTGTCTTGTTAAGCTACTGTGACCTCAACGTCTTTTCCAAGGAGCATTAAAACCGTATGGTTAAATCAATCTGAACTCCACAGATCTTCCAAGGGGCATTGATATTGTCTTTTTATTCCACTGAATCCTCCACCACTCTTCCAAGGGGCATTGATATTGTCTTTTTATTCCACTGCGACCTCCAACACTCTTCCAAGGGCCATTAAAACCTTGTTGTTAAGCTACTTTGACCTCCACGTCAATTCCACGGGGCATTAAAACCATCAATTTAAACCACTCTGTACTCCACAGCTCTTGCAATGGGCATTGATATTGTCATTTTATTCCAATGTAACCTCCAGCACTCTTCCAATGGGCATTGATATTGTCTTTTTATTCCACTGCAACTACTACCTCTCTTCCAAGGGGCATTAAAACCGTCTTGCTAAGCTACTGTGACCTCCACGTCTCTTTCACGGGGCATTGAAATTGTCTTTTTATTCCACTGTAACCTCCACCACTCTTCCAAGGGGCATTGATATTTTCTTTTTATTCCACTGGGGCCTTCACCACTCTTCCAAGTGGCATTGATATTGTATTTTTAATCCACTGTGACCTCCACCACTCTTCCAAGGGGCATTAAAACCGTATTGTTAAGCTACTGTGACGTCCACGTCTCTTCCAAACTGCATTAAAACCGTCAATTTAAACCACTCTGAACTCCACAACTCTTGAAAGAGGCATTGATATTGTCTTTTTATTCCACTACGACTTCCACCACTCTCCCAAGGTACATTAAAAACATCTTGTTTAGCTACTGTAACGTCCATGTCTATTCCACGGGGCATTGATATTGTCTTTTTATTCCACTGTGACCTCCACCACTCTTCCAAGGGGCATTAAAACCGTCTTTTTAAGCTTCTGTGACCTCCACGTCTCTTCCAAGGGGCATTAAAACCGCATGTTTAAACCACTCTGAACGCCACAGCTCTTCCAAGAGGCATTGATATTGTCTATTTATTCAACTGTAACCTCCACTACTCTACCAAGGGGCATTGATATTGTCTTTTTTTTCCACTGCGACCTCCACCACTCTTCCAAGGGGATTTGATAGTCTTTTTAATCCACTGCGACCTCCACCACTCTTCCAAGGGGCATTAAAACCGTCTTGTTAAGCTACTGTGACCTCCACGTCCCTTCCACGGGGCATTGATATTGTCTTTTTATTCCACTGCGACCTCCACCACTCTTCCAAGGGACATTGATATTGTCTTTTTAATCCACTGCGACCTCCACCACTCTTCCAAGGGGCATTAAAACTGTTTTGATAAGCTACTGTGACCTCCCCGTCTTTTCCAAGGGGCATTAAAACCGTCATTTTAAACCACTCTGTACTCCACAGCTCTTGCAAGAAGCATTGATATTGTCTTTTTATTCCACTGTAACCTCCACCACTCTTCCAGGGGGCATTAATTTTATCTATTTAATCCATTGCGACCTCCATCACTCTTCCAAGAAACATTAAAACAGTCTTGTTTAGCTATTGTGACCTCCACGTCTATTCCACGGTGCCTTAAAACCTTCTGGTTAAACTACTGTGAACTCCACGGCTCTTACAAGGGGCATTGATATTGTCTTTTTATTTCCCTGTAACCTCCACCACTCTTCCAAGGGGCATTGATATTGTCTTTTTATTTTACTGCGACCTCCACCACTCTTTCAAGGGGCATTAATATTGTCTTTTTATTCCACTGCGACCTCCACCACTCTTAAAAGGGTCATTGATATTGTCTTTTTATTCCACTGTAACCTCCACCTCTCTTCCAAGGGGCATTGATAATGTCTTTTTATTCCACTGCGACCTCCACCTCTCTTCCAAGGGGCATTAAAACCATCTTGTTAAGCTACTGTGACCTCCAAGTCTCTTCCACGAGGCATTGATATTGTCTTTTTATTCCACTGCGACCTCCACATCATTACCAAGGGGAATTGATATTGTCTTTTCATACCACTGTGACCTCCACCACTCTTCTAAGGGGCATTGATATTGTCTTTTTATTCCACTGCTACCTACACCACTCTTTCCAAAGGGCATAAAAACAGTCTTGATAAGCTTCTGTGACCTCCACGTCTCTTCCAAGGGGCATTAAACCATCTGGTTAAACCACTCTGAACTCCACAGCTCTTCCAAGAGGCATTGATATTGTCGTTTTATTCGACTGTAACGTCCACCCCTCTTCCAAGGGGCATTAAAACCGTCTTGTTAAGCTACTGTGACCTCCACGTCTCTTCCAAGGGGCATTAAAACCGTCAATTTAAAACACTCTGAACTCCACAGCTCTTGCAAGAGGCATTGATATTGTCTTTTTATTCCACTGTAACCTCCACCATTCTTCCAAGGGGCATTGATTTTGTCTTTTTAATCCACTGTGACCTCCATCACTCTTTCAAGAAGCATTAAAACCGACTTGTTTAGCTACTGTGACCTCCACGTCTATTCCACGGTGCCTAAAAACCTTCTGGTTAAACCACTGTGAACTCCACAGCTCTTCCATGGGGCTTGATGTTGTCTTTTTATTCCACTGTAACCTCCACCACTCTTCCAAGGGTCATTGATATTGTCTTTTTATTTTACTGCGACCTCCACCACTCTTCCAAGGGGCATTAATATTGTCTTTTTATTCCACTGCGACCTCCACCACTCTTCCAAGTGTCATTGATATTGTCTTTTTATTCCACTGTAACCTCCACCACTCTTCCAAGGGGCATTGATATTGTCTTTTTATTCCACTGCGACCTCCACCTCTCTTCCAAGGGGCATTAAAACCATCTTGTTAAGCTACTGTGGCCTCCAAGTCTCTTCCACGGGGCATTAAAACCGTCTGGTGAAACCACTCTGAACTCCAAAGCTCTTCCGAGGGGTCATTGATATTGTCTTTTTATTCCACTGTAACCTCCACCACTCTTCCAAGGGGCATTGATTTTGTCTTTTTATTCCACTGCGACCTCCACCACTCTCCAAGGGGCATTGATATTATCTTTTTAACCCACTGCGACCTCCACCACTCTTCCAAGGGGCATTAAAACGGTCTTGTTAAGCTACTGTGACGTCGAAGTCTCTTCCAAGGGGCATTAAAACCATCTGGTTAAAGCACTCTGAACTCCACAGCTCTTCCAAGGGGCATTTGTATTGTCTTTTTATTCGACTCTAACCTCCACCACTCTTCCAAGGGGCATTGACATGGACTTTTTAATCCACTACGACCTCCACCACTCTTCCAAGGGGCATTGATATTGTCTTTTTAGTCTACTGCGAACTCCACCCCTCTCCAAGGGGCATTAAAACCGTCTTGTTAAGCTACTGTGACATCCACGTGTCTAAGAAGGGGCATTGATATTGTCTTTTTATTCAACTGGGCCAAGGGGCATTAATATTGTCTTTTTAATCCACTGCAACCTCCACGACTCTACCTGGGGCAATAGAATCGTCGTGATAAGTTACTGTGACCTCCACGTCTCTTCCAAGGGGCATTAAAACATCTGGTTATTCCACTCTGAACTCCACAGCTCTTCTAAGGGGCATTATT
Organism: Phyllobates terribilis; assembly: GCF_046119375.1. Classification (NCBI taxonomy): domain Eukaryota; kingdom Metazoa; phylum Chordata; class Amphibia; order Anura; family Dendrobatidae; genus Phyllobates; species Phyllobates terribilis. The sequence continues at coordinate 275,844 of NW_027362984.1, read as the reverse complement.
ATTGTCTTTTTATTCCACTGTAACCTCCACAACTCTTCCAAGGGGCATTGATATTGTCTTTTTATTCCACTGCGACCTTCACCAGTCCTCCAAGGGGCATTTAAACCATATTGTTAAGCTACTGTGACCTCCACGTCTTTTCCACGGGGCATTGGCATTGTCTTTTAATTCCACTGTAACATCCACAACCCGTCCAAGGGGCATTAAAACTGTGTTGTTAAGCTACTTTGACCTCCACGTCAATTCCACGGGGCATTAAAACCGTCAATTTAAACCACTCTGAACTCCACAGGTCTTGCAAGGGGCATTGATATTGTCTTTTTATTACAATGTAACCTCCAGCAATCTTCCAAGGGGCATTGATATTGTCTTTTTATTCCACTGCAACTTCCACCTCTCTTCCAAGGGGCATTAAAACAGTCTTGATAAGCTACTGTGACCTCCACGTCTCTTTCACGGGGCATTGATATTGTCTTTTTATTCCACTGTAACCTCCACCACTCTTCCAAGTGGCATTGATATTGTCTTTTTATTCCACTGGGACCTTCACCACTCTTCCAAGTGGCATTGATATTGTTTTTTTAATCCACTGCGACCTCCACCACTCTTCCAAGGGGCATTAAAACCGTATTGTTAAGCTTCTGTGACCTCTACGTCTCTTCCAAGGTGCATTAAAACCGTCAATTTAAACCAATCTGAACTCCACAGCTCTTGCAAGAGGTATTGATATTGTATTTTTATTCCACTGTAACCTACAGCACTCTTTCAAGGGGCATTGATATTGTCTTTTTATTCCACTACGACTTCCACCACTCTCCCAATGTGCATTAAAAACATCTTGTTTAGCTACTGTAACGTCCATGTCTGTTCCACGGGGCACTGATATTGTCTTTTTATTACACTGTATCCTCCACCACTCTTCCAAGGGGTATTGATATTGTCTTTTTATTCCACTGCGACTTCCACCTCTCTTCTAAGGGGCATTGATATTGTCTTTTTAATCCACTGCGACCTCCACCAATCTTCCAAGGGGCATTAAAACCGTCTTGTTAAGCTACTGTGACCTCCACGTCTCTTCCAAGGGGCATTAAAACAGTCAAATTAAACCACTCTGAACTCCACAGCTTTTGCAAGAGGCATTGATATTGTCTTTTTATTCCACTGTAACCTCCACCACTCTTCCAAGGGGCATTGATTTTGTCTTTTTAATCCACTGCGACCTCCATCTCTCTTCCAAGAAGCATTGAAACCGTCTTGTTTAGCTACTGTGACCTCCACGTCTATTCCACGGTGCCTTAAAACAATCTGGTTAAACCACTGTGAACTCCTCAGCTCTTCCAAAGGGCATTGATATTGTCATTTTATTCCACTGTAACCTACAGCACTCTTCCAAGGGGCATTGATATTGTCTTTTTATTTTCCTGAGACCTCCACCGCTCTTCCAAGGGGCATTAATATTGTCTTTTTATTCCACTGAGACCTCCACCAGTCTTCCAAGGGTCATTTATATTGTCTTTTTATTCCATAATAACCTCCACCACTCTCCCAAGGGGCATTGATATTGTCTTTTTATTTTACTGCGACCTCCACCACTCTTTCAAGGGGCATTGATATTGTCTTTTTATTCCACTGTGACCTCCAACACTCTCCAAGGGGCATTGATATTGTCTTTTTTATCCACTGCGATCTCCACAACTCTTCCAAGCGGCGTTAAACCGGTCTTGTTAAGCTACTGTGACCTCCACGTCTTTTCCAAGGGGCATTAAAACCGTCAATTTAAACCACTCTGAACTCCACAGCTCTTGCAAGAGGCATTGATATTGTATTTTTATTCCACTGTAACCTCCACCACTCTTCCAATGGGCATTGATTTTGTCTTTTTAATCCACTGCGACCTCCATCTCTCTTCCAAGAAGTATTAAAACCGTCTTGTTTAGCTACTGTGACCTCCACATCTATTCCACGGTGCCTTAAAAGCTTCTGGTTAAACCACTGTGAACTCCACAGCTCTTTCAAGGGGCATTGATATTGTCTTTTTATTTCATTGTAACTTCCACCACTCTTCCAAGGGGCATTGATATTGTCTTTTTATTCCACTGTAACCTCCACCACTCTTCCAAGGGGCATTGATATTGTCTTTTTATTCCACTGCGACCTCCACCTCTCTTCCAAGGGGCATTAAAACCATCTTGTTAAGCTACTGTGACCTCCAAGTCTCTTCCACGAGGCATTGATATTGTCTTTTTATTTCACTGCGACCTCCACATCTCTTCCAAGTGGAATTGATATTGTCTTTTTATTTCACTGCGACCTCCACCGCTCTTCTAAGGGGCATTGATATTGTCTTTTTAATCCACTGCGACCTCCACCACTCTTCCAAGGGGCACTAAAACTGTTTTGATAAGCCACTGTGACCTCCACGTCTTTTCCAAGGGGCATTAAAACCGTCATTTTAAACCACTCTGAACTCCACAGCTCTTCCAAAAGGCATTGATATTGTCTTTTTATTCCACTGTAACCTCCACCACTCTTCCAAGGGGCATTGATTTTATCTTTTTAATCCATTGCGACCTCCATCACTCTTCCAAGAAACATTAAAATAGTCTTGTTTAGCTATTGTGACCTCCACGTCTAATCCACGGTGCCTTAAAACCTTCTGGTTAAATCACTGTGAACTCCACAGCTCTTACAAGGGGCATTGATATTGTCTTTTTATTTCCCTGTAACCTCCACCACTCTTCTAAGGGGCATTGATATTGTCTTTTTATTTTACTGCGACCTCCACCACTTTTCCAAGGGGCATTAATATTGTCTTTTTATTCCACTGCGACCTCCACCACTCTTAAAAGGGTCATTGATATTGTCTTTTTATTCCACTGTAACCTCCACCACTCTTCCAAGGGGCATTGATATTGTCTTTTTATTCCACTGCGACCTCCACCTCTCTTCCAAGGGGCATTAAAACCATCTTGTTAAGCTACTGTGACCTCCAAGTCTCTTCCACGAGGCATTGATATTGTCTTTTTATTCCACTGCGACCTCCACATCATTACTAAGGGGAATTTATATTGTCTTTTCATACCACTGTGACCTCCACCACTCTTCTAAGGGGCATTGATATTGTCTTTTTAATCCACTGCTACCTACACCACTCTTCCAAAGGGCATAAAAACAGTCTTGATAAGCTACTTTGACCTCCAAGTCTCTTCCAAGGGGCATTAAAATATGTGGTTAAACCACTCTGAACTCCACAGCTCTTCCAAGAGGCATTGATATTGTCGTTTTATTCGACTGTAACCTCCGACCCTCTTCCAAGGGGCATTAAAACCGTCTTGTTAAGCTACTGTGACCTCCACGTCTCTTCCAAGGGGCATTAAAACCGTCAATTTAAAACACTCTGAACTCCACAGCTCTTGCAAGAGGCATTGATATTGTCTTTTTATTCCACTGTAACCTCCACCACTCTTCCAAGTTGCATTGATTTTGTCTTTTTAATCCACTGTGACCTCCATCATTCTTTCAAGAAGCATTAAAACCGACTTGTTTAGCTACTGTGACCTCCACGTCTATTCCACGGTGCCTAAAAACCTTCTGGTTAAACCACTGTGAACTCCACAGCACTTCCATGGGGCTTGATGTTGTCTTTTTATTCCACTGTAACCTCCACCACTCTTCCAAGGGGCATTGATATTGTCTTTTTATTTTACTGCGACCTCCACCACTCTTCCAAGGGGCATTAATATTGTCTTTTTATTCCACTGCGACCTCCACCACTCTTCCAAGGGGCATTAAAACCATCTTGTTAAGCTACTGTGGCCTCCAAGTCTCTTCCACGAGGCATTGATATTGTCTTTTTATTCCACTGCGACCTCCACATCTCTTCCAAGGTTAATTGATATTGTCTTTTTATTCCACTGTGACCTCCACCACACTTCTAAGGGGCATTGATATTGTCTTTTTAATCGACTGCGAACTCCACCACTCTTCCAAGGGACATTAAAACACTCTTGATAAGCTACTGTGACCCCCACGTCACTTCCAATGGGCATTAAAACCGTCTGGTTTAACTACTCTGAACTCCACTGCTCTTCCAATGGGCATAGATATTGTCTTTTTAATGCACTGTGACCTCCACCACTCTTCCAAGGGACATTAAAACCATCTGGTTAAACAACTCTGAGCTCCATAGGTCTTTCAAGAGGCATTGATATTGTCTTTTTATTTCACTGTAATCTCCACCACTCTTTCAAGGGGCATTGATATTGTCTTTTTATTCCACTGCGACCTCTACCACACTTCCAAGGGGCATTAAAACTGTCTTGTTAAACTACTGTGACCTCCACGTGTCTTCCACGGGGCATTGATATTGCCTTTTTAATCCACTGTGACCTCCACCACTTCTCCAAGGGGCATTAAAACCGTATTGATAAGCTACTGTGACCTCCACGTCTCTTCCAAGGTGCATTAAAACCGTCAATTTAAACCACTCTGAACTACACAGCTCTTGCAAGAGGCATTGATATTGTCTTTTTATTCCACTGTAACCTACAGCACTCTTTCAAGCGGCATTGATATTGTCTTTTTATTCCACTATGACTTCCACCACTCTCCCAAGGTGCATTAAAAACATCTTGTTTAGCTACTGTAACGTCCATGTCTGTTCCACAGGGCATTGATATTGTCTTTTAATTGCACTGTATCCTCCACCACTCTTGCAAAGGGCATTGATATTGTCTTTTTAATCCACTGCAACCTCCATCTCTCTTCCAAGAAGCATTGAAACCGTCTTGTTAAGCTACTGTGACCTCAACGTCTATTCCACGGTGCATTAAAACTTTCTGGTTAAACCACTGTGAACTCCACAGCTATTCCAAGGGGCATTGATAGAGTCTTTTTATTCCACTCTAACCTCCACCACTCTTCCAAGGGGCATTGATATTATCTTTTTATTTTACTGCGTCCTCCACTACTCTTCCAAGGGGCATTAATATTGTCTTTTTATTCCACTGTGACCTCCACGTCTCTTCCAAGGGGCATTGATATTGTCTTTTAATTTAACTGGAACCTCCACCACTCTTCCAAGGGGCAATGATATTGTCTTTTTATTCCACTGTAACCTCCACCATTCTTCCAAGGGACATTGATATTGTCTTTTTATTCCACTGTAACCACCACCACTCTTCCAAGGGGCATTGATATTGTCTTTTTAATCCACTGCGACCTCTACCACTCCTCCAAGGGGCTTTAAAAGAGTCTTGATAAGCTTCTGTGACCTCGACGTCTCTTCCAAGGGGCATTAAAACCGCATGGTTAAACAACTCTGAACTCCACAGCTTTTCCAAGAGGCACTGATATTGTCTTTTTATTCAACTGTAACCTCCACCACTCTTCCAAGGGGCATTGATATTGTCTTTTTTTTCCACTGCGACATCCACCGCTCTTCCAAGGGGATTTGATAGTCTTTTTAATCCACTGCGACCTCCACAACTCTACCAATGGGCATTAAAATCGTCTTGTTAAGCTACTGTGACCTCCACGTCCCTTCCACGGGGCATTGATATTGTCTTTTTATTCCACTGCGACCTCCACCACTCTTCCAAGGGTCATTGATATTGTCTTTTTAATCCACTGCGACCTCCACCACTCTTCCAAGGGACATTGATATTGTCTTTTTATTTCACTGCGACCTCCACCACTCTTCCAAGGGACATTGATATTGTCTTTTTATTCCACTGAGACCTCCACCACTCTTCCAAGGAGCATTAAAACCGTCTTGTTAAGCTACTGTGACCTCCACGTGTCTTCCACGGGGCACTGATATTGTCTTTTTAATCCACTGTGACCTCCACCACTTTTCCAAGGGGCATTAAAACCATCTTTTTAATCTACTGTGACCTCCACGTCTCTTCCAAGGGGCAATATAACCATCTGGTTAAACCACTCTGAACTCCACAGCTCTTCCAAGGGGCATTGGTATTGTCTTTTTATTCCACTCTAACCTCCACCACTCTTCCAAGGCGCATTGACATTGTCTTTTTATTCCACTGCGACCTCCATCATTCTTCCAAGGGGCATTGATATTGTCTTTTTATTCCACTGCCACCTCCACCACTCTTCCAAGGGGCATTGGTATTGTCTTTTTATTCCACTGCGACCTCCACCACTTTTCCAAGGGGCATTAAAAACGTCTTTTTAAGCTACTATATCCTCCACGTCTCTTCCAATGGGCATTAAAACCGTCTGGTTAAACCACTCTGAACTCCACAGCTCTTCCAAGAGGCATTGATATTGTCTTTTTATTCCACTCTAACCTCCACCACTCTTCCAAGGGGCATTGACATTGTCTTTTTATTCCACTGCGACCTCCACCATTCTGTCAAGGGGCATTATAACTGTCTTGTTAAGCTACAGTGACCTCCACATCTCTTCCACAGGGCTTTGATATTGTCTTTAAATTCCACTGTAACCTCCACCACTCTTCCAAGGGGCATTGATATTGTATTTTTATTCCACTGCGACCTCCACCACTCTTCCAAACTGCATTGATATTGTCTTTTTAATCCACTGCGACCTCCATCACTCTTCTAAAGGGCATTAAAACCGTCTTGTTAAGCTACTGTGACCTCCAAGTTTCTTACACAGGGCATTGATATTGTCTTTTTATTCCACTCTAACCTCCACCACTCTTCCAAGGGGCACTGATATTGTCTTTTTAATCCACTGTGACTTCCACCACTTTTCCAATGGGCATTAAAACCATCTTTTTAATCTACTGTGACCTCCACGTCTCTTCCAAGGGGCAATAAAACCATCTGGTTAAACCACTCTGAACTCCACAGCTCTTCCAAGGGGCATTGGTATTGTCTTTTTATTCCACTGCGACCTCCACCACTCTTCCAAGGGGCATTGACATTGTCTTTTTATTCCACTGCGACCTCCATCATTCTTCCAAGGGGCATTGATATTGTCTTTTTATGCCACTGCCACCTCCACCACTCTTCCAAGGGGCATTGGTATTGTCTTTTTATTCCACTGCGACCTCCACCACTTTTCCAAGGGGCATTAAAAAAATCTTTTTAAGCTACTATGTCCTCCACGTCTCTTCCAATGGGCATTAAAACCGTCTGGTTAAACCACGCTGAACTCCACAGCTCTTCCAAGAGGCATTGATATTGTATTTTTATTCCACTCTAACCTCCACCACTCTTCCAAGGGGCATTGACATTGTCTTTTTATTCCACTGCGACCTCCACCATTCTGTCAAGGGGCATTAAAACTGTCTTGTTAAGCTACAGTGACCTCCACATCTCTTCCACAGGGCTTTGATATTGTCTTTAAATTCCACTGTAACCTCCACCACTCTTCCAAGGGGCATTGATATTGTATTTTTATTCCACTGCGACCTCCACCACTCTTCCAAACTGCATTGATATTGTCTTTTTAATCCACTGCGACCTCCATCACTCTTCTAAGGGGCATTAAAACCGTCTTGTTAAGCTACTGTGACCTCCAAGTCTCTTCCAAGGGGCATTAAAACCGTCTGGTTAAACCGCTCTGAGCTCCACAGCTCTTCCAAGGGGCTTTGATATTGTCTTTATTATCCACTGCGAACTCCACCACTCTTCCAATGGGCATTAAAACCGTCTTGTTATGCTACTGTGACCTCCACGTCCCTTCCACGGCGCATTGATATTGTCTTTTTATTCCACTGCGACCTCCACCACTCTTCCAATGGGCATTGATATTGTCTTTTTAATCCACTGCGACCTCCATCACTCTTCCAAGGGACATTGATATGGTCTTTTTATTCCACTGCGACCTTCACCCCTCTTCCAAGGAACATTGATATTGTCTTTTTTTCCCACTGTAACCTCCAACACTCTTCTAAGGGGCATTGATATTTTCTTTTTATTCCAATGCGACCTCCACCACTCTTCCAAGGGGCATCGATAATGTCTTTTTAATCCACTGCGACCTCCACCACTCTTCCAAGGGGCATTAAAACCGTCTTGTTAAGCTGCTGTGACCTCCACGTCTCTTCCAAGGGGCATTAAACCCGTCAATTTAAACCACTCTGAACTCCACAGCTCTTGCAAGAGGCATTGATATTGTCTTTTTATTCCACTGTAACCTCCACCACTCTCCCAAGGGGCATTGATTTTGTCTTTTTAATCCACTGCGACCTCCATCTCTCTTCCAAGAAGCATTAAAACAGTCTTGTTTAGCTACTGTGACCTCCCAGTATATTCCACGGTGCCTTAAAACCTTCTGGTTAAACCACTGTGAACTCCTCAGCTCTTCCAAGGGGCATTGATATTGTCATTTTATTCCACTGTAACCTCCACCACTCTTCCAAGAGGCATTGATATTGTCTTTTTATTCCACTGTAACCTCCACCACTCTTCCAAGGGGCATTGATTTTATCTTTTTAATCCATTACGACCTCCATCACTCTTCCAAGAAACATTAAAATAGTCTTGTTTAGCTATTGTGACCTCCACGTCTAATCCACGGTGCCTTAAAACCTTCTGGTTAAATCACTGTGAACTCCACAGCTCTTACAAGGGGCATTGATATTGTCTTTTTATTACCCTGTAACCTCCACCACTCTTCCAAGTGGCATTGATATTGTCTTTTTATTTTACTGCGACCTCCACCACTTTTCCAAGGGGCATTAATATTGTCTTTTTATTCCACTGCGACCTCCACCACTCTTAAAAGGGTCATTGATACTGTCTTTTTATTCCACTGTAACCTCCACCACTCTTCCAAGGGGCATTGATATTGTCTTTTTATTCCACTGCGACCTCCACCTCTCTTCCAAGGGGCATTAAAACCATCTTGTTAAGCTACTGTGACCTCCAAGTCTCTTCCACGAGGCATTGATATTGTCTTTTTATTCCACTGCGACCTCCACATCATTACTAAGGGGAATTTATATTGTCTTTTCATACCACTGCGACCTCCACCACTCTTCTAAGGGGCATTGATATTGTCTTTTTAATCCACTGCTACCTACACCACTCTTCCAAAGGGCATAAAAACAGTCTTGATAAGCTACTTTGACCTCCAAGTCTCTTCCAAGGGGCATTAAAATATGTGGTTAAACCACTCTGAACTCCACAGCTCTTCCAAGAGGCATTGATATTGTCGTTTTATTCGACTGTAACCTCCACCCCTCTTCCAAGGGGCATTAAAACCGTCTTGTTAAGCTACTGTGACCTCCACGTCTCTTCCAAGGGGCATTAAAACCGTCAATTTAAAACACTCTGAACTCCACAGCTCTTGCAAGAGGCATTGATATTGTCTTTTTATTCCACTGTAACCTCCACCACTCTTCCAAGTTGCATTGATTTTGTCTTTTTAATCCACTGTGACCTCCATCATTCTTTCAAGAAGCATTAAAACCGACTTGTTTAGCTACTGTGACCTCCACGTCTATTCCACGGTGCCTAAAAACCTTCTGGTTAAACCACTGTGAACTCCACAGCACTTCCATGGGGCTTGATGTTGTCTTTTTATTCCACTGTAACCTCCACCACTCTTCCAAGGGGCATTGATATTGTCTTTTTATTTTACTGCGACCTCCACCACTCTTCCAAGGGGCATTAATATTGTCTTTTTATTCCACTGCGACCTCCACCACTCTTCCAAGGGGCATTAAAACCATCTTGTTAAGCTACTGTGGCCTCCAAGTCTCTTCCACGAGGCATTGATATTGTCTTTTTATTCCACTGCGACCTCCACATCTCTTCCAAGGTTAATTGATATTGTCTTTTTATTCCACTGTGACCTCCACCACACTTCTAAGGGGCATTGATATTGTCTTTTTAATCGACTGCGAACTCCACCACTCTTCCAAGGAACATTAAAACACTCTTGATAAGCTACTGTGACCTCCACGTCACTTCCAATGGGCATTAAAACCGTCTGGTTTAACTACTCTGAACTCCACTGCTCTTCCAATGGGCATAGATATTGTCTTTTTAATGCACTGTGACCTCCACCACTCTTCCAAGGGACATTAAAACCATCTGGTTAAACAACTCTGAGCTCCATAGGTCTTTCAAGAGGCATTGATATTGTCTTTTTATTTCACTGCGACCTCTACCACACTTCCAAGGGGCATTAAAACTGTCTTGTTAAACTACTGTGACCTCCACGTGTCTTCCACGGGGCATTGATATTGCCTTTTTAATCCACTGTGACCTCCACCACTTCTCCAAGGGGCATTAAAACCGTATTGATAAGCTACTGTGACCTCCACGTCTCTTCCAAGGTGCATTAAAACCGTCAATTTAAACCACTCTGAACTACACAGCTCTTGCAAGAGGCATTGATATTGTCTTTTTATTCCACTGTAACCTACAGCACTCTTTCAAGGGGCATTGATATTGTCTTTTTATTCCACTATGACTTCCACCACTCTCCCAAGGTGCATTAAAAACATCTTGTTTAGCTACTGTAACGTCCATGTCTGTTCCACAGGGCATTGATATTGTCTTTTAATTGCACTGTATCCTCCACCACTCTTGCAAAGGGCATTGATATTGTCTTTTTAATCCACTGCAACCTCCATCTCTCTTCCAAGAAGCATTGAAACCGTCTTGTTAAGCTACTGTGACCTCAACGTCTATTCCACGGTGCATTAAAACTTTCTGGTTAAACCACTGTGAACTCCACAGCTATTCCAAGGGGCATTGATAGAGTCTTTTTATTCCACTCTAACCTCCACCACTCTTCCAAGGGGCATTGATATTATCTTTTTATTTTACTGCGTCCTCCACTATTCTTCCAAGGGGCATTAATATTGTCTTTTTATTCCACTGTGACCTCCACGTCTCTTCCAAGGGGCATTGATATTGTCTTTTAATTTAACTGGAACCTCCACCACTCTTCCAAGGGGCAATGATATTGTCTTTTTATTCCACTGTAACCTCCACCATTCTTCCAAGGGACATTGATATTGTCTTTTTATTCCACTGTAACCACCACCACTCTTCCAAGGGGCATTGATATTGTCTTTTTATTCCACTGTAACCTCCACCACTCTTCCAAGGGGCATTGATATTGTCTTTTTAATCCACTGCGACCTCTACCACTCCTCCAAGGGGCTTTAAAAGAGTCTTCATAAGCTTCTGTGACCTCGACGTCTCTTCCAAGGGGCATTAAAACCACATGGTTAAACAACTCTGAACTCCACAGCTTTTCCAAGAGGCACTGATATTGTCTTTTTATTCAACTGTAACCTCCACCACTCTTCCAAGGGGCATTGATATTGTCTTTTTTTTCCACTGCGACATCCACCGCTCTTCCAAGGGGATTTGATAGTCTTTTTAATCCACTGCGACCTCCACAACTCTACCAATGGGCATTAAAACCGTCTTGTTAAGCTACTGTGACCTCCACGTCCCTTCCACGGGGCATTGATATTGTCTTTTTATTCCACTGCGACCTCCACCACTCTTCCAAGGGTCATTGATATTGTCTTTTTAATCCACTGCGACCTCCACCACTCTTCCAAGGGACATTGATATTGTCTTTTTATTCCACTGAGACCTCCACCACTCTTCCAAGGAGCATTAAAACCGTCTTGTTAAGCTACTGTGACCTCCACGTGTCTTCCACGGGGCACTGATATTGTCTTTTTAATCCACTGTGACCTCCACCACTTTTCCAAGGGGCATTAAAACCATCTTTTTAATCTACTGTGACCTCCACGTCTCTTCCAAGGGGCAATATAACCATCTGGTTAAACCACTCTGAACTCCACAGCTCTTCCAAGGGGCATTGGTATTGTCTTTTTATTCCACTCTAACCTCCACCACTCTTCCAAGGGGCATTGACATTGTCTTTTTATTCCACTGCGACCTCCATCATTCTTCCAAGGGGCATTGATATTGTCTTTTTATTCCACTGCCACCTCCACCACTCTTCCAAGGGGCATTGGTATTGTCTTTTTATTCCACTGCGACCTCCACCACTTTTCCAAGGGGCATTAAAAACGTCTTTTTAAGCTACTATATCCTCCACGTCTCTTCCAATGGGCATTAAAACCGTCTGGTTAAACCACTCTGAACTCCACAGCTCTTCCAAGAGGCATTGATATTGTCTTTTTATTCCACTCTAACCTCCACCACTCTTCCAAGGGGCATTGACATTGTCTTTTTATTCCACTGCGACCTCCACCATTCTGTCAAGGGGCATTAAAACTGTCTTGTTAAGCTACAGTGACCTCCACATCTCTTCCACAGGGCTTTGATATTGTCTTTAAATTCCACTGTAACCTCCACCACTCTTCCAAGGGGCATTGATATTGTATTTTTATTCCACTGCGACCTCCACCACTCTTCCAAACTGCATTGATATTGTCTTTTTAATCCACTGCGACCTCCATCACTCTTCTAAAGGGCATTAAAACCGTCTTGTTAAGCTACTGTGACCTCCAAGTTTCTTACACAGGGCATTGATATTGTCTTTTTATTCCACTCTAACCTCCACCACTCTTCCAAGGGGCACTGATATTGTCTTTTTAATCCACTGTGACTTCCACCACTTTTCCAATGGGCATTAAAACCATCTTTTTAATCTACTGTGACCTCCACGTCTCTTCCAAGGGGCAATAAAACCATCTGGTTAAACCACTCTGAACTCCACAGCTCTTCCAAGGGGCATTGGTATTGTCTTTTTATTCCACTGCGACCTCCATCATTCTTCCAAGGGGCATTGATATTGTCTTTTTATGCCACTGCCACCTCCACCACTCTTCCAAGGGGCATTGGTATTGTCTTTTTATTCCACTGCGACCTCCACCACTTTTCCAAGGGGCATTAAAAACGTCTTTTTAAGCTACTATGTCCTCCACGTCTCTTCCAATGGGCATTAAAACCGTCTGGTTAAACCACGCTGAACTCCACAGCTCTTCCAAGAGGCATTGATATTGTCTTTTTATTCCACTCTAACATCCACCACTCTTCCAAGGGGCATTGACATTGTCTTTTTATTCCACTGCGACCTCCACCATTCTGTCAAGGGGCATTAAAACTGTCTTGTTAAGCTACAGTGACCTCCACATCTCTTCCACAGGGCTTTGATATTGTCTTTAAATTCCACTGTAACCTCCACCACTCTTCCAAGGGGCATTGATATTGTATTTTTATTCCACTGCGACCTCCACCACTCTTCCAAACTGCATTGATATTGTCTTTTTAATCCACTGCGACCTCCATCACTCTTCTAAGGGGCATTAAAACCGTCTTGTTAAGCTACTGTGACCTCCAAGTCTCTTCCAAGGGGCATTAAAACCGTCTGGTTAAACCGCTCTGAGCTCCACAGCTCTTCCAAGGGGCTTTGATATTGTCTTTATTATCCACTGCGAACTCCACCACTCTTCCAATGGGCATTAAAACCGTCTTGTTATGCTACTGTGACCTCCATGTCCCTTCCACGGCGCAATGATATTGCCTTTTTATTCCACTGCGACCTCCACCACTCTTCCAATGGGCATTGATATTGTCTTTTTAATCCACTGCGACCTCCATCACTCTTCCAAGGGACATTGATATGGTCTTTTTATTCCACTGCGACCTTCACCCCTCTTCCAAGGAACATTGATATTGTCTTTTTTTCCCACTGTAACCTCCAACACTCTTCTAAGGGGCATTGATATTTTCTTTTTATTCCAATGCGACCTCCACCACTCTTCCAAGGGGCATCGATAATGTCTTTTTAATCCACTGCGACCTCCACCACTCTTCCAAGGGGCATTAAAACCGTCTTGTTAAGCTGCTGTGACCTCCACGTCTCTTCCAAGGGGCATTAAACCCGTCAATTTAAACCACTCTGAACTCCACAGCTCTTGCAAGAGGCATTGATATTGTCTTTTTATTCCACTGTAACCTCCACCACTCTCCCAAGGGGCATTGATTTTGTCTTTTTAATCCACTGCGACCTCCATCTCTCTTCCAAGAAGCATTAAAACAGTCTTGTTTAGCTACTGTGACCTCCCAGTATATTCCACGGTGCCTTAAAACCTTCTGGTTAAACCACTGTGAACTCCTCAGCTCTTCCAAGGGGCATTGATATTGTCATTTTATTCCACTGTAACCTCCACCACTCTTCCAAGGGGCATTGATATTGTCTTTTTATTTTACTGCGACCTCCACCTCTCTTCCAAGCGGCATTAATATTGTCCTTTTATTCCACTGCGACCTCCACCACTCTTCCAAGGGTCAATGATATTGTCTTTTTAATCAACTGCGACCTCCAACTCTCTTCCAAGGGGCATTAAAAATATCTTGTGAAGCTACTGTGACCTCCACTTCCCTTCCAATGGGCATTGATATTGTCTTTTTATTCCACTGCGACCTTCACCACTCTTTCAAGGGGCATTGATATTGTCTTTTTAATCCACTGCGACCTCCACCACTCTTCCAAGGGGCATTGATATTGTCTTTTTATTCCACTGCGACCTCCACCTCTCTTCCAAAGGGCATTAAAACCATCTTGTTAAGCTACTGTGGCCTCCAAGTCTCTTCCACGAGGCATTGATATTGTCTTATTATTCCACTGCGACCTCCACATCTCTTCCAAGAGGCATTGATATTGTCTTTTTATTCGACTGTAACCTCCACCACTCTTCCAAGGGGCATTAAAACCGTCTTGTTAAGCTACTGTGACCTCCACCTGTCTTCCAAGGGGCATTAAAAGCGTCAATTTAAACCACTCTGAACTCCACAGCTCTTGCAAGAGGTATTGATATTGTCTTTTTATTCCACAGTAACCTCCACCATTCTTCCAAGGGGCATTGATTTTGTCTTTTTAATCCACTGTGACCTCCATCACTCTTCCAAGAAGCATTAAAACCGTCTTGTTTAGATACTGTGACCTCCACGTCTATTCCATGGTGCCTTAAAACCTTCTGGTTAAACCACTGTGAACTCCACAGCTCTTCCAAGGGGCATTGATATTGTCTTTTTATTCAACTGTAACCTCCACCACTCTTCCAAGGGGCATTGATATTGTCTTTTTATTTTACTGCGACCTCCACCACTCTTCCAAGGGACATTAATATTGTCTTTTTATTCCACTGAGACCTCCACCACTCTTCCAAGGGTCATTGATATTGTCTTTTTATTCCACTGTAACCTCCACCACTCTTCTAAGGGGCATTGATATTGTCTTTTTATTCCACTGCAACCTCCACCTCTCTTCCAAGGGGCATTAAAACCATCTGGTTAAGCTACTGTGAACTCCAAGTCTCTTCCACGAGGCATTTATATTGTCTTTTTATTCCACTGCGACCTCCACATCTCTTCCAAGCCGAATTGATATTGTCTTTTTATTCCACTGCGACCTCCACCACTCTTCTAAGGGGCATTGATATTGTCTTTTTAATCCACTGCGACCTCCACCACTCTTCCAAGGGGCATTAAAACAGTCTTAATAAGCTACTGTGACCTCCACGTCTCTTCCAAGGGGCATTAAACCGTCTGGTTAAACCACTCTGTACTCCACAGCTCTTCAAAGAGGCATTGATATTGTCTTTTTATTCCACTGCGATCCCCACCTCTCTTCCAAGGGACAATAAAACCATCTTGTTAAGCTACTGCGAACTCCAAGTCTCTTCCACGAGGCATTGATATTGTCTTTTTATTCCACTGCGACCTCCACATCTCTTCCAAGGGGAATTGATATTGTCTTTTTATTCCACTGCGACCTCCACCACTCTTCCAAGGGGCTTTGATATTGTCTTTATTATCCACTGCGAACTCTACCACTCTTCCAATGGGCATTAAAACCGTCTTGTTATGCTACTGTGACCTCCATGTCCCTTCCACGGGGCATTGATATTGTCTTTTGATTCCATTGCGACCTCCACCACTCTTCCAAGGGGCATTAATACCGTCTTGTTAAGCTACTGTGACCTCCAAGTCTCTTCCAAGGGGCATTAAAACCGTCTGGTTAAACCGCTCTGAGCTCCACAGCTCTTCCAAGGGGCTTTGATATTGTCTTTATTATCCACTGCGAACTCCACCACTCTTCCAATGGGCATTAAAACCGTCTTGTTATGCTACTGTGACCTCCACGTCCCTTCCACGGGGCATTGATATTGTCTTTTGATTCCATTGCGACCTCCACCACTCTTCCAAGGGGCATTAATACCGTCTTGTTAAGCTGCTGCGACCTCCAAGTCTCTTCCAAGGGGCATTAAAACCGTCTGGTTAAACCCCTCTGAGCTCCACAGCTCTTCCAAGGGGCATTGACAATGTCTTTTTATTCCATTGTAATCTTCTGCACTCTTCCAAGTGCATTGATATTGTCCTTTTATTCCTCTGCGACATCCACGACTCTTCCAAGGGGCATTAAAACCGTCTTGTTAAGCTACTGTGACCTCCACGTTTCTTACACAGGGCATTGTTATTGTCTTTTTATTCCACTGTAACCTCCACCACTTTTCAAAGGGGCATTGATATTGTCTGTTTATTCCACTGTAACCTCCCCCAATCTTCCAAGGGGCATTGATATTGTCTTTATAATCCACTGCGACCTCCACCACTCTTCTAAGGGGCATTGATATTGTCTTTTAAATCCACAATGATCTCCACCACTCTTCCAAGGGGCATTAAAACAGTCTTGTTAAGCTACTGTGACCTCCTTGTCTCTTCCAAGGGGCATTAAAACTGTCTGGTTAAACACTATGAACTCCACAGCTCTTACAAGAGGCAATGATATTGTCTTTTTATTCAAAAGCAACATCCATCACTCTTCCAAGCGGCATTGATATTTTCTTTTTATTCCACTGCGACCTCCACCTCTCTTCTAAGGGGCATTGATATTGTCTTTTTAATCAACTGCGACCTCCAACTCTCTTCCAAGGGGCATTAAAACCGTCTTGTGAAGCTACTGTGACCTCCACGTCCCTTCCAATGGGCATTGTCTTTTTATTCCACTGCGACCTTCACCACTCTTTCAAGGGGCATTGATATTGTCTTTTTAATCCACTGCGACCTCCACCACTCTTCCAAGGTGCATTGATATTGTCTTTTTATTCCACTGCGACCTCCACCTCTCTTCCAAGGGGCATTAAAACCATCTTGTTAAGCTACTGTGACCTCCAAGTCTCTTCCACGAGGCATTGATATTGTCTTATTATTCCACTGCGACCTTCACATCTCTTCCAAGAGGCATTGATATTGTCTTTTTATTCGACTGTAACCTCCACCACTCTTCCAAGGGGCATTAAAACCGTCTTGTTAAGCTACTGTGACCTCCACCTGTCTTCCAAGGGGCATTAAAACCGTCAATTTAAACCACTCTGAACTCCACAGCTCTTGCAAAAGGTATTGATATTGTCTTTTTATTCCACAGTAACCTCCACCATTCTTCCAAGGGGCATTGATTTTGTCTTTTTAATCCACTGTGACCTCCTTCACTCTTCCAAGAAGCATTAAAACCGTCTTGTTTAGATACTGTGACCTCCACGTCTATTCCATGGTGCCTTAAAACCTTCTGGTTAAACCACTGTGAACTCCACAGCTCTTCCAAGGGGCATTGATATTGTCTTTTTATTCCACTGTAACCTCCACCACTCTTCCAAGGGGCATTGATATTGTCTTTTTATTTTACTGCGACCTCCACCACTCTTCCAAGGGACATTAATATTGTCTTTTTATTCCACTGCGACCTCCACCACTCTTCCAAGGGTCATTGATATTGTCTTTTTATTCCACTGTAACCTCCACCACTCTTCTAAGGGGCATTGATATTGTCTTTTTATTCCACTGCAACCTCCACCTCTCTTCCAAGGGGCATTAAAACCATCTTGTTAAGCTACTGTGAACTCCAAGTCTCTTCCACGAGGCATTTATATTGTCTTTTTATTCCACTGCGACCTCCACATCTCTTCCAAGCCGAATTGATATTGTCTTTTTATTCCACTGCGACCTCCACCACTCTTCTAAGGGGCATTGATATTGTCTTTTTAATCCACTGCGACCTCCACCACTCTTCCAAGGGGCATTAAAACAGTCTTGATAAGCTACTGTGACCTCCACGTCTCTTCCAAGGGGCATTAAACCGTCTGGTTAAACCACTCTGTACTCCACAGCTCTTCCAAGAGGCATTGATATTGTCTTTTTATTCCACTGCGACCTCCACATCTCTTCCAAGGGGAATTGATATTGTCTTTTTATTCCACTGCGACCTCCACCACTCTTCCAAGGGGCTTTGATATTGTCTTTATTATCCACTGCGAACTCCACCACTCCTCCAATGGGCATTAAAACCGTCTTGTTATGCTACTGTGACCTCCACGTCCCTTCCACGGGGCATTGATATTGTCTTTTGATTCCATTGCGACCTCCACCACTCTTCCAAGGGGCATTAATACCGTCTTGTTAAGCTACTGTGACCTCCAAGTCTCTTCCAAGGGGCATTAAAACCGTCTGGTTAAACCGCTCTGAGCTCCACAGCTCTTCCAAGGGGCTTTGATATTGTCTTTATTATCCACTGCGAACTCCACCACTCTTCCAATGGGCATTAAAACCGTCTTGTTATGCTACTGTGACCTCCACGTCCCTTCCACGGCGCATTGATATTGTCTTTTTATTCCACTGCGACCTCCACCACTCTTCCAAGGGGCATTGATATTGTCTTTTTAATCCACTGCGACCTCCATCACTCTTCCAAGGGACATTGATATGGTCTTTTTATTCCACTGCGACCTTCACCCCTCTTCGAAGGAACATTGATATTGTATTTTTTTCCCACTGTAACCTCCAACACTCTTCTAAGGGGCATTGATATTTTCTTTTTATTCCAATGCGACCTCCACCACTCTTCCAAGGGGCATCGATAATGTCTTTTTAATCCACTGCGACCTCCACCACTCTTCCAAGGGGCATTAAAACCGTCTTGTTAAGCTGCAGTGACCTCCACGTCTCTTCCAAGGGGCATTAAACCCGTCAATTTAAACCACTCTGAACTCCACAGCTCTTGCAAGAGGCATTGATATTGTCTTTTTATTCCACTGTAACCTCCACCACTCTCCCAAGGGGCATTGATTTTGTCTTTTTAATCCACTGCGACCTCCATCTCTCTTCCAAGAAGCATTAAAACAGTCTTGTTTAGCTACTGTGACCTCCCCGTATATTCCACGGTGCCTTAAAACCTTCTGTTTAAACCACTGTGAACTCCACAGCTCTTCCAAGGGGCATTGATATTGTCTTTTTAATCCACTGCGACCTCCATCACTCTTCCAAGGGACATTGATATGGTCTTTTTATTCCACTGCGACCTTCACCCCTCTTCCAAGGAACATTGATATTGTCTTTTTTTCCCACTGTAACCTCCAACACTCTTCTAAGGGGCATTGATATTTTCTTTTTATTCCAATGCGACCTCCACCACTCTTCCAAGGGGCATCGATAATGTCTTTTTAATCCACTGCGACCTCCACCACTCTTCCAATGGGCATTAAAACCGTCTTGTTAAGCTGCTGTGACCTCCACGTCTCTTCCAAGGGGCATTAAACCCGTCAATTTAAACCACTCTGAACTCCACAGCTCTTGCAAGAGGCATTGATATTGTCTTTTTATTCCACTGTAACCTCCACCACTCTCCCAAGGGGCATTGATTTTGTCTTTTTAATCCACTGCGACCTCCATCTCTCTTCCAAGAAGCATTAAAACAGTCTTGTTTAGCTACTGTGACCTCCCCGTATATTCCACGGTGCCTTAAAACCTTCTGTTTAAACCACTGTGAACTCCACAGCTCTTCCAAGGGGCATTGATATTGTCATTTTATTCCACTGTAACCTCCACCACTCTTCCAAGGGGCATTGATATTGTCTTTTTATTTTACTGCGACCTCCACCTCTCTTCCAAGCGGCATTAATATTGTCCTTTTATTCCACTGCGACCTCCACCACTCTTCCAAGGGTCATTGATATTGTCTTTTTATTCCACTGCGACCTCCACCTCTCTTCCAAGGGGCATTGATATTGTCTTTTTAATCAACTGCGACCTCCAACTCTCTTCCAAGGGGCATTAAAACCATCTTGTGAAGCTACTGTGACCTCCACGTCCCTTCCAATGGGCATTGATATTGTCTTTTTATTCCACTGCGACCTTCACCACTCTTTCAAGGGGCATTGATATTGTCTTTTTAATCCACTGCGACCTCCACCACACTTCCAAGGGGCATTGATATTGTCTTTTTATTCCACTGCGACCTCCACCTCTCTTGCAAAGGCATTAAAACCATCTTGTTAAGCTACTGTGGCCTCCAAGTCTCTTCCACGAGGCATTGATATTGTCTTATTATTCCACTGCGATCTCCACATCTCTTCCAAGAGGCATTGATATTGTCTTTTTATTCGACTGTAACCTCCACCACTCTTCCAAGGGGCATTAAAACCGTCTTGTTTATCTACTGTGACCTCAAACTGTCTTCCAAGGGGCATTAAAACCGTCAATTTAAACCACTCTGAACTCCACAGCTCTTGCAAGAGGTATTGATATTGTCTTTTTATTCCACAGTAACGTCCACCATTCTTCCAAGGGGCATTGATTTTGTCTTTTTAATCCACTGTGACCTCCATCACTCTTCCAAGAAGCATTAAAACCGTCTTGTTTAGATACTGTGACCTCCACGTCTATTCCATGGTGCCTTAAAACCTTCTGGTTAAACCACGGTGAACTCCACAGCTCTTCCAAGGGGCATTGATATTGTCTTTTTATTCCACTGTAACCTCCACCACTCTTCCAAGGGGCATTGATATTGTCTTTTTATTTTACTGCGACCTCCACCACTCTTCCAAGGGACATTAATATTGTCTTTTTATTCCACTGAGACCTCCACCACTCTTCCAAGGGTCATTGATATTGTCTTTTTATTCCACTGTAACCTCCACCACTCTTCTAAGGGGCATTGATATTGTCTTTTTATTCCACTGCAACCTCCACCTCTCTTCCAAGGGGCATTAAAACCATCTTGTTAAGCTACTGTGAACTCCAAGTCTCTTCCACGAGGCATTTATATTGTCTTTTTATTCCACTGCGACCTCCACATCTCTTCCAAGCCGAATTGATATTGTCTTTTTATTCCACTGTGACCTCCACCACTCTTCTAAGGGGCATTGATATTGTCTTTTTAATCCACTGCGACCTCCACCACTCTTCCAAGGGGCATTAAAACAGTCTTAATAAGCTACTGTGACCTCCACGTCTCTTCCAAGGGGCATTAAACCGTCTGGTTAAACCACTCTGTACTCCACAGCTCTTCCAAGAGGCATTGATATTGTCTTTTTATTCCACTGCGATCCCCACCTCTCTTCCAAGGGGCATTAAAACCATCTTGTTAAGCTACTGTGAACTCCAAGTCTCTTCCACGAGGCATTGATATTGTCTTTTTATTCCACTGCGACCTCCACATCTCTTCCAAGGGGAATTGATATTGTCTTTTTATTTCACTGCGACCTCCACCACTCTTCCAAGGGGCTTTGATATTGTCTTTATTATCCACTGCGAACTCCACCACTCTACCAATGGGCATTAAAACCGTCTTGTTATGCTACTGTGACCTCCACGTCCCTTCCACGGGGAATTGATATTGTCTTTTGATTCCATTGCGACCTCCACCACTCTTCCAAGGGGCATTAATACCGTCTTGTTAAGCTACTGTGACCTCCAAGTCTCTTCCAAGGGGCATTAAAACCGTCTGGTTAAACCGCTCTGAGCTCCACAGCTCTTCCAAGGGGCTTTGATATTGTCTTTATTATCCACTGCGAACTCCACCACTCTTCCAATGGGCATTAAAACCGTCTTGTTATGCTACTGTGACCTCCACGTCCCTTCCATGGCGCATTGATATTGTCTTTTTATTCCACTGCGACCTCCACCACTCTTCCAAGGGGCATTGATATTGTCTTTTTAATCCACTGCGACCTCCATCACTCTTCCAAGGGACATTGATATGGTCTTTTTATTCCACTGCGACCTTCACCCCTCTTCCAAGGAACATTGATATTGTCTTTTTTTCCCACTGTAACCTCCAACACTCTTCCAAGGGGCATCGATAATGTCTTTTTAATCCACTGCGACCTCCACCACTCTTCCAAGGGGCATTAAAACCGTCTTGTTAAGCTGCTGTGACCTCCACGTCTCTTCCAAGGGGCATTAAACCCGTCAATTTAAACCACTCTGAACTCCACAGCTCTTGCAAGAGGCATTGATATTGTCTTTTTATTCCACTGTAACCTCCACCACTCTCCCAAGGGGCATTGATTTTGTCTTTTTAATCCACTACGACCTCCATCTCTCTTCCAAGAAGCATTAAAACAGTCTTGTTTTGCTACTGTGACCTCCCCGTATATTCCACGGTGCCTTAAAACCTTCTGTTTAAACCACTGTGAACTCCACAGCTCTTCCAAGGGGCATTGATATTGTCATTTTATTCCACTGTAACCTCCACCACTCTTCCAAGGGGCATTGATATTGTCTTTTTATTTTACTGCGACCTCCACCTCTCTTCCAAGCGGCATTAATATTGTCCTTTTATTCCACTGCGACCTCCACCACTCTTCCAAGGGTCATTGATATTGTCTTTTTATTCCACTGCGACCTCCACCTCTCTTCCAAGGGGCATTGATATTGTCTTTTTAATCAACT
This sequence comes from Phyllobates terribilis, assembly GCF_046119375.1. Lineage (NCBI taxonomy): Eukaryota > Metazoa > Chordata > Amphibia > Anura > Dendrobatidae > Phyllobates > Phyllobates terribilis. The sequence goes on along the minus strand of NW_027362984.1, from coordinate 253,174 downwards.
GCGACCTCCAACTCTCTTCCAAGGGGCATTAAAACCATCTTGTGAAGCTACTGTGACCTCCACATCCCTTCCAATGGGCATTGATATTGTCTTTTTATTCCACTGCGACCTTCACCACTCTTTCAAGGGGCATTGATATTGTCTTTTTAATCCACTGCGACCTCCACCACACTTCCAAGGGGCATTGATATTGTCTTTTTATTCCACTCCGACCTCCACCTCTCTTCCAAGGGGCATTAAAACCATCTTGTTAAGCTACTGTGGCCTCCAAGTCTCTTCCACGAGGCATTGATATTGTCTTATTATTCCACTGCGACCTCCACATCTCTTCCAAGAGGCATTGATATTGTCTTTTTATTCGACTGTAACCTCCACCACTCTTCCAAGGGGCATTAAAACCGTCTTGTTTAGCTACTGTGACCTCAAACTGTCTTCCAAGGGGCATTAAAACCGTCAATTTAAACCACTCTGAACTCCACAGCTCTTGCAAGAGGTATTGATATTGTCTTTTTATTCCACAGTAACCTCCACCATTCTTCCAAGGGGCATTGATTTTGTCTTTTTAATCCACTGTGACCTCCATCACTCTTCCAAGAAGCATTAAAACCGTCTTGTTTAGATACTGTGACCTCCACGTCTATTCCATGGTGCCTTAAAACCTTCTGGTTAAACCACGGTGAACTCCACAGCTCTTCCAAGGGGCATTGATATTGTCTTTTTATTCCACTGTAACCTCCACCACTCTTCCAAGGGGCATTGATATTGTCTTTTTATTTTACTGCGACCTCCACCACTCTTCCAAGGGACATTAATATTGTCTTTTTATTCCACTGCGACCTCCACCACTCTTCCAAGGGGCATTGGTTTTGTCTTTTTAATCCACTATGACCTCCATCACTCTTCCAAGAAGCATTAAAACCGTCTTGTTTAGCTACTGTGACCTCCACGTCTATTCCACGGTGCCTTAAAACCTTATTGTTAAACCACTGTAAACTCCACCACTCTTCCAAGGGGCATTGATATTGTCTTTTTATTTTACTGCGACCTCCACCACTCTTCCAAGGGGCATTAATATTGTCTTTTTATTCCAGTGCGACCTCCACCACTCTTCCAAGGGTCATTGATATTGTCTTTTTATTCCACTGTAACTTCCATCACTCTTCCAAGGGGCATTGATATTGTCTTTTTATTCCACTGCGACCTCCACCTCTCTTCCAAGGGGCATTGAAACCATCTTTTTAAGCTACTGTGACCTCCAAGTCTATTCCACGTGGCATTGATATTGTCTTTTTATTCCACTGCGACCTCCACATCTCTTCCAAGGGGAATTGATATTGTCTTTTTATTCCACTGCGACCTCCACATCTCTTCCAAGGGGAATTGATATTGTCTTTTTATTCCACTGCGACCTCCACCACTCTTCCAAGGGGCTTTGATATTGTCTTTATTATCCACTGCGAACTCTACCACTCTTCCAATGGGCATTAAAACCGTCTTGTTATGCTACTGTGACCTCCATGTCCCTTCCACGGGGCATTGATATTGTCTTTTGATTCCATTGCGACCTCCACCACTCTTCCAAGGGGCATTAATACCGTCTTGTTAAGCTACTGTGACCTCCAAGTCTCTTCCAAGGGGCATTAAAACCGTCTGGTTAAACCGCTCTGAGCTCCACAGCTCTTCCAAGGGGCTTTGATATTGTCTTTATTATCCACTGCGAACTCCACCACTCTTCCAATGGGCATTAAAACCGTCTTGTTATGCTACTGTGACCTCCACGTCCCTTCCACGGGGCATTGATATTGTCTTTTGATTCCATTGCGACCTCCACCACTCTTCCAAGGGGCATTAATACCGTCTTGTTAAGCTGCTGCGACCTCCAAGTCTCTTCCAAGGGGCATTAAAACCGTCTGGTTAAACCCCTCTGAGCTCCACAGCTCTTCCAAGGGGCATTGACAATGTCTTTTTATTCCATTGTAATCTTCTGCACTCTTCCAAGTGCATTGATATTGTCCTTTTATTCCTCTGCGACATCCACGACTCTTCCAAGGGGCATTAAAACCGTCTTGTTAAGCTACTGTGACCTCCACGTTTCTTACACAGGGCATTGTTATTGTCTTTTTATTCCACTGTAACCTCCACCACTTTTCAAAGGGGCATTGATATTGTCTGTTTATTCCACTGTAACCTCCCCCAATCTTCCAAGGGGCATTGATATTGTCTTTATAATCCACTGCGACCTCCACCACTCTTCTAAGGGGCATTGATATTGTCTTTTAAATCCACAATGATCTCCACCACTCTTCCAAGGGGCATTAAAACAGTCTTGTTAAGCTACTGTGACCTCCTTGTCTCTTCCAAGGGGCATTAAAACTGTCTGGTTAAACACTATGAACTCCACAGCTCTTACAAGAGGCAATGATATTGTCTTTTTATTCAAAAGCAACATCCATCACTCTTCCAAGCGGCATTGATATTTTCTTTTTATTCCACTGCGACCTCCACCTCTCTTCTAAGGGGCATTGATATTGTCTTTTTAATCAACTGCGACCTCCAACTCTCTTCCAAGGGGCATTAAAACCGTCTTGTGAAGCTACTGTGACCTCCACGTCCCTTCCAATGGGCATTGTCTTTTTATTCCACTGCGACCTTCACCACTCTTTCAAGGGGCATTGATATTGTCTTTTTAATCCACTGCGACCTCCACCACTCTTCCAAGGTGCATTGATATTGTCTTTTTATTCCACTGCGACCTCCACCTCTCTTCCAAGGGGCATTAAAACCATCTTGTTAAGCTACTGTGACCTCCAAGTCTCTTCCACGAGGCATTGATATTGTCTTATTATTCCACTGCGACCTTCACATCTCTTCCAAGAGGCATTGATATTGTCTTTTTATTCGACTGTAACCTCCACCACTCTTCCAAGGGGCATTAAAACCGTCTTGTTAAGCTACTGTGACCTCCACCTGTCTTCCAAGGGGCATTAAAACCGTCAATTTAAACCACTCTGAACTCCACAGCTCTTGCAAAAGGTATTGATATTGTCTTTTTATTCCACAGTAACCTCCACCATTCTTCCAAGGGGCATTGATTTTGTCTTTTTAATCCACTGTGACCTCCTTCACTCTTCCAAGAAGCATTAAAACCGTCTTGTTTAGATACTGTGACCTCCACGTCTATTCCATGGTGCCTTAAAACCTTCTGGTTAAACCACTGTGAACTCCACAGCTCTTCCAAGGGGCATTGATATTGTCTTTTTATTCCACTGTAACCTCCACCACTCTTCCAAGGGGCATTGATATTGTCTTTTTATTTTACTGCGACCTCCACCACTCTTCCAAGGGACATTAATATTGTCTTTTTATTCCACTGCGACCTCCACCACTCTTCCAAGGGTCATTGATATTGTCTTTTTATTCCACTGTAACCTCCACCACTCTTCTAAGGGGCATTGATATTGTCTTTTTATTCCACTGCAACCTCCACCTCTCTTCCAAGGGGCATTAAAACCATCTTGTTAAGCTACTGTGAACTCCAAGTCTCTTCCACGAGGCATTTATATTGTCTTTTTATTCCACTGCGACCTCCACATCTCTTCCAAGCCGAATTGATATTGTCTTTTTATTCCACTGCGACCTCCACCACTCTTCTAAGGGGCATTGATATTGTCTTTTTAATCCACTGCGACCTCCACCACTCTTCCAAGGGGCATTAAAACAGTCTTGATAAGCTACTGTGACCTCCACGTCTCTTCCAAGGGGCATTAAACCGTCTGGTTAAACCACTCTGTACTCCACAGCTCTTCCAAGAGGCATTGATATTGTCTTTTTATTCCACTGCGACCTCCACATCTCTTCCAAGGGGAATTGATATTGTCTTTTTATTCCACTGCGACCTCCACCACTCTTCCAAGGGGCTTTGATATTGTCTTTATTATCCACTGCGAACTCCACCACTCCTCCAATGGGCATTAAAACCGTCTTGTTATGCTACTGTGACCTCCACGTCCCTTCCACGGGGCATTGATATTGTCTTTTGATTCCATTGCGACCTCCACCACTCTTCCAAGGGGCATTAATACCGTCTTGTTAAGCTACTGTGACCTCCAAGTCTCTTCCAAGGGGCATTAAAACCGTCTGGTTAAACCGCTCTGAGCTCCACAGCTCTTCCAAGGGGCTTTGATATTGTCTTTATTATCCACTGCGAACTCCACCACTCTTCCAATGGGCATTAAAACCGTCTTGTTATGCTACTGTGACCTCCACGTCCCTTCCACGGCGCATTGATATTGTCTTTTTATTCCACTGCGACCTCCACCACTCTTCCAAGGGGCATTGATATTGTCTTTTTAATCCACTGCGACCTCCATCACTCTTCCAAGGGACATTGATATGGTCTTTTTATTCCACTGCGACCTTCACCCCTCTTCGAAGGAACATTGATATTGTATTTTTTTCCCACTGTAACCTCCAACACTCTTCTAAGGGGCATTGATATTTTCTTTTTATTCCAATGCGACCTCCACCACTCTTCCAAGGGGCATCGATAATGTCTTTTTAATCCACTGCGACCTCCACCACTCTTCCAAGGGGCATTAAAACCGTCTTGTTAAGCTGCAGTGACCTCCACGTCTCTTCCAAGGGGCATTAAACCCGTCAATTTAAACCACTCTGAACTCCACAGCTCTTGCAAGAGGCATTGATATTGTCTTTTTATTCCACTGTAACCTCCACCACTCTCCCAAGGGGCATTGATTTTGTCTTTTTAATCCACTGCGACCTCCATCTCTCTTCCAAGAAGCATTAAAACAGTCTTGTTTAGCTACTGTGACCTCCCCGTATATTCCACGGTGCCTTAAAACCTTCTGTTTAAACCACTGTGAACTCCACAGCTCTTCCAAGGGGCATTGATATTGTCTTTTTAATCCACTGCGACCTCCATCACTCTTCCAAGGGACATTGATATGGTCTTTTTATTCCACTGCGACCTTCACCCCTCTTCCAAGGAACATTGATATTGTCTTTTTTTCCCACTGTAACCTCCAACACTCTTCTAAGGGGCATTGATATTTTCTTTTTATTCCAATGCGACCTCCACCACTCTTCCAAGGGGCATCGATAATGTCTTTTTAATCCACTGCGACCTCCACCACTCTTCCAATGGGCATTAAAACCGTCTTGTTAAGCTGCTGTGACCTCCACGTCTCTTCCAAGGGGCATTAAACCCGTCAATTTAAACCACTCTGAACTCCACAGCTCTTGCAAGAGGCATTGATATTGTCTTTTTATTCCACTGTAACCTCCACCACTCTCCCAAGGGGCATTGATTTTGTCTTTTTAATCCACTGCGACCTCCATCTCTCTTCCAAGAAGCATTAAAACAGTCTTGTTTAGCTACTGTGACCTCCCCGTATATTCCACGGTGCCTTAAAACCTTCTGTTTAAACCACTGTGAACTCCACAGCTCTTCCAAGGGGCATTGATATTGTCATTTTATTCCACTGTAACCTCCACCACTCTTCCAAGGGGCATTGATATTGTCTTTTTATTTTACTGCGACCTCCACCTCTCTTCCAAGCGGCATTAATATTGTCCTTTTATTCCACTGCGACCTCCACCACTCTTCCAAGGGTCATTGATATTGTCTTTTTATTCCACTGCGACCTCCACCTCTCTTCCAAGGGGCATTGATATTGTCTTTTTAATCAACTGCGACCTCCAACTCTCTTCCAAGGGGCATTAAAACCATCTTGTGAAGCTACTGTGACCTCCACGTCCCTTCCAATGGGCATTGATATTGTCTTTTTATTCCACTGCGACCTTCACCACTCTTTCAAGGGGCATTGATATTGTCTTTTTAATCCACTGCGACCTCCACCACACTTCCAAGGGGCATTGATATTGTCTTTTTATTCCACTGCGACCTCCACCTCTCTTCCAAAGGCATTAAAACCATCTTGTTAAGCTACTGTGGCCTCCAAGTCTCTTCCACGAGGCATTGATATTGTCTTATTATTCCACTGCGATCTCCACATCTCTTCCAAGAGGCATTGATATTGTCTTTTTATTCGACTGTAACCTCCACCACTCTTCCAAGGGGCATTAAAACCGTCTTGTTTATCTACTGTGACCTCAAACTGTCTTCCAAGGGGCATTAAAACCGTCAATTTAAACCACTCTGAACTCCACAGCTCTTGCAAGAGGTATTGATATTGTCTTTTTATTCCACAGTAACGTCCACCATTCTTCCAAGGGGCATTGATTTTGTCTTTTTAATCCACTGTGACCTCCATCACTCTTCCAAGAAGCATTAAAACCGTCTTGTTTAGATACTGTGACCTCCACGTCTATTCCATGGTGCCTTAAAACCTTCTGGTTAAACCACGGTGAACTCCACAGCTCTTCCAAGGGGCATTGATATTGTCTTTTTATTCCACTGTAACCTCCACCACTCTTCCAAGGGGCATTGATATTGTCTTTTTATTTTACTGCGACCTCCACCACTCTTCCAAGGGACATTAATATTGTCTTTTTATTCCACTGAGACCTCCACCACTCTTCCAAGGGTCATTGATATTGTCTTTTTATTCCACTGTAACCTCCACCACTCTTCTAAGGGGCATTGATATTGTCTTTTTATTCCACTGCAACCTCCACCTCTCTTCCAAGGGGCATTAAAACCATCTTGTTAAGCTACTGTGAACTCCAAGTCTCTTCCACGAGGCATTTATATTGTCTTTTTATTCCACTGCGACCTCCACATCTCTTCCAAGCCGAATTGATATTGTCTTTTTATTCCACTGTGACCTCCACCACTCTTCTAAGGGGCATTGATATTGTCTTTTTAATCCACTGCGACCTCCACCACTCTTCCAAGGGGCATTAAAACAGTCTTAATAAGCTACTGTGACCTCCACGTCTCTTCCAAGGGGCATTAAACCGTCTGGTTAAACCACTCTGTACTCAACAGCTCTTCCAAGAGGCATTGATATTGTCTTTTTATTCCACTGCGATCCCCACCTCTCTTCCAAGGGGCATTAAAACCATCTTGTTAAGCTACTGTGAACTCCAAGTCTCTTCCACGAGGCATTGATATTGTCTTTTTATTCCACTGCGACCTCCACATCTCTTCCAAGGGGAATTGATATTGTCTTTTTATTTCACTGCGACCTCCACCACTCTTCCAAGGGGCTTTGATATTGTCTTTATTATCCACTGCGAACTCCACCACTCTACCAATGGGCATTAAAACCGTCTTGTTATGCTACTGTGACCTCCACGTCCCTTCCACGGGGAATTGATATTGTCTTTTGATTCCATTGCGACCTCCACCACTCTTCCAAGGGGCATTAATACCGTCTTGTTAAGCTACTGTGACCTCCAAGTCTCTTCCAAGGGGCATTAAAACCGTCTGGTTAAACCGCTCTGAGCTCCACAGCTCTTCCAAGGGGCTTTGATATTGTCTTTATTATCCACTGCGAACTCCACCACTCTTCCAATGGGCATTAAAACCGTCTTGTTATGCTACTGTGACCTCCACGTCCCTTCCATGGCGCATTGATATTGTCTTTTTATTCCACTGCGACCTCCACCACTCTTCCAAGGGGCATTGATATTGTCTTTTTAATCCACTGCGACCTCCATCACTCTTCCAAGGGACATTGATATGGTCTTTTTATTCCACTGCGACCTTCACCCCTCTTCCAAGGAACATTGATATTGTCTTTTTTTCCCACTGTAACCTCCAACACTCTTCCAAGGGGCATCGATAATGTCTTTTTAATCCACTGCGACCTCCACCACTCTTCCAAGGGGCATTAAAACCGTCTTGTTAAGCTGCTGTGACCTCCACGTCTCTTCCAAGGGGCATTAAACCCGTCAATTTAAACCACTCTGAACTCCACAGCTCTTGCAAGAGGCATTGATATTGTCTTTTTATTCCACTGTAACCTCCACCACTCTCCCAAGGGGCATTGATTTTGTCTTTTTAATCCACTACGACCTCCATCTCTCTTCCAAGAAGCATTAAAACAGTCTTGTTTTGCTACTGTGACCTCCCCGTATATTCCACGGTGCCTTAAAACCTTCTGTTTAAACCACTGTGAACTCCACAGCTCTTCCAAGGGGCATTGATATTGTCATTTTATTCCACTGTAACCTCCACCACTCTTCCAAGGGGCATTGATATTGTCTTTTTATTTTACTGCGACCTCCACCTCTCTTCCAAGCGGCATTAATATTGTCCTTTTATTCCACTGCGACCTCCACCACTCTTCCAAGGGTCATTGATATTGTCTTTTTATTCCACTGCGACCTCCACCTCTCTTCCAAGGGGCATTGATATTGTCTTTTTAATCAACTGCGACCTCCAACTCTCTTCCAAGGGGCATTAAAACCATCTTGTGAAGCTACTGTGACCTCCACATCCCTTCCAATGGGCATTGATATTGTCTTTTTATTCCACTGCGACCTTCACCACTCTTTCAAGGGGCATTGATATTGTCTTTTTAATCCACTGCGACCTCCACCACACTTCCAAGGGGCATTGATATTGTCTTTTTATTCCACTCCGACCTCCACCTCTCTTCCAAGGGGCATTAAAACCATCTTGTTAAGCTACTGTGGCCTCCAAGTCTCTTCCACGAGGCATTGATATTGTCTTATTATTCCACTGCGACCTCCACATCTCTTCCAAGAGGCATTGATATTGTCTTTTTATTCGACTGTAACCTCCACCACTCTTCCAAGGGGCATTAAAACCGTCTTGTTTAGCTACTGTGACCTCAAACTGTCTTCCAAAGGGCATTAAAACCGTCAATTTAAACCACTCTGAACTCCACAGCTCTTGCAAGAGGTATTGATATTGTCTTTTTATTCCACAGTAACCTCCACCATTCTTCCAAGGGGCATTGATTTTGTCTTTTTAATCCACTGTGACCTCCATCACTCTTCCAAGAAGCATTAAAACCGTCTTGTTTAGATACTGTGACCTCCACGTCTATTCCATGGTGCCTTAAAACCTTCTGGTTAAACCACGGTGAACTCCACAGCTCTTCCAAGGGGCATTGATATTGTCTTTTTATTCCACTGTAACCTCCACCACTCTTCCAAGGGGCATTGATATTGTCTTTTTATTTTACTGCGACCTCCACCACTCTTCCAAGGGACATTAATATTGTCTTTTTATTCCACTGCGACCTCCACCACTCTTCCAAGGGGCATTGGTTTTGTCTTTTTAATCCACTATGACCTCCATCACTCTTCCAAGAAGCATTAAAACCGTCTTGTTTAGCTACTGTGACCTCCACGTCTATTCCACGGTGCCTTAAAACCTTATTGTTAAACCACTGTAAACTCCACCACTCTTCCAAGGGGCATTGATATTGTCTTTTTATTTTACTGCGACCTCCACCACTCTTCCAAGGGGCATTAATATTGTCTTTTTATTCCAGTGCGACCTCCACCACTCTTCCAAGGGTCATTGATATTGTCTTTTTATTCCACTGTAACTTCCATCACTCTTCCAAGGGGCATTGATATTGTCTTTTTATTCCACTGCGACCTCCACCTCTCTTCCAAGGGGCATTGAAACCATCTTTTTAAGCTACTGTGACCTCCAAGTCTATTCCACGTGGCATTGATATTGTCTTTTTATTCCACTGCGACCTCCACATCTCTTCCAAGGGGAATTGATATTGTCTTTTTATTCCACTGCGACCTCTACCACTCTTCTAAGGGGCATTGATATTGTCTTTTTAATCCACTCCGACCTCCACCACTCTTCCAAGGGGCATTAAAACAGTCTTGATAAGCTACTGTGACCTCCACATTTCTTCCAAGGGGCACTAAACCATCTGGTTAAACCACTCTGTACTCCACAGCTCTTCCAAGAGGCAATGATATTGTCTTTTTATTCGACAGTAACCTCCACCACTCTTCCAAGGGGCATTGATATTGTCTCTGTTTTCCACTGCGACCTCCACCACTCTTCCAAGGGGCATTAAAACCGTCAATTTAAACCACTCTGAACTCCACAGCTCTTACAAGGAGCACTGGTATTGTCTTTTTATTCCACTCTAACCTCCACCACTCTTCCAAGGATCATTGACATTGTCTATTTATTCCAATTCGACCTCCCCCACTCTTCCAAGGGGCATTAAGACCATCTTGTTAAGCTACAGTGACCTCCACAACTCTTCCTTGGGGCATTGATATTGTCTTTTTATTCCACTGTAACCTCCACCACTCTTCCAAGGGGTCATTGATTTTGTCTTTTTATTCCACTGCGATCTCTACCACTCTTCCAATGGGCATTGATATTGTCTTTTTAATCCACTGCAACCTCCACCACTCTTACAAGGGGGATTGATATTGTCTTTTTATTCAACTGCGACCTCCACCATTCTTCCAAGGGGCATTGATATTGTCTTTTTAATCCACTGCGACCTCCTCTACTCTTCCAAGGGTCATTGATATTGTCTTTTTTTCCACTGCGACCTTCACCCCTCTTCCAAGGAATATTGATATTGTCTTTTTTTTCCACTGTAACCTCCACCACTCTTCTAAGGGGCATTGATATTTTCTTTTCATTCCACTGCGACCTCCACCACTCTTCCAAGGGGCATCGATAATGTCTCTTTAATCCACTGCGACCTCCACCACTCTTCCAAGGGGCATTAAAACCTTCTTGTTAAGCTACTGTGACCTCCACGTCTCTTCCAAGGGGCATTAAAACCGTCAATTTAAACCACTCTGAACTCCACAGCTCTTGCAAGAGGCATTGATATTGTCTTTTTATTCCACTTTAACCTCCACCACTCTTCCAAGGGGCATTGATTTTGTCTTTTTAATCCACTGCGACCTCCATCTCTCTTCCAAGAAGCATTAAAACCGTCTTGTTTAGCTACTGTGAACTCCACGTCTATTCCACAGTGACTTAAAACCTTTTGGTTAAACCACTGTGAACTTCACAGCTCTTCCAAGGGGCATTGATATTGTCTTTTTATTCCACTGTAACCTCCACCACTCTTCCAAGGGGCATTGATATTGTCTTTTTATTTTTCTGCGACCTCCACCACTCTTCCAAGGGGCATTAATATTGTCTTTTTATTCCACTACGACCTCCACCACTCTTCCAAGGGTCATTGATATTGTCTTTTTATTCCACTGTAACCTCCACCACTCTTTCAAGGGGCATTGATATTGTCTTTTTATTACACTGCGACCTACACCTCTCTTCCAAGGGGCATTAAAACCAACTTGTTAATATACTGTGACCTCCAAGTCTCTTCCACGAGGCATTGATATTGTCTTTTTATTCCACTGCTACCTCCACATCTCTTTCAAGGGGCATTGATATTGTCTTTTTATTCCACTGCGACCTCCACCTCTCTTCCAAGGGGCATTAAAACCATCTTGTTAATATACTGTGACCTCCAAGTCTCTTCCACGAGGCATTGATATTGTCTTTTTATTCCACTGCGACCTCCACCACTCTTCTAAGGGGTATTGATATTGTATTTTTAATCCACTGCGACCTCCAACACTCTTCCAAGGGGCATTAAAACAGTTTTGATAAGCTACTGTGACCTCCACGTCTCTTCCAAGGGGCAATAAAACCGTCTGGTTAAACCACTCTGAGCTCCACAGCTCTTCCAAGAGGCATTGATATTGTATTTTTATTCCACTGCGACCTCCACCACTCTTCCAAGGTTCATTGATATTGTCTTTTTAATCCACTGCGACCTCCACCACTCTTCCAAGGGGCATTAAAACCATCTTGTTAAGCTTCTGTCACCTCCACGTCTGTTCCAACGGGCACTAAAACCGTTTGGTACAACCACTCTGTACTCCACAGACCTTCCAAGGGGCATTGATATTGTCTTTTTATTTCACTGTAACTTACACCACTCTTTCAAGGGGCATTGATATTGTATTTTTATTCTACTGTGACCTCCACCACTCTTCCAAGGGGCAATTAAAACCGTCTTGTTAAGCTACTGTGACCTCCAAGTCGCTTCCAAGGGGCATTAAAACCATCTGGTTAAACCGCTCTGAGCTCCACAGCTCTTCCAAGGGGCATTGACAATGTCTTTAAATTCCATTGTAACCTTCTGCACTCTTCCAAGTGCATTGATATTGTCTTTTTATTTTACTGCGACCTCCATCACTTTTCCAAGGGGCATTAAAACCGTCTTGTTAAGCTACTGTGACCTCCAAGTTTCTTACACAGGGCATTGATATTGTCTTTTTATTCAACTGTAACCTCCACCACTCTTCCAAGGGGCATTGATATTGTATTTTTAATCCACTGCGACCTCCATCACTCTTCCAAGAAGCATTGAAACCGTCTTGTTAAGCTACTGTGACTTCCAAGTCTATTCCACGGTGCATTAAAACATTCTGGTTAAACCACCGTGAACTCCACAGGTCTTCCAAGGGGCATTGATATTGTCTTTTTATTCCACTCTAACCTCCACCACTCTTCCAAGGGGCACTGATATTGTCTTTTTATTTTACTGCGACCTCCACCTCTCTTCCAAGGGGCATTAATATTGTGTTTTTATTCCACTGTGACCTCCACGTCTCTTCCAAGGGGCATTGATATTGTCTTTTTAATTAATTGGAACCTCCACCACTCTTCCAAGGGGCATTGATATTGTCTTTTTATTCCACTGTAACCTCCACCATTCTTCCAAGGGACATTGATATTGTCTTTTTATTCCGCTGTAAGCTCCACCACTCTTCCAAGGGGCATTGATATTGTCTTTTTATTCCACTGTAACCTCCACCACTCTTCCAAGGGGCATTGATATTGTCTTTTTAATCCACTGCGACCTCTACCACTCCTTCAAGGGGCTATAAAACAGTATTTGTAAGCTTCTGTGACCTACACCTCACCGCCAAGGGGCATTTAAATCGCATGGTTAAACCACTCTGAACTCCACAACTCTTCCAAGAGGCATTGATATTGTCTTTTCATTCAACTGTAACCTCCACCACTCTTCCAAGGGGCATTGATATTGTCTTTTTTTTCCACTGCGTACTCCACCACTCTTCCAAGGGGATTTGATAGTCTTTTTAATCCACTGCGACCTCCACCACTCTTCCAAGGTGCATTAAAACCATCTTGTTAAGCTACTGTGACCTCCACGTACCTTCCATGGGGCATTGATATTGTCTTTTTATTCCACTGCGACCTCCACCACAATTCCAAGGGGCATTGATATTGTCTTTTTAATCCACTGCGACCTCCACCACTCTTCCAAGTGACATTGATATTGACTTTTTATTCCACTGCGACATTCACCCCTCTTCCAAGGAACATTGATATTGTCTTTTTTTTCCACTGAACCCTCCACCACTCTTGTAAGGGGCATTGATATTTTCCTTTTATTCTACTGCGACCTCCACCACTTTTCCAAGGGGCATCGATAATGTCTTTTTATTCCACTGTAACCTCCACCACTCTTCCAAGGGGCATTGATATTGTCTTTTTATTCCACTGAGACTTCAACCACTCTTCCACAAGGCATTGATATTGTCTTTTTATTCCACTGTGACCTCCACGTCTCTTCCAAGGGGAATTAAAACCGTTAATTTAAACCACTCTGAACTCTACAGCTCTTCCAAGGAGCATTGGTAATGTCTTTTTATTCCACTCTAACCTCCACCACTCTTCCAAGGGGGCATTAACATTGTATTTTTATTCCACTGCGACCTCCACCACTCTTCCAAGCGGCATTAAGACCATCTTGTTAAGCTACAGTGACCTCCACAACTCTTCCACGGGGCATTGATATTGTCTTTTATTCCACTGTGACCTCCACCACTCTTCCAAGGGGCATTAAAATGGTCTTGTTAAGCTACTGTGACGTCGAATTCTCTTCCAAGGGGCATTAAAACCATCTGGTTAAACCACTCTGAACTCCACAGCTTTTCCAGGGGGCATTTGTATTGTCTTGTAATTTCACTCTAACCTCCACCACTTTTCCAAGGGGCTTTGACATTGTCTTTTTATTCCACTGCGACCTCCACCACTCTTCCAAGGGGCATTGATATTGTCTTTTTAGTCCAATGCGCACTTCACACCTCTCCAGGGGGCATTAAAACCGTCTTGTTAAGCTACTGTGACCTCCACGTGTCTTCGAAGGGGCATTGATATTGTCTTTTTATTCCACTGTAACCTCCACCACTCTTCCAAGGGGCATTGATATTGTCTTTTTAATCCACTGCGACCTCTGCCACTCCTCCAAGGGGCTTTAAAACAGTCTTCATAAGCTTCTGTGAACTCCACGTCTCTTCCAAGGGGCATTTAAACTGCATGGTTAAACCTCTCTGAACTCTACAGCTCTTCCAAGAGGCATTGATATTTTCTTTTTATTCAACTGTAACCTCCACCACTCTTCCAAGGGGCATTGATATTGTCTTTTTATTCCACTGCGTCTTCCACCACTCTCCCAAGGGGCATTAAAACTGTCTTGTTAAGCTGCGGTAACCGCCATGTCTATTTCACGGGGCAATGATATTGTCTTTGTATTCAAATGTAACCTCCACCACTCTTCTAAGGGGCAGTGATATTGTCTTTTTAAACCACTGCGGCCTCCACCACTCTTCCAAGGGGCATTAAAACAGTCTTGATAAGCTACTGTGACCTGTACGTCTCTTCTAAGGGGCAATAAAACCGTCTGGTTAAACCATTCTGTACTCCACAGTTCTTCCAAGGAGCATTGATACAGTCTTTTTATTCGACTGTAACCTCCACCACTCTTCCAAGGGGCATTGATATTGACTTTTTATTCCACTGCGACCTCCAACACTCTTCCAAGTGGCATTGATAATGTCTTTTTAATCCACTGCGACCTCCACCACTCTTCCAAGTGGCATTAAAACCGTTTTGTTTAGCTACTGTGACCTCCACGTCCCTTCCACGGGGCATTGATATTGTTTTGTAATTCCACTGCAACCTCCACAACTCTTCCAAGGGGCATTGATATTGTCTTTTTAATCCAATGCGACCTCCACCACTCTTCCAAGGCCATTGAAACAGTCTTGTTAACTACTGTGACCTCCAAGTCTCTTCAAAGGGGCATTAAAACCGTCCGGTTAAACCACTCTGAACTCCACAGCTCTTCCAAGGGGCATTGATATTGTCTTATTTTTCCACTGCGACCTCCACCACTCTTCCAAGGGGTATTAAAACCATCTTGTTAAGCTACTGTGACCTCCACGTGTCTTCCACGGGGCATTGATATTGTCTTTTTAATCCACTGTGACCTCCACCACTTTTCCAAGGGGCATTAAAACTGTTTTGTTAAGCTACAGTGACCTCCACATCTCTTCCACTGGGCATTGATATTGTCTTTTTATTCCACTGTAACCTCCACCACTATTCCAAGGGGCATTGATATTGTTTTTTTATTCCACTGTGACCTCCACCACTCTTCCAAGGGGCATTAATATTTTCTTTTTAATCCAGTGCGACCGCCACCACTCTTTCTTGTGGAATAAAACCATCATTTTAAGCTACTGTGACCTCCACTTCTCTTCCAAGGGGCATTGAAACCGTCAATTTCAACCACTCTGAACTCCACAGCTCTTGCAAGAGGCATTGATACTGTCTATTTATTCCATTGTAATCTCCAGCACTCTTCCACAGGGCATTGATATTGTCTTTTTATTCCACTGCGTCTTCCACCACTCTCCCAAGGGGCATTAAAACTGTCTTGTTAAGCTGCTGTAACCTCCATGTCTATTTCACGTGGCATTGATATTGTCTTTTTATTCCAATGTAACCTCCACCACTCTTCTAAGGGGCAGTGATATTGTCTTTTTAAACCACTGCGACCTCCACCACTCTTCCAAGGGGCATTAAAACAGTCTTGATAAGCTACTGTGACCTCTACGTCTCTTCTATGGGGTAATAAAACCATATGGTTAAACCATTCTGTACTCCACAGTTCTTCCAAGGAGCATTGATAATGTCTTTTTATTCGACATTAACCTCCACCACTCTTCAAGGGGCATTGATATTGACTTTTTATTCCACTGCGACCTCCACCACTCTTCCAAGGGGCATTGATATTGTCTTTTTAATCCACTGCGACCTCCACCACTCTTCCGAGTGGCATTAAAACCGTCTTGTTTAGCTACTGTGAACTCTACGTCCCTTCCATGGGGCATTGATATTGTTTTTTAATTCCACTGCGACCTCCACAAATCTTCCAAGGGGCATTGATATTGTCTTTTTAATCCAATGCAACCTAAACCACTTTTCCAAGGGGCATTAAAACCGTCTTGTTAAGCTACTGTGACCTCCTCGTCTCTTCCAAGGGGCAATAAAACCGTCTGGTTAAACCACTCTTAACTCCACAGCTCTTCCAAGGGGCATTGGTATTGTCTTTTTCTTCCAATCTAACCTCCACCACTCTTCCAAAGGGCATTGACATTGTTTTTTTATTCCACTGCGACCTCCACCACTCTTCCAAGGGGCATTAAAACTGTTTTGTTAAGCTACAGTGACCTCCACATCTCTTCCACTGGGCATTGATATTGTCTTTTTATTCCACTGTAACCTCCACCACTCTTCCACTGGGCATTGATATTGTCTTTTTATTCCACTGTGACCTCCACCACTCTTCCACTGGGCATTAATATTGTCTTTTTAATACAGTGCGACAGCCACCACTCTTCCTTGTGGCATAAAACCGTCATTTTAAGCTACTGTGACCTCCACGTCTCATCCAAGGGGCATTAAAACCGTATTGTTAAGCCACTCTGAACTCCAAAGATCTTCAAAGGGGCATTGATATTGTCTTTTTATTCCACTGAAACCTCCAACACTCTTCCAAGGGGCATTGATATTGTCTTTTTATTCAAGTGAGACTTCCACCACTCCTTCAAGAAGCATTGACATTGTCTTTTTAATCCACTTCGACCTCCACCACTCTTCCAAGGGGCATTAAAACAGTCTTGTTAATCTACTGTTAACTCCACGTCTCTTCAAAGGGGCATTAAAGCGGTCAATTTAAACCACTCTCAACTCCGCAGCTCTTGCAAGGGGCATTGATATTGTCTTTTTATTCCACTTTAACCTCCATCACTCTTCCAAGGGGCATTGATATTGTGTTTTTATTCGACTGCGACTTCAACCTCTCTTCTAAGGGGCATTGATATTGTCTTTTTAATCCACTGCGACCTCCACCACTCTTCCAAGGGGCATTAAAACAGTCTTGTTCAGTTTCTGTGACCTCCACGTCTCTTCCAAGGGGCGTTAAAACCGTCTGGTTAAACCACTCTAAACTCCACAGCTCTTCCGAGGGGTATTGATATTGTCTTTTTATTCCACTGTAACCTCCACCACTCTTCCAAGGGGCATTGATTTTGTCTTTTTATTCCACTGTGACCTCCACCACTCTTCAAAGGGGCATTGATAATGTCTTTTTAATCCACTGCGACCTCCACCAGTCCTCCAAGGGGCATTAAACCATCTTTTTAAGCTCCTGTGACCTCCACGTCTATTCCACAGGGCATTTTTATTGTCTTTTAATTCCACTGTAACATCCACCACTCGTCCAAGGGGCATTGATATTGTCTTTTTTTTCCACTGCAACTTACACCACTCTTCCAAGAGGCATTGATATTGTCTTTTTAATCCACTGTGACCTCCAGCACTCTTCCAAGGGGCATTAAAACCGTCTTGCTAATCTACTGTGACCTCAACGTCTCTTCCACGGGCCATTGATATTGTCTTTTTAATCCACTGAAACCTCCACCACTCATTCAAGGGGCATTGATATTGTCTTTTTATTCCAAGGTAACCTCCACCACTCTTCCAAGGGGCATTGATATTGGTATTAAAACAGTCTTGTTAAGCTATTGTGACCTCCACGTCTTTTCCAAGGGGCATTAAAACCGTCTGGATAAACCACTCTGAACTCCACAGCTCTTCCAAGGGGCATTGGTATTGTCTTTTTCTTCCACTCTAACCTCCACCACTCTTCCAAAGGGCATTGACATTGTTTTTTTATTCCACTGCGACCTCCACCACTCTTCCAAGGGGCATTAAAACTGTCTTGTTAAGCTACAGTGACCTCCACATCTCTTCCACTGGGCATTGATATTGTCTTTTTATTCCACTGTAACATCCACCACTCATCCAAGGTGCATTGATATTGTCTTTTAATTCCACTGTAACATCCACCACTTTTCCAAGGGGCATTGATATTGTCTTTTTAATCCACTGTGACCTCCAGCACTCTTCCAAGGGGCATTAAAACCGTCTTGCTAAGCTGCTGTGAACTCAACGTCTCTTCCACGGGCCATTGATATTGTCTTTTTAATCCACTGAAACTTCCACCACTCATCCAAGGGGCATTGATATTGTCTTTTTATTCCAATGTAACCTCCACCACTCTTCCAAGGGGCATTGATATTGTCTTTTTATTCCTCTGTAATGTCCACCACTCTTCCAAGCGGCACTGATATTGTCTTTTTATTCCACTGCGACCTCCAACACTCTTCCAATGGGCATTGATATTGTCTTTTTAATCCACTGCGACCTCCACCACTCTTCCAAGGGGCATTAAAACTGTCTTGTTAAGCTACAGTGACCTCCACGTCTCTTCCAAGGGGCATTAAAACCGTCTGGATAAACCACTCTGAACTCCACATCTCTTCCAAGGGGCATTGGTATTGTCTTTTTCTTCCACTCTAACCTCCACCACTCTTCCAAAGGGCATTGACATTGTTTTTTTATTCCACTGCGACCTCCACCACTCTTCCAAGGGGCATTAAAACTGTCTTGTTAAGCTACAGTGACCTCCAAATCTCTTCCACTGGGCATTGATATTGTCTTTTTATTCCACTGTAACCTCCACCACTCTTCCAAAGGGCATTGATATTGTCTTTTTATTCCACTGTGACCTCCACCACTCTTCCAAGGGGCATTGATATTGTCTTTTTAATACAGTGCGACCGCAACCACTCTTCCTTGTGGCATAAAACCGTCATTTTAAGCTACTGTGACCTCCACGTCTCTTCCAAGGTGCATTAAAACCATATTGTTAAACCACTGTGACCTCCACAGCTCTTCCAAGGTTCATTGATATTGTCTTTTTATTCCACTGTAACCTCCAACACTCTTCCAAGGGGCATTGATATTGTCTTTTTATTCAGCTGAGACTTCCACCACTCCTTCAAGGAGCATTGACATTGTCTTTTTAATCCACTTCGACCTCCACCACTCTTCCAAGGGGCATTAAAACAGTCTTGTTAATCTACTGTAAACTCCACGTCTCTTCAAAGGGGCATTAAAGCCGTCAATTTAAACCACTCTCAACTCCGCAGCTCTTGGAAGGGGCATTGATATTGTCTTTTTATTCCACTTTAAACTCCACCACTCTTCCAAGGGGCATTGATATTGTCTTTTTATTCCACTGCGACTTCAACCTCTCTTCTAAGGGGCATTGATATTGTCTTTTTAATCCACTGCGACCTCCACCACTCTTCCAAGGGGCATTAAAACTGTCTGGTTAAACCACTCTGAACTCCACAGCTCTTCCGAGGGGCATTGATATTGTCTTTTTATTCCACTGTAACCTCCACCACTCTTCCAAGGGGCATTGATTTTGTTTTTTTATTCCACTGCGACATTCACCACTCTTCAAAGGGGCGTTGAGATTGTTTTTTAATTCTACTGCGACCTCCACCACTCTTCCAAGGGGCATTGATATTGTCTTTTTTTTCCGCTGCGACCTCCAACACTCTTCCAAGAGGCATTGATATTGTCTTTTTAATCCACTGCAACCTCCACCACTTTTCCAAGGGGCATTAAAACCGTTTTGTTAAGCTACTGTGACCTCCACGTCCCTTCCAAGGGGCTTTAAAACCGTCTGGTTTAACTTCTCTGAACTCCACAGCTCTTCCAAGAGGCATTGATATTGTCTTTTTATTCCACTGTCACCTCCACCACTCTTCCAAGGGGCAGTGATATTATCTTTTTATTCCACTGCGACCTCCACTACCCTTCCAAGGGGCATTGATATTGTCTTTTTATTCCACTGTGACCTCCACCACTCTTCCAAGGGGCATTTATATTGTCTTTTTAATCAACTGCGACCTCCACCACTCTTCCAAGGGGCATTAAACCCTTGATGTTAAGCTACTTTGAACACCACGTCAATTCCATGGGGCATTGATATTGTCTTTTTATTCCACTGCGACCTCCACCACTCTACCAAGGGGCATTGATATTGTCTTTTTAATCCACTGCGACCTCCACCACTCTTCCAAAGGGCATTAAAACCGTCTAGTTAAGCTACTGTGACCTCCACGTCTCTTCCAAGGGGCATTAAAACCATCAAGTTAAACCACTCTGAACTCCAAAGCTCTTCCAAGGGGCATTGATATTGTCTTTTTATTCCACTGCGACCTCCACCACTCTTTAAAGTGGCATTGATATTGTCTTTTTAATCAACTGCGACCTCCACCTCTCTTCCAAGGGGCAATAAAACCATCTTGTTAAGCTACTGTGACCTCCACGTCCCTTCCACGGGGCATTGATATTGTCTTTTATTCCTCTGCGACCTCCACTACTCTTCCATGGGGCATTGATATTGTCTTTTTAATCCATTGTTACCTCCACGTCTCTTCCAAGGTGCATTAAAACCGTCAATTTAAACTACTCTAAACCTCTACAGCTCTTCCAAGGAGCATTGGTATTGTCTTTTTTTTCCACTCTAACTTCCACCACTCTTCCAAGGGGCATTGAAATTGTCTTTTTATTCCGCTGCGACCTCCACCACTCTTCCAAGCGGCATTAAGACCATCTTGTTAAGCTACAGTGACCTCCACAACTCTTCCACTGGGCATTGATATTGTCTTTTTATTCCAATGTAACCTCCACCACTCTTCCAAGGGGCATTGATATTGTCTTTTTATTCCACTGCGACCTCCACCACTCTTCCAAAGGGCATTGATTTTGTCTTTTTAATCCACTGCGACCTCCACCACTCTTCCAAGGTCATTAAAACAGTCTTGTTAAGCTACTGTGACCTTCACCTCTCTTCCAAATGGCATTAAAACCGTCTGGTTAAACCACTCTGTACTCCACAGCTCTTCCAAGGGGCATTGATTTTGTCTTTTTATTCCACTGCGACCTTAACCACTCTTCCAATGGGCATTGATATTGTCTTTTTAATTCACTGCGACCTTAACCACTCTTCCACTGGGCATTGATATTGTCTTTTTATTCCACTGTAACCTCCACCACTCTTCCAAGGGGCATTGATATTGTCTTTTAATTCCACTGTAACATCCACCACTCGTCCAAGGGGCATTGATATTGTCTTTTTATTCCACTACGACCTACTCCACTCTTCCAAGGGGCATTGATATTGTCTTTTTAATCCACTGTGACCTCCACCACTCTTCCAAAGGGCATTGACATTGTTTTTTTATTCCACTGCGACCTCCACCACTCTTCCAAGGGGCAATAAAACTGTCTTGTTAAGCTACAGTGACCTCCACATCTCTTCCACTGGGCATTGATATTGTCTTTTTATTCCACTGTAACCTCCACCACTCTTCCAAGGGGCAATGATATTGTCTTTTTATTCCACTGTAATGTCCACCACTCTTCCAAGGGGCACTGATATTGTCTTTTTATTCCACTGTAACCTCCAACACTCTTCCAATGGGCATTGATATTGTCTTTTTAATCCACTGCGACCTCCACCACTCTTCCAAGGGGCATTAAAACTGTCTTGTTAAGCTACTGTGACCTCCACGTCTCTTCCAAGGGGCAGTAAAACCGTCTGGATAAACCACTCTGAACTCCACAGCTCTTCCAAGGGGCATTGGTATTGTCTTTTTCTTCCACTCTAACCTCCACCACTCTTCCAAAGGGCATTGACATTGTTTTTTTATTCCACTGCGACCTCCACCACTCTTCCAAGGGGCATTAAAACTGTCTTGTTAAGCTACAGTGACCTCCACATCTCTTCCACTGGGCATTGATATTGTCTTTTTATTCCACTGTAACCTCCACCACTCTTCCAAGGGGCATTGATATTGTCTTTTTAATACAGTGCGACCGCAACCACTCTTACTTGTGGCATAAAACCGTCATTTTAAGCTACAGTGACCTCCACGTCTCTTCCAAGGTGCATTAAAACCGTATTTTTAAACCACTGTGAACTCCACAGTTCTTCCAAGGTTCATTGATATTGTCTTTTTATTCCACTGTAACCTCCAACACTCTTCCAAGGGGCATTGATATTGTCTTTTTATTCAACTGAGACTTCCACCACTCCTTCAAGGAGCATTGACATTGTCTTTTTATTCCACTGCGACCTCCACCACTCTTCCAAGGGGCATTAAAACTGTCTTGTTAAGCTACAGTGACCTCCACATCTCTTCCACTGGGCATTGATATTGTCTTTTTATTCCACTGTAACCTCCACCACTCTTCCAAGGGGCATTGATATTGTCTTTTTAATACAGTGCGACCGCAACCACTCTTCCTTGTGGCATAAAACCGTCATTTTAAGCTACAGTGACCTCCACGTCTCTTCCAAGGTGCATTAAAACCGTATTGTTAAACCACTGTGAACTCCACAGTTCTTCCAAGGTTCATTGATATTGTCTTTTTATTCCACTGTAACCTCCAACACTCTTCCAAGGGGCATTGATATTGTCTTTTTATTCAACTGAGACTTCCACCACTCCTTCAAGGAGCATTGACATTGTCTTTTTAATCCACTTCGACCTCCACCACTCTTCCAAGGGGCATTAAAACAGGCTTGTTAATCTGCTGTAAACTCCACGTCTCTTCAAAGGGGCATTAAAGCCGTCAATTTAAACCACTCTCAACTCCGCAGCTCTTGCAAGGGGCATTGATATTGTCTTTTTATTCCACTTTAACCTCCACCACTCTTCCAAGGGGCATTGTTATTGTCTTTTTATTCCACTGCGACTTCAACCTCTCTTCTAAGGGTCATTGATATTGTCTTTTTAATCCACTGCGACCTCCACCACTCTTCCAAGGGGCATTAAAACTGTCTGGTTAACCACTCTGAACTCCACTAGAGATGAGCGTTGTTCTACTCGAACTGTTCGCCAATCTCAAATTCGAGCTGTTTTGGGCGGTGTTCGAGCCGTACGGCGAACACGAACAATTTGAGAAAAATTCAGCTGTTCGAGGTTATGTTCGATAACTGTTCGTGCACCAAAATCATAACTGGATTTTTTCTCAGTAATGATGAAAATTAATGTTAATACGCAGTTTGAGTGTACAGCGGGGTGGGGGGAGGGGCAGGGGATGGATCTCTGCAGGAACAATGAAGATCTCCATTTTTTTTTCTCTTTCCCGCATTTACAGTGGGAAGGTGCAATGTCAGCCTATCAGCAGCGCACACACGGAGCGAAGTGCTTTTTTTCACACAAGCAAGGGCATGTGTCATTGGCAGTGTATGTCACATGTCCTTGCCCTATAAGACCAAGCCATTTTCCCCGTCGCCACCATTTTCTCACTGCTGCAGCTGCGTGTTAGACGGCACCGCTGTTGCTGTGTGCGCTATACCTTGTTAATTTCAAGCCAATTTTCGCACAAATCTACAGATAGCTTGGGAGTAGGGAATAGTTGTGACTGCAGTCCTTTTAAGGACTAGGTTACAGCATTTCCTACGACTTTTATCAGGCAGGTCTGTGCTCTTAAATAGATAGATTGTGGGAGTAAAGACTAATTGTAATTGGAGTCCTTTTCAGGACTAGGTTACATCAGTTCCTATCAGTTTTTGCCAGGCAGGTCTGTGCCAGTGCTGTGCAAGTTTTTTTCACAGCATTTGGCTGAATCTAGCAAAGCTAATCCTTTTTGGCCTATTGCAGAGTGTGTTAGTCAGTGGAGTAGCCTATCTGTGTTGCAAGATATACCACCTGTGTATAGAATACCAATTTTTTTACTGAACCTAGTGAAGTAAAATCTTTTGGGCATAGCATCATTCTATTAGTCCATCTATACTGACCTCCATCAGGTTGCAAATTGAATATAATTTTTTTCTGCATCTAGCTCTGAAAAAATATTGGGCTTCTAGCTGTGTGTGGGACTTGTTGTATTAGTCCATCTATACTGACCTCCATCAGGTTGCAAACTGCATATATTTTTTTCTTCATCTACCTCTGAAAAAATATTGGGCTTCTAGCTGTGTGTGGGACTTGTTCTATTAATCCATCTATACAGACCTCCATCAGGTTGCAAACTGAATATATTTTTTTCTGCATCTACCTCTGAAAAAATATTGGGCTTCTAGCTGTGTGTGGGACTTGTTCTATTAATCCATCTATACAGACCTCCATCAGGTTGCAAACTGAATATATTTTTTTCTGCATCTACCTCTGAAAAAATATTGGGCTTCTAGCTGTGTGTGGGACTTGTTGTGTTAGTCCATCTATACTGACCTCCATCAGGTTGCAAACTGAATATATTTTTTTCTGCATCTACCTCTGAAAAAATATTGGGCTTCTAGCTGTGTGTGGGACTTGTTCTATTAATCCATCTATACAGACCTCCATCAGGTTGCAAACTGAATATATTTTTTTCTGCATCTACCTCTGAAAAAATATTTGGCCTTCTAGCAGTGTGTGGGACTTTCTCTATTAGTCCATCTATACTGGCCTCCATCAGGTTGCAAATTAAAAATAATTTTTATCTGCATCTAGCTCTGAAAAAATATTTGGCCTTCTAGCAGTGTGTGGGACTTTCTCTATTAGTCCATCTATACTGACCTCCATCAGGTTGCAAATTAAAAATAATTTTTATCTGCATCTAGCTCTGAAAAAATATTTGGGCTTCTAGCTGTGTGTGGGACTTGTTCTATTAGTCCATCTATACTGACCTCCATCAGGTTGCAAATTGAATATAATTTTTTTCTGCATCTAACCCAGCCAATAGTTTTGGCCTAATACCACAGTTTGGCCACTCAGCTCTGCTCGGTTCCCATCCATTGTTTTTTTGTGCAAACAACTCCAGAGTTGTGAATTAGTTAACCACCAAAATGAGTGGAAAAAGGCCTGCTGCTGGTGGAAAGAGGAATAGGCGTGTTGGGAAGGGGAAAAAAGGTTGTGTCCGTGGGGTAGGTGTTAAAGCAACAGTAACATCTGCAGAAGAAAGACCATCTTCCAGCCAAACTAAAATGTCTACTTCTTTTAGCGGACAATGTGATAAGATCCCTTTCTTACGGCCACGCCAATCGCTACAAATTCCAGATGAGGCACAAAAACAGCAGGTGCTTCAACGGATATCAAGTGCCCCTTTAAGTGGGCTCTCCTCCACATCAACTTCAACATCACAAATACTCCAGTCCTCAAAGGTGTCACCCCAATCGCACTTGCTTCCTCACAGCTCCCAAATCTCTAGCTGCCCATCTGAGTATGAGGTAGAACAGATGGTTGAGTCTGCAGAGCTGTTTACTCATACTATAGCCTGGGAATCAGAGGTCGACTCCAGCGCTTCTGTGAATCCAGACGAGGAAATGATCTGCACTGATGCCCAGAATCTTTATGAGTCGGATCCAGGACCAGACGCAGAAGGTTCTGACCATAATGTAGACCCTCATTCCCAAACTGTAACTCCTGTTGGTGGAGACAATGAGGAAGACGATGATAAGACTCAAATACCTGATTGGAGCGACAACTTTATTTTTTTGTCAGGGCAGGAACAGGTTGGCTCTGAGGACGACGGGTGTGATAACGCACAGGGTGATGATGATGAGGTTGGAGATCCCACTTACTGTCAACCCACAGTCAGCCAAGAGATGAGGTCAGCAGAGGAGGTGGAGGAAGATGCTAGTGACGACGAGGTCAGGTTGCGCCTTCCTGGACAGAGACGTAGTACTGGAAGCACGTCAACAACTGCATCCTCAAACACAACTCTGCCTCTCACCACAAGTCGTGGTGGCTCTTCAGGTCGCATGGGTGCTAAGCCTTGCATAGCCTGGGCATTTTTTCAGATCGATAAAGATGACCCAACTCGTGTTATCTGTAACATTTGTCAGCAAAAGCTAAGTAGAGGCCAAAAAATACATAGTTTGAGTACTTCATGCATGAACCGGCACATGGACATGAAGCATAAGTTGCAGTAGGAAGCTCAGTGTGCTACAATGCGGCCTAGCCGGCCGGGCCAACCACCGTCTGCCATATCTTGTGCATCCGCGGCCTCTTCATCCTCTGTGACTGGGGGGACAGCAATCACACCTGTTTTGGGGCGCAGACCTGCCACCTCTTTACCCGCAACAGCCAGCGTGATTGGCAGGTCATCATTTTCTTTGGAGGTGGTAACACCAGCTGGTGTTGAGCGCTGTCCGACATCGATAGCACCACCTTTGGATCAAGGCAACCTAACATGTCCGCCTGCATCTTCCTCACAGACCGGCAGTTTGCCGGGGACACCCTTATCAACCCCGTCTAAGCACAATAGCCAGCCCTCGGTCCCTCAGATGTGGACAAGTAAAAGACCATTTCCTCCTAGCCATGAGAAAGCTAAGAGGTTGAATTTCACCATCTGCAAGCTCTTGGCTACAGAAATGCTGCCTTTCCGCCTGGTGGACACAGAGGATTTTCGAGACCTTATGTCCGTCGCAGTGCCCCAGTACCAGATGCCCAGTCGGCACTACTTCTCAAAGAAAGGTGTGCCTGCGCTCCACCAGCATGTCGCACACAACATCACCGCTTCTTTGAGAAACTCTGTGTGTGACAGGGTGCATTTCACCACAGACACTTGGATGAGTAGGCATTGACAGGGGCGTTACATGTCGCTGACTGGGCACTGGGTAACTATGGTGACAGCAGGACAAGGGGCTGCTGTCCAAGTCTTGCCGTCCCCACGAGTTGTGCGTCAATCCTCTTTATGTCAAAGTTCCTCCACTGCTTCTGCCTCCTCAACCTCCTCTCGGTCTTCCACCTGCACCCAAATCCTGTCTGGTCATGCCACAAGCTTTCTAACTGCGCAGAAGGGATCCTGCACACCTCCTTACTATGCTGGCAGTAGGGCTCAACGTCATCAGGCGGTTTTTACATTGAAATGTCTGGGAAATGTGAGTCACACAGCTGAGGAGTTGTGGTCAGCTCTGGAGAACGAATTTCATGAATGGTTGTCTCCACTGGACCTGAAACCAGGGAAGGCCGTGTGCGACAATGCTGCAAACCTGGGTGCGGCCCTTCGCCGGGGCAATGTCACACACGTGCCTTGTATGGCTCACGTGTTGAACCTGGTTGTCCAGCAATTTTTAGCCCACTATCCCAGACTAGATGGCCTTCTGCATAGGGCACGGTCGCTGTGTGCTCACTTCCGCCGTTCGCATCCCGCAGCTCAGCGACTTACATCTCTACAGAAGTCGTTGGGCCTGCCACTTCACCGGCTAAAATGCGATGTGCCTACCCGGTGGAATTCAACTCTGCACATGTTGCAGCGACTGTGGCAGCACCGACAAGCCCTGGTGCAATACGTTCTGACGTATAGCCTGGGCCAACGAGATCCAGAGGTGGGGCAAATCACGCTGGAGGAGTGGTCTCAGATCAGGGACCTATGCACCCTTCTGCACAGTTTTGAAATGGCGACGAAGATGTTTAGTGCTGACGATGCCATTATCAGCATGACTATTCCGGTGATTTACATGCTGGAGCACATGTTAAACAGAATTCGGAGTCAGGTGGTGGCACAAGAGGAGGTGGAGGAAGTAGAGGAGGAGGAGTTGTATGTGGAAGGGCTAACATCTGCAAGGTCCAGACGGTCAGCAGCACCAAGGCGGCAGGCATGTGAGGGTGGGGGAGATGGTTTTACCAGCACGCATGGTAGCAGCCAAACTAGTGAGGAAGGTGCAGGAGCCCAGGAAGAAGTGGAGGACGAACTGATGGAAGACTCATCAGATGAGAGAGACCTTGATCACATTTCTGTTGTGCGAGGTTGGGGGGAGAGGACAGAGGAAGGAAGCATGATTGTTACCTCGCCACCAACACAACAGGGACTTGGTGCTCCTGGATGCGCAACACACATGAGTGCCTTCTTGCTGCACTACCTGCAACATGACCCTCGAATTGTGAGAATTAGAAATAATCCTGACTACTGGGTTGCCACACTGTTAGATCCCCGGTACAAAAGTAAATTTGCAGAAATTATTCCTGCCATAGAAAGGGATGCACGCATGCAGGAGTATCAGCAGAGACTGTTGCAGATTCTTACATGTGCTTTTCCACAAAATACCAGTGGTGCACGTAGTGAATCTCACAGTTCCAACTTGCCAACCGTGGGACCGTCAAGTGTTCAGCACTCAAACCGTAACAGAACCACAGTATCTGCTGGTAACATCAATTTTGCGGAATCATTTCACCACTTTTTTAGCCCATCCTTTGCAAGGCCACAGGAGACAAGAAGTCTGACACATAGTCAACGCCTAGAGACGATGGTACAGGAGTATCTCCAAGTAAACATTGAAGCCATGACTGTGTTACTGGACCCTTGCTCTTTTTGGGCTTCCA
Organism: Phyllobates terribilis; assembly: GCF_046119375.1. NCBI lineage: Eukaryota > Metazoa > Chordata > Amphibia > Anura > Dendrobatidae > Phyllobates > Phyllobates terribilis. The sequence continues at coordinate 224,644 of NW_027362984.1, read as the reverse complement.
ATCTGGATAAATGGCCGGAGCTAGCCACTTACGCCTTGGAGATCTTGTCATGCCCCGCAGCCAGCGTTCTGTCTGAACGTGTGTTCAGCGCTGCTGGTGGTGTGCTGAAAGATAAGCGCACGCGGCTCTCCACTGATAATGTAGACAGACTCACGTTCATAAAGATGAACAAATCATGGATCCGAAACGACTTTTCTACCCCTGTGTCATCCTGGGGAGAGTAAAAGCTTGATGATTGGTTAAAATCACCCTACCAACCGTTTTAAGCTTTCAAATTACTAATCATGTTTATCTGTATCTTGGCTGGAAAATAATTTGGGCTTTGTAGCAGTGTGCAGCACTGATTCTATTAGGCCATCTATAATAAGCTCCACCAGATTTAAAATTACTAATCATGTTTATCTGTATCTTGACTGGAAAATAATTTGGGCTTTGTAGCAGTGTGCAGCACTGATCCTATTAGGCCATCTATACTAAAGCTTCACCAGATTTAAAATTAATAATAATTTTTAGCTGCATCTAGCCCGGAAAACAATTTTGGGGCTCCGAGATGCGCAAGACACATAAGTGCCTTCTTGCTGCACTACCTGCAGCATGACCCTCATATTGTCAGAATTCGAAGTAATCATGACTACTGGGTTGCCACACTCTTAGATCCCCCAAACTTTTCAATCAACCTTTTCATTTTAATAAAGACGAAAAAAATGGTCATTTTTGAAATTATAAGCATTAGCAGGTTGTTAGAAACTGAAATCAAACAGTTTTCAACTCAAAACTTTATTCTAGGTGATGTTACATTTTCACATAGGACCCCTTGTTCGAAAGGAGCTTCTGAACTCTCTCGTCCATTGAATTTGTCAGGTTTTGGATGGTTTCTGCTTCAATTGTTTTGCATGAGGACAGAATACCCTCCCAGAGCTGTTGCTTAGATGTGAACTGCCTCCCGCCATCATAGACACTCCTTTTAATGATGCTCCAAAGGTTCTGAATGGGGTAGAGGTCAGGGGAGCATGGGGGTCACACCATAAGTTTGTCCCATTTTATGTCCATATCAGCCAGAGATGCAGATGTTTTATGTGCAGCATGAGATGGTGCATTATCATGCAAAAAAATGATCTTGCTGTGAAATACACGGTTCTTCTTCTTGAACCATGGCAGGAAGTGCTGTTTGAGAAAATCCACATACATTATGGAGTTCATCTTTAGCGCCTTCAGGGACCCTAAAGGGGCCGACAATCTCTCTCCCCATGATTCCAGCCCAAAACATTACTCCACCTCCTCCTTGTTGGCGCTGTAGCCGTGTTTGCGTGGGGTGTCCATCAACCAGCCATCCTCCACTCCATCCATCTGGACCATCGAGCGTTGCACGGCACTCATCCGTGAACAAAACAGTTTTGAAATCAGTCTTCATGTAATGTTTGGCCCACTGGAGCCATTTCTGCTTGTGTGAAGTGGATAGAGGAGGTCGACAGGATGGCGTATGCACAGCTGCAAACCTCTGAAGGACCCTGCATCTTGTTGTTCGGGGGACGTTGGAGGCACCAGCAGCTTCAAAAACTTGTCTGCTGCTATGGCTTTTTTGCCGCTGCTCTTTCAACCTGACGTAATTGCCTGTAGGAAAGAGTCCTCAATTTGCCCTTATCAGCACGCACACGTGTGTACTGTGAATCAGCTGCATACTTCTTGATTGCCAAGATACTTCATCCTGATCATCGTACAATGTTGATTGTAGTCATGCCTTGACCTAAACACTCCACAATTTGTTGCTTCTCAGCAGCCGACACATCCTTTTTCTTTCCCATTTTGGCAGAAAATGTAGGCTGCTTAATAATGTGAGACAGCCTTCTTAAGTAGTCTTGCCTTTCATTGGACACACCTGCCAAACTAATTAGCACAGGTGTCTGCAATTGCTTACAGTGATATAAAGAGCCCTGACACACATCACCATCAATGAGTTTAACTGACAAACAAACAAATTCTTCCCTTATCACTCCTAAACACTTTTTGCATAATAATTTGGAACACAGTGTACATGTGCTTTTCCACAAAACACCAGTGGTTCACGTAGTGAATCTTACAGTTCTAACTTGCCAACCGTGGTCTGTATGGAGTTGTTCAATAAAGGGCCCAAAATTAAGATAACATAGATGGGAGAGGTCTCTATGAATAGGAATTCCTAAGTATTTGATACCCTGTGAGGGCCAGGCAAAGGGAAAGTTGGACTGGATGGAATCCTATATGGATTTGGGGAGGGAGACATCGAGGGCCTCAGACTTCGCTGCATTGATTTTAAAATTTGACCATGAAACAAAGTGATCTATTTCAGCCATAACAGCATGGATGGATATATGTGATTGAGTGATATATACTAGGACATCATCAGCAAATAGAGAGCACTTGTACTCGGTGCCTCCCACCTCAATCCACCTAATATTGGGGTTATGGCGAATTGATGAGAGCAGGTGCTCCGTCACTAGGATGTATAAGAGAGGGGACAGAGAACATCCCTGCCTTGTCCCATTGGTGATTGTGAAAGGTGATGAAAATGTTCTGACGCGCCCCCTGGGCCTTGGGACACCCGGAGCCGGACCCTTTTTGGTGGATGCTGGTGGTTGTAGTCTCCGTGGCGGCAACCCGGTTTCGTGGCTCAGGGCAGTCAAACCAGTGGCGGAACTATTTATGTGGTTTTGATGTTTAAATGTCCGACTACGCCACCCGTGGATTGCGGTCAGAGTGAACCGCCGCTCCAGGGCAGACCGCTGAGGCTGGTGTTGTGGGTGCAGCAGAGCGTAGCATAACTCCCCACGGGAGGAGTATAGCCTCAGGGCAGTGTATGCGGAGGATGGGGGTGATGGTGCAGGGCAGCAGCAGTAATGACACGGAGTCAGTGATGCAGTCCAGGGCCTTTACTCACAGTTCTTATTATCCAGACCACGTCTGCAGGTAATGGCTGCCCACGTCGTACTGTGCTCACCAGGTGAGGGGCTCAGACAACTCCCAGATAACTTTGGAGTGCTTCACAGGACACCCCCTTTGTGTGTCCTTTGTCTGGCCTTTCTTACCAACCCTTCTGTCCGGCTGCCTCGGGCCTCCTCTTGGTAAACTTGGCGCCAGTTTCCCTGACCCTATGTGGTGCCTTCCTAGCGGGTGTAGCGAGGGGCTGCGCCACATAAAATGTCACAGCCTCCGGTTTCTAGCTGAGGGTCGTTTCCTGCCTCCACTAGTTTCGGGGACCGGTCTCCCCCTTTGGCCTGACCCCTCCACGCAGGTGGATTCGGGCGTGCGGTGGCGACTCGCCCGTCCGCACCCCTGAGATCCCTTCGTTCCTCGTTCCTGGAGCCTTCTCCGCTCCTCTTCCTTCCTTCTCCCTCTTCCAGGCCTGGGCCTCTGTCACTAGGCCCGCCTCCGGAGCAGAGCTCATGCAGAGCCCCTGCTCCCTGCCACTTCTGCTCAGACTTCTCTGCACTGAACTAAGATGGTGCCCACCTTTTATACTCCCTTCTCAATGCACCCAGGAACTGCTTCCTCCCTGCTCCTGCACTACAGGGTTCCCCTTCCTCAGTGTTCCCTCCCCCCACTCCAGCCAGGGACAGGGACTATCTCAGGGGCAAATTGGTCGCCCTGCCCCACGGCAATGTGGTGTAATGCATGCAGGTGTCGGGTCCTGATCCACACTACATCCTTACCTGAGAGTGAGATATCACACCTCTGGGTGAGGTGCAATACCTCTGTAGCAACCGAGCCCTCAGGGTGCTACAGTTCCATTTATCTTCAGCCTAGGTGACGTATTGCGATACAGGGCCGTGATTTTGGCTATAAAAGGGTCCCCTAGACCCCTACCCCAAGCTTTTTAAGAGAATCATATATGGCGTGCCAGGAGACTCTATGGAATGCTTTCTCAGCATCCAACGAGAGTATCTAATTACAAATTTTTAACTGCATCTAGCCCAGGAAATACTTTGTGCCTAGTAGCAGTGTCTGCTAGTCAGCGGATTATCCCGGCTGTTAACCAAGCTACACCACCTGTAGTTTGGACACTTAATTTTTTCAAAGGAAATGCTTCGGGACCACGGGATACTCAGTGAAGAGCATCAGGAGGCACCCCAAGGCATAGGGGCTGGGACTGGCAGTAGGATGCCTTGCGGTGGACAGCCGAGCTCGATCCTTATAAAAGCTTTTTAACTGCAGCAGTTTAGTGGACGCTACTGGAGCTGGAATTACGCGGCTGCTGGCATGAGACTTGCCCTCCAATAGATCCTTGTAAATGGATTTAAAGTGTATTCATTCAAATTAGAGAGACAATTTAAATTAAAAAGCTTAGAGCTGCCTCCACCACAGGGGGGCTCGCTCGACCCACCAGCGGACAGGCACCAGTATTGGGAGAGGGGGGCTGGCCGTCAGGGTTCACCGCGGCTCTGGCACAAACCCGGCGACGCGGAGGTGGCACGGGCAGGAGCGGACTGAACGTGTCGACTTCTCACTTTTTGGATTTTAGAAGGGCATGACATGCCTATATCTGTGTCTTCCCCTCCTTTTACTCCTCCACCTCTTTTCTTTTCGCATGACTATATGTACTTGTCACTTTTCCATGTGTTAGTTGTGTCTTCTGAGCAGTTTGTCAGCTCTTGGACACCTTTGAAGGTGTTTTCTATGTGTTTCTATGTGTTTTTGTTTGCCTGCCATTGGTTTTAACGGTGTTCGAAGCTGTTCGACGAACAGTTCGACGAACACTTCGGCGAACACACGGGTGTTCGACGAACCGAACCGAACTCGAACACTACGGGGGTGGCTCAACACTAAACTCCACAGCTCTTCCGAGGGGCATTGATATTGTCTTTTTATTCCACTGTAAACTCCACCACTCTTCCAAGGGGCATTGATTTTGTCTTTTTATTGCACTGTGACTTCCACCACTCTTCAAAGGGGCATTGAGATTGTTTTTTAATTCTACTGCGACCTCCACCACTCTTCCAAGGGGCATTGATATTGTCTTTTTTTTCCGCTGAGACCTCCCCCACTCTTCCAAGGGGCATTAAAACTGTCTTGTTAAGCTACACTGACCTCCACATCTCTTCCACTGGGCATTGATATTGTCTTTTTATTCCACTGTAACCTCCACCACTCTTCCAAGGGGCATTGATATTGTCTTTTTATTCCACTGTGACCTCCACCACTCTTCCAAGGGGCATTGATATTGTCTTTTTAATCCAGTGCGACCGCAACCACTCTTCCTTGTGGCATAAAACCGTCATTTTAAGCTACTGTGACCTCCATGTCTCTTCCAAGGTGCAATAAAACCGTATTGTTAAACCACTGTGAACTCCACAGTTCTTCCAAGGTTCAATGATATTGTCTTTTTATTCCACTGTAACCTCCAACACTCTTCCAAGGGGCATTGATATTGTCTTTTTATTCAACTGAGACTTCCACCACTCCTTCAAGGAGAATTGACATTGTCTTTTTAATCCACTTCGACCTCCACCACTCTTCCAAGGGGCATTAAAACAGTCTTGTTAATCTACTGTAAACTCCACTTCTCTTCAAAGGGGCATTAAAGCCGTCAATTTAAACCACTCTCAACTCCGCAGCTCTTCCAAGGGGCATTGGTATTGTCTTTTTATTCCACTGTAACCTCCACCACTCTTCCAAGGGGCAATGACTTTGTCTTTTTATTCCACTGTGAACTCCACCATTCTTACAAGGGGCATTAAAACTGTCTTGTTAACCTACAGTGACCTCCATATCTCTTCCACTGGGCATTGATATTGTCTTTTTATTCCACTGTAACCTCCACCACTCTACCAAGGGGCATTGATATTGTATTTTTGTTCCACTACGACCTCCACCACTCTTCCAAGGGGCATTGATATTGTCTTTTTAATGTACTGCGACCTCCACCACTATTCCAAGGGGCATTAAAACCATCTTGTTAAGCTACTGTGAGCTCCACGTCTCTTCCACGGGGCATTGATATTGTCTTTTCATTCCACAGTAACCTCCACCTCTCTTCCAAGGGGCATTGATATTGTCTTTTTATTCCACTGCAACCTCCACCTCTCTTCCAATGGGCATTGATATTGTCTTTTTAATCCACTGCGACCTCCACCACTCTTCCTTGCGGCATTAAAACCGTCTTTTTAAGCTACTGTGACCTCCACGTCTCTTCCAAGGGGCATTAAAATCGTCAATTTAAACCACTCTCAACTCCGCAGCTCTTTCAAGGGGCATTGATATTGTCTTTTTATTCCACTGTAACTTCCACCACTCTTCCAAGGGGCATTGATATTGACTTTTTATTCCACTGCGACCTCTACCACTCTTCCAAGGGGCATTGATATTGTCTTTTTAATCCACTGCGACCTCAACAACTCTTCCATGTAACTTTAAAACTGTCTTTTTAAGCTACTGTGACCTCCACGTCTCTTCCATAAAAACCATATGGTTAAACCACTCTGAACTCAACAAATCTTCCAATGGGCATTGATATTGTCTTTTTATTCCACTGTAACCTCCACCACTCTTCCAAGGGGCATTTAATATTGTCTTTTTATTCCACTGCGACCTATACTACTCTTCCATGGTACATTAAAAAGATCTTGTTCAGCTACTGTGACCTCCATGTCTCTTCCACAGGGCATTGATATTCTCTTTTTATTCCACTGTAACCTCCAATACTCTTCCAAGGGGCATTGATATTGTCTTTTTATTCAACTGAGACTTCCACCACTCCTTCAAGGAGTATTGACATTGTCTTTTTAATCCACTTCGACCTCTACCACTCTTCAAAGGGGCATTAAAACAGTCTTGTTAATCTACTATGAACTCCAAGTCTCTTCCAAGGGGCATTAAAACTGTCAATTTAAACCACTCTCAACTCCGCAACTCTAGCAAGGGGCATTGATATTGTTTTTTTATTCCACTGTAACAACCAGCACTCTTCCAAGCGGCATTTATATTGTCTTTTTAATCAACTGCGACCTCCACCATTCTTGCAAGGGCCATTAAAACAGTGTTGTTAAGATACTTTGACCTCCACGTCTCTTTCACTAGGTATTGATATTGTCTTTTTATTCCAATGTAACCTCCACCACTCTTCCAATGGGCATTGATATTGTCTTTTTATTCCACTGGGACCTTCACCACTCTTCCAGGTGGCATTGATATTGTCTTTTTAATCCACTGCGACCTCCACCACTCTTCAAAGGGGCATTTAAACCGTACTGTTAAGCTACTGTGACCTCCACGTCTCTGCCAAGGAGCATTAAAACCGTCAATTTAAACCACTCTGAACTCCACAGCTCTTGCAAAAGGCATTGATATTGTCTTTTTATTCCACTGTAACCTACAGCACTCTTTCAAGGGGCATTGATATAGTATTTTTATTCCACTACGACTTCCACCACTCTCCCAAGGTGCATTAAAAGCATCTTGTTTAGCTACTGTAACGTCTATGTATATTCCACGGGGCATTGATACTGTCTTTTTATTCCACTGTATCCTCTACAACTCTTCCAAGGTGTATTGATATTGTCTTTTTATTCCACTGCGACCTCCACCTCTCTTCTAAGGGGCATTGATATTGGCTTTTTAATCCACTGCGACCTCCACCACTCTTCCAAGAGGCATTAAAACAGTCTTGTTAAGCTACTGTGACCTCCACATCTCTTCCATGGGGCATTAAAACCGTCTGGTTAAACCACTCTGAACTCCACAACTCTTCCAAGGGGCATTGATATTGTCTTTTTATTCCTCTGTAACCTCCACCACTCTTCCAAGGGGCATTAAAACCAAATGGTTAAACCACTCTGAACTCCATAGCTCTTTCAAGGTCTGGTTAAGTTACTGTGACCTCCACGTCTCTTCCAAGGAGTGTTAAAACCGTCTGGTTATAAAACTCTGATTTCCACAGCTCTTCCAAGGGGCATTGGTATTGTCTTTTTATTCCACTCTAACCTCCACCACTCTTCCAAAGGGCATTAAAACTGTCTTGTTAAGCTGCTGTAACCTCCATGTCTATTCCACGAGGCATTGATATTGTCTTTTTAATCCAATGTAACCTCCACCACTCTACTAAGGGGCAGTGATATTGTCTTTTTAAACCACTGCGACCTCCAAGTCTCTTCCAAGAGGCATTAAAACCATCTGGTTAAACCGCTCTGAGCTCCACAGCTCTTCCAAGGGGCATTGACCATGTCTTTTTTTCCATTGTAACCTTCTGCACTCTTCCAAGTGCATTGATATTGTCTTTTAATTCCTCTGCGATGTCCACAGCTCTTCCAAGGGGCATTAAAACCGTCTTGTTAAGCTTCTATGACCTCCAAGTTTCTTACACAGGGCATTGATATTGTCTTTTTATTCCACTGTAACCTCACCACTTTTCCAAGGGGCATTGATATTGTCTTTTTATTCCACTGCGACCTCCACCACTCTTCTAAGGGGCATTGATATTGTCTTTTAAATCCACAACGATCTCCAACACTCTTCCAAGGGGCATTTAAACAGTCTTGTTAAGCTACTGTGACCTCCTCGTCTCTTCCAAGGGGCATTAAAACCGTCTGGTTAAACACGCTGGACTCCACAGCTCTTCCAAGGGGCATTGATATTGTCTTTTTATTCCACTGTAACCTCCACCATTCTTCCAAGGGGAAATGATATTGTCTTTTTAATGCACTGCGACCTCCACCACTCTTCCAAGGGGCATTAAAACCATCTGGTTAAACCACTCTGAACTCCATAGCTCTTTCAAGAGGCATTGATATTGTCTTTTTATTTCACTGTAACCTCCACCACTCTTTCAAGGGGCATTGATATTGTCTTTTTATTCCACTGCGACCTCCACTACTCTTCCAAGGGGCATTAAAACTGTCTTGTTAAGCTACGGTGGCCTCTACGTCTCTTCCTCGGGGCATTGATATTGTCTTTTTAATCCACTGTGACCTCCACCACTTTTCCAAGGTGCATTAAAACTGTCTTGTTAATCTACTGTGACCTCCACGTCTCTTCCAAGGGGCAATAAAACCATCTGGTTAAACCACTCTGAATTCCACAGCTCTTCCAAGGGGCATTGGTATTGTCTTTTTTTTTCCACTCTAACCTCCACCACTCTTCCAAGGGGCATTGACATTGTCTTTTTATTCCACTGCGACCTCCATCATTCTTCCAAGGGGCATTGATATTGTCTTTTTATTCCACTGCCACCTCCACCACTCTTCCAAGGGGTATTGATATTGTCTTTTTAATCCACTGCGACCTCCACCACTTTTCCAAGGGGCATTAAAACTGTCTTGTTAAGCTACAGTGACCTCCACAGCTCTTCCACGGTGCATTGATATTGTCATTAAATTCCACTGTAACCTGCACCACTCTTCCAAAGGGCATTGATATTGTCTTTTTAATCCAATGCGTCCTCCACCACTCTTCCAAAGGGCATTAAAACCATATTGTTAAGCTACTGTGACCTCCAGGTCTCTTTCACGGGGCATTGATATTGTCTTTTTATTCCAATGCCACCTCCACTACTCTTCCAAGGGGCATTGATATTGTCTTTTTTTCCTCTGCGACCTCCACCACTCTTCCAAGGGGCATTTATATTGTCTTCTTAATCAACTTCGACCTCCACCACTCTTCAAAGGGGCATTAAAACCGTCTTGTTAACCTACTTTGACATCCACGTCAATTCCACGGGGCATTGATTGTCTTTTTATTCCACTGCGACCTCCACCACTCTACCAAGGGGCATTGATATTGTCTTTTTATTCCACTGTAACCTTCACCACTCTTCCAAGAGGCTTTGATTTTTTCTTTTTATTCCACTGCGACCTACACCACTCTTCCAAGCGGCATTGATATTGTCTTTTTAATTAACTGTGACCTCCACCACTCTTCCAAGGGGCATTAAAACCATCTGGTTAAACCACTCTGAACTCCACAGCTCTTCCAAGGGGCATTGATATTGTCTTTTTTTTCCACTGTAACCTCCACCACTCTTCCAAGGGGCATTGATTTTGTCTTTTCATTCCACTGCGACCTTAACCACTCTTCCAATGTGCATTGATATTGTCTTTTTAATCCACTGCGACCTCCACCACTCTTCCAAGGGGCATTTAAACCGTATTGTTAAGCTACTGTGACCTCCACGCCTCTTCCAAGGTGCATTAAAACCGTCAATTTAAACCACTCTGAACTCCACAGCTCTTACAAGAGGCATTGATGTTGTCTTTTTACTCCACTGTAACCTCCACCACTCTTCCAATGGGCCATTAAAACCGTGTTGTTAATCTACTTTGACCTCCACATCAATTCCTCAGGGCATTAAAACAGTCAATTTAATCCACTCTGAACTCCATAGCTCTTGCAAGGGGCATTGATATTGTCTTTTTATTGCAATGTAGCCTCCACCACTCTTCTAAGGGGCATTGATATTGTCTTTTTAAACCACTGCGACCTCCACCACTCTTCCAAGAGGCATTAAAAACATCTTATTATGCTACTATGACCTCCACGTCTCTTCTAAGGGGCATTAAAACCGTCTGGTTAAACCACTCTGAATTCCACAGCTCATCAAAGGGGCATTGATATTGTCTTTTTATTCCACTGTAACCTCCACCACTTTTCCTATAGGAATTGATATTGTCTTTTTATTATTATTATTATTATTATTTATTATTATAGCGCCATTTATTCCATGGCGCTTTACATGTGATAGGGATATACATAACAAAAGCATTTACATAATCTAAACAAAACGAGTCAGCGACTGGTACAGGAGGAGCGAGGACCCTGCCAGCGAGGGCTCACATTCTAGAAGGGATGGGTGAGGATACATTAGTTGATGGTAGAGCTGGTCATTCAGCGGTGGTTACTGCAGGTTGTAGGCTTGTCAGAAGAGGTGGGTCTTCAGGTTTCTTTTGAAGGTTTCCACGGTCGGCAAGAGTCTGATGTGTTGGGGTAGAGAGTTCCAGAGTAGGGCGGATGCACGGGAGAAATCTTGTATAGAATTGTGGGAGGAGGAGATAAAAGGGTAGTAGAGAAGGAGATCTTGTGAGGATCTGAGGTTGCGTGCAGGTAAGTACCGGGAGACTAGGTCACAGATGTATGGGGAAGACAGGTTGTGGATGGCTTTGTATGCCATGGTTAGAGTTTTGAACTGGATTCTCTGGGCAATGGGGAGCCAGTGAAGAGATTGACAGAGAGTAGAGGCCAGGGAATAGCGGGGGCACAGGTGAATTAGTCGAGCAGCAGAGTTTAGGATAGATTGGAGAGGCGCAAGAGTGTTGTAAGGGAAGCCACTGAGCAGGAGGTTGCAGTAGTCAAGGCGGGATATGATGAGGGCATGCACTAGTGTTTTTGCAGAGTCTTTGCTGAGGAATGCACGGATCCGGGAGATGCTTTTGAGTTGGAGTCGGCAGGAAGTGGAAAGGGCTTGGATATGTGGCTTGAAGAAGAGATCATAGTCCAGGGTTACTCCAAGGCAGCGAGCTTGTGGGACTGGGGAGAGTGAACAGCCTTTGACGTTGATGGCTAGGTCAGATGGGGGATGTGAATGAGAGGATGGAAAGATGATGAACTCTGTTTTATGCATGTTGAGTTTTAGAAATCTGTCAGAGAAGATGGATGACATGGTGGACAGACATTGTGGGATTTTGGTTAGTAGGGAGGAGATATCGGGTCCAGAGAGGTAGATCTGTGTGTCGTCAGCATAGTGGTGATACTGAAAACCGTGAGACTCTATGAGCTGTCCCAGGCCAAAGGTATAGATGGAGAAGAGCAGAGGTCCTAGAACTGAACCTTGGGGGACACCGTCAGATAGGGGGCGAGATGAGGAGGTGGTGCGTGAGTGGGAGACACTGAATGTCCTGTCTGTTAAGTATGAGGAGATCCAAGATAGAGCCAAGTTCGTGATGCCAAGAGATGAGAGAATCTGGAGTAAGAGGGAATGGTCCACTGTGTCAAAGGCAGATGACAGGTCCAGAAGGAGGAGGATGGAGTAGTGTCGCTTGGATTTAGCATTTAGTAGGTCGTTGGTGACTTTGGTCAGGGCAGTTTCAGTCGAGTGATGCGGTCGGAAGCCAGATTGCAGGCGGTTGAAGAGGGAGCAGGAGGAGAGGTGGGAGGACAGTTCAAGGTGGACATGTTGTTCTAGTAGTTTTGAGGCAAAGGGGAGGAGTGATATGGGGCAGTAGCTAGTCAGAGAGGAAGGGTCAAGGGAGGGCTTTTGGAGGATAGGTGTGATTGCGGCATGTTTGAAACATGAGGGGAAGACACCGGTTGTTAGTGACAGATTGAAGAGGTGGGTTAGGGTTGGGATGAAGACTGTGGTAAGGTTAGTGATGAGGTGGGATGGGATTGGGTCAAGTTCGCAGGTGGTGAGGTGTGATTTGGAGAGTAAAGAGGAGACTTGACCTTCTGTAATGGTGGAGAAGTGGGGTTTGGAGGAGGAGGGTTGAATAGATATGAGGAGGAGTTGTGTGGACTTTAGGCAAAAGTTTGTCTGATGGTGTCAATCTTCTGTTTGAAGAATGAGGCAAAGTCTTCGGCTGAGATGAGAGAAGAGGGAGGAGGTGCTGGGGGACGAAGGAGAGAGTTGAAAGTGTTAAATAGCTGTTTAGGGTAGTGAGATAGGGAGGATATGAGAGATGAGAAGTAGGTTTGTTTTGCTGTAGTGAGTGCGTACTTGAAATTAGTGAGGGATTGCTTGAATGCGATGAAGTGCTTGATGGAGTGAGACCTTTTCCATCTCCGCTCCGCAACCCTGGAGGCCCGGCGCAGTTCTTTAGTAAGTTTAGTGTGCCAGGGTTGCCTGTTGTATGTGCGAGATGTGATGTGTGTGAGAGGGGCGATCGAGTCTAGAGCTGCAGGTATTGTGGTGTTATATGAAGCAGCAGCAACGTCTGCATCGTGTAAGGAATTTATGTTTGTAAGAGGGAGGAGGGATTCAGAGAGTGAGTGTAAGTCAAGGTGTTTGAGATTTCTGCGAGGGTAAGCAAGTTTGTGGAGTGGGGATTGTTGCCCCGGGGAGGAGAGAGAAGAGAATGTAAGTAGGCTGTGATCAGAGAGAGGGAGAGGTGAGTTAGTGAGGTTAAATAGGGAACAGAGGCGGGTGAAGATGAGGTCCAGTGTGTGGCCATCTTTGTGGGTGGGTGTGGAAGACCATTGAGTGAGTCCGAAGGAGGAAGTGAGAGATAGGAACTTAGAGACAGACGAGTGGGAAGTGTTAATGGGGATGTTGAAGTCACCCATTATGATAGTGGGGATGTCAGTGGAGAAGAAGTGAAGCAGCCAGGTCGTGAAGTGGTCTAAGAAGGTGGTGGCTTGCCCTGGGGGTCGGTAAACGACGGCCAGTTGGAGGTTGGAGGGGAAATAGATGCGCACACAGTGCACCTCAAAAGAGGGGAGTGTAACGGAGGGTGGCAGTGGGATTTGGGTGAAAGCACAGTGTTCTGATAGGATAAAACGTACGCCTCCGCCATGTTTGCCGTTGTGGCGGGGGGTGTGGGAAAGGTGGAATCCGCCATATGAAAGTGCAGCTGGGGAGGCTGTGTCAGAGGGGGTGAGCCAGGTTTCAGTGATGGCGAGGAAGGAAAGTTTGTTTGTAATGAAAAGATTGTGGATGAAGGAAAGTTTGTTGCAGACAGAGCGAGCGTTCCATAGAGCTCCTGTTAGAGCAACTAAGGGAGTGGGGATTGGTTGGATGGGTATGAGGTTAGAAGGGTTGCGACAGTTTGTGGAAGGTCGTGGATAGGAGGAAGAAGTAACTGTGGGGATATGGCGAGGAGGACCAGGATTTGGAGAGATATCTCCAGCAGTGAGGAGGAGCAGAGAAAGTGTTAGCAGGTGGGAGCAAGAGAGAGCATGAGGTGGCTGTCTGTGTTTGGAGATCCTGGATTGAATGTTTAGGAATAATTTGGAGGAGGAGGTGAGATGAATGGGGAGGATGGAGGGAGAGATGAAGAGTTTCTTACAAGGTGTAGGGATTTGAGGGGTTACTAGAAAGTGGAGGACTATAGAGGAAAAAGTGAGAGCTAACAGAAACATAGTTATAAGAGAGTAAGTGGTCAAAGTGTTGCTTACCTGACTCCTGCCCTGACTATCTGCCTCTGAAATAACTGCCACTTATCTCCGAAACCACTTTGCACAAGAAGACGCGTGCACACCCTAGCACAAGTGCACCCCTTACAGAGCTTCTAAATATATAGTGCACATTAAACTATCAGGTGAAGGGCATTGTGGGAGCTGCATATGGCTAAATTAGCAGCTGGTCTTCTCACCAGGAGATAGCTGGGTGATCAAACACAGATCTAGGACTCTAGTCTCTGCAGTTTAGCACCTCTAAAAATCAGATAAGATCTATAGTGGGGAAAGGACAAACATATGTGGGTACTGAATGGTGTGGGACAGATAAAGCAGAGACGTTATGTAGAGCATGTACCAGTGAGGTGAATCAGCAAAGCAGAGCATTAGATTACAGCAGACACAGCAAGCAGAGAAGTTATGCAGAGCATGTACCACTGAGGTGAATCAGCAAAGCAGAGCATTAGATTACCGCAGACACAGCAAGCAGAGAAGTTATGCAGAGCATGTACCAGTGAGGTGAATCAGCAAAGCAGAGCATTAGATTACAGCAGACTTTGCAAGCAGAGAAGTTATGCAGAGCATGTAACAGTGAGGTTATTCCACTGCGACCTCCACCACTCTTCCAAGGGGCATTGATATTGTCTTTTTATTCCACTGCGACCTCCATCACTCTTCCAAAGGGCATTGATATTGTCTTTTATTCCACTGTAACCTCCACCACTGTTCTAAGGGGCATTAAAACAGTCTTGTTAAGCTACTGTGACCTCCACGTCTCTTCCACAGGGCATTGTTATAGTCTTTTTATTCCACTGCGACCTCCACCACTCTGCCAAGGGGCATTAAAATCGTCTTGTTAAGCTACTGTGATATCCACGTCTCTTCCACGGGGCATTGATGTTGTCTTTTTATTCCACTGTAACCTCCACCACTCTTCCAAGAGGCATTGATATTGTCAATTTATTCCACTGTAACCTCCACCACTCTTCCAAGGGGCATTGATGTTGTCTTTTTATTCCACTGCGACCTCCACCACTCTTCCAAGGTTCATTGATATTGTCTTTTTAATCCACTGCGACCTCCACGACTCTTTCAAGGGGCATTAAAACCGTCTTGTTAAGCTACTGTGACCTCCACGTCTCTTCCAAGGGGCACTAAAACCGTTTGGTTAAACCACTCTGTACTCCACAGCTCTTCCAAGTGGCATTGATATTGTCATTTTATTTCACTGTAACTTCCACCACTCTTTCAAGGGGCATTGATATTGTATTTTTATTCCACTGTGACCTCCACCACTCTTTCAGTGTGCATTAAAACCGTCTTGTTAAGCTACTGTGACCTCCAAGTCTCTTCCAAGGGGCATTAAAACCGTCGGTTTAAACCGCTCTGAGCTCCACAGCTCTTCCAAGGGGCATTGACAATGTCTTTTTATTCCACTGTAACCTTCTGCACTCTTCCAAGTGCATTGATATTGTCTTTTTATTCCTCTGCGACGTCCACGACTCTTCCAAGGGGCATTAAAACCGTCTTGCTAAGCTACTGTGACCTCCAAGTTTCTTACACAGGGTATTGATATTGTCTTTTTATACCACTGTAACCTCCACCACTCTTACAAGGGGCATTGATATTGTCTTTTAATCCCCTGCGACCTCCATCACTCTTCCAAGAAGCATTGAAACCGTCATGTTAAGCTACTGTGACCTCCACGTCTATTCCACGGTGCATTAAAACTTTCTGGTTAAACCACTGTGAACTCCACAGCTCTTCCAAGGGGCATTGATATTGTCTTTTTATTCCACTCTAACCTCCACCACTTTTCCAAGGGGCATTGATATTGTCTTTTTATTTTACTGCGACCTCCACCACTCTTCCAAAGGGCATTAATATTGTCCATTTATTCCACTGTAACCTCCACGTCTCTTCAAAGGGGCATTGATATTGTCTTTTTATTTAATTGGAACCTCCACCACTCTTCCAAGGGGCATTGATATTGTCTTTTTAATCCACTGTAACCTCCACCATTCTTCCAAGGGACATTGATATTGTCTTTTTATTCCACTATAACCTCCACCACTCTTCCAAGGGGCATTGATATTGTCTTTTTATTCCACTGTAATCACCACCACTCTTCCAAGGGGCATTGATATTGTCTTTTTAATCCACAGCGACCTCTACCACTTCTCCAAGGGGCTTTAAAACAGTCTTGATAAGCTTCTGTAACCTCCACGTCTCTTCCAAGGGGCATTAAAAATGCATGGTTAAACCACTCTGATCTCCACAGCTCTTCCAAAAGGCATAGATATTGTCTTTTTATTCAACTTTAACCTCCACCACTCTTCCAAGGGGCATTAATATTGTCTTTTTTTTCCACTGCGACCTCCACCACACTTCCAAGGGGATTTGATAATCTTTTTAATCCACTGCGACCTCCACCACTCTTCCAAGGGACATTGATATTGTCTTTTTATTCCACTGCGACCTTCACCCCTCTTCCAAGGAACATTGATATTGTCTTTTTTTTCTACTGTAACCTCCACCACTCTTCTAAGGGGCATTGATATTTTCTTTTTAATTCACTGCGACCTCCACCACTCTTCCAAGGGGCATCGATAATGTATTTTTAATCCACTGCGACCTCCACCACTCTTCTAAAGGGCATTAAAAGCGTCTTGTTAAGCTACTGTGACCTCCACGTCTCTTCCAAGGCGTAATAAAACCGTCAATTTAAAACACTCTGAACTCCACAGCTCTTGCAATAGGCATTGATATTGTCTTTTTATTCCACTGTAACCTCCACCACTCTTCCAAGGGGCATTGATTTTGTCTTTTTAATCCACTGCGACCTCCATCTTTCTTCCAAGAAGCATTAAAACCGTCTTGTTTAGCTACTGTGACCTCCACGTGTATTCCACGGAGCCTTAAAACCTTATGGTTAAACCACTGTGTACTCCACGGCTCATCCAAGGGGCATTGATATTGTCTTTTTATTCCACTGTAACCTCCACCACTCTTCCAAGGTGCATTGATATTGTCTTTTTAATCCACTGCGACCTCTACCACTTCTCCACGGGGCTTTAAAACAGTCTTGATAAGCTTCTATGACCTCCACGTCTCTTCCAAGGGGCATTAAAACCGCATGGTTAAACGACTCTGAACTCCACAGCTCTTCCAAGAGGCATTGATATTGTCTTTTTATTCAACTGTAACCTCCACCACTCTTCCAAGTGGCATTGATATTGTCTTTTTTTTCCACTGCGACCTCCACCACTCTTCCAAGGGGATATGATAATCTTTTTAATCCACTGCAACCTCCACCACTCTTCCAAGGGACATTGATATTGTCTTTCTATTCCACTGCGACCTACACCCCTCTTCCAAGGAACATTGATATTGTCTTTTTTTTTATACGGTAACCTCCACCACTCTTCTAAGGGGCATTAATATTTTCTTTTTATTCCACTGCGACCTCCACCACTCTTCCAAGGGGCATCGATAATGTATTTTTAATCCACTGCGACCTCCACCACTCTTCTAAGGGGCATTAAAATCGTCTTGCTAAGCTACTGTGACCACCACGTCTCTTCCAAGGGGCATTAAAAACGCATGGTTAAACCACTCTGATCTCCACAGCTCTTCCAAAAGGCATAGATATTGTCTTTTTATTCAACTTTAATCACCACCACTCTTCCAAGGGGCATTAATATTGTCTTTTTTTTCCACTGCGACCTCCACCACTCTTCCAAGGGGATTTGATAATCTTTTTAATCCACTGCAACCTCCACCATTTTTCCAAGGGACATTGATATTGTCTTTTTATTCCACTGCGACCTTCACCCCTCTTCCAAGGAACATTGATATTGTCTTTTTTTTCTACTGTAACCTCCACCACTCTTCTAAGGGGCATTGATATTTTCTTTTAATTCCACTGCGACCTCCACCACTCTTCCAAGGGGCATCGATAATGTATTTTTAATCCACTGCGACCTCCACCACTCTTCTAAAGGGCATTAAAAGCGTCTTGTTAAGCTACTGTGACCTCCACGTCTCTTCCAAGGCGTAATAAAACCGTCAATTTAAAACACTCTGAACTCCACAGCTCTTGCAATAGGCATTGATATTGTCTTTTTATTCCACTGTAACCTCCACCACTCTTCCAAGGGGCATTGATTTTGTCTTTTTAATCCACTGCGACCTCCATCTTTCTTCCAAGAAGCATTAAAACCGTCTTGTTTAGCTACTGTGACCTCCACGTCTATTCCACGGAGCCTTAAAACCTTATGGTTAAACGACTGTGTACTCCACAGCTCATCCAAGGGGCATTGATATTGACTTTTTATTCCACTGTAACCTCCACCACTCTTCCAAGGGGCATTGATATTGTCTTTTTAATCCACTGCGACCTCTACCACTTCTCCAAGGGGCTTTAAAACAGTCTTGATAAGCTTCTGTGACCTCCACGTCTCTTCCAAGGGGCATTAAAACCGCATGGTTAAACGACTCTGAACTCCACATCTCTTCCAAGAGGCATTGATATTGTCTTTTTATTCAACTGTAACCTCCACCACTCTTCCAAGAGGCATTGATATTGTCTTTTTTTCCCACTGCGACCGCCACCACTCTTCCAAGGGGATTTGAAAATCTTTTTAATCCACTGCAACCTCCACCACTCTTCCAAGGGACATTGATATTGTCTTTCTATTCCACTGCGACCTACACCCCTCTTCCAAGGAACATTGATATTGTCTTTTTTTTCTACGATAACCTCCACCACTCTTCTAAGGGGCATTAATATTTTCTTTTTATTCCACTGCGACCTCCACCACTCTTCCAAGGGGCATCGATAATGTATTTTTAATCCACTGCGACCTCCACCACTCTTCTAAGGGGCATTAAAATCGTCTTGCTAAGCTACTGTGACCACCACGTCTCTTTCAAGGGGTATTAAAACCGTCAATTTATACCACTCTGAACTCCACAGCTCTTGCAATAGGCATTGATATTGTCTTTTTATTCCACTGTAACCTCCACCACTCTTCCAAGGGGCATCTATTTTGTCTTTTTAATCCACTGCGACCTCCATCTCTCTTCCAAGAAGCATTAAAACCGTCTGGTTTAGCTACTGTGACCTCCACGTCTATTCCACGGTGCCTTAAAACCTTATGGTTAAACCACTGTGAACTCCACAGCTCTTCCAAGGGGCATTGATATTGTCATTTTATTCCACAGTAACCTCGACCACTCTTCCAAGGGGCATTGATATTGTCTTTTTATTTTACTGCGACCTCCACCACTCTTCCAAGGGGCATTAATATTGTCTTTTTATTCCACTGCGACTTCCACCACTCTTCCAAGGGTCATTGATATTGTCTTTTTATTCCACTGTAATTTCCACCACTTTTCCAAGGGGCATTGATATTGTCTTTTAATCCCCTGCGACCTCCATCACTCTTCCAAGAAGCATTGAAACCGTCATGTTAAGCTACTGTGACCTCCACGTCTATTCCACGGTGCATTAAAACTTTCTGGTTAAACCACTGTGAACTCCACAGCTCTTCCAAGGGGCATTGATATTGTCTTTTTATTCCACTCTAACCTCCACCACTTTTCCAAGGGGCAATGATATTGTCTTTTTATTTTACTGCGACCTCCACCACTCTTCCAAAGGTCATTAATATTGTCCATTTATTCCACTGTAACCTCCACGTCTCTTCAAAGGGGCATTGATATTGTCTTTTTATTTAATTGGAACCTCCACCACTCTTCCAAGGGGCATTGATATTGTCTTTTTATTCCACTGTAACCTCCACCATTCTTCCAAGGGACATTGATATTGTCTTTTTATTCCACTATAACCTCCACCACTCTTCCAAGGGGCATTGATATTGTCTTTTTATTCCACTGTAATCACCACCACTCTTCCAAGGGGCATTGATATTGTCTTTTTAATCCACAGCGACCTCTACCACTTCTCCAAGGGGCTTTAAAACAGTCTTGATAAGCTTCTGTGACCTCCACGTCTCTTCCAAGGGGCATTAAATACGCATGGTTAAACCACTCTGATCTTCACAGCTCTTCCAAAAGGCATAGATATTGTCTTTTTATTCAACTTTAACCTCCACCACTCTTCCAAGGGGCATTAATATTGTCTTTTTTTTCCACTGCGACCTCCACCACTCTTCCAAGGGGATTTGATAATCTTTTTAATCCACTGCGACCTCCACCACTCTTCCAAGGGACATTGATATTGTCTTTTTATTCCACTGCGACCTTCACCTCTCTTCCAAGGAACATTGATATTGTCTTTTTTTTCTACTGTAACCTCCACCACTCTTCTAAGGGGCATTGATATTTTCTTTTTATTCCACTGCGACCTCCACCACTCTTCCAAGGGGCATCGATAATGTATTTTTAATCCACTGCGACCTCCACCACTCTTCTAAAGGGCATTAAAAGCGTCTTGTTAAGCTACTGTGACCTCCACGTCTCTTCCAAGGCGTAATAAAACCGTCAATTTAAAACACTCTGAACTCCACAGCTCTTGCAATAGGCATTGATATTGTCTTTTTATTCCACTGTAACCTCCACCACTCTTCCAAGGGGCATTGATTTTGTCTTTTTATTCCACTGTAATTTCCACCACTTTTCCAAGGGGCATTGATATTGTCTTTTAATCCCCTGCGACCTCCATCACTATTCCAAGAAGCATTGAAACCGTCATGTTAAGCTACTGTGACCTCCACGTCTATTCCACGGTGCATTAAAACTTTCTGGTTAAACCACTGTGAACTCCACAGCTCTTCCAAGGGGCATTGATATTGTCTTTTTATTCCACTCTAACCTCCACCACTTTTCCAAGGGGCAATGATATTGTCTTTTTATTTTACTGCGACCTCCACCACTCTTCCAAAGGGCATTAATATTGTCCATTTATTCCACTGTAACCTCCACGTCTCTTCAAAGGGGCATTGATATTGTCTTTTTATTTAATTGGAACCTCCACCACTCTTCCAAGGGGCATTGATATTGTCTTTTTATTCCACTGTAACCTCCACCATTCTTCCAAGGGACATTGATATTGTCTTTTTATTCCACTATAACCTCCACCACTCTTCCAAGGGGCATTGATATTGTCTTTTTATTCCACTGTAATCACCACCACTCTTCCAAGGGGCATTGATATTGTCTTTTTAATCCACAGCGACCTCTACCACTTCTCCAAGGGGCTTTAAAACAGTCTTGATAAGCTTCTGTGACCTCCACGTCTCTTCCAAGGGGCATTAAAAACGCATGGTTAAACCACTCTGATCTCCACAGCTCTTCCAAAAGGCATAGATATTGTCTTTTTATTCAACTTTAACCTCCACCACTCTTCCAAGGGGCATTAATATTGTCTTTTTTTTCCACTGCGACCTCCACCACTCTTCCAAGGGGATTTGATAATCTTTTTAATCCACTGCGACCTCCACCACTCTTCCAAGGGACATTGATATTGTCTTTTTATTCCACTGCGACCTTCACCTCTCTTCCAAGGAACATTGATATTGTCTTTTTTTTCTACTGTAACCTCCACCACTCTTCTAAGGGGCATTGATATTTTCTTTTTATTCCACTGCGACCTCCACCACTCTTCCAAGGGGCATCGATAATGTATTTTTAATCCACTGCGACCTCCACCACTCTTCTAAAGGGCATTAAAAGCGTCTTGTTAAGCTACTGTGACCTCCACGTCTCTTCCAAGGCGTAATAAAACCGTCAATTTAAAACACTCTGAACTCCACAGCTCTTGCAATAGGCATTGATATTGTCTTTTTATTCCACTGTAACCTCCACCACTCTTCCAAGGGGCATTGATTTTGTCTTTTTAATCCACTGCGGCCTCCATCTTTCTTCCAAGAAGCATTAAAACCGTCTTGTTTAGGTACTGTCACCTCCACGTCTATTCCACGGAGCATTAAAACCTTATGGTTAAACCACTGTGTACTCCACAGCTCATCCAAGGGGCATTGATATTGTCTTTTTATTCCACTGTAACCTCCACCACTCTTCCAAGGGGCATTGATATTGTCTTATTAATCCACTGCGACCTCTACCACTTCTTCAAGGGGCTTTAAAACAGTCTTGATAAGCTTCTGTGAATTCCACGTCTCTTCCAAGGGGCATTAAAACCGCATGGTTAAACGACTCTGAACTCCACAGCTCTTCCAAGAGGCATTGATATTGTCTTTTTATTCAACTGTAACCTCCACCACTCTTCCAAGTGGCATTGATATTGTCTTTTTTTTCCACTGCGACCTCCACCACTCTTCCAAGGGGATTTGATAATCTTTTTAATCCACTACACCTCCACCACTCTTCCAAGGGACATTGATATTGTCTTTCTATTCCACTGCGACCTACACCCCTCTTCCAAGGAACATTGATATTGTCTTTTTTTTCTACGGTAACCTCCACCACTCTTCTAAGGGGCATTAATATTTTCTTTTTATTCCACTGCGACCTCCACCACTCTTCCAAGGGGCATCGATAATGTATTTTTAATCCACTGCGACCTCCACCACTCTTCTAAGGGGCATTAAAATCGTCTTGCTAAGCTACTGTGACCACCACGTCTCTTCCAAGGGGTATTAAAACCGTCAATTTATACCACTCTGAACTCCACACCTCTTGCAATAGGCATTGATATTGTCTTTTTATTCCACTGTAACCTCCACCACTCTTCCAAGGGGCATTGATTTTGTCTTTTTGATCCACTGCGACCTCCATCTCTCTTCCAAGAAGCATTAAAACCGTCTTGTTTAGCTACTGTGACCTCCACGTCTATTCCACGGTGCCTTAAAACCTTATGGTTAAACCACTGTGAACTCCACAGCTCTTCCAAGGGGCATTGATATTGTCATTTTATTCCACAGTAACCTCGACCACGCTTCCAAAGGGCATTGATATTGTCTTTTTATTTTACTGCGACCTCCACCACTCTTCCAAGGGGCATTAATATTGTCTTTTTATTCCACTGCGACTTCCACCACTCTTCCAAGTGTCATTGATATTGTCTTTTTATTCCACTGTAACTTCCACCACTTTTCCAAGGGGCATTGATATTGTCTTTTTATTCCACTGCGACCTCCACCTCTCTTCCAAGGGGCATTAAAACCATCTTGTTCAGCCACTGTGACCTCCAAGTCTCTTCCACGAGGCATTGATATTGTCTTTTTATTCTACGGCGACCTCTTCATCTCTTCCAAGTGGAATTGCTATTGTCTTGTTATTCCACTGCGACCTCCACGAGTCTTCTAAGGGGCATTGATATTATCATTTTAATCCACTGCGACCTCCACCACTCTGCCAAGGGGCATTAAAGCTGTCTGGTTAAACCACTCTGAACTCCACAGCTCTTCCAAGAGGCATTGATATTGTCTTTTTATTCGACTGTAACCTCCACCACTCTTCCAAGGGGCATTGATTTTGTCTTTTTATTCCACTGTGACCTCTACCACTCTTCCAATGGGCATTGATATTGTCTTTTTAATCCACTACAACCTCCACCTCTCTTCCAAGGGGCCTTAAAGCCTTCTTGTTAAGCTACTGTCACGTCCATGTCTATTCCATGTGGCATTGATATTGTCTTTTTATTCCACTGTAACCTCCACAATTCTTCCAAGTGGCATTGACATTATCTTTTTATTCCACTGTGACTTGCACCTCTCTTCTAAGGGGCATTGATATTGTCTTTTTAATCCACTGTGACCTCCACCACTCTTCCAAGGGGCATTAAAACAGTCTTGCTAAGCTACTGTGACCTCCACGTCTCTTCCAAGGGGCATTAAAACCGTCTGTTTAAACCACTCTGAACTTCACAGCTCTTCCAAGGGGCATTGATATTGTCTTTTTATTCCACTGTAACCTCCACCACTCTTCCAAGGGGCATTGATTTTGTCTTTTTATTCCACTGTGACCTCCACCACTCTTCCAAAGGACATTAAAACTGTCTTGTTATGCTACTGTGACGTCGACTTCTCTTCCAAGGGGCATTAAAACCGTCTTGTAAAGCTACTGTGACCTCCACGTCCCTTCCACGGGGTATTGATATTGTCTTTTATACCACTCCGACCTCCACCACTCTTCCAAGGGGCATTGATATTGTCTGTTTAATCCACTGCGAACTCCACCACTCTTCCAAGGGGCATTAAAACCGTCTTGTTATGCTACTGTGACGACGACTTCTCTTCCAAGGGGCATTAAAACCATCTGGTTAAACCACTCTGAACTCCACAGCTCTTCCAAGGGGCATTTGTATTGTCTTTTTATTCCACTATAACCTCCACCAATCTTCCAAGGGGCATTGATATTGTCTTTTTATTCCACTGCGACCTCCACCACACTTCCATGGAGCATTAAAACCATCGAATTAAGTTACTGTGACCTCCACGTCTCTTCCAAGGAGCGTTAAAACCGTCTGGTTATACCACTCTGAACTCCACAGGTCTTCCAAGGGGAATTATTATTGTCTTTTTATTCCACTGTTAATTCAACCACTCTTCCAAGGTGCATTGATATTGTCTTTTTATTCCACTGCGACCTCCACCAGTCCTCCAAGAGGCATTAAAACCGTCTTGTTAAGCTACTGTGACCTCCACGTCTCTTCCAAGGGGCATTGAAATTGTCTTTTTATTCCACTGTAACCTCAATCACTCATCCAAGGGGCATTGATATTGTCTTTTTTTTCCACTGCGACCTCCACCACTCTTCCAAGGGGCATTGATAATGTCTTTTTATTCCAATGCGACCTCCACCACTCTTCCAAGGCTCATTGATATTGTCTTTTTAATCCACTGCGACCTCCACCACTCTTCCAAGGGGCATTAAAACCGTCTTGTTAAGCTATTGTGACCTCCACATCTCTTCCACGGGGAATTTATATTGTCTTTTTATTTAACTGTAACCTACACCACTGTTCCAAGAGGCATTGATATTGTCTTTTTATTCCACTGTAATCTCCACCACTCTTCCAAGGGGCATTGATGTTGTCTTTTTATTCCACTGCGACCTCCAACACTCTTACAAGGGGCATTCATATTGTCTTTTTAATCCACTGCGATCTCCACCTCTCTTCCAAGGGACATTAAAACCGCCTTTTTAAGCTACTGTCACCTCCACGTCCCTTCCAAGGGGCATTAAAACCGTCAATTTAAACCACTCTCAACTCCACAGCTCTTGCAAGGGGCTTTGATATTGTTTTTTATTCCACTGTAACCTCCAGCACTCTTCCAAGGGGCACTGATATTGTATTTTTATTCCACTGCGACTTTCACCTCTCTTCCAAGGGACATTAAATCCGTCTTGTTAAGCTACTGTGACATCCACGACTTTTTCACGGGGCATTGATATTGTCTTTTTATTCCAATGTAAACTCCACCACTCTTCCAAGGGGCATTGATATTGTCTTTTTAATCCACTGCCACCTCCACCACTCTTCCAAGGGGCATTAAAACAGTCTTGTTAAGCTACTGTGACCTCCAAGTCTCTTCCAAGGGGCAATAAAACCGTCTGGTTAAACCACTTTGAACTCCACAGCTCTTCCGAGGGGCATTGATATTTTCTTTTTATTCCACTGTAACATCCACCACTCTTCCAAGGGGCATTGATTTTGTCTTTTTATTCCACTGCGACCTCCACCACTCTTCCAAGGGGCATTGATATTGTCTTTTTAATCCACTGCGACCACCACCACTCTTCCAAGGGGCATTAAAACCGTCTTGTGAAGCGACTGTGATGTCGAAGTCTCTTCCAACGGGCATTAAAACCATCTGGTTAAACCACTCTGAACTCCACAGCTCTTCCAAGGGGCATTTGTATTGTCTTTTTATTCCACTATAACCTCCACCACTCTTCCAAGGGGCATTGACATTGTCTTTTTAATCCACTGCGACCTCCAGCACTCTTCCAAGGGGCATTAAAACCGTATTGTTAAGCTATTGTCACGTCCATGTCTATTCCACTGGCCATTGATATTGTCTTTTTATTCCACTGTAACCTCCACCATTCTTCCAAGGGGCATTGATACTGTTATTTTATTCCACTGCGACTTCAACCTCTCTTTCAAGGGGCATTGATATTGTCTTTTTATTCCAATGTAACCTCCAGCACTCTTCCAAGGGGCATTGATATTGGCTTTTTATTCCACTGCAACTTCCACCTCTCTTCCAATGGGAATTAAAACTGTCTTGTTAAGCTACTGTGACCTGCACGTCTCTTTCACGGGGCATTGATATTGTCTTTTTATTCCACTGTAACCTTCACCACTCTTCCAAGTGGCATTGATATTGTCTTTTTATTCCACTGCGACCTCCACCACTCTTCCAATTGGCATTAAAACCGTATTATTAAGCTTCTGTGACCTCCAGGTCTCTTCCAATGTGCATTAAAACCGTCAATTTAAACCACTCTGAACTCCACAACTCTTGCAAGAGGCATTGATATTGTCTTTTTACTCCACTGTAACCTACATCACTCTTTCAAGGGGCATTGATATTGTCTTTTTATTCCACTACGACTTCCACCACTCTCCCAAGGTGCATAAAAAACATCTTGTTTAGCTACTGTAAGGTCCATGTCTATTCCACGGGGCATTGATATTGTCTTTTTACTCCACTGTATCCTCCACCACTCTTCCAAGGGGTATTGATATTGTCTTTTTATTCCACTGCGACTTCCACCTCTCTTTTAAGGGGCATTGATATTGTCTTTTTAATCCACTGCGACCTCCACCACTCTTCCAAGAGGCATTAAAACAGTCTTGTTAAGCTACTGTGACCTCCACATCTCTTCCAAGGGGCATTAAAACCGTCTGGTTAAACCATTCTGAACTCCACAGCTCTTCCAAGGGGCATTAAAACCGTCTGGTTAAACCATTCTGAACTCCACAGCTCTTCCAAGGGGCATTGATATTGTCTTTTTATTCCACTGTAACCTCCACCATTCTTCCAAGGGGTATTGATATTGTCTTTTTAATGCATTGCGACCCCCAGCACTCTTCCAAGGGGCATTAAAACCATTTTGTTATACCACTCTGAACTCCATAGCTCTTTCAAGAGGCATTGATATTGTCTTTTTATTTCGCTGTAAACTCCACCACTCTTTCAAGGGGCATTGATATTGTCTTTTTATTCCACTGCGACCTCCACCACTATTCCAAGGGGCATTAAAACTGTCTTGTTAAGCTACTGTGACCTCCACGTGTCTTCCACGGGGCATTGATATTGTCTTTTTAATCCACTGTGACCTGCACCACTTTTCCAAGGGGCATTAAAACCGTCTTGTTAATCTACTGTGACCTCCAAGTCTCTTCC
This sequence comes from Phyllobates terribilis, assembly GCF_046119375.1. NCBI lineage: Eukaryota > Metazoa > Chordata > Amphibia > Anura > Dendrobatidae > Phyllobates > Phyllobates terribilis. The sequence continues at coordinate 197,228 of NW_027362984.1, read as the reverse complement.
AAGGGGCAATAAAACCATCTGGTTAGACCACTCTGAACTCCACAGTTCTTCCAAGGGGCATTGGTATTGTCTTTTTATTCTCCTCTAACCTCCACCACTCTTCCAAGGGGCATTGACATTGTCTTTTTATTCCACTTCGACCTCCATCATTCTTCCAAGGGGCATTGAAATTGTCTTTTTATTCCACTTCGACCTCCATCATTTTTCCAAGGGGCATTGATATTGTCTTTTTATTCCACTGCCACCTCCACCACTCTTCCATGGGGCATTGATATTGTCTTTTTATTCCACTGTATCCTCCACCATTCTACCAAGGGGCATTAAAACTGTCTTGTTAAGCTACAGTGACCTCCACATCTCTTCCACGGGGCATTGATATTGTCTTAAAAATTACTCTGTAACCTCCACCACTCAACAAAGGGGCATTGATATTGTATTTTTATTCCACTGCGACCTCCACCACTCTTTCAAAGGGCATTAAAATCATCTTGTTAAGCTACTGTGACCTCCATGTCTCTTCCACGGGGCATTGATATTGTCTTTTATTCCACTGCCACCTCCACCACTCTTCCAAGGGGCATTGATATTGTCTTTTTAATCCACTGCGACCTCCACCACTTTTCCAAGGGGCATTAAAAACGTCTTTTTAAGCTACTGTGACCTCCACGTCACTTCCAATGGGCATTAAAACCGTCTGGTTTAACTACTCTGAACTCCACTGCTTTTCCAAGGGGCATTGATATTGTCTTTTTAATCCACTGTTACCACCACCACTCTTCCAAGGGGCATTGATATTGTTTTTTTATTCCACTACGACCTCCACTACTTTTCCAAAGGGCAATGATATTGTCTTTTTATTCCACTGCGACCTCCACCACTCTTCCAAGGGCCATTAAAACCGTTTTGTTAAGCTACTTTGACCTCCACGTCAATTCCACGGGGCATTAAAACCGTCAATTTAAACCACTCTGAACTCCACAGCTCTTGCAAGGGGCATTGATGTTGTCTTTTTTTGCAATGTAACCTCCAGCACTCTTACAAGGGGCATTGATATTGTCTTTTTATTCCTCTGCGACTTCAACTTCTCTTCTAAGGTGCATTGATATTGTCTTTTTAATCCACTGCGACCTCCACCACTCTTCCAAGGGGCATTGAAACAGTCTTGTTAAGCTACTGTGACCTCCACGTCTCTTCCAAGGGGCATTAAAACCGTCTGGTTAAACCGCTCTGAACTCCACAGCTCTTCCGAGGGGCATTGATATTGTCTTTTTATTCCACTGTAACATCCACCACTCTTCCAAGGGGCATTGATTTTGTCTTTTTATTCCACTGCGACCTCCACCACTCTTCCAAGGGGCATTGATATTGTCTTTTTAATCCACTGCGACCTCCACCACTCTTCCAAGGGGCATTAAAGCCGTCTTGTTAAGCGACTGTGATGTCAAAGTCTCTTCCAAAGGGCATTAAAATCATCTGGTTAAACCACTCTGAACTCCACAGCTCTTCCAAGGGGCATTTGTATTGTTTTTTTATTCAACTATAACCTCCACCACTCTTCCAAGGGGCATTGACATTGTCTTTTTATTCCACTGCGACCTCCAACACTCTTCCAAGCGGCATTAAGACCATCTTGTTAAGCTACAGTGACCTCCATAACTCTTCCACGGGGCATTGATATTGTCTTTTATTCCACTGTAACCTCCACCACTCTTCCAAGGGACATTGATATTGTCTTTTTATTCCACTGTGACCTCCACCACTTTTCCAAAGGGAATTGATATTGTCTTTTTAATCCACTGCGACCTCCTCCACTCTTCCAAGGGCATTAAAACAGTCTTGTTAAGCTACTGTGACCTCCACTTCTCTTCCAAGGCTCATTAAAACCGTCTGGTTAAACCACTCTGAACTCCACAGCTCTTCCAAGGGGCATTGATATATATATTTTTTCCACTGTAACCTCCAAAACTCTTCCAAGGGGCATTGAATTTGTCTTTTTTTTCCACTGCGACCTTAACCACTCTTCCATGGGGCATTGATATTGTCTTTTTAATCCACTGCGACCTCCACCACTCTTCCAAGGGGCATTAAAACCGTCTTGTTAAGCTACTGTCACGTCCATGCCTATTCCACTGGGCATTGATATTGTCTTTTTATTCCACTGTAACCTCCACCATTCTTCCAAGGGGCATTGATATTGTTTTTTTATTCCACTGCGACTTCAACCTCTCTTTCAAGGGGCATTGATATTGTCTTTTTATTCCAATGTAACCTCCAGCACTCTTCCAAGTGGCATTGATATTGTCTTTTTGTTCCACTGCAACTTCCACCTCTCTTCCAAGGGGCATTAAAACTGTCTTGTTAAGCTACTGTGACCTCCACGTCTCTTTCACTGGGCATTGATATTGTCTTTTTATTCCACTGTAACCTTCACCACTCTTCCAAGTGGCATTGATATTGTCTTTTTATTCCACTGCGACCTCCACCACTCTTCCAAGGGGCATTAAAACCGTCTTGTTAAGCTACTGTGACCACCATGTCTCTTCCACTGGGCATTGATATTGTCTTTTATTCCACTGCGACCTCCACCACTCTTCCAATGTGCATTGATATTGTCTTTTTATTCCACTGAGACTTCAACCACTCCTTCAAGGAGCATTGACATTGTCTTTTGAATGCACTTCGACCTCCACCACTCTTCCAAGGGGCATTAAAGCAGTCTTGTTAATCTACTGTGACCTCCACGTCTCTTCCAATAGGCGCTAAAACCGTCAATTTAAACCACTCTCAACTCCACAGCTCTTGCAAGGTGCTTTGATATTGTTTTTTATTCAACTGTAACCTCCAGCACTCTTCCAAGGGGCATTGATATTGTCTTTTTATTACACTTCGACTTTCACCTCTCTTCCAAGGGACATTTAATCCGTCTTGTTAAGCTACTGTGACATCCACGTCTTTTTCACGGGGCATTGATATTGTCTTTTAATTCCAATGTAAACTCCACCACTCTTCCAAGGGGCATTGATATTGTCTTTTTATTCCACTTCCACCTCCACCACACTTCCAAGGGGCATTTATATTGTCTTTTTAATCCACTGCGACCTCCACCACTTTTCCAAGGGGCATTAAAAACGTCTTTTTAAGCTACTGTGACCTCCACGTCACTTCCAATGGGCATTAAAACCGTCTGGTTTAACTACTCTGAACTCCACTGCTTTTTCAAGGGGCATTGATATTGTCTTTTTAATCCACTGTTACCTCCACGAATCTTCCAAGGGGCATTGATATTGTTTTTTTATTCCACTGCGACCTCCACTACTCTTCCAAGGGTCATTGATATTGTCTTTTTATTCCACTGCGACCTCCACCACTCTTCCAAGGGCCATTAAAACCGTGTTGTTAAGCTACTTTGACCTCCACGTCAATTCCACGGGGCATTAAAACCGTCAATTTAAACCACTCTGAACTCCACAGCTCTTGCAAGGGGCATTGATGTTGTCTTTTTTTTGCAATGTAACCTCCAGCACTCTTCCAAGGGGCATTGATATTGTCTTTTTATTCCTCTGTGACTTCAGCCTCTCTTCTAAGGGGCATTGATATTGTCTTTTTAATCCACTGCGACCTCCACCACTCTTCCAAGGGGCATTAAAACAGTCTTGTTAAGCTACTGTGACCTCCACCTCAAAACCGTCTGGTTAAACCACTCTGAACTCCACAGCTCTTCCGAGAGGGGCATTGATTTTGTCTTTTTATTCCACTGCGACCTCCACCACTCATCCAAGCGGCATAAAGACCATCTTGTTAAGCTACAGTGACCTCCACAACTCTTCCAAGGGGCATTGATATTGTCTTTTTAATCCACTGCGACCTCCACCACTCTTCCAAGGGGCATTAAAACCGTCTTGTTAAGCGACTGTGATGTCGAAGTCTCTTCCAAGGGGCATTAAAACCATCTGGTTAAACCACTCTGAACTCCACAGCTCTTCCAAAGGGCATTTGTATTGTCTTTTTATTCCACTATAACCTCCACCACTCTTCCAAGGGGCATTGACATTGTCTTTTTATTCCACTCTGACCTCCACCACTCATCCAAGCGGCATAAAGACCATCTTGTTAAGCTACAGTGACCTCCACAACTCTTCCACGGGGCATTGATATTGTCTTTTATTCCACTGTAACCTCCACCACTCTTCCAAGGGGCATTAATATTGTCTTTTTATTCCACTGTGACCTCCACCACTCTTCCAAGTGGCATTGATTTTGTCTTTTTATTCCACTGCGACCTCCACTACTCTTCCAAGGGGCATTGATATTGTCTTTTTAATCCACTGCGACCTCCACCACTCTTCCAAGGGGCATTAAAACCGTCTCGTTAAGCGGCTGTGATGTCGAAGTCTCTTCCAAGGGGCATTAAAACCATCTGGTTAAACCACTCTGAACTCCACAGCTCTTCCAAGGGGCATTTGTATTGTCTTTTTATTCCACTCTAACCTCCACCACTCTTCCAAGGTGTTAGAACTCTCTTGTTAGGTTTTTTCTATCTTGCTGGTCACATGACCTTGTTTGCCTAATTAATCCTGCTCCGCCCTCCTGGCCTTGCTGGACTTCATTGTAATTTCTACTCTTAAGTTAGCCTGGTGCTTAGTTACCTTTCTCAGTCAGTTTAGCTAGGTCTTCGGACCTTTATGTTCTATGTTGTGTGTTTGTGTTTTACTGCTACAATTTCTGCTAGGAGGTGCCCAACTTTATCCCAGTCCCTAGTTCTTGTAGGGATCCCTCCCTTGCATGTATAGGTCTTCGTACAGACTAGCCGAGGACTTTAGCGGGTCTGATCGCAGGATCAGGTTCCCCGTTACATTGTAGGGATCTAGCTTAGTTCTATTGTAGGGACAGATATCCTTTCTTTCCTTAGTGCTTGTAGCAGATCATAACACAAGGGGCATTGACATTGTCTTTTTATTCCACTGTGACCTCCACCACTCTTACAAGGGGCATTGACATTGTCTTTTTAGTCCACTGCGAACTCCACCCCACTCCAAGGGGCATTAAAACCGTCTTGTTAAGCTACTGTGACCTCCACGTGTCTTCGAAGGGGCATTGATATTGTCTTTTTATTCAACTGTAACCTCCACCAATCTTCCACGGGGCATTGATATTGTCTTTTTAATCCACTGCGACCTCCACCACTCCACCAGGGGGCAATAAAACCGTCTTGATAAGTTACTGTGACCACCACGTCCCTTCCAAGGGGCGTTAAAACCGTCTGGTTATTCCACTCTGAACTCCACAGCTCTTCTAAGGGGCATTATTATTGTCTTTTTATTCCACTGTAACCTCCACCACTCTTCCAAGGGGCATTGATATTGTCTTTTTATTCCACTGCGACCTTCACCAGTCCTCCAAGGGGCATTAAAACCATCTTGTTAAGCTACTGTGACCTCCACGTCTCTTCCACGGGGCATTGGTATTGTCTTTTAATTCCACTGGAACATCCACCACTCTTCCAAGTGGCATTGATATTGTCTTTTTAATCCAGTGCGACCTCCACCACTCTTCCAAGGGGCATTAAAACCGTATTGTTAAGCTACTGTGACCTCCACGTCTCTTCCAAGGCGCATTAAAATCGTCAATTTAAACCACTTTGAACTCCACAGCTCTTGCAAGAGGCATTGATTTTGTCTTTTTATTCCACTGTAACCTACAGCACTCTTTCAAGGGGCATTGATATTGTCTTTTTATTCCACTACGACTTCCACAACTCTCCCAAGGTGCATTAAAAACATCTTGTTTAGCTACTGTAACGTCCATGTCTATTCCACAGTGCATTGATATTGTCTTTTTATGCCACTGAATCCTCCACCACTCTTCCAAGGGGTATTGATAATTTCTTTTTATTCCACTGTGACTTCCACCTCTCTTCTAAGGGGCATTGATATTGTCTTTTTAATCCACTGCGACCTCCACCACTCTTCCAAGAGGCATTAAAACAGTCTTGTTAAGCTACTGTGACCTCCACATCTCTTCCAAGGTGCATTAAAGCCATCTGGTTAAACCACTCTGAACTCGAAAGCTCTTCCAAGGGGCATTGATATTGTCTTTTCATTCCACTGTAACCTCCACCATTCTTCCAAGGGGTATTGATATTGTCTTTTTAATGCACTGCGACCTCCACCACTCTTCCAAGGGGCATTAAAACCATCTGGTTAAACCACTCTGAACTCCATAGCTCTTTCAAGAGGCATTGATATTGTCTTTTTATTTCACTGTAACCTCCACCATTCTTTCAAGGGGCATTGATATTGTCTTTTTATTCCACTGCGACCTCCACCACTCTTCCAAGAGGCATTATAAACATCTTATTAAGCTACTATGACCTCCAAGTCTCTTCCAAGGGGCATTAAAACCTTCTGGTTAAACCACTCTGCATTCCACAGCTCATCAAAGGGGCATTGATATTGTCTTTTTATTCCACTGTAACCTCCACCACTTTTCCTATGGGAATTGATATTGTCTTTTTAATAATATTATTATTATTATTTATTATTATAGCGCCATTTATTCCATGGCACTTTACATGTGATAGAGATATACATAACAAAAGCATTTACATAATCTTAACAAAACGAGTCAGTGACTGGTACAGGAGGAGCGAGGACCCTGCCCGCGAGGGCTCACATTCTAGAAGGGATGGGTGAGGTTACATTAGGTGAGGGTAGAGCTGGTCATGCAGCGGTGGTTACTGCAGGTTGTAGGCTTGTCGGAAGAGGTGGGTCTTCAGGTTTCTTTTGAAGGTTTCCACGGACGGCGAGAGTCTGATGTGTTGGGGTAGAGAGTTCCAGAGTAGGGTGGATGCACGGGAGAAATCTTGTATACGATTGTGGGAGGAGGAGATAAGAGGGGAGTAGAGAAGGAGATCTTGTGAGGATCGGAGGTTGCGTGCAGGTAAGTACCTGGAGACTAGGTCACAGATGTATGGGGGAGAAATGTCGTGGATGGCTTTGTATGCCATGGTTTGAGTTTTGAACTGGATTCTCTGGGCAATGGGGAGCCAGTGAAGAGATTGACAGAGAGGAGAGGCCGGGGAATAGCCGGGGGACAGGTGAATTAGTCGAGCAGCAGAGTTTATGATAGATTGGAGAGGCGCAAGAGTGTTGTAAGGGAGGCCACGGAGCAAGAGGTTGCAGTAGTCGAGACGGGATATGATGAGGGCATGCACTAGTGTTTTTGCAGAGTCTTTGCTGAGGAATGCACGGATCCGGGAGATGTTTTTGAGTTGAAGTCGGCAGGAAGTGGAAAGGGCTTGGATATGTGGCTTGAAGGAGAGATCAGAGTCCAGGGTTACTCCAAGGCAGCGAGCTTGTGGGACTGGGGAGAGTGAACAGCCATTGACGTTGATGGCTAGGTCAGATTGGGGATATGAATGAGAGGGTGTAAAGTTGATGAACTCTGTTTTATCCATGATGAGCTTTAGAAATCTGTCAGAGAAGAAGGATGACATGGCGGACAGACATTGTGGGATTTTGGTTAGTAGGGAGGAGATATCGGGTCCAGAGAGGTAGATCTGTGTGTCGTCAGCATAGAGGTGATACTGAAAACCGTGAGACTCTATGAGCTGTCCCAGGCCAAAGGTGTAGATGGAGAAGAGCAGAGGTCCTAGAACTGAACCTTGGGGGACACTGACAGATAGGGGGCGAGATGAGGAGGTGGTGCGTGAGTGGGAGACGCTGAATGTCCTGTCTGTTAAGTATGAGGAGATCCAAGATAGAGCCAAGTCCGTGATGCCAAGAGATGAGAGAATCTGGAGTAAGAGGGAATGGTCCACTGTGTCAAAGGCAGATGACAGGTCCAGAAGGAGGAGGATGGAGTAGTGTCACTTGGATTTGGCACTTAATAGGTCGTTGGTGACTATGGTCAGGGCAGTTTCAGTCGAGTGATGCGGTCGGAAGCCAGATTGCAGGCGGTCGAAGAGGGAGCAGGAGGAGAGGTGGGAGGACAGTTCAAAGTGGACATGTTGTTCTAGTAGTTTTGAGGCAAAGGGGAGGAGTGATATGGGGCGGTAGCTAGTCAGAGAGGAAGGGTCAAGGGAGGGCTTTTTGAGGATGGGTGTGATTGCGGCATGTTTGAAACACGAGGGGAAGACACCGGTTGTTAGTGACAGATTGAAGAGGTGAGTTAGGGTTGGGATGAAGACTGTGGTAAGGTTAGTGATGAGGTGGGATGGGATTGGGTCAAGTTCGCAGGTGGTGAGGGCCCATGTTCTATTAGAACGCTCCGCATCAGCAGCGCCCTTTGGTCAATTGAAACTTATGAAAATTGCCTTGGTTTTTAACAAAACCATTTTATTTAAAAAAAAAATATTTTTTAACCTGTTTGTCTTTTCTGAGCACATTCTCTCATTTTATGTATATTCGGGCTCTAATCAAATTGCCCTTGTTATTTTCAGGCCGAATGTCGATTCATTCTGATGATTCCACATGTTGAATATGAAAGACAGAACACTAAAGAAACTGACATTCCATATAAAGTCTGCATGACTCCTATTTGAAGGAACTATGTGAGTGCAGACTGGCAGACATTGTTTTGCAGAAGCCCAGTAGGTAATGTAACAATGAAGTTTACTAAAAAAGGGGTTAATTTATAAGGTTTTGGGTTCTGCAAGATTCATGTCATGCCGGTCTGCACATTGACATTTGAAAATGCAATAAGCAGATTGAGGAGTGTTCTGTAGAGATTATCTGTGTGTTCTCCTTTAAGATCTGATTTTCTGGCACTCGGCTCCAAAACAGACTCTATAGGGTTAACCTTTGTTTACAGTGCTCTCTCTCTCCTGTTCCTGATTAGGTGCGCGTGCCTTGCGCCCCCCTCCCTCTCCACCGTCCATCACTGTCAGTATCCATGCTGGACGCAGGTGACTTAATCCTGATGTCCAGACATGCGTGGTTGAGGAGCAAGGGACGGTGGGGGGACGGTAGGAGGGGCTGAATGCATGCGCCGCCTTCTAGTCGGCATTGGACAGATTGAAGCACGTGATCTCTTAGCCCGACATAAAAGAGTGATTGGCTGAGCCTTTAGCCACGCCCCCTTGAGGAAGCTAGTGCGAAATGCGCATTGGGGCCAGGGGTCACGTGGTAAGTGGGTCCTAACAGCTTTCCTGACTGGTAAAAAGGGGAATTGGTATTCTCTTTTTATTCCAGTGCGACCTCCACCACTCTTCTAAGGGGCATTAAAACAGTCTTGTTAAGCTACTGTGACCTCCACGTCTCTTCCACGGGGCATTAAACCGTCTGGTTTAACCACTCTGTACTCCACAGCTCTTCCAAGAGGCATTGATATTGTCTTTTTATTCGACTGTAACCTCCACCACTCTCCCAAAGTGCATTGATATTGTCTTTTTAATCCACTTCGAACTCCACCACTCTTCCAAGGGGCATTAAAACCGTCTTGTTATGCTACTGTGACGTCGACTTCTCTTCCAAGGGGCATTAAAACCATCTGATTAAACCACTCTGAACTCCACAGCTCTTCCAAGGGGCATTTGTATTGTCAGTTTATTCCACTCAAACCTCCACCACTCTTCCAAGGGGCATTGACATTGTCTTTTCATTCCACTGCGAACTCCACCACTCTTCCAAGGGGCATTAAAACCATATTGTTAAGATACAGTGACCTCCACATCTCTTCCACGGGGCATTGATATTGTCTTTTTATTCCACTGTAACCTCCACCAATCTTCCAAGGGGCAGTGATACTGTTTTTTTATTCCACTGTGACCCCCACCACTCCTCCAAGGGGCATTAAAACTGTCTTGTTAAGTTACTGTGACCTCCACGTCTCTTCCAAGGACCGTTAAAACTGTCTGGTTATGCCACTCTGAACTCCACAGCTCTTCCAAGGGGCATTATTAATGTCTTTTTATTCCACTGTATCCTCCACCACTCTTCCAAGGGGCATTGATATTGTTTTTTTATTCCACTGCGACCTCCACCAGTCCTCCAAGAGGCATTAAAACCATCTTGTTAAGCTACTGTGACCTCCACGTCTCTTCCACGGGGCATTGAAATTGTCTTTTTATTCTACTGTAACCTCCACCACTCGTCCAAGGGTCATTGATATTGTCTTTTTATTCCAATGCGACCTCCACCACTCTTCCAAGGGGCATTGATAATGTCTTTTTATTCCACTGCGACCTCCACCACTCATTCAAGGCTCACTGATATTGTCTTTTTAATCCACTACTACCTCCACCACTCTACCAAGGGCCATTAAAACCGTTTTGTTAAGCTATTGTGACCTCCACATCTCTTCTACGGGGTATTGATATTGTCTTTTTATTTAACTGTAACCTCCACCACTGTTCCAAGGGGCATTGATATTGTCTTTTTATTCCACTGTAACCTCCATCACTCTTCCAAGGGTCATTGATATTGTCTTTTTATTCCACTGTAACCTCCACAACTCTTTCAATGGGCATTGATATTGTCTTTTTATTCCACTGCGACCTCCACCACTCTTCCAAGGGGCATTCATATTGTCTTTTTAATCCACTGCAACCTCCACCACTCTTCCAAGGGGCATTAAAACCGTCTTGTTAAGCTTCTGTCACCTCCACGTCCCTTCCAGAGGGCACTAAAACCGTCAATTTAAAACACTCTGAACTCCACAGCTCTTGCAAGGGGCATTGATATTGTCTTTTTATTCCAATGTAACCTCCAGCACTCTTCCAAGGGGCATTGATATTGTCTTTTATTCCACAGCAACTTCCACCTCTCTTCCAAGTGGCATTAAAACCGTCTTGTTAAGCTACTGTGACCTACACGTCTCTTTCGCGGGGCATTGATATTGTCTTTTTATTCCACTTTTAGCTCCACCACTCTTCCAAGGGGTATTTATATTGTCTTTTTATTCCACTGGGACCTTCACCACTCTTCCAAGTGGCATTGATATTGTCTTTTTAATCCACTGCGACCTCCACCACTCTTCCAAGGGGCATTAAAACGGTATTGTTAGCTACTGTGACCTCCACGTCTCTTCCAAGGTGCATTAAAACCGTCAATTTAAACCACTCTGAACTCCACAGCTATTGCAAGAGGCATTGATATTGTCTTTTTACTCCACTGTGACCTACAGCACTCTTTCAAGGGGCATTGATATTGTCTTTTTATTCCACTACGACTTCCACCACTCTCCCAAGGTGCATTAAAAACATCTTGTTTAGCTACTGTAACGTCCATGTCTATTCCACGGGACATAGATATTGTCTTTTTATTCCACTGTATCCTCCACCACTCTTTCAAGGGGTATTTATATTGTCTTTTTATTCCACTGCGACTTCCACCTCTCTTCTAAGGGGCATTGATATTGTCTTTTTAATCCACTGCAACTTCCACCACTCTTCCAATAGGCATTAAAACAGTCTTGTTAAGCTACTGTGACCTCCACATCTCTTCCAAGTGGCATTAAAACCGTCTGGTTAAACGACTCTGAACTCCACAGCTCTTCCAAGGGGCATTGATATTGTCTTTTTATTCCACTGTAACCTCCACCATTCTTCCAAGGGGTATTGATATTGTCTTTTTAATGCACTGCTACCTCCACCACTCTTTCAAGGGGCATTAAAACCATCTGGTTAAACCCCTCTGAACTCCATAGCTCTTTCAAGAGGTATTGATATTGTCTTTTTATTTCACTGCAACCTCCACCACTCTTTCAAGGGGCATTGATATTGTCTTTTTTTTCCACTGCGACCTGCACCACTCTTCCAAGGGGCATTAAAACCATCTTCATAATCTACTGTGACCTCCACGTCTCTTACAAGGGGCAATAAAACTATCTGGTTAAACCTCTCGGAACTCCACAGCTCTTCCAAGTGGCATTGGTATTGTCTTTTTATTCCAATCTAACCTCCAACACTCTTCCAAGGTGCATTGACATTGTCATTTTAATCCACTGCGACCTCCATCATTCTTCCAAGGGTCATTGATATTGTTTTTTCATTCCACTGCCACCTCCACCACTCTTCCAAGGGGCATTGATATTGTCTTATTAATCCACTGCGACCTCCACTTCTTTTCCAAGGGGCATTAAAAACATCTTTTTAAGCTACTGTGACATCCACGTCACTTCCAATGGGCATTAAAACCATCTGGTTAAACCACTCTGAACTCCACAGCTCTTCCAAGGGGCATTGGTATTGTCTTTTTATTCCACTCTAACCTCCACCACTCTTCCAAGGGGCATTGACATTGTCTTTTTATTCCACTGCGACCTCCACCATTCTTCCAAGGGTCATGTAAACTGTCTTGTTAAGCTACAGTGACCTCCACATCTCTTCCATGTGGCATTGATATTGTCTTTAAATTCCACTTTAACCTCCACCACTCTACCAAGGGGCATTGATATTGTCTTTTTAATCCACTGCGACCTCCACCACTCTTCCAAAGGGCATTAAAACCATCTTGTTAAGCTACTGTGACCTCCACATCTCTTCCATGGGCCATTTATTTTGTCTTTTTATTCCACTGCGACCTCCACCACTCTTCCTCGGGGCATTGATATTGTCTTTTTAATCCACTGCAACCTCCAACACTCTTCCATGTGGCATTAAAACCGTCTTGTTAAGCTACTGTGAACTCCATGTCTCTTCCAAGGGGCATTAAAACAGTATGGTTAAACCAATCTGAACTCCACAGATCTTCCAAGGGGCATTGATATTGTCTTTTTATTTCACTATGACTTCCAACACTCTCCCAAGGTGCATTAAAAACATCTTGTTTAGCTACTGTAACGTCCATGTCTATTCCACGGGACATAGATATTGTCTTTTTATTCCACTGTATCCTCCACCACTCTTCCAAGGGGCATTGATATTGTCTTTTTATTCCACTGCGACCTCCACCACTCTTCCAAGGGGCGTTAAAACCGTCTTGCTAAGCAACTGTGAGCTCCATGTCTCTTCCACAGGGCATTGATATTGTCTTTTTATTTCACAGGAACCTCCAACACTCTTCCAAGGTGCATTGAAATTGTATTTTTATTCCACTGCGACTTCAGGCACTCCTTCAAGGAGCATTGACATTGTCTTTTTAATCCACTTCGACTTCCACCACTCATCCAAGGGGCATTAAAACAGTCTTGTTAATCTGCTGTGACCTCCACGTCTCTTCCAAGGGGCATTAAAACCATCAATATAAACCACTCTCAACTCCACAGCTCTTGCAAGGGGCTTTGATATTGTTTTTTATTCCACTGAAACCTCCAGCACTCTTCCAAGGGTCATTGATATTTTCTTTTTATTCCACTGCGACTTTCACCTCTCTTCCAAGGGACATTAAAATCATCTTGTTAAGCTACTGTGACATCCACGTCTCTTTCACGGGGCATTGATATTGTCTTTTTATTCTACTGTAAACTCCACCACTCTTCCAAGGGGCATTGATATTGTCTTTTTATTCCACTACCACCTCCACCACTCTTCCAAGGGGCATTGATATTGTCTTTTTAATCCACTGCGACCTCCACCACTTTTCCAAGGGACATTAAAAACGTCTTTTTAAGCTTCTGTGACCTCCACCTCACTTCCAATGGGCATTAAAACCGTCTGGTTTAACTACTCTGAACTCCACTGCTCTTTCAAGGGGCATTGATATTGTCTTTTAAATCCATTGTTACCTCCACCACTTTTCCAAGGGGCTTTGATATTATTTTTTTATTCCACTGCGACCTCCACTACTCTTCCAAGGGGCATTGATATTGTTTTTTTATTCCCCTGCTACCTCCACTACTCTTCCAAGGGGCATTGATATTGTCTTTTTATTCCACTGCGACCTCCACCACTCTTCTAAGGGGCATTTATATTGTCTTTTTAATAAACTGCGACCTCCACCACTCTTCCAAGGGCCATTGAAACAGTGTTGTTAAGCGACTTTGACCTCCACATCAATTCCACGGGGCATTAAAACCGTCAATTTAAACCACTCTGAGCTCCACAGATCTTGTAAGGGGCATGGATATTGTCTTTTTAGTCCAATGTAACCTCCAGCACTCTTTCAAGGGGCATTGATATTGTCTTTTTATTCCACTGCAACTTCCACCTCTCTTCCAAGGGGCATTAAAACAGTCTTGTTAAGCTACTTTGACCTCCACGTCTCTTTCACGGGGCATTGATAGTCTTTTTATTCCACTGGGACCTTCACCACTCTTCCAAGTGGCATTGATATTGTCTTTTTAATCCACTGCGACCTCCACCACTCTTCCAAGGGGCATTAAAACCGTATTGCTAAGCTCCTGTGACCTCCACGTCTCTTCCAAGGTGCATTAAAACTTTAATTTAAACCACTCTGAGCTCCATAGATCTTGCAAGGGGCATGGATATTGTCTTGTTTAGCTACTGTGACCTCCACGTCTCTTCCAAGGGGCATTAAAACCGTATGGTTAAACCAATCTGAACTCCACAGATCTTCCAAGGGGCATTGATATTGTCTTTTTATTTCACTGCGACCTCCACCACTCTTCTAAGGGGCATTTATTTTGTCTTTTTAATCAAATGCGACCTCCACCACTCTTCCAAGGGGCATTAAAACTGTCTTGTTAAACTGCTGTAACCTCCATGTCTATTCCACGGGGCATTGATATTGTCTTTTTATTCCAATGTTACCTCCACCACTCTTCTAAGGGTCAGTGATATTGTCTTTTTAATCCACTGCGACCTCCACCACTCTTCCAAGACCCATTAAAAACATCTTATTAAGCTACTATGACCTCCACGTCTCTTCTAAGGGACATTAAAATAGTCTGGTTAAACCAATCTGAATTCCACAGCTCATCAAAGGGGCATTGATATTGTCTTTTTATTCCACTGTAACCTCCACCACTTTTCCTATGGGAATTGATATTGTCTTTTATTATTATTATTATTATTATTTATTATTATAGCGCTATTTATTCCATGGCGCTTTACATGTGATAGGAATATGCATAACAAAAGCATTTACATAATCTTAACAAAACAAGTCAGCGACTGGTACAGGAGGAGCGAGGACCCTGCCCGCGAGGGCTCACATTCTAGAAGGGATGGGTGAGGATACATTAGGTGAGGGTAGAGTTGGTCGTGCAGCGGTGGTTACTGCAGGTTGTAGGCTTGTCGGAAGAGGTGGGTCTTCAGGTT
This sequence comes from Phyllobates terribilis, assembly GCF_046119375.1. Classification (NCBI taxonomy): domain Eukaryota; kingdom Metazoa; phylum Chordata; class Amphibia; order Anura; family Dendrobatidae; genus Phyllobates; species Phyllobates terribilis. Next base: position 182,068 of record NW_027362984.1, on the reverse strand, counting down.
TCTTTTGAAGGTTTCCACGGTCGGCGAGAGTCTGATGTGTTGGGGTAGAGAGATCCAGAGTAGGGGGGATGCATGGGAGAAATCTTGTATACGATTGTGAGAGGAGGAGATAAGAGGGGAGTAGAGAAGGAGATCTTGTGAGGATCGGAGGTTGCGTGCAGGTAAGTACCGGGAGACTAGGTCACAGATGTATGGGGGAGACAGGTTGTGGATGGCTTTGTATGCCATGGTTAGAGTTTTGAACTGGATTCTCTGGGCAATGGGGAGCCAGTGAAGAGATTGACAGAGAGGAGAGGCCGGGGAACAGTGGGGGGACAGGTGAATTAGTCGAGCAGCAGAGTTTAGGATAGATTGGAGAGGTGCAAGAGTGTTGTAAGGGAGGCCAAGGAGCAGGAGGTTGCAGTAGTCGAGGCGGGATATGATGAGGGCATGCACTAGTGTTTTTGCAGAGTCTTTGCTGAGGAATGCACGGATCCTGGAGATGTTTTTGAGTTGGAGTTGGCAGGAAGTGGAAAGGGCTTGGATATGTGGCTTGAAGGAGAGATCAGAATCCAGGGTTACTCCAAGGCAGTGAGCTTGTGGGACTGGGGAGAGTGAACTGCCATTGACGTTGATGGCTATGTCAGATGGGGGATGTGAATGAGAGGGTGGAAAGATGATGAACTCTGTTTTATCCATGTTGCGTTTTAGAAATCTGTCAGAGAAGTAGGATGACATGGTGGACAGACATTGTGGGATTTTGGTTAGTAGGGAGGAGATATCGGGTCCAGAGAGGTAGATCTGTGTGTCGTCAGCATAGAGGTGATACTGAAAACCGTGAGACTCTATAAGCTGTCCCAGGCCAAAGGTGTAGATGGAGAAGAACAGAGGTCCAAGAACTGAACCTTGGGACACCGACAGATAGGGGGTGAGATGAGGAGGTGGTGCGTGAGTGGGAGGCGCTGAATGTCCTGTGTGTTAAGTATGAGGAGATCCAAGACAGAGCCAAGTCCGTGATGCCAAGAAATGAGAGAATCTGGAGTAAGAGGGAATGGTCCACTGTGTCAAAGCCAGATGACAGGTCCAAAAGGAGGAGGATGGAGTAGTGTCGCTTGGATTTGGCATTTAGTAGGTCATTGGTGACTTTGGTCAGGCCAGTTTCAGTCGAGTGATGCGGTCGGAAGCCAGATTGCTGGTGGTCGAAGAGGGAGCAGGAGGAGAGGTGGGAGGACAGTTCAAGGTGGACATGTTGTTCTAGTAGTTTTGAGGCAAAGGCGAGAAGTGATATGGGGCGGTAGCTAGTCAGAGAGGAAGGGTCAAGGGAGGGCTTTTTGAGGATGGGTGTGATTGCGGCATGTTTGAAACATGAGGGGAAGACACCGGCTGTTAGTGACAGATTGAAGAGGTGGATTAGGGTTGGGATGAAGACTGTGGTAAGGTTAGTGATGAGGTTGGATGGGATTGGGTCAAGTTCGCAGGTGGTGAGGTGTGATTTGGAGAGTAAAGAGGAGACTTGACCTTCTGTAATGGTGGAGAAGTGGGGTTTGGAGGAGGAGGGTTGAATAGATATGAGGAGGGGTTGTGTGGACTTTAGGCAAAAGTTTTGTCTGATGGTGTCAATCTTCTGTTTGAAGAATGAGGCAAAGTCATCGGCTGAGATGAGAGAAGAGGGAGGAGGTGCTGGGGGACGAAGGAGAGAGTTGAAAGTGTTAAATAGCTGTTTAGGGTTGTGAGATAGGGAGGATATGAGAGATGAGAAGTAGGTTTGTTTTGCTGTAGTGAGTGCGGACTTGAAATTAGTGAGGGATTGCTTGAATGCAATGAAGTGCTCGATGGAGTGAGACCTTTTCCATCTCCGCTCCGCAACCCTGGAGGCCCGGCGCAGTTCTTTAGTAAGTTTAGTGTGCCAGTTGCCTGTTGAATGTGCGAGATGTGGTGTGTGTGAGAGGGGCGATCGAGTCTAGAGCTGCAGCTATTGTGGTGTTATATGAAGCAGCAGCAACGTCTGCATCGTGTAAGGAATTTATTACTGTAAGAGGGAGGAGGGATTCAGAGAGCGAGTGTAAGTCAAGGTGTTTGAGATTTCTGCGAGGGTATGCAAGTTTGTGGAGTGCGGATTGTTGCCCCGGGGAGGAGAGAGAAGAGAATTTAAGTAGGCTGTGATCAGAGAGAGGGAGAGGTGAGTTAGAGAGGATAGATAGGGAACAGATGCGGGTGAAGATGAGGTCCAGTGTGTGGCCATCTTTGTGGGTGAGTGTGGAAGACCATTGAGTGAGTCCGAAGGAGGAAGTGAGAGATAGGAACTTAGAGACAGACGAGTGGGATGATAGTGGGGATGTCAGTGGAGAGGAAGTGAAGCAGCCAGGTGGTGAAGTGGTCTAAGAAGGTGGTGGCTTGCCCTGTGGGTCGGTAAACGACGGCCAGTTGGAGGTTGGAGGGGGAATAGATGAGCACACAGTGCACCTCAAAAGAGGGGAGTGTAACAGAGGGTGGCAGTGGGATTTGGGTGAAAGCGCAGTGTTCTGATAGGAGAAAACCTACGCCTCTGCCATGTTTGCCGTTGGGGCGGGGGGGGTGGGAAAGGTGGAATCCGCCATATGAAAGTGCAGCTGGAGAGGCTGTGTCAGAGGGGGTGAGCCAGGTTTCAGTGATGGCGAGGAAGGAAAGTTTGTAATGAAAAGATGTGGATGAAGGAAAGTTTGTTGCAGACAGAGCGAGCGTTCCATAGAGCTCCTGTTAGAGCAACTAAGGGAGTTGGGATTGGTTGGAAGGGTATGAGGTTAGAAGGGTTGCGATCATTTGTGGAAGTCGTGGATAGGAGGAAGAAGTAACTGTGGGGATATGGCGAGGAGGACCAGGATTTGGAGAGATATCTCCAGCAGTGAGGAGGAGCAGAGAAAGTGTTAGCAGGTGGGAGCAAGAGAGAGCATGAGGTAGCTGTCTGCGTTTGGAGTTCCAGGATTGAATGTTTAGGAATAATTTGGAGGAGGAGGTGAGATGAATGGGGAGGATGGAGGGAGAGATGAAGATTTTCTTACTAAATGTAGGGATATGAGGGGTTACTAGAAAGTGGAGGACTATAGAGGAAAAAGTGAGAGCTAACAGAAACATAGTTAAAAGAGAGTAAGTGGTCAAAGTGTTGGTCACCTGACTCCTGCCCTGACTAACTGCCTCTGAAATAACTGCCACTTATCTCCGAAGCCACTTTGCACAAGAAGACGCGTGCACCCCTTACAGAGCTTCTAAGTATATAGGGCACATTAAACTATCAGTTGAAGGGCATTGTGGGAGCTGCATATGGCTAAATTAGCAGCTGGTCATCCACCAGGAGATGGCTGGGTGATCAAACACAGAGCTAGGACTCTAATCTGTGCAGTTTAGCACCTCTAAAAATCAGATAAGATCTATAGTGGGGAAGGGACAGAAATATGTGGGTATTGAATGGAGTGGGACAGATAAAGCAGAGAAGTTATGCAGAGCATGTACCAGTGAGGTGAATCAGCAAAGCAGAGCATTAGATTACAGCAGACACAGCAAGCAGAGAAGTTATGCAGAGCATGTACCAGTGAGGTGAATCAGCAAAGCAGAGCATTAGATCACAGCAGACACAGCAAGCAGAGAAGTTAGGAAGAGCATGTTCAAGTGAGGTGAATCAGCAAAGCAGAGCATTAGATTACAGCAGACACAGCAAGCAGAGAAGTTATGCAGAGCATGTACCAGTGAGGTGAATCAGCAAAGCAGAGCATTAGATTACAGCTAACACAGCAAGCAGAGAAGTTATGCAGAGCATGTACCAGTAAGCTTATTCCACTGCGACCTACACCACTCTTCCAACGGGCATTGATATTGTCTTTTTATTCCACTGTAACCTCCACCACTCTTCCAAGGGGCATTGATATTGTCTTTTTAATCCACTGCTACCTCCACCACTCTTCCAAGGGACATTGATATTGTCTTTTTATTCCACTGCGACCTTCAACCCTCTTCCAAGGAACATTGATATTGTCTTTTTTTTCCTCTGTAACCTCCACCACTCTTCTAAGGGGCATTAATATTTTCTTTTTATTCCACTGTGACCTCCACCACTCTTGCAAGGGGCATCGATAATGTCTTTTTAATCCACTGCGACCTCCACCACTCATCCAAGGGGCATTAAAACCGTCTTGTTAAGCTACTGTGACCTCCACGTCTCTTCCAAGGGGTATTAAAACCGACAATTTAAACCACTCTGAACTCCACAGCTCTTGCAAGAGGCATTGATATTGCCTTTTTATTCCACTGTAACCTCCACCACTCTTCCAAGGGGCATTGTTATTGTCTTTTTAATCCACTGCGACCTCCACCACTCTTCCAACGGGCATTAATATTGTCTTTTTATTCCACTGTAACCTCCACCACTCTTCCAAAGGGCATTGATATTATCTTTTTAATCCCCTGCAACCTCCACCACTCTTCCAAGGGGCATTAAAACCATCTTGTTAAGCTACTGTGACCTCCACGTCCCTTCCACGGGGCATTGATATTGTCTTTTTATTCCACTGTAACCTCCACCACTCTTCCAAGGGGCATTGATATTGTCTTTTTAATCCACTGCGACCTCCATGACCAAGAAGCTTTAAAACCGTCTTGTTTAGCTACTGTGACCTCCACTTCTATTCCACGGTGCCTTAAAACCTTCTGGTTAAACCACTGTGAACTCCACAGCTCTTCCAAGGAGCATTGATATTGTCTTTTTATTCCACTCTAACCTCCACCACTCTTCCAAGGGGCATTGATATTGTCTTTTTATTTTACTGCGACCTCCACCACTCTTCCAAGGGGCATTAATATTGTCTTTTTATTCCACTGTGACCTCCACGTCCCTTCCAAGGGGCATTGATATTGTCTTTTTATTTAATTGGAACCTCCACCACTCTTCCAAGGGGCATTGATATTGCCTTTTTAATCCACTGCGACCTCTACCACTATTAGGACAAATAGACAAAGTAGCAAAACATAATGAAGTGATTGTAATGGGGGATTTCAACTACCCGGATATTGACTGGGAAACAGAAACCTGTAGATCTCAGAAAGGAAAAAGGTTCTTGACAAATATTAAGGATAATTATCTCTCCCAACTAGTGCAGGAACCAACGAGAGGGAAGGCCGTATTGGACTTAATATTGACTAATAGGCCTGATAGAATAACTGAGGTACAGATAGGGGGGCACCTAGGTAATAGCGACCATAATATTATCGACTTCAAAATGCCCTTCAGTAGGGTTATCAATAAGGGAACAACAAAAACATTAAACTTTAGGAGGGCGAAGTTTGATCAGCTGAAAGAAAGCCTTCAACTTATTGACTGGGACAAAGTACTTAATCAATGGAATACGAATAGTAAATGGGAAACCTTCAAAAGAATTCTGAATACTCAGTGCGAGAGATATATACCGTATGGGAATAAAAGGGCCAGAAATAAGAGGAAACCAATATGGTTGAACAAGAACGTAAAAGGGGCGTTAAATAGCAAAAAAGAGGCATTCAAGAGATTAAAACAGGAAAACAGTAAGGAGGCACTAATGTGTTACAAGGAAAAAACGAGAACCTGTAAAAAACAAATAAAAATAGCGAAGGAGGAAACAGAGAGACGTATTGCTAGGGAAAGTAGATCAAATCCCAAACTGTTCTTTACGTATATAAATAGTAAAAGGATTAAATCGGATAATATTGGACCGATAAAAAGTGAGGAAGGCAAAATCATAGAGAAAGATGAGGATAAAGCTAATCTATTAAATCATTTTTTTTCGACAACTTTCACAAAGGAAAGAGAACTAACAGGAGAAATGAGAAGTGACAAACTTAATCCTCCACTAAGTATGACTAATCTAACCCAAGCTGGGGTACAGAAACGCCTCAGTAACATTAAAATAAACAAATCACCAGGACCTGATGGCATACACCCACGGGTACTAAGGGAACTAAGTAATGTGATAGACAGACCGTTATATCTTATATTTAAGGACTCTGTTGAGACTGGGTCTGTGCCACTTGATTGGCGACAGGCGAATGTAGTGCCAATATTCAAAAAGGGAGCGAAAAGTGACGCCGGAAACTATCGGCCGGTGAGTCTGACGTCCGTTGTGGGCAAAATTTTTGAAGGCTTTATTAATGAGGCAATCATGGAGCATCTTGATGCTAATAATCTATTAACCCCGAACCAACATGGATTCATGAGGAATCGCTCCTGCCAAACTAACCTGATTGACTTCTACGAGGAGGTTAGCTCTCGAGTAGATCAGGGGGAACCAGTGGATGTCGTGTATCTCGACTTCTCAAAAGCGTTCGATAGCGTGCCACATAATAGGTTGGTATACAAAATGAGAATGATGGGGCTGGGGGAAAATGTTTGCAAGTGGGTAGCTAACTGGCTAAAGGATAGAAGGCAGAGAGTGGTTATAAATGGAATATACTCAGATTGGGTAAGCGTCACTAGTGGGGTACCACAGGGGTCTGTACTAGGCCCAATGTTATTTAATATTTTTATTAACGACATAGTCAACGGGATAAATAGTAAAATATCAATATTTGCAGATGACACAAAGTTATGTAAAACAATTAATACAAAAGAGGATAGTGAAGACCTACAGAGGGATTTGGATAAGCTGGGTAGGTGGAGCATTAAATGGCAAATGAGGTTTAACGAGGAGAAATGTAAGGTCATACATATGGGAAGGAAAAATGGAAGTCACCAGTACTCACTGAATGGGAAATCATTGGGGAATTCAGAGATGGAGAAGGACTTGGGCATCTTGATTGATAGCAACCTAAATTGGAGTGCCCAAAGTCAGGCCGCTGCTGTAAGGGCAAACAGGGTAATGGGATGTATCAGAAGAGGTATAGCTGCAAAGGATGAGAACATTGTTCTTCCACTGTACAAAGCACTGGTCAGACCACACTTGGAATACTGTGCTCAGTTATGGGCCCCAATATATAGAAAGGATATAAATGAGCTTGAAAAGGTACAAAGGAGGGCAACAAAATTAATAAGGGGAATGGAGGGACTGCAATACCCAGAGAGGTTGGCAAAACTAGGACTATTCAGCCTGGAAAAGAGAAGGTTGAGGGGGGACATAATAAATGTGTACAAATATGTTAGGGGACAGTATAGAGACCTTGCCCGGGATTTGTTCAAAAGGAGGGATATTACGGTAACAAGAGGGCATTCACTAAGACTGGAAGAGAAAAGGTTTCAGCACCAGCATAGGAAGGGGTTCTTTACGGTAAGAGCAGTGAGACTATGGAATTCACTGAGTGAGGAGACGGTAATGTCGGATTCACTAAACCAGTTCAAGCGGGGACTGGATGCTTTTCTAGATACCAGGCAGATTTCAGCATATACTTAAAAATAAAATAGTAGGTTGATACAGGGATTTATTCTGACTGCTGGTTTCAGAGTCGGGAGGGAATTTTTCCTCAGGTGAAGATTGGCTAAATCATTTGGGGTTTTTGCCCTCCTCTGGATCAACTTTAGCAATTACAGAACTAACAGGTCGAACTTGATGGACGCAAGTCTTTATTCGGCTTTACTAACTATGTAACTATGTAACTATGGATACCCGTGTGGACGGCAGAAATATTGCTGGAAGGCTCTGGCCGCTGTTTGGGCTGTCAAGTCTTTTACCAGGACCACCACGAGAAAACGGGAATAGTGGTCCACGATTGTCAGGGCGTAGATGTACCCTGACCGGCTTGGAGCCAACTTGACATGGTCTAGAGCTACCAGCTCAAGAGGCTGCGTGGTGACGATGGGCCTCAAGGGTGTCTTCTGGCTGGTGCGGTCCTTCCTCCTTAGGTGACAAGGGCCACAGTCTCTGCACCATTTTTCTACAGCTCCTCTCATGCCGACCCAAAAGAATCTTCCTCTTAGCAGGAACTCCAGTTTCTTCCAACCGAAGAGCCCCGCTCTGTCATGGTAAGCCCCCAGGACCATAGCTGCATCTCGCCTTGGGACCACGACTTGCCAGGTCAGCTCGTGCGTCCGGTGGTTGACAATCCTTCTGCACAACTTGCCTTCGTAGAGGAACAGCTTGCTCTTCTCTTTCCATAGCTGCTTGGCTTCCTCTGGGGCATCTGGATCTAAGCGGGCGTCTTTCTGGGTCAGCAGATCTTTCACCAGGCGGATTGCAGGGTCACTATCTTGGGTCTCGGCCCAGCTGTGGTGAGGTAGGGGATTGATCATCACGGTTGTTAGATCCTCCTCCTTCACGCGGTGAGAGTATTGAGCGGCTCCATACCGGTGAAACGCGGGGAGTTCTACCTCCTCCAGCTCTTCTGGGTCTTCGTCACCTTCAGGTAAGTGAGGCATCCTTGATAGGGCGTCCGCGTTGGCATTGGTTTTGCCTGCCCGGTACTTGATCACGAAGTCATAGTTGGAGAGACGGGCCATCCACCGCTGTTCCAGGGCACCCAGTCTTGCATTGTCCAGGTGTGTCAACGGGTTGTTGTCCGTGTACACGGTGAACTTTGCGGAGGCCAGGTAATGCTTGAAGCGTTCCGTCACGGCCCACACCACCGCCAAGAATTCTATCTTGAAGGAGCTGTAATTCTCCGGGTTCCTCTCGGTGGGCCTCAGCTTCCGGCTGGCGTACGCGTTCATCCTTTCTCTGCCCTGTTGGTTTTGGGACAGTACGGCTCCCAGTCCCACATTACTGGCATCTGTGTGGAGAATGAAAGGCTGGCCGTAATCAGGGTAGGCCAGGATCTCATCCCCCGTGAGGGCCATCTTTAGCTGGCGGAAGGACTCCTCTTCCGGTTTATCCCACTTGAAGGGTGGCTTTTGACTTCTGGACTTAGACTGTCCGATCAGGAGGTCCTGCATAGGAGCTGCCATCTTAGTGAACCCGGGGATGAACCTTCGGTAGTAGCCTACCAACCCGAGAAACTGTCTCACCTCTTTGATGTTCGAGGGGCTTGGCCAGCTCTTGATTGCCGTGACCTTGTCAGGGTCGGGGGCCACTCCTTCCGCGCTAACCACGTGCCCTAGGTACTGGACCTTTGGTTTCAGCAGGTGACACTTCGATGGTTTCACCTTCAGGCCATAGCCTGCCAGGGCTTCGAACACCTCGGCCAGGTACTTTAGGTGGTCCTCGTAGATCTTCGAATAGACGATCACGTCGTCCAGGTAAAGGAGAACCGTCTCGAAGTTTCGGTGCCCTAGACAGCATTCCATCAGCCGCTGGAAGGTCCCTGGTTGTCACGCTACTGGCGATACTGGACTGGAGGTAAGTGGCCGGAGCAGATGTGTACAGGTGACCTGACCGTGGGAAGACTTCTGGGGATGCAGTATATGGCGGTAGTAGTTCACCTTGTCAGAAGATGCAGTATATGGCAGTAGTAGTTCACCTTGTCAGAAGATGCAGTATATGGCGGTAGTAGTTCACCTTGTCAGCAGATGCAGGGGCCCGCCCGAGCAAGGGCCGGCCGGGATCACACACGAGCACCAGGTTCGTTTAGGCAATAGGAGTTCGAGGTAGGAACAGCAGAGTCTTCACAAGAAGCAGGAAAGCGCCAGCAGAACACCTTCCAAGTCAGGAGCTCAGATAATGCTTCACTCAGTTAGACTGAGCACCACAATACTCAGCAACAGGAAGCTGCACAGGGCCAGGTATATATAGCAGGTCCAATCAATCTCAATCAGGGCGGGAACAATCAGCAGGGCAGGTGATGATCTCTATCCCAGACGAAGTTCATATGGTTTCAGGCAGGAGTTAAACAAGTTCCGAATAGCTCCACAGCAAAGGAACAGACTAGCAAGCAATGGGTCACAGGTTCAAATCCTAACAATACTCCCCTCTTAACGGCGGCCTCTGGACGCAATTTGCCCAGGCTTTGCAGGATACCGCTGATGAAATTGTCTAATCAAACGGGGAGCATTGACGTTGCTTACTGGTTCCCATGAATTTTCTTCCGTGTCGTAGCCCTGCCATTTGATTAAGTATTGTAAACAATTTCTGTGTATTCGGGAATCCAAGATCTTTTCCACCACAAACTGCTCCTGTCCGTCCACTTCAATTGCATCGGGAGGCGGAGGGGAACGTTCTGGAAATGGATTGGCTGTGGCGGCTTTCAACAAAGACACGTGAAACACGGGATGAATTCTCATTGATGTTGGTAGCTGTAGACGTACGGCCAATGGACTCACAATCTTACTGATTTTGTATGGTCCCACAAACTTTTGTCCTAATTTAGGAGAAGGAATCTTCAATTTCAAATTCTTAGTGGATAACCACACTCGATCTCCAATCCTAAACGTGGGAGTGGGTCTACGATACCTGTCGGCAGCTTTTTTATATTTCTCCTGAGCTTCCCTTAATGTGTCTTTCAGAAGATTCAGATTTTGCTGTAGAAGAGAGATTCTTTCTGCGACTGCTGGTATTAATGGTGCCACAGGATTATTGGGAAGGATGTTTGGGTGATATCCAAGATTTGCCAAAAATGGCGTCTGTTTCGTAGAGGCATTCTGTGAATTGTTATATGAAAATTCCGCAAATGGCAACAGATCTACCCAGTCGTCTTGCAGATGGCAAATATAACAACGAAGATACTGCTCCAGCGTCTGATTCGTACGTTCTGTCTGATCGTTAGATTGGGGATGATAAGCGGTTGACAATCGTACCTTGATGTCTAGCGCTGAGCATAGACTGAGCCAAAATTTAGATGTAAATTGCACACCTCGATCTGAGACGACTTCACCCGGCACTCCGTGGAGGCGGAAAACATTGCAAATTATCAGATCAGCTGTATCTTTTGCTGAAGGCAGACCTGAACACGGGATAAAATGCGCTGCTTTCGTAAGTCGGTCCACTACTACCAGAATGGATGTTTTTCCCTTGGAGTCTGGTAGGTCTACTATAAAGTCCATTGAAATCGATCCCCATGGTCGAGTTGGGATGGCGAGAGGCTGCAATAGTCCCATAGGAGATGCACGTGGAGTCTTATATCTGGCACAGATGTCACAGGAATTAACGTACTTCTTCACGTCTTCTTGAAAGTTAGGCCACCAAAAGAAACGTGACAAAAATTCCTGCGTTTTTTGTACCCCTTTGTGCCCTGCAACTTTAGAATCGTGCACTAGTTGTAAAACTTTTAACCGAGCTGCTTCTGGCACATATAGTCGTCGACCATCGGTCCATACTTGATTTTTAAAAAACAGATGCACGTCCCCTGATGGACGTGATAGAAACGAGTCTGTTTCGTATGCTGCTTTCAAATCTTCCAGCAAATCTCCATCATGTATTACTCCCAAGATCTTAGTATCTGCCACAATGGGTTTGGGTGTTGTCACGAGGTTAGCCTCACTTGAAAACATTCGGGATAATGCGTCTGCTTTCTTGTTACGGGAGCCTGGTCGGTATGAAATTACAAAATTGAATTGATTCAAAAACAGACTCCAACGGGTCTGCCGAGGAGAGAGGCATTTTGCAGACCTGATAAACTCTAGATTGCGATGATCGGTCAACACTAGAATTTGTTGTGCAGCCCCCTGGAGATGATGTCTCCACTCTTTGAATGCTGATATGATGGCGAGCAATTCTTTATTTCCCACGTCATAATTTTTTTCGGCTAAAGACATACAGTACAGACCAAAAGTTTGGACACACCTTCTCATTTAAAGATTTTTCTGTATTTTCATGACTATGAAAATTGTACATTCACACTGAAGGCATCAAAACTATGAATTAACACATGTGGAATTATATACTTAACAAAAAAGTGTGAAACAACTGAAAATGTGTCTTATATTCTAGGTTCTTCAAAGCAGCCACCTTTTGCTTTGATGACTGCTTTGCACACTCTTGGCATTCTCTTGATGAGCTTCAAGAGGTAGTCACCGGAAATGGTCTTCCAACAATCTTGAAGGAGTTCCCAGAGATGCTTAGCACTTGTTGGCCCTTTTGCCTTCACTCTGCGGTCCAGCTCACCCCAAACCATCTCGATTGGGTTCAGGTCTGGTGACTGTGGAGGCCAGGTCATCTGGCGTAGCACCCCATCACTCTCCTTCTTGGTCAAATAGCCCTTACACAGCCTGGAGGTGTGTTTGGGGTCATTGTCCGGTTGAAAAATAAATGATAGTCCAACTAAATGCAAACCGGATGGAATAGCATGCCGCTGCAAGATGCTGTGGTAGCCATGTTGGTTCATTATGCCTTCAATTTTGAATAAAACAGTGTCACCAGCAAAGCACCGCGACACCATCACACCTCCTCCTCCATGCTTCACGGTGGGAACCAGGCATGTAGAGTCCATCCGTTCTCCTTTTCTGCGTCGCACAAAGACACGGTGGTTGGAACCAAAGATTTCAAATTTGGACTCATCAGACCAAAGCACAGATTTCCACTGGTCTAATGTCCATTCCTTGTGTTCTTTAGCCCAAACAAGTCTCTTCTGCTTTTTGCCTGTCCTTAGCAGTGGTTTCCTAGCAGCTCTTTTACCATGAAGGCCTGCTGCACAAAGTCTCCTCTTAACAGTTGTTGTAGAGATGTGTCTGCTGCTAGAACTCTGTGTGGCATTGACCTGGTCTCTAATCTGAGCTGCTGTTAACCTGTGATTTCTGAGGCTGGTGACTCAGATAAACTTATCCTTAGAAGCAGAGGTGACTCTTGGTCTTCCTTTCCTGGGGCGGTCCTCATGTGAGCCAGTTTCTTTGTAGCGCTTGATGGTTTTTGCAACTGCACTTGGGGACACTTTCAAAGTTTTCCCAATTTTTCGCACTGACTGACCTTCATTTCTTAAAGTAATGATGGACACTCATTTTTCTTTACTTAGCTGCTTTTTTCTTGCCATAATACAAATTCTAACAGTCTATTCAGTAGGACTATCAGCTGTGTATCCACCAGACTTCTGCACAACACAACTGATGGTCCCAACCCCATTTATAAGGCAAGAAATCCCACTTATTAAACCTGACAGGGCACACCTGTGAAGTGAAAACCATTTCCGGTGACTACCTCTTGAAGCTCATCAAGAGAATGCCAAGAGTGTGCAAAGCAGTCATCAAAGCAAAAGGTGGCTACTTTGAAGAACCTAGAATATAAGACATATTTTCAGTTGTTTCACACTTTTTTGTTAAGTATATAATTCCACATGTGTTAATTCATAGTTTTGATGCCTTTAGTGTGAATGTACAATTTTCATAGCCATGAAAATACAGAAAAATCTTTAAATGAGAAGGTGTGTCCAAACTTTTGGTCTGTACTGTACGTTGTGAGAAAAATGCGCAGGGATGCAGCAACTTCTTTTCCCCTGTCCTCTGAGAGAGGATAGCACCGACCGCACAGTCTGAAGCATCCACCTCGACAATAAAAGCCAATTCAGGGTCAGGATGGCGTAGTATGGGAGCCGTCGTGAATTTCATTTTTAAACGAGAGAATGCTTCTTGCGCTTGGGGGGTCCAGATGAATTTTGCTCCTTTTTTTGTTAGTTGCGTGATGGGTGCCACGATTTCTGAAAAATTCTTGATAAAACGTCTGTAAAAGTTGGCGAACCCCACAAAAAGCTGAACTTCTTTCACATTTTTAGGGATAGGCCACTCGGTGATAGCTTGCGTTTTCTTAGCATCCATCCGTAATCCTTGAGGTGAAATGATGTATCCCAAGAACTGGATCTCTTCTTGATGGAATTCACATTTTTCTAATTTAATATATAACGAATTCTCCCTTAACCGTTGTAGCACTCGTCTTACGTGCGTCTGATGTTCCTCCACAGAGTTTGAAAAGATCAGGATGTCATCTAGATAAACGACCATGAACTGGTCCAACAGGTCTCGGAAAATATCATTTGCCAGGTGCTGGAAAGTAGCTGGAGCATTGCAAAGTCCGAAGGGCATCACTAGACTCTCAAAGTGTCCATATCGGGTACGAAAAGCCGTCTTCCATTCATCCCCAGGTTTTATACGTACTAAATTATATGCCCCACGTAAATCTAACTTAGTGAAGATTTTCGCACTTTGTACTTTTTCTAGGAGTTCCGGGATCAACGGTAGGGAATAACGATTTTTGACCGTGACTTTATTAAGCTCCCTGTAGTCCACTACTGGCCGTAGTGCTCCATCCTTCTTTTTAACGAAGAATATAGGGGCTCCAGCGGGCGAGGATGATGGACGGATGAATTTTTTGCTTAGATTTTCATCAATAAATTCTTTGAGAGCCTTCAGTTCAGGACCCGCTAGAGGGTAGATAGTTCCAAACGGTATAGCCGCCCCCGGGAGTAGCTCTATTGGGCAATCGTACGGTCGATGTGGGGGAAGTGTATCCGCTCCCCTCTTGTCACAGACATCTAAGAAATCTTCATACACCGCTGGCAGCTGAGGCAGTTCTGGATTCTGAGCTGCTTCTAATGAGGACTCACTTGGAACCTCCGCCTGAACTTCGTTTTCGGGGAAACTAATCTTTTTCATCTCCCAATCGATGATAGGGTTTTGCTTCTGCAACCACGGCAGACCTAAAATGATGGGAAAATGTGGAGAAGAAATAATTAGGAATGTCAACATCTCGCGATGCTGCGGCTCAATATAGATCTCCAAAAGTCCTGTCTCATGATCCACTGGCCCTGAATTCAGTGGAGATCCATCTACTGTCTCCATCACAATAGGTGAACGTCTTTTCTGCACATCTATGCCATGTTTTTGAGCAAATGCAGAATCCATGAAAGTCCCACTGGCCCCAGAGTCAATCATGGCTGATGCGGTGATCCACTGGGAGTTAACCTTCAGTTTGATAGTTACAAAATAATGGGATTCTCGGCTCTCCTTCCTGGTATGTGGAGCTATGGATGATATGGACTGGATCTCATCTTTAGCATAATCAGTCTCTGAGATGAAAGACTCCTCGTCGGAAGAATCAGGATCCATTATGGCCGCCACCATTTTCCTTGAACGGTTTGTGGGACGACTTGGACAGTTAATGAGAAAATGTCCTGCTTCCCCGCAGTACAAACATAGATTCTCTTTAAATCTCTGTTCTCTTCGTTCTGCACTCGCTCGTCTCTGGATCGCATCCACTTGCATTGGCTCTAATTCTGTATCTCGGAAATTTCGGCTAGGCACTTCTTTAGTGACCGATGGCAGGGAGGAGTTATACGAGTTAGTTGAACGATTCATGGAGGTCCACTTCTCTTGTCGTCGTTCAGACAGACGGGTGTCAACCCGGATGCAATGCTTGATAAAATCATCCAGATCCGAAGGGGTCTCTCCACGGGCAAGTTCGTCCTTTACTGCACTAGAAAGTCCTCTTTTAAAGAAAGTTACCTTTGCTGCATTATTCCATTCGGTGTCGACGGCCCACCTCCTATACTCCATAGCATACTCTGCGACGGGACGTTTGCCTTGTCGTAATGCCAGCAACGTTGATTCAGCTGTAGCTGCACGATTTCGGTCATCAAACATCTGCTGCATCGCTCGAATAAACTCATTCAAATTGTCTAAACGTGCGTCCCGAGTCTCAATCAGAGGATTAGCCCAAGCGATCGCTTTGTGGGTTAACAGCATAATGATGCATAACACCTTTGACCTATCGGTCGGGAACTGATTAGCATGTGTATCAAAGAACAGGTAGCATTAATTCAAAAATCCACGAAATTTGTCTCGATCACCGCCAAAACGAAAAGGTGGTAGCTTGGGGGGCATGGCAAACGCCGAGACGGGAGCTTGTCCTTCTAGCTGTGAAATTCGAGCAGTCAACACTTGTACCGCATTCTGCAGATCTTGGATAGCTTGTTGGTGATTCTGAACATTATGATCGCTCTGTACAATAAATGCGTCTACCCGTGATTTTCCATTCATCTGTTCGGCGTGCAGACTGGATATTGCACCCTGCAGTTTTCTGACACGTGCCTCCATAGTTTCTGCCCCAGTGGCCTCCATTTTTGAGAGGCTGAGTATTCTGTCACGCTACTGGCGATACTGGACTGGAGGTCAGTGGCCGGAGCAGATGTGTACAGGTGACCTGACCGTGGGAAGACTTCTGGGGATGCAGTATATGGCGGTAGTAGTTCACCTTGTCAGAAGATGCAGTATATGGCAGTAGTAGTTCACCTTGTCAGAAGATGCAGTATATGGCGGTAGTAGTTCACCTTGTCAGCAGATGCAGGGGCCCGCCCGAGCAAGGGCCGGCCGGGATCACACACGAGCACCAGGTTCGTTTAGGCAATAGGAGTTCGAGGTAGGAACAGCAGAGTCTTCACAAGAAGCAGGAAAGCGCCAGCAGAACACCTTCCAAGTCAGGAGCTCAGATAATGCTTCACTCAGTTAGACTGAGCACCACAATACTCAGCAACAGGAAGCTGCACAGGGCCAGGTATATATAGCAGGTCCAATCAATCTCAATCAGGGCGGGAACAATCAGCAGGGCAGGTGATGATCTCTATCCCAGACGAAGTTCATATGGTTTCAGGCAGGAGTTAAACAAGTTCCGAATAGCTCCACAGCAAAGGAACAGACTAGCAAGCAATGGGTCACAGGTTCAAATCCTAACAATACTCCCCTCTTAACGGCGGCCTCTGGACGCAATTTGCCCAGGCTTTGTAGGATACCGCTGATGAAATTGTCTAATCAAACGGGGAGCATTGACGTTGCTTACTGGTTCCCATGAATTTTCTTCCGTGTCGTAGCCCTGCCATTTGATTAAGTATTGTAAACAATTTCTGTGTATTCGGGAATCCAAGATCTTTTCCACCACAAACTGCTCCTGTCCGTCCACTTCAATTGCATCGGGAGGCGGAGGGGAACGTTCTGGAAATGGATTGGCTGTGGCGGCTTTCAACAAAGACACGTGAAACACGGGATGAATTCTCATTGATGTTGGTAGCTGTAGACGTACGGCCAATGGACTCACAATCTTACTGATTTTGTATGGTCCCACAAACTTTTGTCCTAATTTTGGAGAAGGAATCTTCAATTTCAAATTCTTAGTGGATAACCACACTCGATCTCCAATCCTAAACGTGGGAGTGGGTCTACGATACCTGTCGGCAGCTTTTTTATATTTCTCCTGAGCTTCCCTTAATGTGTCTTTCAGAAGATTCAGATTTTGCTGTAGAAGAGAGATTCTTTCTGCGACTGCTGGTATTAATGGTGCCACAGGATTCTTGGGAAGGATGTTTGGGTGATATCCAAGATTTGCAAAAAATGGCGTCTGTTTCGTAGAGGCATTCTGTGAATTGTTATATGAAAATTCCGCAAATGGCAACAGATCTACCCAGTCGTCTTGCAGATGGCAAATATAACAACGAAGATACTGCTCCAGCGTCTGATTCGTACGTTCTGTCTGACCATTAGATTGGGGATGATAAGCGGTTGACAATCGTACCTTGATGTCTAGCGCTGAGCATAGACTGAGCCAAAATTTAGATGTAAATTGCACACCTCGATCTGAGACGACTTCATCCGGCACTCCGTGGAGGCGGAAAACATTGCAAATTATCAGATCAGCTGTATCTTTTGCTGAAGGCAGACCTGAACACGGGATAAAATGCGCTGCTTTCGTAAGTCGGTCCACTACTACCAGAATGGATGTTTTTCCCTTGGAGTCTGGTAGGTCTACTATAAAGTCCATTGAAATCGATCCCCATGGTCGAGTTGGGATGGCGAGAGGCTGCAATAGTCCCATAGGAGATGCACGTGGAGTCTTATATCTGGCACAGATGTCACAGGAATTAACGTACTTCTTCACGTCTTCTTGAAAGTTAGGCCACCAAAAGAAACGTGACAAAAATTCCTGCGTTTTTTGTACCCCTTTGTGCCCTGCAACTTTAGAATCGTGCACTAGTTGTAGAACTTTTAACCGAGCTGCTTCTGGCACATATAGTCGTCGACCATCGGTCCATACTTGATTTTTAAAAAACAGATGCACGTCCCCTGATGGACGTGATAGAAACGAGTCTGTTTCGTATGCTGCTTTCAAATCTTCCAGCAAATCTCCATCATGTATTATTCCCAAGATCTTAGTATCTGCCACAATGGGTTTGGGTGTTGTCACGAGGTTAGCCTCACTTGAAAACATTCGGGATAATGCGTCTGCTTTCTTGTTACGGGAGCCTGGTCGGTATGAAATTACAAAATTGAATTGATTCAAAAACAGACTCCAACGGGTCTGCCGAGGAGAGAGGCATTTTGCAGACCTGATAAACTCTAGATTGCGATGATCGGTCAACACTAGAATTTGTTGTGCAGCCCCCTGGAGATGATGTCTCCACTCTTTGAATGCTGATATGATGGCGAGCAATTCTTTATTTCCCACGTCATAATTTTTTTCGGCTAAAGACATACAGTACAGACCAAAAGTTTGGACACACCTTCTCATTTAAAGATTTTTCTGTATTTTCATGACTATGAAAATTGTACATTCACACTGAAGGCATCAAAACTATGAATTAACACATGTGGAATTATATACTTAACAAAAAAGTGTGAAACAACTGAAAATGTGTCTTATATTCTAGGTTCTTCAAAGCAGCCACCTTTTGCTTTGATGACTGCTTTGCACACTCTTGGCATTCTCTTGATGAGCTTCAAGAGGTAGTCACCGGAAATGGTCTTCCAACAATCTTGAAGGAGTTCCCAGAGATGCTTAGCACTTGTTGGCCCTTTTGCCTTCACTCTGCGGTCCAGCTCACCCCAAACCATCTCGATTGGGTTCAGGTCTGGTGACTGTGGAGGCCAGGTCATCTGGCGTAGCACCCCATCACTTCACTCTCCTTCTTGGTCAAATAGCCCTTACACAGCCTGGAGGTGTGTTTGGGGTCATTGTCCGGTTGAAAAATAAATGATAGTCCAACTAAATGCAAACCGGATGGAATAGCATGCCGCTGCAAGATGCTGTGGTAGCCATGTTGGTTCATTATGCCTTCAATTTTGAATAAAACAGTGTCACCAGCAAAGCACCGCGACACCATCACACCTCCTCCTCCATGCTTCACGGTGGGAACCAGGCATGTAGAGTCCATCCGTTCTCCTTTTCTGCGTCGCACAAAGACACGGTGGTTGGAACCAAAGATTTCAAATTTGGACTCATCAGACCAAAGCACAGATTTCTACTGGTCTAATGTCCATTCCTTGTGTTCTTTAGCCCAAACAAGTCTCTTCTGCTTTTTGCCTGTCCTTAGCAGTGGTTTCCTAGCAGCTCTTTTACCATGAAGGCCTGCTGCACAAAGTCTCCTCTTAACAGTTGTTGTAGAGATGTGTCTGCTGCTAGAACTCTGTGTGGCATTGACCTGGTCTCTAATCTGAGCTGCTGTTAACCTGTGATTTCTGAGGCTGGTGACTCAGATAAACTTATCCTTAGAAGCAGAGGTGACTCTTGGTCTTCCTTTCCTGGGGCGGTCCTCATGTGAGCCAGTTTCTTTGTAGCGCTTGATGGTTTTTGCAACTGCACTTGGGGACACTTTCAAAGTTTTCCCAATTTTTCGCACTGACTGACCTTCATTTCTTAAAGTAATGATGGACACTCATTTTTCTTTACTTAGCTGCTTTTTTCTTGCCATAATACAAATTCTAACAGTCTATTCAGTAGGACTATCAGCTGTGTATCCACCAGACTTCTGCACAACACAACTGATGGTCCCAACCCCATTTATAAGGCAAGAAATCCCACTTATTAAACCTGACAGGGCACACCTGTGAAGTGAAAACCATTTCCGGTGACTACCTCTTGAAGCTCATCAAGAGAATGCCAAGAGTGTGCAAAGCAGTCATCAAAGCAAAAGGTGGCTACTTTGAAGAACCTAGAATATAAGACATATTTTCAGTTGTTTCACACTTTTTTGTTAAGTATATAATTCCACATGTGTTAATTCATAGTTTTGATGCCTTTAGTGTGAATGTACAATTTTCATAGCCATGAAAATACAGAAAAATCTTTAAATGAGAAGGTGTGTCCAAACTTTTGGTCTGTACTGTACGTTGTGAGAAAAATGCGCAGGGATGCAGCAACTTCTTTTCCCCTGTCCTCTGAGAGAGGATAGCACCGACCGCACAGTCTGAAGCATCCACCTCGACAATAAAAGCCAATTCAGGGTCAGGATGGCGTAGTATGGGAGCCGTCGTGAATTTCATTTTTAAACGAGAGAATGCTTCTTGCGCTTGGGGGGTCCAGATGAATTTTGCTCCTTTTTTTGTTAGTTGCGTGATGGGTGCCACGATTTCTGAAAAATTCTTGATAAAACGTCTGTAAAAGTTGGCGAACCCCACAAAAAGCTGAACTTCTTTCACATTTTTAGGGATAGGCCACTCGGTGATAGCTTGCGTTTTCTTAGCATCCATCCGTAATCCTTGAGGTGAAATGATGTATCCCAAGAACTGGATCTCTTCTTGATGGAATTCACATTTTTCTAATTTAATATATAACGAATTCTCCCTTAACCGTTGTAGCACTCGTCTTACGTGCGTCTGATGTTCCTCCACAGAGTTTGAAAAGATCAGGATGTCATCTAGATAAACGACCATGAACTGGTCCAACAGGTCTCGGAAAATATCATTTGCCAGGTGCTGGAAAGTAGCTGGAGCATTGCAAAGTCCGAAGGGCATCACTAGACTCTCAAAGTGTCCATATCGGGTACGAAAAGCCGTCTTCCATTCATCCCCAGGTTTTATACGTACTAAATTATATGCCCCACGTAAATCTAACTTAGTGAAGATTTTCGCACTTTGTACTTTTTCTAGGAGTTCCGGGATCAACGGTAGGGGATAACGATTTTTGACCGTGACTTTATTAAGCTCCCTGTAGTCCACTACTGGCCGTAGTGCTCCATCCTTCTTTTTAACGAAGAATATAGGGGCTCCAGCGGGCGAGGATGATGGACGGATGAATTTTTTGCTTAGATTTTCATCAATAAATTCTTTGAGAGCCTTCAGTTCAGGACCCGCTAGAGGGTAGATAGTTCCAAACGGTATAGCCGCCCCCGGGAGTAGCTCTATTGGGCAATCGTACGGTCGATGTGGGGGAAGTGTATCCGCTCCCCTCTTGTCACAGACATCTAAGAAATCTTCATACACCGCTGGCAGCTGAGGCAGTTCTGGATTCTGAGCTGCTTCTAATGAGGACTCACTTGGAACCTCCGCCTGAACTTCGTTTTCGGGGAAACTAATCTTTTTCATCTCCCAATCGATGATAGGGTTTTGCTTCTGCAACCACGGCAGACCTAAAATGATGGGAAAATGTGGAGAAGAAATAATTAGGAATGTCAACATCTCGCGATGCTGCGGCTCAATATAGATCTCCAAAAGTCCTGTCTCATGATCCACTGGCCCTGAATTCAGTGGAGATCCATCTACTGTCTCCATCACAATAGGTGAATGTCTTTTCTGCACATCTATGCCATGTTTTTGAGCAAATGCAGAATCCATGAAAGTCCCACTGGCCCCAGAGTCAATCATGGCTGATGCGGTGATCCACTGGGAGTTAACCTTCAGTTTGATAGTTACAAAATAATGGGATTCTCGGCTCTCCTTCCTGGTATGTGGAGCTATGGATGATATGGACTGGATCTCATCTTTAGCATAATCAGTCTCTGAGATGAAAGACTCCTCGTCGGAAGAATCAGGATCCATTATGGCCGCCACCATTTTCCTTGAACGGTTTGTGGGACGACTTGGACAGTTAATGAGAAAATGTCCTGCTTCCCCGCAGTACAAACATAGATTCTCTTTAAATCTCTGTTCTCTTCGTTCTGCACTCGCTCGTCTCTGGATCGCATCCACTTGCATTGGCTCTAATTCTGTATCTCGGAAATTTCGGCTAGGCACTTCTTTAGTGACCGATGGCAGGGAGGAGTTATACGAGTTAGTTGAACGATTCATGGAGGTCCACTTCTCTTGTCGTCGTTCAGACAGACGGGTGTCAACCCGGATGCAATGCTTGATAAAATCATCCAGATCCGAAGGGGTCTCTCCACGGGCAAGTTCGTCCTTTACTGCACTAGAAAGTCCTCTTTTAAAGAAAGTTACCTTTGCTGCATTATTCCATTCGGTGTCGACGGCCCACCTCCTATACTCCATAGCATACTCTGCGACGGGACGTTTGCCTTGTCGTAATGCCAGCAACGTTGATTCAGCTGTAGCTGCACGATTTCGGTCATCAAACATCTGCTGCATCGCTCGAATAAACTCATTCAAATTGTCTAAACGTGCGTCCCGAGTCTCAATCAGAGGATTAGCCCAAGTGATCGCTTTGTGGGTTAACAGCATAATGATGCATAACACCTTTGACCTATCGGTCGGGAACTGATTAGCATGTGTATCAAAGAACAGGTAGCATTGATTCAAAAATCCACGAAATTTGTCTCGATCACCGCCAAAACGAAAAGGTGGTAGCTTGGGGGGCATGGCAAACGCCGATACGGGAGCTTGTCCTTCTAGCTGTGAAATTCGAGCAGTCAACACTTGTACCGCATTCTGCAGATCTTGGATAGCTTGTTGGTGATTCTGAACATTATGATCGCTCTGTACAATAAATGCGTCTACCCGTGATTTTCCATTCATCTGTTCGGCGTGCAGACTGGATATTGCACCCTGCAGTTTTCTGACACGTGCCTCCATAGTTTCTGCCCCAGTGGCCTCCATTTTTGAGAGGCTGAGTATTCTGTCACGCTACTGGCGATACTGGACTGGAGGTCAGTGGCCGGAGCAGATGTGTACAGGTGACCTGACCGTGGGAAGACTTCTGGGGATGCAGTATATGGCGGTAGTAGTTCACCTTGTCAGAAGATGCAGTATATGGCAGTAGTAGTTCACCTTGTCAGAAGATGCAGTATATGGCGGTAGTAGTTCACCTTGTCAGCAGATGCAGGGGCCCGCCCGAGCAAGGGCCGGCCGGGATCACACACGAGCACCAGGTTCGTTTAGGCAATAGGAGTTCGAGGTAGGAACAGCAGAGTCTTCACAAGAAGCAGGAAAGCGCCAGCAGAACACCTTCCAAGTCAGGAGCTCAGATAATGCTTCACTCAGTTAGACTGAGCACCACAATACTCAGCAACAGGAAGCTGCACAGGGCCAGGTATATATAGCAGGTCCAATCAATCTCAATCAGGGCGGGAACAATCAGCAGGGCAGGTGATGATCTCTATCCCAGACGAAGTTCATATGGTTTCAGGCAGGAGTTAAACAAGTTCCGAATAGCTCCACAGCAAAGGAACAGACTAGCAAGCAATGGGTCACAGGTTCAAATCCTAACAATACTCCCCTCTTAACGGCGGCCTCTGGACGCAATTTGCCCAGGCTTTGTAGGATACCGCTGATGAAATTGTCTAATCAAACGGGGAGCATTGACGTTGCTTACTGGTTCCCATGAATTTTCTTCCGTGTCGTAGCCCTGCCATTTGATTAAGTATTGTAAACAATTTCTGTGTATTCGGGAATCCAAGATCTTTTCCACCACAAACTGCTCCTGTCCGTCCACTTCAATTGCATCGGGAGGCGGAGGGGAACGTTCTGGAAATGGATTGGCTGTGGCGGCTTTCAACAAAGACACGTGAAACACGGGATGAATTCTCATTGATGTTGGTAGCTGTAGACGTACGGCCAATGGACTCACAATCTTACTGATTTTGTATGGTCCCACAAACTTTTGTCCTAATTTTGGAGAAGGAATCTTCAATTTCAAATTCTTAGTGGATAACCACACTCGATCTCCAATCCTAAACGTGGGAGTGGGTCTACGATACCTGTCGGCAGCTTTTTTATATTTCTCCTGAGCTTCCCTTAATGTGTCTTTCAGAAGATTCAGATTTTGCTGTAGAAGAGAGATTCTTTCTGCGACTGCTGGTATTAATGGTGCCACAGGATTCTTGGGAAGGATGTTTGGGTGATATCCAAGATTTGCAAAAAATGGCGTCTGTTTCGTAGAGGCATTCTGTGAATTGTTATATGAAAATTCCGCAAATGGCAACAGATCTACCCAGTCGTCTTGCAGATGGCAAATATAACAACGAAGATACTGCTCCAGCGTCTGATTCGTACGTTCTGTCTGACCGTTAGATTGGGGATGATAAGCGGTTGACAATCGTACCTTGATGTCTAGCGCTGAGCATAGACTGAGCCAAAATTTAGATGTAAATTGCACACCTCGATCTGAGACGACTTCATCCGGCACTCCGTGGAGGCGGAAAACATTGCAAATTATCAGATCAGCTGTATCTTTTGCTGAAGGCAGACCTGAACACGGGATAAAATGCGCTGCTTTCGTAAGTCGGTCCACTACTACCAGAATGGATGTTTTTCCCTTGGAGTCTGGTAGGTCTACTATAAAGTCCATTGAAATCGATCCCCATGGTCGAGTTGGGATGGCGAGAGGCTGCAATAGTCCCATAGGAGATGCACGTGGAGTCTTATATCTGGCACAGATGTCACAGGAATTAACGTACTTCTTCACGTCTTCTTGAAAGTTAGGCCACCAAAAGAAACGTGACAAAAATTCCTGCGTTTTTTGTACCCCTTTGTGCCCTGCAACTTTAGAATCGTGCACTAGTTGTAGAACTTTTAACCGAGCTGCTTCTGGCACATATAGTCGTCGACCATCGGTCCATACTTGATTTTTAAAAGACAGATGCACGTCCCCTGATGGACGTGATAGAAACGAGTCTGTTTCGTATGCTGCTTTCAAATCTTCCAGCAAATCTCCATCATGTATTACTCCCAAGATCTTAGTATCTGCCACAATGGGTTTGGGTGTTGTCACGAGGTTAGCCTCACTTGAAAACATTCGGGATAATGCGTCTGCTTTCTTGTTACGGGAGCCTGGTCGGTATGAAATTACAAAATTGAATTGATTCAAAAACAGACTCCAACGGGTCTGCCGAGGAGAGAGGCATTTTGCAGACCTGATAAACTCTAGATTGCGATGATCGGTCAACACTAGAATTTGTTGTGCAGCCCCCTGGAGATGATGTCTCCACTCTTTGAATGCTGATATGATGGCGAGCAATTCTTTATTTCCCACGTCATAATTTTTTTCGGCTAAAGACATACAGTACAGACCAAAAGTTTGGACGCACCTTCTCATTTAAAGATTTTTCTGTATTTTCATGACTATGAAAATTGTACATTCACACTGAAGGCATCAAAACTATGAATTAACACATGTGGAATTATATACTTAACAAAAAAGTGTGAAACAACTGAAAATGTGTCTTATATTCTAGGTTCTTCAAAGCAGCCACCTTTTGCTTTGATGACTGCTTTGCACACTCTTGGCATTCTCTTGATGAGCTTCAAGAGGTAGTCACCGGAAATGGTCTTCCAACAATCTTGAAGGAGTTCCCAGAGATGCTTAGCACTTGTTGGCCCTTTTGCCTTCACTCTGCGGTCCAGCTCACCCCAAACCATCTCGATTGGGTTCAGGTCTGGTGACTGTGGAGGCCAGGTCATCTGGCGTAGCACCCCATCACTTCACTCTCCTTCTTGGTCAAATAGCCCTTACACAGCCTGGAGGTGTGTTTGGGGTCATTGTCCGGTTGAAAAATAAATGATAGTCCAACTAAATGCAAACCGGATGGAATAGCATGCCGCTGCAAGATGCTGTGGTAGCCATGTTGGTTCATTATGCCTTCAATTTTGAATAAAACAGTGTCACCAGCAAAGCACCGCGACACCATCACACCTCCTCCTCCATGCTTCACGGTGGGAACCAGGCATGTAGAGTCCATCCGTTCTCCTTTTCTGCGTCGCACAAAGACACGGTGGTTGGAACCAAAGATTTCAAATTTGGACTCATCAGACCAAAGCACAGATTTCTACTGGTCTAATGTCCATTCCTTGTGTTCTTTAGCCCAAACAAGTCTCTTCTGCTTTTTGCCTGTCCTTAGCAGTGGTTTCCTAGCAGCTCTTTTACCATGAAGGCCTGCTGCACAAAGTCTCCTCTTAACAGTTGTTGTAGAGATGTGTCTGCTGCTAGAACTCTGTGTGGCATTGACCTGGTCTCTAATCTGAGCTGCTGTTAACCTGTGATTTCTGAGGCTGGTGACTCAGATAAACTTATCCTTAGAAGCAGAGGTGACTCTTGGTCTTCCTTTCCTGGGGCGGTCCTCATGTGAGCCAGTTTCTTTGTAGCGCTTGATGGTTTTTGCAACTGCACTTGGGGACACTTTCAAAGTTTTCCCAATTTTTCGCACTGACTGACCTTCATTTCTTAAAGTAATGATGGACACTCATTTTTCTTTACTTAGCTGCTTTTTTCTTGCCATAATACAAATTCTAACAGTCTATTCAGTAGGACTATCAGCTGTGTATCCACCAGACTTCTGCACAACACAACTGATGGTCCCAACCCCATTTATAAGGCAAGAAATCCCACTTATTAAACCTGACAGGGCACACCTGTGAAGTGAAAACCATTTCCGGTGACTACCTCTTGAAGCTCATCAAGAGAATGCCAAGAGTGTGCAAAGCAGTCATCAAAGCAAAAGGTGGCTACTTTGAAGAACCTAGAATATAAGACATATTTTCAGTTGTTTCACACTTTTTTGTTAAGTATATAATTCCACATGTGTTAATTCATAGTTTTGATGCCTTTAGTGTGAATGTACAATTTTCATAGCCATGAAAATACAGAAAAATCTTTAAATGAGAAGGTGTGTCCAAACTTTTGGTCTGTACTGTACGTTGTGAGAAAAATGCGCAGGGATGCAGCAACTTCTTTTCCCCTGTCCTCTGAGAGAGGATAGCACCGACCGCACAGTCTGAAGCATCCACCTCGACAATAAAAGCCAATTCAGGGTCAGGATGGCGTAGTATGGGAGCCGTCGTGAATTTCATTTTTAAACGAGAGAATGCTTCTTGCGCTTGGGGGGTCCAGATGAATTTTGCTCCTTTTTTTGTTAGTTGCGTGATGGGTGCCACGATTTCTGAAAAATTCTTGATAAAACGTCTGTAAAAGTTGGCGAACCCCACAAAAAGCTGAACTTCTTTCACATTTTTAGGGATAGGCCACTCGGTGATAGCTTGCGTTTTCTTAGCATCCATCCGTAATCCTTGAGGTGAAATGATGTATCCCAAGAACTGGATCTCTTCTTGATGGAATTCACATTTTTCTAATTTAATATATAACGAATTCTCCCTTAACCGTTGTAGCACTCGTCTTACGTGCGTCTGATGTTCCTCCACAGAGTTTGAAAAGATCAGGATGTCATCTAGATAAACGACCATGAACTGGTCCAACAGGTCTCGGAAAATATCATTTGCCAGGTGCTGGAAAGTAGCTGGAGCATTGCAAAGTCCGAAGGGCATCACTAGACTCTCAAAGTGTCCATATCGGGTACGAAAAGCCGTCTTCCATTCATCCCCAGGTTTTATACGTACTAAATTATATGCCCCACGTAAATCTAACTTAGTGAAGATTTTCGCACTTTGTACTTTTTCTAGGAGTTCCGGGATCAACGGTAGGGGATAACGATTTTTGACCGTGACTTTATTAAGCTCCCTGTAGTCCACTACTGGCCGTAGTGCTCCATCCTTCTTTTTAACGAAGAATATAGGGGCTCCAGCGGGCGAGGATGATGGACAGATGAATTTTTTGCTTAGATTTTCATCAATAAATTCTTTGAGAGCCTTCAGTTCAGGACCCGCTAGAGGGTAGATAGTTCCAAACGGTATAGCCGCCCCCGGGAGTAGCTCTATTGGGCAATCGTACGGTCGATGTGGGGGAAGTGTATCCGCTCCCCTCTTGTCACAGACATCTAAGAAATCTTCATACACCGCTGGCAGCTGAGGCAGTTCTGGATTCTGAGCTGCTTCTAATGAGGACTCACTTGGAACCTCCGCCTGAACTTCGTTTTCGGGGAAACTAATCTTTTTCATCTCCCAATCGATGATAGGGTTTTGCTTCTGCAACCACGGCAGACCTAAAATGATGGGAAAATGTGGAGAAGAAATAATTAGGAATGTCAACATCTCGCGATGCTGCGGCTCAATATAGATCTCCAAAAGTCCTGTCTCATGATCCACTGGCCCTGAATTCAGTGGAGATCCATCTACTGTCTCCATCACAATAGGTGAACGTCTTTTCTGCACATCTATGCCATGTTTTTGAGCAAATGCAGAATCCATGAAAGTCCCACTGGCCCCAGAGTCAATCATGGCTGATGCGGTGATCCACTGGGAGTTAACCTTCAGTTTGATAGTTACAAAATAATGGGATTCTCGGCTCTCCTTCCTGGTATGTGGAGCTATGGATGATATGGACTGGATCTCATCTTTAGCATAATCAGTCTCTGAGATGAAAGACTCCTCGTCGGAAGAATCAGGATCCATTATGGCCGCCACCATTTTCCTTGAACGGTTTGTGGGACGACTTGGACAGTTAATGAGAAAATGTCCTGCTTCCCCGCAGTACAAACATAGATTCTCTTTAAATCTCTGTTCTCTTCGTTCTGCACTCGCTCGTCTCTGGATCGCATCCACTTGCATTGGCTCTAATTCTGTATCTCGGAAATTTCGGCTAGGCACTTCTTTAGTGACCGATGGCAGGGAGGAGTTATACGAGTTAGTTGAACGATTCATGGAGGTCCACTTCTCTTGTCGTCGTTCAGACAGACGGGTGTCAACCCGGATGCAATGCTTGATAAAATCATCCAGATCCGAAGGGGTCTCTCCACGGGCAAGTTCGTCCTTTACTGCACTAGAAAGTCCTCTTTTAAAGAAAGTTACCTTTGCTGCATTATTCCATTCGGTGTCGACGGCCCACCTCCTATACTCCATAGCATACTCTGCGACGGGACGTTTGCCTTGTCGTAATGCCAGCAACGTTGATTCAGCTGTAGCTGCACGATTTCGGTCATCAAACATCTGCTGCATCGCTCGAATAAACTCATTCAAATTGTCTAAACGTGCGTCCCGAGTCTCAATCAGAGGATTAGCCCAAGCGATCGCTTTGTGGGTTAACAGCATAATGATGCATAACACCTTTGACCTATCGGTCGGGAACTGATTAGCATGTGTATCAAAGAACAGGTAGCATTGATTCAAAAATCCACGAAATTTGTCTCGATCACCGCCAAAACGAAAAGGTGGTAGCTTGGGGGGCATGGCAAACGCCGAGACGGGAGCTTGTCCTTCTAGCTGTGAAATTCGAGCAGTCAACACTTGTACCGCATTCTGCAGATCTTGGATAGCTTGTTGGTGATTCTGAACATTATGATCGCTCTGTACAATAAATGCGTCTACCCGTGATTTTCCATTCATCTGTTCGGCGTGCAGACTGGATATTGCACCCTGCAGTTTTCTGACACGTGCCTCCATAGTTTCTGCCCCAGTGGCCTCCATTTTTGAGAGGCTGAGTATTCTGTCACGCTACTGGCGATACTGGACTGGAGGTCAGTGGCCGGAGCAGATGTGTACAGGTGACCTGACCGTGGGAAGACTTCTGGGGATGCAGTATATGGCGGTAGTAGTTCACCTTGTCAGAAGATGCAGTATATGGCAGTAGTAGTTCACCTTGTCAGAAGATGCAGTATATGGCGGTAGTAGTTCACCTTGTCAGCAGATGCAGGGGCCCGCCCGAGCAAGGGCCGGCCGGGATCACACACGAGCACCAGGTTCGTTTAGGCAATAGGAGTTCGAGGTAGGAACAGCAGAGTCTTCACAAGAAGCAGGAAAGCGCCAGCAGAACACCTTCCAAGTCAGGAGCTCAGATAATGCTTCACTCAGTTAGACTGAGCACCACAATACTCAGCAACAGGAAGCTGCACAGGGCCAGGTATATATAGCAGGTCCAATCAATCTCAATCAGGGCGGGAACAATCAGCAGGGCAGGTGATGATCTCTATCCCAGACGAAGTTCATATGGTTTCAGGCAGGAGTTAAACAAGTTCCGAATAGCTCCACAGCAAAGGAACAGACTAGCAAGCAATGGGTCACAGGTTCAAATCCTAACAATAACATAGGATCCACCATTCACAATAGGTGATATCACAGCTCACCTCCTCATCCTGTACAATGACTGATAACACCTCTATATGCAGTAGATAACACAGAGGACACACCATTCACAATAGGTGATGTAACAGCTCACCTCCTCCTCCTCCTGTACAATGACTGATAACACCTCTATATACAGTAGATAACACAGGATCCACCATTCACAATAGGTGAGATCACAGCTCACGTCCTCCTTCTGTACAATGACTGATAACACCTCTTTATACAGTAGATAACACAGGGGGACCCACCATTCACAATAGGTGGTATCACAGCTCACCTCCTCCCCCTGTATAATGACTGATAACTAGTGTTTAGCGAGCACTAAAATGCTCAGGTGCTCGACCCGAGCAACGAGCCCAATGTTAGTCTATGGGAGACCCGAACATTTTTGCGGCGGCACCCCCGGCAGTCTTTAGAAAGCCTAAAAAGTGCCCAAAACGATAGTGACAGTGCTCAAATGACATGGGGACAGCATGGGGATCGCCCCAGGAAGCATTTCTGACCCCCAGGTCACTGCTGTCAACAACGTGGGCAGAGGTATTAAGCCACTTTTACAGGCTCACAATAAAACTTTCAAAAACGAAACTGAAAGTGCTTTCCTGTGAAATATGTTAACCCCTTAACGACCTTGGGTCTCTCTGTTTTTGTGTTTTCCTTTTTTCCTCCCCTTCTTCCCAGAGCCAGAACTTTTTTAATTTTCGTTCAATATGGCCATGTGAGGGCTTATTTTTTGCGGGACGAGTTGTACTTTTAAACACCATCACTGGTTTTACCATATCGTGTGCTGGAAAATGGGAAAAAAATTCCAAGTGCAGTGAAACTGCAAAAAAATGCAATTCCACAGTTGTTTTTTGGGTCCTTTTTTAACCACGTTCACAGATTGCTAAAACTGACCTGCCATCATTATTTTCCAGGTCGTTACGAGTTCATAGACACCAAACATGTATAGGTTCTTTTTTATTTAAGTGGTGAAAAAAAAATCCAAAACTTGCTAAAAAAAACAAAAAAAAATGACGCCATTTTCCGAGACCCTTAGCTTCTCCATTTTTCGGGATCTGGGGCCGGGTGAGGGCTTATTTTTTGTGTGCCGAGCTGTCGTTTTTATTGATACCATTTTGGGGTAGATCCGATGTTTTGATCGCCCGTTATTGCATTTTATTGCAAAGTTGTAGCGACCAAAAAAAATTAATTCTGGCGTTTAAAATTTTTTTCTCTTTACGCCGTTTACTGATTGCATTAATTCTTCTTTTATATTGATAGATCGGGCGATTCTGAACGCGGCGATACCAAATATATGTATGTGTTGTTTTTTTTTTATATATATATATTTTATTTTGAATGGGGCGAAAGGGGGGTGACTTAAACTTTTATATATTTTTTATTTTTTTAATATTTTTAAAAACTTTTTTTTTACACTTTCTGCTTGCTTCTATAGTCTCCAGTCTCTGCCACTGTCAGAGATTTAACATGTTAACAGCCGCGGGTGGATTGCGATTCCAATAATCAGCTGACATGTGCTCGCTTCAGTGCGGGCTCACCGCCGGAGCCCCCGCTGAACCGGCCTTCCCGACCTGGTGCATACTATTACTGACCAGGTCGGAAAGGGGTTAAGGAACATCCTTTCCAGGGTAAAGACTTGTGTATAAGGTAAAATAAATAACCAAAAACAAAAATACTCCTCCACACCTTCGGCTATGTTCACAAGTAGCATTTTTTATGCATTTTTGCACGTTTGTATTGCTTTCAACCGTGACAAATGCATTCACCGGGAAATGTCATTTTAACATTTTACAACCTTATCAGGCCATGTGCTGTGTGACACATGCATACAGTGCTAAAAAGACATGGGAACAGCATGGGGAAGACCCCTGGAAGCATCTCTGACACCCAGGTCACTGCCTAAAAGTGTGCCCATCAGAAGTGATCCTTGCCGCATCAGAAGATGCAGACTTGCAACTATCCCCGTGCAAGTCCTTGTCCCAGGGCAGTGTTCAATTGTACCTCCCCCATAACTTGCAATACAAGCGCAAGTATGCAGCCTGCCACCCACCCACCCCCGGGCTGCAATACCATACTGCTAGCTTGCTTGCACTTGAAATTGGGCCTTTTAGGCATGTGGAGGTGGAATCTGGCCACCACGTCATGGCTGCGTCGGTAGCCTGGTATCCATACTCAGTCCCCAGCCGCCCGGCGGCCGGGTGTCCATGCTTGGTCCCCAGCCGCCAGGGGGCGGCCGGGTGTCCATACTCGGTCCCCAGCCGCCCCGCGGCTGGGTGCCCACACACAGTCCCCAGCCGCGTGGGGGTGGCCGGGTGTCCATAAACGGTCCCCAGCCGCCCCTATTTGTCCCGGTGCGCCTTATACACAAGCGCGCATGCCAAAACATTACCTGTGCCCTCCCCAGTGCATTTAGTGGGAAGGACAGCCTAACCACAAACACGTGGACATGTGAATGTGGCCAGGAATGGTCCATCTCACTGACGCCTTCACACTGGGTTAATATTGTGGAAGCCGGGACACAGTTGGACACTGGGATGCAACACGTCCTCCAGACATAGAGGATTGCGGGTCCTGGGTCAATCAGGCTTCAACACAAAGTTCAGAAGGTAGACAGCAGCAGTGGTCGGCCTCCTACACAACGAGTAAATTATTCATAATCATGAGGCCATCCACCTCCTTAGCTTTCTGTTCCTTGGAATGCAAGCGCATGTATGTAGTAGCAGCTAGGCCTGAGGTGGTCAGCGTTTTGGCGCATATTCTACCTCCTTCGAGGATTGCTGGATGTTTTCCTGCTACTATCCCAGTTCTATGACTTCCGTTAAAACAAAGCTTCAGGTGATGAATGATGGATGAGGTGGTGGCAAAGGAGAAAGAGCAGGAGGAACAGGGACCATTCACATCAATATCAGGCCAGCCAACCACACATGTCTTGTAGGATATGTTTCTGTACCAAAAGGAGCGGTTCAGCTACACAGTTATAAGGCATACAGTGAATGCAATGCCTACCAAAAATTTCGAGGCACTCCAATACCCCTTGGAAGTGACATGGAGGTCAGAGGGCCTTAACTAAACCGTTATTTCCATTTATAGCAACTGGGTCTCCTGTACACTGTTGGCCTAAGCAGGGAATGGAAGGCTTTTCAAAAATTATTAGGCACTGCAATGCCCCTTGAAACAGACGTGGATTACAGCGTATTAAAAACCTTCTACCCATTATTGGGGAGTGGGTCTCCCTTAGTGTTCGCCTATGCATTGAAAAGCAAAAGTTGACAAAAATTAGGAGGAAATGCAATACCCGTTGCAAGAGTCATGGAGGTTAGAGGTAATTAAAAACAACATGTCAATGCCCCTTGGAAGAGCTGTGGAGTTCAGAGTGGTTTAACAAGACGGTTTTAATGCCCCTTAGAAGAGATGTGGAGGTCACAGTAGCTTAACAAGATGGTTTTAATGCCCCTTGGAAGAGACATGGAGTTCAGAGTGGTTTAACAAGACAGTTTTAATGCCCCTTGGAAGAGTGGTGGAGGTTACAGTGGAATAAAAAGACAATATCAATGCCCCGTGGAAGAGACGAGTGTAATGCATACGCCCGGACTGACTGGCGTGTGTGTGTTTATGTACTAATTCCACTGTGCCATGAACCGAGAGTGAATGCCTGGAGGGGCGTAACTAAGTATCTGCCCGATCCGACCAAGGTCGCACGACGGCATACGACGCCAGTGCACCAGGGAGGAACCGAGCAGAGGAACCAGGGTCTACTCCAGGTCAGACTCTGGACACGGCTGTTGACCCACACCGGGGAATACAGGAACAGGCAGACTAGAGCGCAGGCTTGGTAGGGTCCAGTACAGACTGGGAGACAAATTCGAAACCGCAGACGCGGTGGACAGGGCTGAGCAAAGCGAAAACCGCAGACGCGGTGGACAGAGCTGAGCAAAGCGAAAACCGCAGACGCGGTGGACAGAGCTGAGCAAAGCGAAAACCGCAGACGCGGTGGACAGAGCTGAGCAAAGCGAAAACCGCAGACGCGGTGGACAGAGCTGAGCAAAGCGAAAACCGCAGACGTGGTGGACAGAGCTGAGCAAAGCGAAAACCGCAGACGCGGTGGACAGAGCTGAGCAAAGCGAAAACCGCAGACGCGGTGGACAGAGCTGAGCAAAGCGAAAGCCGCAGACGCGGTGGACAGAGCTGAGCAAAGCGAAAACCACAGACGCGGTGGACAGAGCTGAGCAAAGCGAAAACCGCAGACGCGGTGGACAGAGCTGAGCAAAGCGAAAACCGCAGACGCGGTGGACAGAGCTGAGCAAAGCGAAAACCGCAGACGCGGTGGACAGAGCTGAGCAAAGCGAAAACCGCAGACGCGGTGGACAGAGCTGAGCAAAGCGAAAACCGCAGACGCGGTGGACAGAGCAGAGCAAAGCGAAAACCGCAGACGCGGTGGACAGAGCTGAGCAAAGCGAAAACCGCAGACGCGGTGGACAGAGCTGAGCAAAGCGAAAACCGCAGATGCGGTGGACAGAGCTGAGCAAAGCGAAAACCGCAGATGCGGTGGACAGAGCTGAGCAAAGCGAAAACCGCAGACGCGGTGGACAGAGCTGAGCAAAGTGAAAGCCGCAGACGCGGTGGACAGAGCTGAGCAAAGCGAAAACCGCAGACGCGGTGGACAGAGCTGAGCAAAGCGAAAACCGCAGACGCGGTGGACAGAGCTGAGCAAAGCGAAAACCGCAGACGCGGTGGACAGAGCTGAGCAAAGCGAAAGCCGCAGACGCGGTGGACAGAGCTGAGCAAAGCGAAAACCGCAGACGCGGTGGACAGAGCTGAGCAAAGCGAAAACCGCAGACGCGGTGGACAGAGCTGAGCAAAGCGAAAACCGCAGACGCGGTGGACAGAGCTGAGCAAAGCGAAAACCGCAGACGCGGTGGACAGAGCTGAGCAAAGCGAAAACCGCAGACGCGGTGGACAGAGCTGAGCAAAGCGAAAACCGCAGACGCGGTGGACAGAGCTGAGCAAAGCGAAAACCGCAGACGCGGTGGACAGAGCTGAGCAAAGCGAAAACCGCAGACGCGGTGGACAGAGCTGAGCAAAGCGAAAACCGCAGACGCGGTGGACAGAGCAGAGCAAAGCGAAAACCGCAGACGCGGTGGACAGAGCTGAGCAAAGCGAAAACCGCAGACGCGGTGGACAGAGCTGAGCAAAGCGAAAACCGCAGATGCGGTGGACAGAGCTGAGCAAAGCGAAAACCGCAGATGCGGTGGACAGAGGTGAGCAAAGCGAAAACCGCAGACGCGGTGGACAGAGCTGAGCAAAGCGAAAACCGCAGACGCGGTGGACAGAGCTGAGCAAAGCGAAAACCGCAGACGCGGTGGACAGAGCTGAGCAAAGCGAAAGCCGCAGACGCGGTGGACAGAGCTGAGCAAAGCGAAAACCGCAGACGCGGTGGACAGAGCTGAGCAAAGCGAAAACCGCAGACGCGGTGGACAGAGCTGAGCAAAGCGAAAACCGCAGACGCGGTGGACAGAGCTGAGCAAAGCGAAAACCGCAGACGCGGTGGACAGAGCTGAGCAAAGCGAAAACCGCAGACGCGGTGGACAGAGCTGAGCAAAGCGAAAACCGCAGACGCGGTGGACAGAGCTGAGCAAAGCGAAAGCCGCAGACGCGGTGGACAGAGCTGAGCAAAGCGAAAACCGCAGACGCGGTGGACAGAGCTGAGCAAAGCGAAAACCGCAGACGCGGTGGACAGAGCTGAGCAAAGCGAAAACCGCAGACGCGGTGGACAGAGCTGAGCAAAGCGAAAACCGCAGACGCGGTGGACAGAGCTGAGCAAAGCGAAAACCGCAGACGCGGTGGACAGAGCTGAGCAAAGCGAAAACCGCAGACGCGGTGGACAGAGCTGAGCAAAGCGAAAACCGCAGACGCGGTGGACAGAGCTGAGCAAAGCAAAAACCGCAGACGCGGTGGACAGAGCAGAGCAAAGTGAAAACCGCAGATGCGGTGGACAGAGCTGAGCAAAGCGAAAACCGCAGACGCGGTGGACAGAGCTGAGCAAAGCGAAAACCGCAGACGCGGTGGGCAGAGCTGAGCAAAGCGAAAACCGCAGACACAGAGGGAACAGGGCTCTGTTCACACGGAACAGACTAGAAGGGAAAGGCAGAACCAGATACCCACAGGGTACTTGCAGTGAAGTAGCGAGTGGACCACAAACTCAGAAACGGGAGTACAGTGACAACGAGCAGGAGTTAGGTACGAGTTCAGACTCTGCAGAAAAAGGAAAGGTACGGACATAGAGAAACACGGGAAACAGGCTAGAAGAGTATACAGACAAGAACAGACACAGTAGCAAGATACAGGAGCTGGTCTAGGTAGACGCCCCTAGAAGGTGGGAGGAACAGGCTAGGAGCGTGTTCACACAGGCCTGGAAATACAGCCTCCAGGATAGGCAGAAGACAACAGGCTAGAAGATAATACAGACAGGACACAGTTCAGACACGGGAACTGATACCGAAGGCAGGAAACATAAATGGGACCAGGCATATCAGTGACCAAAGGCCAACTGACAGAACTCAATGCTCAGGCATGGGTTAATTGGAGCAGCTGGTTTAAATACCAGATGACAGACAGCAATAGGCTGAAGACGCACAAGGGGTGTGCCTGCAGCAGGTACAAAAAGCAGGAAGCGATCGGGCGCCGCCCTTAAGCAGCAGACACAGAAGCAAGCAGACAGCATGGAGGGAAGCCATTGAGACATTCTGGACTGGAGATCAAGTGCACGCTCTTGCACAGTGGGAGATGGACCACTATGCAAGGACGCCGCCAGGTATGTTGCAACGAGGAGGTCACAGTAGCTTAACAAGATGGTTTTAATGCCCCTTGGAAGAGACGTGGAGTTCAGAGTGGTTTAACAAGACAGTTTTAATGCCCCTTGGAAGAGTGGTGGAGGTTACAGTGGAATAAAAAGACAATATCAATGCCCCGTGGAAGAGACGTGGAGGTCACAGTAGCTTAACAAGACGGTTTTAATGCCCCTTGGAAGAGTGGTGGAGGTCGCAGTGGAATAAAAAGACAATATCAATGCCCCTTGGAAGAGTGGTGGAGGTTACACTGGAATAAAAAGACAATATCAATGCCCTGTGGAAGAGACGTGGAGGTCACAGTAGCTTAACAAGACGCTTTCAATGCCCTTGGAAGAGTGGTGGAGGTCGCAGTGGAATAAAAAGACAATATTAACGACCCTGGGAAGAGACGTGGAGGTCACAGTAGCTTAACAAGACGATTTTAATGCCCCTTACAAGAGCCATGCAGTACAGCATATTAAAAACATTATTCCCATTATTGGGGAGTGGGTCTCCCATATTCTTTGCCTATGCCTTCAAAGCAAAAGCTGCCAAAAATTAGGAAGGGGGAACTTGCAATGTCCCTTACAAGAGCCATGCAGTACAGCATATTAAAAACATTATTCCCATTATTGGGGAGTGGGTCTCCCATAGTCTTTGCCTATGCCTTCCAAGCAAAAGCTGCCAAAAATTAGGACAGAGGAACTTGCAATGCTGGCAACATGGACCACGGTCACCCTGGTGGTATAGTGGTCATGGAGGCTGAGGATAAGGAGAAGAGCAAAAAACAGCCGAAATGAGGAAGCGTATACCCATGTGTGGGTGTGAAGCGATGCATGGGAATACACCTCCCGAAATAACACAGTGGATTTGACTTTATGTTACTCTGCTGTCATTTGGTGGTGATGAGAAGTCTGGCCCAATCCAGCCCTTGTTCATTTTGATAAGGGTCAGCTTGTCAGCATTGTCAGTTGACAGGCGAGTGCGCTTATCAGTTATAATTCCCCCAGCGGCACTAAAAACACGCTCCGATAACACGCTAGCGGCAGGGCAGGCCAGGACCTCCAAGGCAGTACAGAGTGAGTTCATTCCAAGTGTCCAGCTTGGATACCCAATAATTAAAAGGCACAGAGGAATCACGGAGGACGCTGGTACTCCCTCACCATCTTTTGAAACTTTCCACTCCTTGTGAGAGTACCCTGCGCCTCAGGGCCTTTAAGCTGGGCAGGTCTCAGAAAACTGTCCTAGAACATTGACAGTGTTCCCCTGCCTCTGCTGGATTGGAGTTGCGTCTCTCTCGCCTGTATGCCTTAGTTGGGCAGCGAACTGTGACCTCTGCCGCTACCGTGTTCAGATGGGAATTTTTTTAATAGTTCTGCAGCAAGGGCCTTCTGGTACTGCCCCATTTTTGTAGACCTCTCCAACTCAGGAATAAGAGAGTGAAAGTTCTCCTTGTAGAGGGGGTCTAAAAGTGTCATCAACCAGTAATGACTGTCACCCAACATTTTGACAATGCGAGGGTCACGGTTAAGGCAGCGTAACATAAAGTCAGCCATGGGTGCCAGACTGGTAACGGGCAAGACTTCCGTGTCCTCACCAAGATGACGACTGATAGTGTTGAGCGATCACTAAAATGCTCGGGTGCTCGAAGCTCGGGCCGAGCTTACCGTGATACTCGGGTGCTCGACCCGAGCAACGAGCCCAATGTTAGTCTATGAGAGACCCGAGCATTTTTGCGGCAGCACCCCCGGCAGTCTGTAGAAAGCCTAAAAAGTGCCCAAAACAATAGTGACAGTGCTCAAAAGACATGGGGGCAGCATGGGGATCGCCCCTGGAAGCATTTCTGACCCCCAGGTCACTGCTGTCAACAACGTGGTCAGAGGTATAAAGCCACTTTTGCGGGCTCACAATAAAACGTTCAAAAACGAAACTGAAACGGTTTTCCTGTGAAATATGTTAAGGAATTTCCTTTCCAGGGTAAAAACTTGTGTATAAGGTAAAATAAATAACCAAAAACAAAAATACTCCTCCACACCTTGGGCTATGTTCACAAGTAGCATTTTTCATGCGTTTTTGCACTTTTGTATTGCTTTCAACCGTGACAAATGCGTTCACCGGGAAATGTCATTTTAACATTTTACAACCTTATCTGGCCATGTGCTGTGTGACACATGCATACAGTGCTGAAAAGACAAGGGATCAGCATGGGGAAGACCCCTGGAAGCATCTCTGACTCCCAGGTCACTGCCTAAAAGTGTGCCCATCAGAAGTGATCCTTGCCGCATCTGAAGATGCAGACTTGCAACTATCCCCGTGCAAGTCCTTGTCCCAGGGCAGTGTTCAATTGTACCTCCCCCATTCCTTGCAATGCAAGCGAAAATATGCAGCCAACCACCCACCCACCCGCAGGCTGCAATACCATACTGCTAGCTTTCACTTGAAATGGGGCCTTTTAGTTTGGAGGAGGCCGAAGCTGGCCACTACCTCATGGCCGCTTCGGCAGCGAGGTATCCATACTCAGTCCCCAGCCGCCCGGCGGCCGGGTGTCCACGCTCGGTCCCCAGCCGCCAGGTGGCGGCCAGGTGTCCATACTCGGTCCCCAGCCGCCCCGCGGCCGGGTGTCCACACACGGTCGCCAGCCACCTGGTTGTCCATGAACGGTCCCCAGCCGCCCTGATATCTCCAGTCACCTTCCCCCACACTTTTCTTAGCCTGGCCTGCTTTAGGACAGCATTGGACAAGCCCACCAGAGAACCAGACTCCTCCGGTGGGCCCTGGCTTCTCCATCAGGGGAGTTGAGAGTGCGAAGGTGAGGAGCATGATTATGATGATAGAAGTTAGCATCTGCTTTGTTTTTTTGGAATGCAAGCGCATGTATGTAGTAGCGGCTAGGCCTGAGGTGGTCCGCGTTTTGGCGCATATCCTACCTCCTCCGAGGATTGCTGGATGTTTTCCTGCTACTATCCCAGTTCTATGACTCCCGTTAAAACAAAGCTTCAGGTGATGAATGATGGATGAGATGGTGGCAAAGGAGAAAGAGCAGGAGGAACAGGGACCATTCACATCAATATCAGGCCAGTCAACCAGATATGTCTTGTAGGATATGTTTCTGTAACAAAAGGAGCAGTTCGGCTACACAGTTATAGGGCATACAGTGAGTGCAATGCCTACCAAAAATTTCAAGCCACTCCAATGCCCCTTGGAAATGACATGGAGGTCAGAGGGCATTAACTAAACCTTTTTTTCCATTTATAGCAACTGGGTCTCCCGTGCACTGTTGGCCTAAGCAGTGAATGGAAGGCTTTCCAAAAATTATGAGGAACTGCAATGCCCCTTACAAGAGCCATGTGTGGCACCCCAGGGGTCTGGTCACCACAGTAATAGAGATATTACGTCGGAGAGCAAGTGGGAGGTTTCCTGGTCAGGATCCCTTAAACATGCAACATCCTCCTGCCCCAGTCCTGGGAGGGGAGAATTCTGCCCTTATAAACTGGATCTGGGGTGGGGTTGAGTGAGTTAGAGAACAGTCAGAGTCAGAGTGAGAGCAAGGGAAAGTAACAGCAAGGAGCTCTGTAGGAGCTAGGAGCTAAAGACCAGGGGCTGGAAGCTGAGCAGAGCTCGCCCTGGCAGAAGACAATAGGAACCGGACACAGGAGTCCGAAGCTGTGAGGACTTATATATCCAGCAGCAGAAACCAGCCGGCAGGGGATTTCAGGTCTTCTGGCCATAGAAGCCCGGAGGCTCAGTCACAAGCAAGGGACCAGCACCGCCGTCGTGGAGCGGAGGCTAACAGAAGGCCCCAAGTCACCAGCCATACGGGTGAGCACTACACGGTACAATCAGGGACGTGGGCTACTTCTACCCGCTTACAGCAAGGTAGCCAGGAAGAGTGCAGACAGACGGGGAGGCCTACAACTCCACCTGGCCAGGGGAACTCCTGCTTGCTCACAGACTGACCAGGCCTCTTATGCTAGCCAGTACTCCCAGGAGGGTCTACCTTATAATCATCAGTAAAGACCTTGAACTGCACTGCAAAGACTCTGAGTCATTCCTGCTGCGCTCGTGCACCATCACCCCCATCATCCACACTCACTGCCCTGAGGCTATACTCCTCCCGAGGGGAGTTATCCCATTCTATGCTGCGCACACACCAGCCTCAGCGGTCTGCCTCGCAGCGGTGGTACTCCCTGACCGCAATCCACGGGTGGCGCAGTTGGACAATTAACCTCAAAACCTAAGAAAGACTGCCACTGGTTTGACCAGCCTGAGCCACGGGATCGGGTCACCGCCACGGAGACTACAGACCCCAAAGACCCGGCACCGGGTATCCCACACACGTGTACACACGGCCCAGGGGGCGCGTCACATGCAGTACAGCATATTACAAACATAAGTCCCATTATTGGGGAGTGGGTGTCCCATAGTATTTGCTTATGCCTTGCAAGCAAAAGCTGCCAAAAATTAGGACGGAGCAACTTGCAATGCCCCTTACAAGAGCCATGCAGTACAGCATATTACAAACATAAGTCCCATTATTGGGGAGTGGGTGTCCCATGGTATTTGCTTATGCTTTCCAAGCAAAAGCTGCCAAAAATTAGGA
Organism: Phyllobates terribilis; assembly: GCF_046119375.1. Lineage (NCBI taxonomy): Eukaryota > Metazoa > Chordata > Amphibia > Anura > Dendrobatidae > Phyllobates > Phyllobates terribilis. The sequence continues at coordinate 140,718 of NW_027362984.1, read as the reverse complement.
CGGAGAAACTTGCAATGCCCCTTACAAGAGCCATGCAGTACAGCATATTACAAACATAAGTCCCATTATTGGGGAGTGGGTGTCCCATGGTATTTGCTTATGCTTTCCAAGCAAAAGCTGTCAAAAATTAGGACGGAGCAACTTGCAATGCCCCTTACAAGAGCCATGCAGTACAGCATATTACAAACATAAGTCCCATTATTGGGGAGTGGGTGTCCCATGGTATTTGCTTATGCTTTCCAAGCAAAAGCTGCCAAAAAATAGGACGGAGCAACTTGCAATGCCCCTTACAAGAGCCATGCAGTACAGCATATTACAAACATAAGTCCCATTATTGGGGAGTGGGTGTCCCATAGTATTTGCTTATGCCTTGCAAGCAAAAGCTGCCAAAAATAAGGACGGAGGAACTTGCAATGCTGGCACCCTGGTGGTATAGTGGTGGTGGAGGCTGAGAATAAGGAGAAGAAGATAAAACAGCCGAAACGAGGAAGCGTATACCCATGTGTGGGTGTGTAGCGGTGCATGTGAATACACCTCCCGAAATAACACAGTGGATTTGACTTTATGTTACTCTGCTGTCATTTGGTGGTGATGAGAAGTCTGGCCCAATCCAGCCCTTGTTCATTTTGATAAGGGTCAGCTTGTCAGCATTGTCAGTTGACAGGCGAGTGCGCTTATCAGTTATAATTCCCCCAGCGGCACTAAAAACACGCTCCGATAACACGCTAGCGGCAGCGCAGGCCAGGACCTCCAAGGCGTACAGAGCGAGTTCATTCCAAGTGTCCAGCTTGGATACCCAATAATTAAAAGACACAGAGGAATCACGGAGGACGCTGGTACGATCGGCAAGGTACTCCCTCACCATCTTTTGAAACTTTCCACTCCTTGTGAGAGTACCCCGCGCCTCAGGGCCTTTAAGCTGGGCGGGTGTCAGAAAACTGTCCCAGAACGTTGACAGTGTTCCTCTGCCTCTGCTGGATTGGAGTTGCATCTCTCTCGCCTGTACGCCTTGGTTGGGCCATGAACTGTGACTTCTGCCGCTAGCGTGTTCAGATGGGAATTTTTTTAAGAGTTCTGCAGCAAGGGCCTCCTGGTACTGCCCCATTTTTGTAGACCTCTCCACCTCAGGAATAAGAGAGTGAAAGTTCTCCTTGTAGCGGGGGTCTACAAGTGTCACCAACCAGTAATGACTGTCACCCAACATTTTAACAATGCGAGGGTCACGGTTAAGGCAGCGTAACATAAAGTCAGCCATGCGTGCCGGACTGGTAACGGGCAAGATGACGACTGACTATGCTCTCCTCCTCCTCCTCTTCCTCCTCCCCTCTGTCCTCAGGCCACCCACGCTGAACCGACGGTATGACACTTGTACAGGTACTACCGTCTACAACGCATGATAGCAGCTCCTGTTCTTCCTCCTCCTCCTCCTCCTCTCCCTCATTGTCCCCCAATGCACGTTGGGATGAGATGAGGCTGGGCTGTGTGTAATCGCCCGCTACGGCTTCTTGATCCATCTCATCATACTCTGGCTGCAATGCCTCCTCTTTAATTCTCTGCAGAGAGCGTTGCAAAAGACAGACAAGTGGGATGCTGACACTAATGATGGCGTCATCGCCACTCACCATCTTGGTGGCCTCCTCAAAGTTTGTCAGGATGGTACATATGTCAGACATCCAGGTCCACTCCTGAGGTCTTATGTGTGGAGTCTGACCTGAATATCGACGGCCTTGTTGCAGCTGGTACTCCACAACTGCTCTCTTCTGCTCACAAATCCTTTGCAACATGTGAAGGGTAGAGTTCCAACGTGTGGGGACATCACACACCAGTCGGTGTGCCGGAAGCTGCAAACGCTGCTGCAACACAGCAAGGGCGGCGGAAGCTGTAGTCGACTTGCGAAAATGAGCTGACAGGCGGCGTACTTTCACAAGCAGATCTGGCAACTCGGGGTACGATTTAAGAAACCGCTGAACCACGAGGTTAAGCACATGAGCCAGGCATGGTACGTGTGTGATCTCACCTCGCCTCAGAGCCGCCACCAGGTTACGGCCATTGTCACACACGACCATGCCTGGATGTAGGTTCAGCGGTCTCAGCCACAGATCTGCCTGCTCTTTCACAGCTGTCCACAACTCACAAGCAGTGTGAGGTTTATCACCTAAGCTTATGAGTTTCAGCACAGCCTGTTGCCGCTTGGCGGAGGCAGTACTGCAATGCTTCCAGCTTGTAACTGATGTGGTGATATCTGAGATGGAGGCTGAACATGAGGAGGAGGAGGAGGATGCGCAGGAGCTGTACACTGTGGGGGCAACTCTGACTGACATAGGGCCCGCAATCCTCGGTGTGGGGAGGATGTGTTCCGTCCCAAGGTCCGACTGGGTCCCGGCTTCCACTATGTTTACCCAGTGTGCCGTCAGAGAGATGTACCGTCCCTGGCCACAAGCACTTGTCCACGTGTCCGTTGTCAGGTGGACTCTCCCAGTAACTGCGTTGTAGAGGGCACGGCAGATGCTTTGGGACACGTGATTGTGTAGTGCGGGGATGGCACACCGGGCAAAATAGTGTCGGCTGGGGACCGAGTACCGAGGGACGGCCACCGCCATAAGATTGCGGAAGGATTCCGTCTCCACCAACCTAAAAGGCAGCATTTCCAATGCAAGCAGTCGTGAAATGTGCGAATTTAGGACTGTGGCCTGTGGGGCGTTAGCTGCGAATTTCCGCTTTCGTTCAAAGGTCTGGGATATGGACAATTGAACGCTGCGGTGGGACGTGGACGTGGACGTTGATGCTGTTTCTTGAGAAACTGCCATAACAAGTGAAGACTGAGAGGAGGGGGCATCTTTACATGCAGTGTGGACAGGGGATTGCCTTGCACACACAACAGGGGGTTCTATTGCACGCACAACAGTGGAAGAAGCAGTGGTGACACCCGCTGACACTGGTCGTGGACCCTGGGTTTCGCTCCACAAAGTCGGGTGCTTTGCTGCCATGTGCCTGATCATGCTGGTGGTGGTCAGGCTGGTAGTTTTGTCACCCCTGCTGATGCTGGCATGGCAGGTGGAACATATGGCCTTTTTGGGGTTATCAGCAGAGTCTTTAAAAAAATTCCAGACTCTGGAAGACCTACCGCTTGTACTGGCAACGTCCCTCGTGTTGGTGTTACGGGGAAGGTTGCCTGCCTTCTGTCTGCGGCCACCACACTGCTTCTTCTTGCCTGTTGGGGTACTCTGCCTCCCTCCCCCTGTGTGCTGCTGGCCTCACTCTGCATGTCCTCCTTCCACGTTGGGTCAGTTACTAGATCATCCACCACCTCCTCCTCTTCCACTTGCGCACCACAATCCTCCTCCTCACTTCCTGGCAATTGTGTCTCGTCATCGTCCATCTCTTGTGACAGATTGCCAACGTCGACTTCCTGTGGCCGTGGCTGTTCAAATATTTGGGCATCGCAACATGGGATCTCCTCTTCCACCACTTCAAGCGTTTCAGGCGAGGGGCCCAAATATGGAAATGGACCAGTGAACAGCTCTTCAGAGTGTCCAAGTGTGGGATCACTTGCTGTCTGACGACACTCGGCATGGTGGGAGGAAGGAGGAAGGAGCATCAGGGTGAAGAGGAGTATGCGGTTGAGACTCACGGCTACTAAGAGTTGACCGTGTGGAAGACAGACCGGAGGTGGTGGTGCCCAGGTAACTGGAAGTATTGTCTGCTATCCAATTAATAACCTGTTCACACTGATCAGTTCTCAATACTGGTGTTGTTCTGTGCTTCTCTAGTAATTCGGTCAAGAAGTGGGAGCGAGAAGATGTGGCTGTTGGTTGTGGCACATTTTCACCTTGGCCACGGCCCCGTCCTCTGCACGAACCATCACCAGAACGTCCACTTCCACGTCCCTTGCCACGCGCCTTGCCCATTGTAAATTAAGTAAAATAGCTTACACTTGCACTATCAATGGAAAAAGGGTAATAAAGAGTAGATTAGAACCATGGAAGAGGAAAACCACAGTTATTGTTTACTGGGGTATACCACACTTTTTTAAATAGAGATATTTGCGGCTGAACAGTGAGCGACACACTCAAACTGCTTTTTTTTTAGATACCAAAGGCCCAAAACTGGATAGTACAGCGATTTGACCCGTGGAACTGTGAAACCACACTGGGATGTCGGGCCTACACAAGACTATTTTCAACAGATATATTTTTGTGTCACAACAGTCAGGAGACACTACTGTTTTTCTTTACGGAAAAAACTACCAAAAGCTGAACAATAGAGATTTTTTACCGTGGGATGGCAAAACCACAGTTATTGTTTACTGGGGTATACCACACTTTTTTAAATAGAGATATTTGCGGCTGAACAGTGAGCGACACACTCAACCTGCTTTTTTTTTAGATACCAAAGGCCCAAAACTGGATAGTACAGCGATTTGACCCGTGGAACTGTGAAACCACACTGGGATGTCGGGCCTACACAAGACTATTTTCAACAGATATATTTTTGTGTCACAACAGTCAGGAGACACTACTGTTTTTCTTTACGGAAAAAACTACCAAAAGCTGAACAATAGAGATTTTTTACCGTGGGATGGCAAAACCACAGTTATTGTTTACTGGGGTATACCACACTTTTTTAAATAGAGATATTTGCGGCTGAACAGTGAGCGACACACTCAACCTGCTTTTTTTTTAGATACCAAAGGCCCAAAACTGGATAGTACAGCGATTTGACCCGTGGAACTGCGAAACCACACTGGGATGTCGGGCCTACACAAGACTATTTTCAACAGATATATTTTTGTGTCACAACAGTCAGGAGACACTACTGTTTCTCTTTACGGAAAAAACTACCAAAAGCTGAATAATAGAGATTTTTTACCGTGGGATGGCAAAACCACAGTTATTGTTTACTGGGGTATACCACACTTTTTTAAATAGAGATATTTGCGGCTGAACAGTGAGCGACACACTCAAACTGCTTTTTTTTTAGATACCAAAGGCCCAAAACTGGATAGTACAGCGATTTGACCCGTGGAACTGCGAAACCACACTGGGATGTCGGGCCTACACAAGACTATTTTCAACAGATATATTTTTGTGTCACAAAAGTCAGGAGACACTACTGTTTTTCTTTACGGAAAAAACTACCAAAACCTGAATAATAGAGATTTTATACCGTGGGATGGCAAAACCACAGTTATTGTTTAGAAATATTTGCGGCTGAACAGTGAGCGACACACTCAAACTGTTTTTTTTTTAGATACAAATGGCCCAAAATGGATAATACAGAGGTTTGAACCGTGGAAGTGCAAAACAACACTTCTGTTTCTCTAGCCTACACCAGACTATTTTCAACAGTTATATTTGTGTCTGAAAAATCAGAGACACGCTTTTTTTGGGGGGGGGAGGGGGGACACACCAAAAGGTTAATAAGACGGGTATTTGTACAGTGGGAAGGAGGAAACAAAAAGGAGGATTTAGATGGAAAAAAAAGGATTTTTCCTGGCCCCCGACACCTGGTGCTAAGTCCAGCAATTTCAGCAACAGGAGCACACAGGACTGTAATGCAGCGTTTGCTGGTATAACCACTGTGTCTCCTATACAGCCTGCCTGCCTGGTATCTGGGATGGATATTAGTCCTGAAAAGGACTGTTGGTTTGTTCTGGCAGCCTTTACAGACCCTACACTAACTATTTTGCAGTTTATATCTCTCCCTAAATCAGCAGCGCTGTCCCTACACTGTCTAAACCGGAGCGACTGTGTCCAAGATGGCGGCGCCCCGTTTTAAATACTCGAGGTGACGCTGTGCGGCCAGCCTATCACTGTAATGCCCACAACCAACATTGCTGCAGCATTTCAGTGACTGGCTGGCAATCCCTGCATGTTCATTGGCTCTGTAAAGAGCGCCAAACATGCAGGGCGGAGACCCGAGCTCCCGCCCGAGTAAACCGGAAATGCTCGGTGCTCGCCGAACATCCCGAGTAGCGTGATGCTCGGGCGAGTACCGAGCAGTGTCGAGCATGTTCGCTCAACACTATATGGGACCCATTATTCTGTATGGAGCAATATATGGGGTCCATTTTTCTGTATGGAGCAATATATGGGACCCATTATTCCGTATGGAGCAATATATGGGTCCATTATTCTGTATAGAGCATTATATGGGGACCATTATTCTGTATGGAGCATTCCATTGGGCTCATTATTCTGTTTGGAGCATTATATGGGGTCCATTATTCTGCATGGAGCAATATATGGGGTTCATTATTCTGTATGGAGCAATATATGGGTCCATTATTCTGTATGGAGCAATATATGGGGCCCATTATTCTGTATGGAGCAATATATGGGGTCCATTATTCTGTATGGAGCAATATATGGGTCTATTATTCTGTATGGAGCATTATGAGGCCCATTATTCTGTATGAAGCAACATACATGGTCCATTATTCTGTATGGAGCAATATATGGGGTCCATTATTCTGTTTGGAGGAATATCTGGGGCCCATTATTCTGTATGGAGCATTTGATGAGGTCCATTATACTGTATGGAGCAATATATGGGGTCCATTATTCTGTATGGAGCAATATATGGGTCCACTATGCTGTATAGAGCAATATATGGAGTCCATTATTCTGTATGGAGCAATATATGGGACCCATTATTCCGTATGGAGCAATATATGGGGTCCATTATTCTGTATGGAGCAATACATGGGTCCATTACTCTGTATGGAGAAATATATGGGGTTCATTATTCTGTATGGAGCAATATATGGGGTCCATTATTCTGTATAGAGCATTATATGGGGTCCAATATTCTGTATGGAGCAATATATGGGTCCATTATTCTGTATGGAGCATTATATGGGGCCCATTATTCTGTATAAAGCAATATATGGAGTCCATTATTCTGTATGGAGCTTTATGTGGGGTCATTTATTCTGTATGGAGCAATATATGGGGTCCATTATTCTGTATGGAGCAATATATGGGTCCATTATTCTTTATGGAGCATTATATGGGGCCCATTATTCTGTATGGAGCAAAATATGGGGTCCATTATTCTGTATAGAGCAATACATAGGATCTATTATTCTGTATGGAGCATTATATGGGGTCCATTATTCTGTATGAAGCAATATATGGGGTCCACTATTCTGCAGGGAGCAATAAATGGGGTCCATTATTCTGTATGGAGCAATATATGGGACCCATTATTCTGTATGGAGCAATATATGTGTAGCATCGGCGTCTCTGCCCCGTACTAGGCAGAGACGCCGTCCCTCTCACCTCCCCGCTCCTGGCGCGGCGTCCTCCTGCGCTTCTCTCCCCGCTGCTTCCGGCACGAGCTCCTTCCCCGGCAGTGTGCTTAGGGCGCGCGCGCTCCCCCTCTCTTAAAGGGACCGCGCGCGCCGTCCTAAGGAGTCCCCGGCCAATTGCCGGAGGACCTCCCATATTTAAGGCACCTCCTCCAAGATGGAGGTGCCCGAGCAATGTTGTTGCAAAGCCTTCACTCTGCTTCAGCCCTCAGGTCCCGTTACCAGTTACCAGCCAGTCACCTGCCAGATTCCTGCTTGTTACCTGCCAGTCACCTGCCGGATTCCTGCCTGTTACCTGCCAGTTACCTGCCAGATTCCTGCTTGATATCTGCCTGATATCCGTTTACCTGCTTGCAAGCCTGCGGTCCGAAGGTCTGCTTTCCGACACCTGTCAGTCTGTCTATGGACCAGCCTGCCCGCTCACCTGGGAGCGCTCACCTGCTACCTGCCTGCTAGCCTACCTGGAGGCTCCGCCGTCACTTGCCGTGACCACCTGCCTGTCCAGAGACTCTTGCCTGCTCACCTGGGAGCACTCACCTGCTACCTGCCTGCTAGCCTACCTGGAGGCTCTGCCGTCACTTGCCGTGACCACCTGCCCGTCCAGAGACTCTCGCCCGCTCACCTGGGAGCACTCACCAGCCACCTGCCTGCTGTCCTTCTACCCAGAGACTGTCCCTGTCACTTGCCGTGAGTACCCGTCCGTTTACCCAGAGACTGTCCCTGTCACTTGCCGTGACTACCTGCTCCTCTACCCAGAGACTGTCCCTGTCACTTGCCGTGACTACCTGCCCGTCTTCCCTGGGAGCCACCCGCTTCCTTACAAGGACTGCCCCCTTGTATGGTTGCACAGAGGTTCCACCTCCCAGACCCGTAACAATATGGGGTCCATTATTCAGTATGAAGCAATATATGGGGTCCATTATTCTGTATGGAGCAATATATGGGTCTATTATTCTGTATGGAACATTATATGGGGTCCATTATTTTGTATGAAGAGATATATGGGATCCATTATGTATGGAGCATTATATGAGGCCCATTATTCTGTTTGGAGCAATATATGGGGTCCACTATTCTGCATGGAGCAATATATGGGGTCCATTATTCTGTATGGAGCAATATATGGGGTCCATTATTCTGTATAGAGCATTATATGGGGTCCATTATTCTGTATGGAGCAATATATGGGGTCAATAATTCTGTATAGAGCAATATATGGGGTCTATTATTCTGTATGGAGCATTATATGGGATCCATTATTCTGTATGAAGCGATATATGGGATCCATTCTGTAAGGAGCATTACATGACGCCCATTATTCTGTTTGGAGCAATATATAGGGTCCACTATTCTGCATGGAGCAATATATGGGGTCCATTTTTCTGTATGGACCAATATATGGGACCCATTTTTCTGTATGGAGCAATATATGGGGTCAATTATTTTGTATGGAGCAATATATGGGGTCCATTATTCTGTATGGAGCAATATATGGGGTCCAATATTGTGTATGGAGAAATATATGGGGTCCATTATTCTGGATAGAGCATTATATGGGGTACATTATTATGTATGGAGCATTATATGGGTCCATTATTCTGCATCGAGCATTATATGGGGCCCAATATTCTGTATGGAGCAATATATGGGGTCCATTATTCTGTATGGAGCAATATATGGGTCCCTTATTCTGTATGGAGCAATATATTGGGTCCATTAATCTGTATGGAGCAATATATGGGTCCATTATTCTGTATGGTGTATTATATGGGGCCCATTATTCTCTATGGAGCATTTTATGAGGCCCGTTATTCTGTAAGGAGCATTAAATGGGGCTCATTATTCTGTATGGAGCATTATATGGGGTCCATTATTTTGTACGGAGCAATATATGGGGTCCATTAACCCCTTAATAACATTTGACGTACTAATACGCGTCTGTGCCCTGGGACTTAAGAGCCAGACCCGTATTAGTACGTCATGGCGATCGCGCGCGCACACAGGCTGTGCGGGCGCGATCGCCGCCGGGTGTCAGCTGATTGTCACAGCTGACACCCGGTACTATGTGCAGGGAGCGGTCCTGCACCGCTCCCAGCACATTAACCCCCGCTATGCTGCGATCGAAGTCGATCGAAATCGATCGCGGCATTGCGGGGGCAAGGGGAGGTGATCGGCGATACTCACCTCCTCTTCCGGCTTCCAGCGCAGACTGCAGCGGCTTCCCGGGTGTTGCCATGACGACCCGATGTCGTCATGACAACATCCGGGTCACCAGAGAGCAGGAAGATTGCTTGGACATGCGCAGTGCATCTCCAAGCAATCTTAACACTGTGCACTTCTGACAGCCTGCATGGCATAGGGATGGTGCTCCATTCCTATGCCATGCAGGCGATCAGAAAAAAAAAAGTGAAAGCCCCAGAGTGGGACAAAGTAATAAGGTGTACAAACTGTCTGAAAGTGGAAAAAAAAAAAAATGTGCAAAAATATTATAAAAAAATAAAAAAAATAATACACCAAAAATAAAAATATAATGTACCCATCAATAAATATTATTATAAAAAAAATTAAAAAAAAACAATAAAAGTACACATATTTGGTATCGCCGCGTCCGGAACAGCCTGACCTATAAAATTGTCCCACTAGTTAACCCCTTCAGTGAACACGGTAAAAAAAAAAAAAAAAAACGCAGCAAAAAACAATGCTTTATCACCATACCGCCAAACAAAAAGTGGAATAACACGCGATCAAAAAGACGCATATAAATAAAAATGATACCGCTGAAAACGTCATCTCGTCCCACAAAAAACAAGCCGCAATACAGCTCCATCAGCCGAAAAATAAAAAAGTTTCAGCTCTCAGAATAAAGCGATGCTAAAAAATATTTTTTTCTATAAAATAGCTTTTATTGTGTATAAGCGCCAAAACATAGAAAAATTATACAAATGTGGTACCACTGTAAACGTACTGACCCGAAGAATAAAGCTACCTCATCAATTTTACCACACGCGGAACAGAATAAAAAAAAAAAAAAAAAAACAATTCCTGAATTGTTGGTTTTCGTTTATTCTGCCTCCCAAAAATCGGAATAGAAAGCGATCAAAAAATGTCACGTGCCTGAAAATGGCACCAATAACAATGTCAAGTCATCCCGCAAAAAACGAGCCGTCACATGACTGTCTGCCAAAATCTGGAAAAATTATAGCTCTCAAAATATGGCGATGCAAAAACTAGATTTTACAAAAAATGCGTCTTTTAGTGTGTGACAGCTGTCAGTCATAAAAACCCCATATGATTCTGGCATTGCTGTAATCACACCGAACCGAAGAATAAAGTCGTCTAATCACTTATACCGCACAAGGAACGGCGTCAAAAATAAACTCTTGGGTTATGATTGGGCTAGGGTTAGGGCTGGGTTTGGGGCTAGGGTTGTGCTGGGGCTAGGGTTGTGCTGGGGCTAGGGTTGTGCTGGGGCTAGGGTTGTGCTGGGGCTAGGGTTGTGCTAGGGCTAGGGTTGTGCTAGGGCTAGGGTTGTGCTAGGGCTAGGGCTGGGGTTGGGATTTTTTTCAAAAGTAAGAAAAAAAGATGACGATATGGTGACTAGTGTTGAGAGCAAGTGCTCGCTACTTGAGTTTGCATCGGGTGCTCTGGTATGCATTGAGTATCGTGGGTATTTGAGTGACATGCTCGAGTCTCTGCCCCATATGCTTCGCGGCCAAAAAACTTTACGGGGATTGCCTGCCATGCACGAGCGATCCCCGCATGTTTTTTTTTGGGTGCCTAATAACCGTGAAACATGCGGAGCAGGGACTCGAGCATGTCACTCAAGCACACGCTGTACATGGTGCATACCTGAGTACCCGATGCAAACTCAAGTAGCGAGCACTTGAGCTCAAGAATAATGACAACTTATTCAATATGATGACCTAATGTAAACAAATTCTGTGCCGTACCTCTGGGTTCAAAATGTTCACTATACACCTTAATAAAATCCTTGAGGGGTATAGTTTCCAAAATGGGGACACTTGTGGGGGAGCTCCACTGTTTAGGCACATCACAGGCTCTCCAAACGCGACATGGTGTCCGCTAACAAATTGAATGGAATATCGGCTCAAATTGTTAGCGGACGCCATGTTGCGTTTGGAGAGCCCCTGTGTGCCCAAACATTGGAGCTCCCCCACAAGTGACCCCATTTTGGAAACTAGACCCCCCAAGGCACCTATCTAGATGCATAGTAAGCACTTGGAACCCCCAGGTGCTTCACAAATTGATTCGCAAAAATGAAAAAGTGAAAAAAAAAACACTTTTTCATTTTTATGAATCAATTTGTGAAGCACCTGGGGTTCCAAGTGCTCACTATGCATCTAGAAAGGTGCCTTGGGGGGTCTAGTTTCCAAAATGGGGTCACTTGTGGGGGAGCTCCAATGTTTGGGCACACAGGGACTCTCTAAATGCAACATGGTATCCGCTAACAAATTGAATGGAAAATCGGCTCAAATTGTTAGCGGACACCACATTGTGTTTGGAGAGCCCCTCTGTGCCCAAACTTTGGAGCTCCCCCACAAGTGACCCCATTTTGGAAACTAGACCCCCCAAGGCACCTATCTAGATGCATAGTAAGCACTTGGAACCCCCAGGTGCTTCACAAATTGATTCGTAAAAATGAAAAAGTGTTTTTTTTTTCACTTTTTCATTATTACGAATCAATTTGTGAAGCACCTGGGGGTTCCAAGTGCTCACTATGCATCTAGAAAGGTGCCTTGGGGGGTCTAGTTTCCAAAATGGGGTCACTTGTGGGGGAGCTCCAAAGTTTGGGCACAGAGGGGCTCTCCAAACGCAATGTGGTGTCCGCTAACAATTTGAGCCGATTTTCCATTCAATTTGTTAGCGGATACCATGTTGCATTTAGAGAGTCCCTGTGTGCCCAAACATTGGAGCTCCCCCACAAGTAACCCCATTTTGGAAACTAGACCCCCCAAGGCACCTATCTAGATGCATAGTGAGCACTTGGAACCCCTAGGTGCTTCACAAATTGATTCGTAAAAATGAAAAAGTGTTTTTTTTTTCACTTTTTCATTTTTACGAATCAATTTGTGAAGCACCTGGGGGTTCCAAGTGCTCACTATGCATCTAGAAAGGTGCCTTGGGGGGTCTAGTTTCCAAAATGGGGTCACTTGTGGGGGAGCTCCAAAGTTTGGGCACAGAGGGGCTCTCCAAACGCAATGTGGTGTCCGCTAACAATTTGAGCCGATTTTCCATTCAATTTGTTAGCGGATACCATGTTGCATTTAGAGAGTCCCTGTGTGCCCAAACATTGGAGCTCCCGCACAAGTGACCCCATTTTGGAAACTAGACCCCCCAAGGCACCTATCTAGATGCATAGTGAGCACTTGGAACCCCTAGGTGCTTCACAAATTGATTCGTAAAAATGAAAAAGTGTTTTTTTTTTCACTTTTTCATTTTTACGAATCAATTTGTGAAGCACCTGGGGGTTCCAAGTGCTCACTATGCATCTAGAAAGGTGCCTTGGGGGGTCTAGTTTCCAAAATGGGGTCACTTGTGGGGAAGCTCCAAAGTTTGGGCACAGAGGGGCTCTCCAAACGCAATGTGGTGTCCGCTAACAATTTGAGCCGATTTTCCATTCAATTTGTTAGCGGATACCATGTTGCATTTAGAGAGTCCCTGTGTGCCCAAACATTGGAGCTCCCGCACAAGTGACCCCATTTTGGAAACTAGACCCCCCAAGGCACCTATCTAGATGCATAGTGAGCACTTGGAACCCCTAGGTGCTTCACAAATTGATTCGTAAAAATGAAAAAGTGTTTTTTTTTTCACTTTTTCATTTTTACGAATCAATTTGTGAAGCACCTGGGGGTTCCAAGTGCTCACTATGCATCTAGAAAGGTGCCTTGGGGGGTCTAGTTTCCAAAATGGGGTCACTTGTGGGGGAGCTCCAAAGTTTGGGCACACAGGGGCTCTCCAAACAGAACATGGTGTCCGCTAATTATTCAAGCAAATTTTACAATCAAAAAGTCAAATGGCGCTCCTTCCCTTCCGAGCCCTGCCGTGCGCCCAAACAGTGTTTCTTCCCCAAATATTGGGTATCTGCGTGCCCAGGGGAAATTGCACAACAAATTTTGGGGTCCATTTTTTCTTGTTACCCCTGTGAAAATAAAAAAAATTGGGTCTAAAGTAACATTTTTGTGAAAAAAGTTAAATGTTCATTTTTTTCTTCCACATTCAAAAAATTCCTGTGAAGCACCTGAAGGGTTAATAAAGTTCTTGAATGTGGTTTTGAGCACCTTGAGGGGTGCAGTTTTTAGAATGGTGTCACTTTTGGGTATTTTCTGTCATAAAGACCTCTCAAAGTGACTTCAAATGTGATGTGGTCCCTAAAAAAATGGTTTTATAAATTTTGTTGGAAAAATGAGAAATCGCTGGTCAACTTTTAACCCTTATAGCTCCCTAACAAAAAAAAATTTTGGTTCCAAAATTGTGCTGATGTAAAGTAGACATGTGGGAAATGTTATTTATTAACTCTTTTGTGTGACATATTGCTCTGATTTCAGGGCTTAAAAATTCAAATTTTGAAAATCGCAAAATTTTCAAAATTTTCGCCAAATTTCCATTTTTTTCACAAATAAACGCAAGTGATATCGAAGAAATTTTTCCACAATCATGAAGTACAATATGTCACGAAAAAACAGTCTCAGAATCAGGGGGATCCGTTAAAGCGTTGCAGAGTAATTACCTCATAAAGTATCAATGGTCAGAATTGTAAAAATTGGCCCGGTCATTAACGTGCAAACCACCCGCGGGGCTTAAGGGGTTAATCTGTATGGAACATTATATGGGGCCCATTATTCTGTATGGAACATTACATGGGGCTCATTCTGTATGGAGCAATATATGGGTCCATTATTCTGTATGGAGCATTATATCGGGCCCATTATTCTGTATGGAGCAATACATGGGTCCATTATTCTGTATGGAGCAATATATGGGTCCATTATTCTGTATGGAGCAATATATGGGGTCCATTATTCTGTATGGAGTAATATATGGGTCCATTATTCTGTATGGAGCATTATGAGTCCCATTATTCTGTATGAAGCAACATATAGGGTCCATTATTCTGTATGGAGCAATATATGGGGTCCATTATTCAGTTTGGAGAAATATCTGGGGCCCATTATTCTGTATGAATCATAGTATGGAGTCCATTATACTGTAAGGAGCAATATCTGGGGTCCATTATTCTGTATGGAGCAATATATGGGTCTATTATGCTGTATAGAGCAATAAAAAGGGTTTATAATTTTGTATGGAGCATTATATGGGGTTCATTATTCTTTTTAGAGCAATATATGGGGTCCATTATTCTGTATGGAGCAATACATGTGTCAATTACTCTGTATGGAGCAATATATGGGGTCCATTATTCTGTATGGAGCAATATATGGGGTCCATTACTCTGTATAAGTAATGAGAAAGCAAGAAAAGATGTCTCCAGCAGGACCAGGGTTGTATATATCTTGTTAAAACTTCAACCCTGGTCCTGCTGGAGACATCTTTGCTTGCTTTCTCATTACTTGAACTTTGGTAGCCCGTGACCTGGGCGTCTCCGCTGCAAGACTTCGTTGGGACTGGATGAGTCTGGCTATTACATGGTGAGCTGACATACGTTTTCCCTTTCCCTTTCCCCTTGTTTTTTCATTATTCAGTATAGACAATTATATGGGGTCCATTATTCTGAATGGAGCAGTATATGGGTCCATTATTCTGTATGGAGCATTATATGGGGCCCATTATTCTGTATAGAGCAATATATGGGGTCCATTATTCTGTATGGATCACTATATGGGGTCATTTATTCTGTATGGAGCAATATATGGAGTCCATTATTCTGTATGGAGCAATATATGGGGTCCATTAGTCTGTATGGAGCAATATATGGGCCCATTATTCTTTATGGAGTATTATATGGGGTCCATTATTCTGTATGGAGCAATATATGGGGTCCATTATTCTGTATAGAGCAATAAACAGGGTCTATTATTCTGTATGGAGCATTACATGGGGCACATTATTCTGTATGAAGCAATATATGGGGTCCACTATACTGCATGGAGCAATATATGGGGTCCATTATTCTGTATGGAGCAATATATGGGATCCATTATTCTGTATGGAACATAATATGGGGTCCATTATTCTGTACGGAGCAATATATGGGTCCATTATTCTGTATGGAGCATTATATGGGGCCCATTATTCTGTATGGAGCATTACATGGGGCTCATTATTCTGTATGGAGCATTATATGGGGTCCATTATTCTGCATGGAGCATTATATGGGGTCCATTATTCTGAATGGAGCAATATACGGGGTCCATTATTCTGTATGGAGCAATATATGGGTCCATTATTCTGTATGGAGCAATATATGGGGCCCATTATTCTGTATGGAGCAATATATTGGGTCCATTATTCTGTATGGAGCAATATATGGGTCCATTATTCTGTATGGAGCAATATATGGTGTCCATTATTCTGTATGGAGTAATATATCGGTCCATTATTCTGTATGGAGCATTATGAGGCCCATTATTCTGTATGAAGCAACATATACGGTCCATTATTCTGTATGGAGCAATATATGGGGTCCATTATTCTATTTGGAGGAATATCTGGGGCCCATTATTCTGTATGGAGCATTTTATGGGGTCCATTATACTGTATGGAGCAATATATGGGGTCCATTATTCTGTATGGAGCAATATATGGGTCCATTATGCTGTATAGAGCAATAAAAAGGGTTTATTATTCTGTATGGAGCATTATATGGGGCCCATTATTCTTTTTGGAGCAATATATGGGGTCCATTATTCTGTATGGAGCAATACATGGGTCCATTACTCTGCATGGAGAAATATATGGGGTCCATTATTCTGTATGGAGCAATATATGGGGTCCATTATTCTGTATAGAGCATTATATGGGGTCCAATATTCTGTATGGAGCAATATATGGGTCCATTATTCGGTATGGAGCATTATATGGGGCCCATTATTCTGTATAGAGCAATATATGGAGTCCATTATTCTGTATGGAGCTTTAGATGGGGTCATTTATTCTGTATGGAGCAATATATGGGGTCCATTATTCTGTATGGAGCAATATATGGGGTCCATTAGTCTGTATGGAGCAATATATGTTTCCATTATTCTTTATGGAGCATTATATGGGGCCCATTATTCTGTATGGAGCAATATATGGGGTCCATTATTCTGTATAGAGCAATACATAGGGTCTATTATTCTGTATGGAGCATTATATGGGGCCCATTATTCTGTATGAAGCAATATATGGGGTCCACTATTCTGCATGGAGCAATATATGGGGTCCATTATTCTTTATGGAGCATTATATGGGGCCCATTATTATGTATGAAGCAATATATGGGGTCCATTATTCAGTATGGAGCAATATATGGGGTCCATTATTCTGTATGGAGCAATATATGGGTCTATTATTCTGTATGGAACATTATATGGGGTCCATTATTTTGTATGAAGAGACATATGTGATCCATTCTGTATGGAGCATTATATGAGGCCCATTATTCTGTTTGGAGCAATATATGGGGTCCACTATTCTGCATGGAGCAATATACGGGGTCCATTATTCTGTATGGAGCAATATATGGGGTCTATTATTCTGTATAGAGCATTATATGGGGTCCATTATTCTGTATAGAGCAATAAACAGGGTCTATTATTCTGTATGGAGCATTACATGGGGCACATTATTCTGTATGAAGCAATATATGGGGTCCACTATACTGCATGGAGCAATATAAGGGGTCCATTATTCTGTATGGAGCAATATATGGGATCCATTATTCTGTATGGAACATAATATGGGGTCCATTATTCTGTACGGAGCAATATATGGGTCCATTATTCTGTATGGAGCATTATATGGGGCCCATTATTCTGTATGGAGCATTACATGGGGCTCATTATTCTGTATGGAGCATTATATGGGGTCCATTATTCTGCATGGAGCATGATATGGGGCCCATTATTCTGAATGGAGCAATATACGGGGTCCATTATTCTGTATGGAGCAATATATGGGTCCATTATTCTGTATGGAGCAATATATGGGGCCCATTATTCTGTATGGAGCAATATATTGGGTCCATTATTCTGTATGGAGCAATATATGGGTCTATTATTCTGTATGGAGCAATATATGGGGTCCATTATTCTGTATGGAGTAATATATCGGTCCATTATTCTGTATGGAGCAATATGAGGCTCATTATTCTGTATGAAGCAACATATACGATCCATTATTCTGTATGGTGCAATATATGGGGTCCATTATTCTATTTGGAGGAATATCTGGGGCCCCTTATTCTGTATGGAGCATTTTATGGGGTCCATTATACTGTATGGAGCAATATATGGGGTCCATTATTCTGTATGGAGCAATATATGGGTCCATTATGCTGTATAGAGCAATAAAAAGGGTTTATTATTCTGTATGGAGCATTATATGGGGCCCATTATTCTTTTTGGAGCAATATTTGGGGTCCATTATTCTGTATGGAGCAATACATGGGTCCATTACTCTGTATGGAGAAATATATGGGGTCCATTATTCTGTATGGAGCAATATATGGGATCCATTATTCTGTATAGAGCATTATATGGGGTCCAATATTCTGTATGGAGCAATATATGGGTCCATTATTCGGTATGGAGCGTTATATGGGGCCCATTATTCTGTATAGAGCAATATATGGAGTCCATTATTCTGTATGGAGCTTTATATGGGGTCATTTATTCTGTATGGAGCAATATATGGGGTCCATTATTCTGTATGGAGCAATATATGGGGTCCATTAGTCTGTATGGAGCAATATATGTGTCCATTATTCTTTATGGAGCATTATATGGGGCCCATTATTCTGTATGGAGCAATATATGGGGTCCATTATTCTGTATAGAGCAATACATAGGGTCTATTATTCTGTATGGAGCATTATATGGGGCCCATTATTCTGTATGAAGCAATATATGGGGTCCACTATTCTGCATGGAGCAATATATGGGGTCCATTATTCTGTATGGAGCATTATATGGGGCCCAATATTCTGTATGAAGCAATATATGGGGTCCATTATTCAGTATGGAGCAATATATGGGGTCCATTATTCTGTATGGAGCAATATATGGGTCTATTATTCTGTATGGAACATTATATGGGGTCCATTATTTTGTTTGAAGAGATATATGGGATCTATTCTGTATGGAGCATTATATGAGGCCCATTATTCTGTTTGGAGCAATATATGGGGTCCACTATTCTGCATGGAGCAATATACGGGGTCCATTATTCTGTATGGAGCAATATATGGGGTCTATTATTCTGTATAGAGCATTATATGGGGTCCATTATTCTGTATAGAGCAATAAACAGGGTCTTTTATTCTGTATGGAGCATTACATGGGGCACATTATTCTGTATGAAGCAATATCTGGGGTCCACTATACTGCATGGAGCAATATATGGGGTCCATTATTCTGTATGGAGCAATATATGGGATCCATTATTCTGTATGGAACATAATATGGGGTCCATTATTCTGTACGGAGCAATATATGGGTCCATTATTCTGTATGGAGCATTATATGGGGCCCATTATTCTGTATGGAGCATTACATGGGGCTCATTATTCTGTATGGAGTATTATATGGGGTCCATTATTCTGCATGGAGCATTATATGGGGTCTATTATTCTGAATGGAGCAATATACGGGGTCCATTATTCTGTATGGAGCAATATATGGGTCCATTATTCTGTATGGAGCAATATATGGGGCCCATTATTCTGTATGGAGCAATATATTGGGTCCATTATTCTGTATGGAGCAATATATGGGTCCATTATTCTGTATGGAGCAATATATGGGGTCCATTATTCTGTATGGAGTAATATATCGGTCCATTATTCTGTATAGAGCATTATGAGGCCCATTATTCTGTATGAAGCAACGTATACGGTCCATTATTCTGTATGGAGCAATATATGGGGTCCATTATTCTATTTGGAGGAATATCTGGGACCCATTATTCTGTATGGAGCACTATATGGGGTCAATTATTCTGTATGGAGCAATATATGGGGTCCATTATTCTGTATGGAGCAATATATGGGACCCATTATTCTGCATGGAGCAATATATGGGGTCCATTATTCTGTATGGAGCATTATATGGGGCCCATTATTCTGTATGAAGCCATATATGGGGTCCATTATTCAGTATGGAGCAATATATGGGGTCCATTATTCTGTATGGAGCAATATATGGGTCTATTATTCTGTATGGAACATTATATGGGGTCCATTATTTTGTATGAAGAGATATATGGGATCCATTCTGTATGGAGCATTATGTGAGGCCCATTATTCTGTTTGGAGCAATATATGGGGTCGACTATTCTGAATGTAGCAATATACGGGGTCCATTATTCTGTATGGAGCAATATATGGGGTCTATTGTTCTGTATGGAGCAATATATGGGGTCCATAATTCTTTATAGAGCAATATACGGGGTCTATTATTCTGTATGGAGCATTATATGGGATCCATTATTCTGTATGAAGCGATATATGGGATCCTTTCTGTAAGGACCATTACATGAGGCCCATTATTATGTTTGGAGCAATATATAGGGTCCACTATTCTGCATGTAGCAATATATGGGGTCCATTTTTCTGTATGAACCAATATATGGGACCCATTTTTCAGTATGGACCAATATATGGGGTCTATTATTCTGTATGGAGCAATATAAGGGGTCCATTATTCTGTATGGAGCAATATATGGGGTCCAATATTGTGTATGGAGAAATATATGGGGTTCATTATTCTGGATAGAGCATTATATGGGGTATATTATTCTGTATGGAGCAATATATGGGTCCATTATTCTGCATCGAGCATTATATGGGGCCCAATATTCTGTATGGAGCAATATATGGGGTCCATTATTCTGTATGTAGCAATATATGGGTCCCTTATTCTGTATGGAGCAATATATTGGGTATATTAATCTGTATGGAGCAATATATGGGTCCATTATTTTGTATGGTGTATTATATGGGGCCCATTATTCTCTATGGAGCATTTTATGAGGCCCGTTATTCTGTATGGAGCATTAAATGGGGTCATTATTCTGTATGGAGAATTATATGGGGTCCATTATTCTGTATGGAGCATTATATGGGGTCCATTATTCTGTGTGGAGCAAGATATGGGGTCCATTATTCTGTATAGAGCATTATATGGGGTCTATTATTCTGTATGGAGCAATATATGGGGTCCATTATTCTGTATGGAGCAATGTATGGGTCCTTTATTCTGTATGGAGCAATATATGGGTCCATTATTCCGTATGGAGCATTATATGGGGACAATTATTCTGTATGGAGCAATATGTGGGGTCCATTATTCTGCATAGAGCAGTATAAAGGGTATATTATTCTGTATGGAGCATTATATGGGGCCCATTATTCTGTATGAAGCAAAATATGGGGTATATTATTCTGTATGGAGCAATTTTTGGGTCCATTATTCTATATGTAGCATTATGAGTCCCATTATTCTTTATGGAGCAACATACAGGGCCCATTATTCTGTATGGAGCAATATATGGGTCCATTATACTGTATAGAGCAATAAAAAGCGTCTATTATTCTCTATGGAGAATTATATGGGGTCCATTATTCTGTATGGAGCAATATATGGGGTCCATTATTCTGTATGGAGCAATATATGTTTCCATTAATCTGTATAGAGCAATATATGGGGTCAATTATTGTGTATGCAGCAATATATGGGGTCCATTTTTCTGTATAGAGCATTATATGGGGTTCATTATTCTGTATGGAGCAGTATATGGGTCCATTATTCAGTATGGAGCAATATATGGGGTCCATTATTCTGTATGGAGCAATATATGGGGTCCATTATTCTGTATGGAGAATTATATGGAGTTATTTATTCTGTATGGAGCAATATATGGGGTCCATTATTCTGTATGGTGCAATATATGGGTCCATTATTCCGTATGGAGCATTATATGGGGACAATTATTCTGTATGGAGCAAAATGTGGGGTCCATTATTCTGCATAGAGCAATATAAAGGGTCTATTATTCTGTATGGAGCATTATATAGGGCCCATTATTTTGTACGAAGCAATATATGGGGTCCATTACTCGGTAAGGAGAATTAGATGGGATCCATTATTCTGTATGAAGCGATATATGGGATCCATTCTGTATGGAGCATTATATGAGGCTCATTATTCTGTATGGAGCAATATATGGGATCCACTATTCTGCATGGAGCAATATATGGGGTCCATTATTCTGTATGGTGCAATATATGGGACCTATTATTTTGTATGGAGCAATATATGGGTCCATTATTCTCTATGGAGTATTATATCGGGCCCATTATTCTGTATGGAGCAATATATGGGGTCCATTATTCTGTTTGGAGCATTATGAGGCCCATTATTCTGTATGCAGCAATATATGGGGTCCATTATTCTGTTTGGAGGAATATCTGGGGCCCATTATTCTGTATGCAGCATTGTATGGAGTCCATTATACTCTATGGAGCAATATATGGGGTCCATTATTTTGTATGGACCAATATATGGGACCCATTATTCTGTATGGAGCAATATATGGGTCCATTATTCTGTATAGAGCAATATATGGAGTCCATTATTCTGTATGGAGCAATATATGGGGTCATTTATTCTGTATGGAGCAATATATGGGGTCCATTATTCTGAATGGAGCAATATATGGGGTCCATTAGTCTGTATGGAGCCAAATATGGGTCCATTATTCTTTATGGAGCATTATATGGGGCCCATTATTCTGCATGGAGTATTATATGGGGTCCCTTATTCTGAATTGAGCAATATATGGAGTCCATTATACTGTATGGAGCAATATATGGGGTGCATTATTCTGTATGGAGCAATATATGGGGTCCATTATTCTGTATGGATCAATATATGGGTCTATTATTCTGTATGGAGCAATATATGGGGTCCATTATTCTGTATGGAGCAATATATGGGGTCCATTATTCTGTATGGAGCAGTATATGGGTCCATTATTCAGTATGGAGCAATATATGGGGTCCATTATTCTGTATGGAGCAATATATGGGGTCCATTATTCTGTATGGAGAATTATATAGGGTTATTTATTCTGTATGGAGCAATATATGGGGTCCATTATTCTGTATGGAGCAATATATGGGTCCATTATTCCGTATGTAGCATTATATGGGGACAATTATTCTGTATGGAGCAATATGTGGGGTCCATTATTCTGCATAGAGCAATATAAAGGGTCTATTATTCTGTATGGAGCATTATATAGGGCCCATTATTCTGTACGAAGCAATATATGGGGTCCATTACTCGGTAAGGAGAATTAGATGGGATCCATTATTCTGTATGAAGCGATATATGGGATCCATTCTGTATGGAGCATTATATGAGGCTCATTATTCTGTATGGAGCAATATATGCGATCCACTATTCTGCATGGAGCAATATATGGGGTCCATTATTCTGTATGGAGCAATATATGGGACCCATTATTTTGTATGGAGCAATATATGGGTCCATTATTCTCTATGGAGTATTATATCGGGCTCATTATTCTGTATGGAGCAATATATGGGGTCCATTATTCTGTTTGGAGGAATATCTGGGACCCATTATTCTGTATGGAGCAAAATATGGGTCCATTATTCTGTATGAAGCATTATATGGGGCCCATTATTCTGTATAGAGCAATATATGGAGTCCATTATTCTGTATGGAGCTTTATATGGGGTCATTTATTCTGTATGGAGCACTATATGGGGTCCATTATTCTGTATGGAGCAATATATGGGGTCCATTAGTCTGTATGGAGCCAAATATGGGTCCAGTATTCTTTATGGAGCATTATATGGGGCCCATTATTCTGCATGGAGTATTATATGGGGTCCCTTATTCTGAATTGAGCAATATATGGAGTCTATTATTCTGTTTGGAGCAGTATATGGGACCCATTATTCTGTATGGAGCAATATATTGGGTCAATTATTCTGTATGGAGCAATATATGGGGTCAATTATTCTGTATGGAGTAATATATGGGACCCATTATTCTGTATGAAGAGATATATGGGATCCATTCTGTATGGAGCATTATATGAGGCCCATTATTCTGTTTGGAGCAATATATGGGGTCCACTATTATGCATGGAGCAATATATTGGGTCCATTACTCTGTATGGAGCAATATATGGTACTCATTATTCTGTATGGAGTAATATATGGGGTCCATTATTCTGTATGGAGCAATATATGGGGTCCATTATTCTGTATGGAGCAATATATGGGTCTATTATTCTGTATGGAACATTATATGGGGTCCATTATTCAGTATGGAGCAATATATGGGGTCCGTTATTCTGTATAGAGCATTATATGGGGTCCATTATTCTGTATGGAGTAATATATGGGGTCTATTATTCTATATGGAGCAATATATCGGGTCCATAATTCTGTATAGAGCAATATACGGGGTCTATTATTCTATATGGAGCATTATATAGGATCCATTATTCTGTATGAAGCGATATATGGGATCCATTTTGTAAGGAGCATTATATGAGGCCCATTATTCTGTTTGGAGCAATATATAGGGTCCACTATTCTGCATGGAGCAATATATGGTGTCCATTTTTCTGTTTGGAGGAATATCTGGGGCCCATTATTCTGTATGGAGCATTTTATGGGGTCCATTATACTGTATGGAGCAATATATGGGGTCCATTATTCTGTATGGAGCAATATATGGGTCCATTATGCTGTATAAAGCAATAAAAAGGGTTTATTATTCTGTATGGAGCATAATATGGGGTCCGTTATTCTTCTTGGAGCAATATATGGGGTCCATTATTCTGTATGGAGCAATACATGGGTCCATTACTTTGTATGGAGAAATATATGGGGTCCATTATTCTATATGGAGCAATATATGGGGTCAATTATTCTGTATAGAGCATTATATGGGGTCCATTATTCTGTATGTAGCAATATATGGGTCCATTATTCTTTATGGAGCATTATATGGGGTCCATTATTCTGTATAGAGCAATACATAGGGTCTATTATTCTGTATGGAGCATTATATGGGGCCCATTATTCTATATGGAGCAATATATGGGGTCCATTTTTCTGTATGGAGCAATATATGGGGTCCATTATTCTGTATGGAGCAATATATTGGGTCCATTAGTCTGTATGGAGCAATATATGGGTCCATTATTCTTTATGGAGCATTATATGGGGCCCATTATTCTGTATGGAGCAATATATGGGGTCCATTATTCTGTATAGAGCAATACATAGGGTCTATTATTCTGTATGGAGCATTATATGGGGCCCATTATTCTGTATGAAGCAATATATGGGGTCCACTATTCTGCATGGAGCAATATATGGGGTCCATTATTCTGTATGGAGCAATATATGGGACCCATTATTCTGTATGGAGCAATATATGGGGTCCATTATTCTGTATGGAGCAATATATGTGGTCCATTATTCTGTATGGAGCAATATATGGGTCCATTATTCTGTATGGAGCATTATATGAGGCCCATTATTCTGTTTGGAGCAATATATGGGGTCCACTATTATGCATGGAGCAATATATTGGGTCCATTACTCTGTATGGAGCAATATATGGTACTCATTATTCTGTATGGAGCAATATATGGGATCCATTATTCTGTATGGAGCAATATATGGGGTCCATTATTCTGTATGGAGCAATATATGGGTCTATTATTCTGTATGGAACATTATCTGGGGTCCATTATTCAGTATGGAGCAATATATGGGGTCCGTTATTCTGTATAGAGCATTATATGGGGTCCATTATTCTGTATGGAGTAATATATGGGGTCTATTATTCTATATGGAGCAATATATCGGGTCCATAATTCTGTATAGAGCAATATACGGGGTCTATTATTCTGTATGGAGCATTATATAGGATCCATTATTCTGTATGAAGCGATATATGGGATCCATTTTGTAAGGAGCATTATATGAGGCCCATTATTCTGTTTGGAGCAATATATAGGGTCCACTATTCTGCATGGAGCAATATATGGTGTCCATTTTTCTGTTTGGAGGAATATCTGGGGCCCATTATTCTGTATGGAGCATTTTATGGGGTCCATTATACTGTATGGAGCAATATATGGGGTTCATTATTCTGTATGGAGCAATATATGGGTCCATTATGCTGTATAGAGCAATAAAAAGGGTTTATTATTCTGTATGGAGCATTATATGGGGTCCGTTATTCTTCTTGGAGCAATATATGGGGTCCATTATTCTGTATGGAGCAATACATGGGTCCATTACTCATTATGTAGAAATATATGGGGTCCATTATTCTGTATGGAGCATTATATGGGGTCCGTTATTCTTCTTGGAGCAATATATGGGGTCCATTATTCTGTATGGAGCAATACATGGGTCCATTACTCTGTATGTAGAAATATATGGGGTCCATTATTCTATATGGAGCAATATATGGGGTCCATTATTCTGTATGGAGCAATATATGGGGTCCATTATTCTGTATGGAGCAATATATGGGGTCCATTAGTCTGTATGGAGCAATATATGGGTCCATTATTCTTTATGGAGCATTATATGGGGCCCATTATTCTGTATGGAGAAATATATGGGGTCCATTATTCTGTATAGAGCAATACATAGGGTCTATTATTCTGTATGGAGCATTATATGGGGCCCATTATTCTGTATGAAGCAATATATGGGGTCCACTATTCTGCATGGAGCAATATATGGGGTCCATTATTCTGTATGGAGCAATATATGGGACCCATTATTCTGTATGGAGCAATATATGGGGTCCATTATTCTGTATGGAGCAATATATGTGGTCCATTATTCTGTATGGAGCAATATATGGGTCTATTATTCTGTATGGAACATTATATGCGGTCCATTATTCTGTATGAAGAGATATATGGGATCCATTCTGTATGGAGCATTATATGAGGCCCATTATTCTGTTTGGAGCAATATATGGGGTCCACTATTCTGCATGGAGCAATATATGGGGTCCATTATTCTGTATGGAGCAATATATGGTACCCATTATTCTGTATGGAGCAATATATGGTGTCCATTAATCTGTATGGAACAATATATGGGGTCCATTATTCTGTATGGAGCAATATATGGGTCTATTATTCTGTATGGAACATTATATGGGGTCCATTATTCTGTATGGAGCAATATATGGGGTCCATTATTCAGTATAGACCATTATATGGGGTCCATTATTCTGTATGGAGCAATATATGGGGTCTATTATTCTGTATGTAGCAATATATGGGGTCCATAATTCTGTATAGAGCAATATATGGGGTCTATTAATCTGTATGGAGCATTATATGGGATCCATTATTCTGTATGAAGCGATATATGGGATCAATTCTGTAAGGAGCATTACATGAGGCCCATTATTCTGTTTGGAGCAATATATAGGGTCCACTATTCTGCATGGAGCAATATATGGGGTCCATTATTCTGTATGGAGCAATATATGGGTCCATTATTCTGTATGGAAAATTATATGGGACCCATTATTCTGTATGGAGCAGTATATGTGGTCCATTATTCTATATAGAGCAATATATGGGTCCATTATTCTGTATGGAGCAATATATGGGTCCATTATTCTGTGTGGAAAATTATATGGGACCCATTATTCTGTATGGAGCAGTATATGGGGTTCATTATTCTATATAGAGCAATATATGGGTCCATTATTCTGTATGGAGCAATATATGGGACCCATTATTCTGTATGGAGCAGTATATGGGGTCCATTATTCTATATAGAGCAATATATGGGTCCATTGTCCTGCATGGAGCAATATATATGTCATTTATTCCGTATGGAGTATTACATGGGGCTCATTATTCTGTTTGGAGCATTATATGGGGCCCTTTATTCTGTATGAGCATTATTTGGGGCTCATTATTCTGTATGGAGCATTATATGGGGCCCTTTTTCTGTTTGGAGCATTATATGGGGCCCATTATATTGTATTGAGCATTATGTGGGGCTCATTATTCTGTATGGAGCAATATATGGGTCCATTATTCTGTATGTAGCATTATATGGGGTCCATTATTCTGTATGGAGTATTATATTGGATCCATTATTCTGTATGGATCAATATATGGGGTCCATTATTCTGTATAGAGCATTACATTTGGTCCATTATTCTGTATGGGGCAATATATGGGGTCCATTATTCTGTATGGAGCAATATATGGGTCCATTATTCTGTATGTAGCATTATATGGGGCCCATTATTCTGTATGGAGCAATATACAGGGTCTATTATTCTGTATGGAGCAATTTATTGGATCCATTACTCTGTATGGAGCATTATATGGGGTCAATTATTTTGTATGGAGCAATATATGGGGTCCATTATTCTGTATGGAGCAATATATGGGGTCCATTATTCTGTATGGAGCATTATATGGGGTCCATTATTCTGTATGGAGCAATGTATGGGTCCATTATTTTGTATGGAGAATTATATGGGACAAATTATTCTGTATGGAGCATTAAATGGTGCTCTTTATTCTGTATGGAGCATTATATGGGGCTCATTATTCTGTATGTAGCATTATATGGGATCCATTATTCTGTATGGAGCAATATATGAGTTCATTATTCTGTATGGAGCATTATATGGGATCCATTATTCTGTATGGAGAATTATATGGGACCCATTATTCTGTATGGAGCATTAAATGGGGCCCATTATTCTGTATGGAGCATTATATGGGTCCATTATTCTGTATGGAGCAATATATGAGTCCATTATTCTGAATGGAGCATTATATGGGGTCCATTATTCTGTATGGAGCTTTATATGGGGCCCATTATTCTGTATGGAACATTATATGGGGCTCATTATTCTATATGGAGTATTACATGGGGCTCATTATTCTGTATGGAGCAATATATGGGTGCTCTGCAGAATACGTCCGTTCCCAACCTCAAGAGGCAGTCTAGACGTGCAAGGCATAGAAGTAAACCGTCACGTCAGGTTCTGTCCTCCCAAAGACCTCCTGTTCCCCAGCCTGTAGAGGCAGCTGTTAGAACCTTGCTGTTAGTTTTTTTTTCCTTTGCTGGTCACATGACCTTGTTGGCCTATTTAGTCCTGCTCCGCCCTTCTGGCTTTGCTGGACTTCATTGTATATCTACTTTCTAGCTAGCCTGTGCTCTGTATCTAACTCTGTTAGTTTGCTTGGTCTACGGACCTCTATGTTCTATCTATTTTGTTTGTTCGTCTGTCTGCTACTATTTCTGTTAGGAGGTGTCCCATATTCCTCCCAGTCCTTAGTACTTGTAGGGATTCCCTCCCCACATCTATAGGTCTCCGTACAGACTAGATTAGGACTTTAGCAGGTCTGATCGCAGGATCAGGTTCCCTGTTACATCGTAGGGATTCAGCTGAGTCCTATAGTAGGGACAGATCTCCTCTCTTTCCTTAGCTTTGGTAGCAGAACATAACAGTAAGTCCAGCCAGCAAATTCTCTAAGGAAAGATTTTTCTGTTCCATCATGGTGTCGGTTCAGGATTTGGCTCATCGCCTGCAGGGACTCTCTCTGGAGGTGGCCGAGCTCCGTCAGCACGTGAGTAACTGTCCTGGAGCACATTTCTTGGAGCCGAAGGTATGTTTGCCGGATTTATTTTTTGGTGAACACCGAGAATTTTTTTTCATTTAAAAATGCTTGCTTATTGTATTTTCGTTTGAGACCTAAGTCCTCTGGGGATGAATCCCAGCGCGTAGGGTTCATAATGTCACTTTTGCGCAAAGAGCCTCAGGAGTGGGCCTTTTCTTTGCAACCTAGTGATTCATGCTTCAGATCAGTGGATAGTTTTTTTTCTGCTTTGGGACTATTATATGATGATCCTGACCGTGTCGCATCAGCTGAGACTGAGTTGAGACGTTTAAAACAAGGATCGGGTAATGTGGAAAAATATTGTACACATTTTCGTCGTTGGTCCACTCAAACAGGGTGGAACGATTCTGCTCTGAAAAGTCTATTTCTTGCTGGGCTCAGTGAAAGGGTTAAAGACCTGCTAATTGCTTATCCTACACCTGAGGATTTGCAACAGGCTATGCAATTAGCTATATGGGTGGATAGAAGACTGCGTGCTAGGGTTAATGAGAGCAAATCCTCTGCTATGTCAGTTTCTGGTTATGATAATGTGTGTACTAACAGTGGTGAACCGATGGAGATTGGATCGGTGGCACCTCGCTCTCAAGAAAAAGACCGTCGTTTTTCGGAAGGCTTGTATTTCTATTGCGGAAAATCTGGTCATTTGATTAAAGACTGTGAGCTTCGTATGAAGAAAGAAAAAAAAATGGTCAGTCACGCCCGTATTGCCTGTTTAAATTCCAAGGGTATATTTTTAGCTGCTTCCACGATTGCTCAGGAAAAATTGATGGAATTTCGGGTGTTTGTTGATTGCGGGTCTACACTGAATGTAATTGATGGGGGATTCGTGGAAAAACTAAATTTAAAACCTGAACCTTTATCATCCCCCATTGCTGTGGTTTCTGTGGATGGCTCCCCTTTGAAGAATATTACTCTCAAGGTCTGTGAATTTCCTCTCACTATTAATGGTGTTCACCATGAGAAATTGGATTTGGTAGTGTTGAATAACTTGCCTTCTCCAGTAATATTGGGTTTGCCCTGGTTAAAATTTCACAATCCTGTACTGGATTGGTCTACCAGTGAAATTAAATCCTGGAGCCATAAATGTTATGACAAGTGTTGTAACGGGCGTATTGCAGCTTTGGATAGGGGAGAATTGCCTGTTCCTATTCAGGATTTTTGGAGAGTTTTTTCTGAGAAAGAATCGCAGGTTTTGCCTCCCCATAGAGACTATGATTGCTCTATTGAATTTGTCCCTGGAGCGACTCTTCCTAAAAGTCGTTTATTTAACCTTACTATTCCTGAGAGGAAGGCTTTGGAGGAATACATACAGACAAGTTTGGCCGCCGGTCACATTAGGCCCTCTAAGTCTCCTGTGGCGGTTGGATTTTTTTTTGTAAAAAAAAAGGACGGCGGTTTACGTCCTTGTCTGGATTTTCGTGAGATTAACAAAATTACGGTACGCAATCCTTACCCACTGCCATTGATTCCTGATCTGTTTAACCAGTTATTGGGGGCCAAGTGGTTCTCTAAAATTGACCTTAAGGGGGCATACAATCTGTTGCGCATGAAGGAGGGTGATGAATGGAAGACTGCTTTTAACACTCCTGTGGGTCATTTTGAGAATCTGGTTATGCCTTTTGGTCTTACTAATGCTCCTGCATTTTTTCAGAATCTGATTAATGACATCCTTAGACTTTTGATCGGTCAAAATGTGGTTGTGTATTTGGATGACATTTTGATTTATTCGCCAGATCTGGAGTCTCATTGGCGGAGCGTGCGTGAGGTATTACAGTTATTAATGGACAATTCGCTTTTTGCTAAGCTGGAGAAATGTGAGTTCGCTGTACAGAGAATTAGTTTTTTGGGCTACATTATCTCCAGCAAAGGTTTTGAGATGGATCCGGTTAAGGTTCAGGCTGTGCAGGAATGGCCTAGGCCTATTGGTTTGAAATCGATACAGAGGTTTTTGGGTTTCGCCAATTACTATAGAAAATTCATAAAAAATTTTTCTAGTATTGTCAAACCTCTGACTGATCTCACCAGGAAAGGTGCTGATGCGGTTCAGTGGTCTTCTGAGGCCATTGAAGCTTTTGTGTATCTCAAGGAGAGGTTCACCTCTGCTCCCATCCTTATGCAGCCTGATGTTACTAGGCCGTTTTTGGTTGAGGTTGATGCTTCCTCTGTGGGGGTTGGCGCAGTATTGTCTCAGGATAACGGGGATGGATTACATCCCTGTGCCTTTTTTTCAAAAAAATTTTCGGAGACTGAATTGAATTACGATATTGGTAATCGGGAATTATTGGCTATTAAACTCGCATTTGAACACTGGCGCCACTTCTTGGAAGGTGCGGAATTTCCCGTTCAGGTTCTTACGGATCATAAAAATCTGATATATCTTGATGCTGCCAAGCGCCTGAATGCCCGTCAGGCTAGGTGGGCACTGTTTTTCTCGCGGTTTAATTTCTCCGTTACTTACATCCCTAGTACTAAGAATGTTAAGGCGGATGCCTTGTCTCGCAGTTTTTCTCCCATAGTCGGAGCTGAGAAAGAGGAAAACATTTTACAAGAAGGTGTTGTGATAGCTGCTTTAGACTCCGTTTTGGAAGATGAGATTCTTAAAGCTCAGGAGAATGCCCCATCTAACACGCCTCATGGGAGGTTGTTTGTGCCTGGGACCTTTAGGAGAGATTTGTTTGTTGAGTGTCACGAATCTCGGTTGGCAGGTCATCCCGGAATCTCTGAGACTAAGAGACTGGTGGGTCGCAGTTTTTGGTGGCCTGGATGGCAGAAGGAAGTCATTAAGTGGGTGCGCCAATGTACTATATGTGCTAGATCTAAGTCCTCACATACTCCTGCTGCGGGGTTGCTTTGTCCTTTGGAGGTCCCCAGTGCTCCTTGGACACATTTGGCTATGGACTTTATAACTGACCTTCCCCCCTCTGAGGGTTTTACTGTCATCTGGGTGGTCGTGGACCGTTTTAGCAAGATGTGTCACTTGGTTCCCTTCGTCAAACTGCCCTGCGCTAAAACTCTCGCTAAGGCCTTTGTCAAGGAAATTGTCAGACTTCATGGCGTTCCTACTGACATTGTTTCTGATAGGGGTCCTCAGTTCGTGGCTCGTTTTTGGCGTGCCTTTTGTGACAGGTTGGGAATTCATTTGTCGTTTTCGTCCGGATATCATCCTGAATCTAATGGCCAGACAGAAAGGAAAAACCAGGATGTTGAGCAGTTCTTGCGTTGTTTTGTGGCAGACAATCAAGAGGGGTGGTCTGAGTTTCTGCCACTTGCCGAATTTGCTCTGAACAATCATACATCTTCTTCTGCTGGTTGTTCGCCTTTTTTTTGTTGTTCTGGGAGACATCCGTCGTTTGGGTCGTTCTCCAAGTTGGGATCTGCCGTGCCTGAGGAGGAGAATTTTTCCGGTGATTTGGAAAGAGTTTGGACGGATGTGCGTGGTAATCTTCAGGAGGCCAACAGAAAATCTAAAGACTACTTTGATAGGAAACGACAGGAGGTTTTGTTCGCTGTTGGTGACATGGTTTGGTTGTCCTCTAGGAATCTGCGGTTGAGGATTCCTTCTAAGAAATTGGGTCCCAAGTTTGTAGGGCCCTTTAAGGTGCTTCAGGTTGTCAGCCAATCTGCTGTTAGGTTGGAGGTTCCTACCTCCTGGAGAATTAATCCGGTCTTTCATGTCTCTCTGTTAAAAAAAGCTGTTGTGTCGGATGGTGACGCCTCTGCCTCTGTTCCTCCGGTGGTGGAGGACGGGGAATATGAAATTTCTCGCATCCTTGACTCTAGACGGTATAGAGGTAGTTTGCAGTATCTTGTGGCCTGGAAAGGTTTCGGACCCGAGGATAACTCTTGGGTGAAGTCAGATGATGTTTCCGCGTCCAGACTTATCAGAGCGTTTCACAGGAGATTTCCTGATAAGCCTGGTCCTAGGGGATCCGGAGGATCCTCTTAGAAGGGGGGGTACTGTTAGAACCTTGCTGTTAGGTTTTTTTTCCTTTGCTGGTCACATGACCTTGTTGGCCTATTTAGTCCTGCTCCGCCCTTCTGGCTTTGCTGGACTTCATTGTATATCTACTTTCTAGCTAGCCTGTGCTCTGTATCTAACTCTGTTAGTTTGCTTGGTCTACGGACCTCTATGTTCTATCTATTTTGTTTGTTCGTCTGTCTGCTACTATTTCTGTTAGGAGGTGTCCCATATTCCTCCCAGTCCTTAGTACTTGTAGGGATTCCCTCCCCACATCTATAGGTCTCCGTACAGACTAGATTAGGACTTTAGCAGGTCTGATCGCAGGATCAGGTTCCCTGTTACATCGTAGGGATTCAGCTGAGTCCTATAGTAGGGACAGATCTCCTCTCTTTCCTTAGCTTTGGTAGCAGAACATAACAGCAGCTACCCGCACAGAATCTATGAAGGTTGACCATGTTCGTCAGGCAAAGCAGAGGCCGGAACTCTGTCATAAAATCGGATTGTGGACCCGCTGCGGTTGTTTGGAACACCCTGACGGTCTTTGTCCAGCGAAGGTTGGAGAGTCCCAAGACATTAGGCCTGTAGGAGAGGCTGCCCTTGGCGTTAGTGTTTCCTCTCCACAGATGACCGTGACTGTCTCCGTGGCAAGTGAAGGCCTCGGATTAACTGGAAGTTTCGGGCTGAAAGCCGTGAAGAGTCGATGTGTGTTCCCCGTCCGACAACTCCAGAATCCGGTTTGGGCATTGTCAGGGGTAGGACGAGCCCTACTCAGAAACAGTCAAAATGTGTCTGTACAAATCAAGCTCCAGATTGGAGCATTACACATGAAGAAGTTCCCATTCCAGGTGCTGTCTGGTTTACCCACAGGTCGTCCAGAGCCGAGAGCTCTAGTGCCCGCTCAGGTCTGGAGATCCTGCATGGTGCTTCCTGGGGGAATGCTGAGGTACAAGGAGTGACCAGTCCCCATATCTTCAGGACAGTCAGCAATGTCGTCTTCTTCACCAGATCTGCTAGTCGCTGACTCTCTGTGCACTGAAGTCTCCGAAAGAAGGGAAGCGGAGGCGATGTCCCCACGAAGTCTTGACGATTGTACCAATGATCTGTCTTCAGGTACCGCCCCGCCTCTCAGATATGTCATCTAAGAGACCAGACTGAAGATGGTCCCGAAGCAAGGATCTTCCATCTTTAATAAGTCTGGCAATAAGTCCTTCAAGGCAGTGGCTACCTCCAAGTCTCTGCACCCCTCCAACCAGGCGGAGGACCTCCAGTTGTCTCTTGAAACCTCCGGGGTGCTACCTGATGTTAAAAAATGGAGAGACTTTCCTACACCCTGCACCTGGCACTTCGTCCACTTCATCCAGTAAGCTTGGCAAAGTGTACGTCAAAGCGGTAGCTACCCCCAAGTCTCTGCGCCCCTCCTACCAGCCAGAGGACCTCCAGTTGTCTCTTGAATCTTCCGGAGTGCTACCTGATATTAACAAATGGACAGAGACTCTCCTACACCCTGTTCCTGGTACTTCATCCACGCCATGTGATGCTGAGGATGGCTCTGTGGGACGAAGCATCCTAGTCACCAGGATGGTGAGACCAGTCTTGTTTCCTCTAGTGGACAGAAGAGGTAGTCTTCTTGAAGACAAGTCTTGGGAATCCATTGTGAAGAATCGGCCTCCAACTTCTCTGCAGAAAATCCTTGCAGGCTTGAAGAAGAGGGGGCGTAAAGGGAGGGATACTGTAACATCACTGGCGGCGTGCTGGCATGGCTTACAATCTCCCACCATGCAAGACCGCCAACTTACCTATCGGTCTAGGCTGTGCACTATACTCCTTTACTTGCTGTGTGCATGTCTCTTGTCTGCTGGCTTAGGGCGGCAGTGCTGGCACTTCCTGATTCTTAAAGTTACAGCGTGCGCAGTCCTAATGCATCCCCAGCCTATTGCTGTGAGTCACTGGATACTTAAAGCTCCTCCACCCAGTGGGAGGGGCCTGAGCAACACTTTCTTTCAGTGTGTTCTGTGCAATTGAGTTGTCAGGTCCTGTCCTGTATCTTGTCTGTTTCCGCCACCCTGGGGGCTGATTACCCAGGCCCGTTACCTGTATCTGTGACTTCTAGTCTATTCCTGCCATCCTGGGGGCTGAGTACCCAGGCTCGTTCCTGTATCTTGTTCCAGTGTCAGTTCCTGTCTGAACTGTGTCCTAGTCTGTTACCTGTTTGTCTCTATGTCCGATCCTTCCCTTTTCCTGCTGTGTCTGAACCAGTACCTAACTCCAACTCATTGTCTCTGTACTTCTGTTTGTGAGTTTTGTGTCCACTCGCTACTTCATTGCAAGTACCTTGTGTGTATCTGGTTCTGCTTGTCTCGTTTCCCTGCCTCCTTTTCTACCTCCTGTGTTCTAGCTATCTTCCTGTGTTTCCCAGTCTGTTCCATGTGAACAGAGCCCTGTCCTGTCTGCCTGCACCTGCGGCTCTGCTCCACTCTGTTCTGCTTGTCTTCCGCACCTGCAGCTTTGCTCTGCTCTGCCCTGCTCTGCTTCTCCTCCGCCCCTGGGGTTCTGCTCTGCTCTGCTTGCCCTCCGCACCTGCGGTTCTGCTCTGCTGTGCTTGTCCTCTGCACCTGCAGTTCCGCTCTGCTCCGCTTACCCTCCACACCTGCAGCTTTGCTCTGCTCAGCCCCGCTCTGCTTTTCCTCCACACCTGCGGTTCTGCTCTGCTCTGCTTGTCCTCCGCACCTGCGGTTCTGCTCTGCTCTGCTTGTCCTCCGCACCTGCGGTTCTGCTCTGCTCTGCTCCGCTTGTCCTCCGCACCTGCGGTTCTGCTCTGCTCCGCTTGTCCTCCGCACCTGCGGTTCTACTCTGCTCTGCTTGTCCTCCGCACCTGCGGTTCTGCTTTGCTCTGCTCTGCTTGTCCTCCGCACCTGCGGCTCTGCTCTGCTCTGCTTGTCCTCCCCACCTGCGGCTCTGTTCCTGTATCCCAGTCGGTACTGGTCCCTCTCCAGCCTGTTTTCCTACCTGCCTGTACCGGCCCGTCTGCATACCAGCCGTACTTGCCTGTACCCGCCTGTCTGCATACCAGCCGTGCCTGCCAGTACCCACCTGTCTGCTTACCAGCCAAACCTGACTGTTCCTGCATTCCCCAGTGTGGGTCAACAGCTGGGACCGGGGTCTGACCTGGAGTAGCACCTCGGCCACCTCCCACGTCCCTCTTCGGACCACTGAGTCGATTAAGCCGCAGTGTGTTCGTGGTCGGATCTGGCGAGGCCCCTAGTCGCAACCCTCCAGGCATTCCTCGGTTCGTGGCCCAGTGGGACCACTAACCACGCTCACAGCAGTCAGTCCGGACGTGAGCGTAACACAGATTATGCATATGGCATACTTGCAGTCGCATGACTACCCTCTACTGCCACTGGAGACACCTGACAGCGCGCGCTGTGCGGATTCACAAGTCTGCAGTCACATACCTGTACAATCCCATATGGTGACGTTCATATGTCGGGTATTTGGTGAGTTTTTTACTTCAGTATTTGTAAGCCAAAACCAGGAGTGGGTGATAAATACAGAAGTGGTGACGTGTTTCTATTATACTATTCCTCTTATTGTTCCACTCGTGCTTTTGTTTGTTTTATTCTTCCTCCCAAAAGTCAGAATAGAAAGTGATCAAAAAATGTCATTTGCCCGAAAATGGTACCAATAAAAACGTCAACTTGTCCTGCAAAAAACAAGCCTTAACATGACACTATCAGCCGAAATATGGAAAAGTTATACCTCACATAATATGGCGATGCAAACATTGTTTTTTGCAAAAAGATTTGTCTTTTAGTGTGTGACAGCTGTAAATCATAAAAACCCAATATGAATCTGGCATCGCTGTAATCGCACCGACTCAAAGTATAAAGTCGCCTAATCACTTTTATAAGGCACGAGGAACGGCGTAAAAAATAAATTAAACCAATTCACCTGCTGCTGCTGATTTGTTTATTCTGCCTCCCTAACATCAAAATATGGCTCGGCGCACATTTATACTGCGCTCTACGCTGAGCGCTTTCACCGGGCTTTCAGTGTAAATCTCTGAAATAAGTGATTCAGACGGAACCCCTGACAGAAGATTCCCTGTAATGAGGCAGATGGAGGCACTGTGGACTCCATCTGACCTATGATTTGGCGGTGTCCATCTTTTTAGGCGTAGATAAAAGCGCGGTCGGCCACAGTTTGTGCACCTCTGAACAGAAGGACAACGCTGAACAGAGGTTAGACGGAGTCCAGAGTAACTCTGCTGCCTCATCTCATTATAGTGATTGGAGCTCTCAGGGGTTTCATCTGAATCACGTCATTCGGAGATTTAGTTTAAAACCCCTAAGTAAGTCCTCAGCGTAGAGCGCCGGATAAATGTGATCTAAAATGTTATGTAAAATGTTCCCAATAAAAGCTTCACATAAAAGCCCCCACTCAGGACTATCATGTGTTAATGGAAATGACGCGCCCCCTGGGCCATGTTCGGGGGATACCCGGAGCTGGATCTGACAGGGGTAGTAGTCCTCGTGGCGGTGACCCGGTCCGTGCCCAGGGTGTCAAACTAAGTGGCAGTATATTTGGCAGTAGATGTTAGAATGTTCGACTACGCCACCCGCTGAATGCGGCTATGAGGCCGCCGCTGCAGGGCAGACCGCTGAGGCCGGTGGTGCGATTATGCAGCGTAGATGGTATAACCCCCAACGGGAGGGGTATGGCCTCAGGGCAGCCGACGTGGATGATGGGGGTAGCAGGAACCACTCAGAGACGATGCGGTGTAGTTCAGGGTCTTTACTGGTGATAAAGATAGACCCTCCCGGAGTACTGGCTAGCGATCGGGGCCTGGTCAGTCTTTGAGCAGATGGGATTTCCCCTGGCCAGGCGGAGTTGTAGGCCTCCCCAACTAATTGTACTCTTCTGGCTACCTTGCTAGAGGCGGGTAAAAGTAGCCCACGTCCCTGAGTGTACCGTGTGGTGCTCACCCGTATGGCCGGTGACTCGGGGCCTTCTGGTAGCTGCCGCTCCACGACGGCGGTGCTGGTCCCACGCGTGTGACCGTGCCTTCGGGTTTCTTGGCCAGAGGACCTGAATCCCCTGCCTGACGGATTCTGCTGCTGGGTATGGATTAGTCCCCACAGCCTCGGACTCCGGGTCCGGGGATAATTCTTCAATCAGGGCGAGCTCTGCAGCTGCCAGCCCCTGACTCCTTGTAGCACTGCTTCCACAGAGCTCCTGTTGTTTCTTCCTATATTTGCTTCTTTTCTCTGCTTCTTCTCTACTCACTAACCCTGCCTCAGCCCCAGGTTTATATAGGGGAAGTTCTTCCCCTCCCAAGACTGGGCAGGAGGTGTGGCATGCACAGGATCCCTGACCAAAGGACCTCCCACCTGCTCTCAGACATAACATTACATTACTGTGGAAACCAGACCCCTGGGGTGCCACATTCCCCCCTAGTAAAATTTAGTACTCCGGGACTAAACATATTTTTTAGAAAAACATAACAAGGTATAACAATAATAATACAATAAGAAAACACATAAAGGTGGTCACGGCATGTCCGTAACCGGGTGCAGTCTTTGAAGAAAAGCAAAGGTGTCCATTTCACCAAAACAGGGAGACGTAACCAGGTAGGGGTCTGTCTTGCCCCGAGTCCTTAACAGTCTTTAGTCCGTCCTGGGTTACGCTCCAACTATATACAAAGGATTCCCGGTAAATCCACCACAGACTCCTAAAAACAACTAGAAACACAAAATTACACACAAGCAACTATAGACAGGTAAACATTATAAAATAGCTTAAACATTTAGATCCTCCAACGTGCGGGTAACTGGCCTCTAGTGGCCCTAGTGGACCTACGGAGCTGACTGTCTGGCCCTGAACTACAGGGTGTAGGAGCTGTCAAGGGTAAACTGGGCAGCTGTCTATGGGCCCTTTGGCTCACTAGGGGTGTGGCAGGCTCACTATAAGCAGAGGGTTGATTTTCCGGGTCTGCTTGTGTAGAGTCTTCTGCCTCCTGGACCGGCTGTTCTTCCAGCTCTACCTGTTGCTCCGTAGGTGCTTGGGATGCTGGTTGGAGGAAGGTGAGTACGGGTACCACAACTGCACCATTGACTTGAGTCCAAGACCGAGGGAAGTCCCCGAGCACAGTACTAACCATTACTTCCCTTTCCTCTACGGGTCGATGGTCTTCTTGTTCCTCTTCAGGGTTCCTCAGTTGTTCGGGACACTTCTTCAGGTGGTCCCGGGATACAATGGCTGTGGTTTCCCCTCCGTCTTTACTGATGGTACAGACCTTCGGGTTCTCGTGGCTTGAGGGCAGTACGGTATATGGGTCCTTCTCCCACTGGTCGTCCAACTTGTGGAGCCGTCTCTTCCTCTTCAAGACCTGCTCTCCAGGTACCAGGGGAACAGCGGGAGCATACTGGTTGTAGGTTTTCTCTTGTCTTTCCCTAGCCTGACAGAGACTTCGCTCCACGCTCTCCTGTACTCTCCGGTACTGCTGCTGCCTCTCTGTGTCCCAATCTGCTTCTGGTGAAGTGTCCTCGGGTGTCAGGACTCCCATTTCCAGGTCAACAGGTAACTTACCAGGTCTCGCCCTCATTAGGTAAGCCGGGGTACAGTTGGTGGAACCTACCGGGATGTGGTTGTATAGGTCCACCAGATCGGGCAACTTCTCAGGCCACAGACTGCGTTCTTCCAGGGGCAACGTTTTTAGAAGATCCATTACCACCTGGTTCATTTTCTCACAAAGTCCATTAGTTTGCGGATGGTAGGGTGTCGTCCTTATCTTCCGGCAGCCATACAGATTGCAGAATTCCTGAAAGACCTCCGCTTCAAAGGCAGGTCCCTGGTCCGTCAGCACTTGGTCCGGGTACCCGTGTGGACGGCATAAGTGCTGCTGGAAGGCTCTAGCTGCTGTTTGAGCCGTTAAGTCCTTGACGGGGACGACAACCAAGAACCGGGAGTAATGATCCACGATGGTTAACGCGTAGACGTAGCCACTTCTGCTTGGGGTCAGTTTTACATGATCCAAGGCTACCAGTTCCAACGGTTGCCGGGTGACGATGGACTGCAGGGGAGTCTTCTGGCTGGCACGGTCCTTCCTTCTCAGGTTGCACGGGCCACAGTCTCTGCACCACTTCTCGATGGTTCCCCTCATGCCTACCCAATGGAACCGCCCGCGCAGCAGGAACTCCAGCTTCTTCCATCCGAAGTGCCCAGCTCCGTTGTGGTATGCCTCCAGTACCATAGCCGCGTCTCTTCTTGGCACCACTACTTGCCAGACCAGTTCATGCGTCCGGGAGTTAACCATTCTGCGGCACAGCTTCCCCCTGTAAAGGAACAGTCGACTCTTCTCAGCCCACAGTTGCTTGGTCTCCTCCGGAGCGTCTGGGTCAAGGCGGGCATCTGGCCGAGTCAGCATCTCCTTCACCAGTCGGACGGCGGGGTCACTGTCTTGCGTTTCCGCCCAGTTGTAATGAGGTAAGGGGTTGAACGTAGCGGATTGCTTACCCCTTACACGGTGGGAATACTGGATAGTCCCATGACGGTGGAACGCGGGGAGTTCAACTTCTTCCAGTTCCTCTGGATCTTCTCCTACGTCCGGTAGGTTTGGCATTCTGGACAAGGCATCCGCGTTGGTATTGGAGCGTCCTGCCCGGTATTTGATAGTGAACTCGTAGTTGGACAAGCGGGCCATCCATCTCTGCTCCAGGGCACCGAGTCTTGCAGTGTCCAGGTGTGTCAACGGGTTGTTATCCGTGTACACGGTGAACCGGGAAGAGGCGAGGTAGTGCCTAAAGCGTTCGGTGACTGCCCACACCACTGCCAGGAACTCTAGCTTGAATGAGCTGTAATTCTCAGGGTTTCTTTCGGTGGGTCGCAGTTTTCGGCTGGCGTAAGCAATTACCCGTTCTTTCCCCTGCTGGATCTGGGACAGTACGGCTCCTAGCCCGATGTTACTTGCGTCGGTGTAGAGGATAAAGGGCTGGCTGTAATCAGGGTACGCCAGGATTTCATCCCCCGTGAGGGCCATCTTCAGCTGGCGGAAGGACTCTTCTTCCAGCTTCTCCCATCTGAAGGGCGGCTTCTGGTTCTTGGCCTTCCTGGACTGGCCTATCAGGAGGTCCTGCATAGGAGCTGCCTTTTTGGTGAAACCGGGAATGAATCTTCGGTAGTAGCCTACCAACCCGAGGAACTGCCGCACTTCCTTTACGCTGGAGGGGCTTGGCCATTCCTTAATTGCGGTGATCTTATCAGGGTCGGGAGCCACTCCGTCAGCACTCACCACGTGTCCCAGGTACTGCACCTTTGGTTTCAGGAGGTGACACTTGGAGGGTTTCACCTTTAGGCCGTAGTTTGCCAGGGCTTCGAACACTTCCGCCAGGTGTTTCAGGTGGTCCTCGTAGGTCTTGGAATAGACGATGACATCGTCCAGGTATAACAGGACCGTCTCGAAGTTTCGGTGTCCCAGACAGCATTCCATCAACCGTTGGAAGGTTCCTGGTGCGTTGCAGAGTCCGAACGGCATGCAGGTAAACTCGCTAAGTCCCATCGGGGTGGTGAATGCGGTCTTCTCCCGGTCCGCCTCTGCTACAGGAACCTGCCAGTACCCGCTAGTGAGATCCAAAGTAGAGAAGAAATTAGCAGATTTTAAAGCAGCCAAAGACTCCTCTATCCTTGGTAAGGGGTACGCATCTTTGTGTGTGATGCGGTTGATTTTCCGGTAATCTACACACATTCTCATGGTGTTGTCTTTCTTTTTAACCAAGACTAGTGGAGCTGCCCAGGGGCTACAGCTATCCCTGATTACTCCAGCCTCCTTCATGTCTCTAAGCATCCCCTTGGCGTGTTGGTAGTGTGCAGGGGGTACAGGTCGGTATCTCTCCTTTATGGGTGGATGGCCTCCCGTGGGGATGTGGTTTTCTACCCCCTTTACTCGCCCGAAGTCTAACGGGTGTTTACTAAACACTCTCTCGTACTCTTGAACCACCCGATAGACTCCCTGTTTCTGGTGTGAGGGAGTGGAGTCAGTACCCAAATGTAGTTGCTGACACCAGTCCTCCATTTGTTGCTTAGAGCCGTTACCTTCCTCTGGATGAGATAGAGGCAAGGGTTCCACGGACTGTACAGAATTTTGGTCGATGGTATACAATTTGGCTAGCGTGGCATACCGGGGCAGGTATACTTCCCTCTTCCCGATATTTATTATGCGAACGGGCACCCTCCCATGGCGTACATCAACCACCCCCCGTGCTGTCAAAATGGTGGGCCTACTGTCTGAGTAGACTGGTTCCACCATTGCCTGGTAATCTCTACCTCTCAGACCAATAGCTGCCCGGCACCAAATCATCATTTCACTTTTTGGGGGCATGGCAATAGGGAAAGGGTCACACATTCGCACGCTGCCAATCTCACCACCGGAGAGTTCCACCTGTTGCCGTCGCATCAGTGCCCGGATCTCTTTTTGGAGCACTCGCTGCTGGCCGGAGCTGGCGTTCTTGGCAACCTGCTGTAAAATGAAAATCACCTCTGCAAGACAATTTTCAATCACATTAGTTCCCAGAGTTATCTTTGGGTGACTCTCGCGCTTGTCAATGTCTACAATGATCAGTCCCTGCGCTGCCAGTTCGACTCTACCGATTTTAATGGTCATCTCTTTAAATCCGATCTGTGGCACGGGCTGACCATTGCTGGCGATGATACTCAAGTCGTCGTCAGGGTAGCGGGTTATATCCGAGTCATTCCAGTACTGCTTGAAGAGCACGTACGGGATGGTGGTGACCTGTGACCCGGTGTCCAGTAGGGCACTCATAGGAATGCCATCCAGTACTACAGGCAAGACTGGACGTCCTCCCACATATTTGTCACGCCAGTTCGATGGGCCTGGTGATCTTATTCCTGGGGGTTGGCCCTCTACCCCAGGTTGTGCCAGTTTAAAGGACAGTACCTTGCCATATGTCCGGGTTGATTGCAGCGGCGGCAGATGGGTTGTCCGTCCTCGTTGTATCGGTCGCTGGGTCTTCCTCTGGCCGGTGGGGTCCTCCTTGGTCGACGCCACGGGATGTCCTCCGGTCCGGATGCCAGCTGGATCTTCCCTGGAGCAGAAACCTGTAAAGACTGCACAGTTCGGGTTAGCGCAGCAACGCTTTTAGCTAGCTCTTGGACCTGATGGTGCAGGTCTGGAGCCGGGTCATTGTTCAAAGCCTGCGCATCAGCTCCCACAGGCCCTGCCGACAAGGGCGCCGCCTCCTGGTGGTAAGTGGTAGTAGGGCGCCTGTGGGTCACAACGCCACCCGGTGCCGGTTACCGGAGCACCCGGATGGCTCTGTCCTTGAACTGTGCAAAGTCCAGATGAGGATCCTGTAAGGCCATTGCCCGCAACTGGGTTCGGTGGGCATTGCAATATAGTCCCTCTATAAATTGTTCGGTCAACAGCCTGTCCTCGTTTTCCACGCCGTCAGGGTCGGTCTGCTTAATGGCTCTCAGGGCCTCTTGTAGGTTTAGTGCATAGTCCCTTATATTCTCATGTGCTCGCTGTTTGCACCCGTAGAATCTAAGCTTAATCTCGGCTGAGGTGCGGGTATCAAAGGTGTCCCTCAGCCGGGTTAATATCCCCGCGACAGTCCTCCTCCCAGGTGGCCAGGACTTTACCTCCCTTTGGGCTGCCCCGGTTAGTTGGGCCACCAGGATGCTCACTTTTTGCTCTTCTGTGAGGGGGTACACCTGGAAGAGGCTATCCAGCTTTTCTTTAAAGTCATTCAGGGTATGTGACTCCCCTGAGTACTGGGGTAGCCA
The DNA here is from genome assembly GCF_046119375.1 of Phyllobates terribilis. Lineage (NCBI taxonomy): Eukaryota > Metazoa > Chordata > Amphibia > Anura > Dendrobatidae > Phyllobates > Phyllobates terribilis. The sequence goes on along the minus strand of NW_027362984.1, from coordinate 96,724 downwards.
GGCTGCCCCCGGGATATAGGGCATGGTGAAAGGCATGACCGCAGCAGCGGTGGCGCTGGCGGGGGCTGTGGCAGTGAAGCTCTCCTCCGTATCCGACATCTTCCTCCCCCCTAGTGGACCGTGGCCTACCTTGCGATGATCCTCTTCCGTAGGCCGCGGCTCCGCAGTGGATCGTCAGGGTTGAGGACCTTCCGTCGCGCTCCTGTGACGTCGGCGTCTGCTGGGCTCCTTCCAGGACCTTACGCAACGTCCGGACGTGAGGCGGGGCTTCGGTTCTCGCGCGCTTTCAGAGTCCACGCCCCTCTTCTTCCCGCGCGGCGTCTTCAAGATGGCGTCCAACGGCGGGAAAACTCCACGGATGGCGGGAAAAAGGCAGAAGATGGCGCCGGATAGCGGGAAAACTCCACGGATGGCGGGAAGAAGGCAGATGATGGCGCCGGATGGCGGGAAAACTTCACCACAGGTAAATTCAAAAGTCTTTTTCAGGCACGTAGTACCCGGTGGTTGCGGGCACGAAATCCTGCCGACTACGCCAAAAGTAGACGCGCCCCCTGGGCCATGTTCGGGGGATACCCGGAGCCGGATCTGACAGGGGTAGTAGTCCTCGTGGCGGTGACCCGGTCCGTGCCCAGGGTGTCAAACTAAGTGGCAGTATATTTGGCAGTAGATGTTAGAATGTTCGACTACGCCACCCGTTGAATGCGGCTATGAGGCCGCCACTGCAGGGCAGACCGCTGAGGCCGGTGGTGCGATTATGCAGCGTAGATGGTATAACCCCCAACGGGAGGGGTATGGCCTCAGGGCAGCCGACGTGGATGATGGGGGTAGCAGGAACCACTCAGAGACGATGCGGTGTAGTTCAGGGTCTTTACTGGTGATAAAGATAGACCCTCCCGGAGTACTGGCTAGCGATCGGGGCCTGGTCAGTCTTTGAGCAGATGGGATTTCCCCTGGCCAGGCGGAGTTGTAGGCCTCCCCAACTAATTGTACTCTTCTGGCTACCTTGCTAGAGGCGGGTAAAAGTAGCCCACGTCCCTGAGTGTACCGTGTGGTGCTCACCCGTATGGCCGGTGACTCGGGGCCTTCTGGTGGCTGCCGCTCCACGACGGCGGTGCTGGTCCCACGCGTGTGACCGTGCCTTCGGGTTTCTTGGCCAGAGGACCTGAATCCCCTGCCTGACGGATTCTCTGCTGCTGGGTATGGATTAGTCCCCACAGCCTCGGACTCCGGGTCCGGTGATAATTCTTCAATCAGGGCGAGCTCTGCAGCTGCCAGCCCCTGACTCCTTGTAGCACTGCTCCCACAGAGCTCCTGTTGTTTCTTCCTATATTTGCTTCTTTTCTCTGCTTCTTCTCTACTCACTAACCCTGCCTCAGCCCCAGGTTCATATAGGGGAAGTTCTTCCCCTCCCATGACTGGGCAGGAGGTGTGGCATGCACAGGATCCCTGACCAAAGGACCTCGCACCTGCTCTCAGACATAACATTACATTACTGTGGAAACCAGACCCCTGGGGTGCCAGAGAAATATAGGGGGCTTCCACGTTACTGGTAGTACAAAACCACTTTTAGTGTCCACATGTTTGGCAGGTGTATAATTTTCAAAATGGGGTCACTTGAGGGGGGATTCGGCTCTTCTAGCACTTAAGGGCTTTGTATATGGAGTCCGCAAACTATTCTAGGAAAATCTGCGCTCCAGCAGGTAAATAGCGCTCCGTCCCTCCCGAGTGTCGCCATGTGGCTAAGCAGTACTGTACAGCCACATATGAGGTATTGCCACATTCAGCAGAAATTATGGGACAAATTTTGGTGCCATTTTTAATCATTATCCCGGTGTGGAAATGTAAAATCTGGGGCTAAAACAATTTTTTTGCGGTAAAAATGTAATTATTTTTTCCTTACTGCCCTATGGTATAAAATTCTGTGACACACCCTTGGTGTCAGTATAATCACTGCACCCCTAGATGAATTCATTGAGAGGAGTAGTTTGTAAAATGGGGTCATTTATGGGGGAATCTGCTGTTCTGACACCTCGGGGGGCTCTCCCAGTGGGTTATGTCACCTGCAAACCACAACAGTAAAATCTGCACTATAATATGGTGCTCCTTCCTTTCTGACCTTTGCACTGTGCCTCAAAAGTAGTTCCCAATTACATGTAGGGTATTGGCGTACTCAGGAGAAAATTGCACAACAAAATGAGAGGTAAATTTTTCTTCTATTTCCCTTGTGAGAATAAAAAATTTGGGGCTAAAAGAAAATTTTTGTGATTTTTTTTTATTTTCACGGCTATACGTTGTAAACTTCTGTGAAGCACCTGGGGGTTCAAAGTGCTCACCACACATCTAGATAAGTTCATTGAGGGATCTAGTTTCCAAAATGGGGTCACTTGTGGGGGTTTCCGCTGTTTAGACACATCATGGGCTCTCCAAATGCGACATGGCGTTTGCTGATTAATCCAGCAAATTTTGAATTCAAAAAGTCAAATGGCGCTCTGTCCCTTCCGAGCCCTGCCGTGCGCCCAAACAGTGGTTTTCCGCCATATATGGGGTATCAGCATGCTCAGGAGAAATTGCACAATACATTCTGGGGTCCATTTTTATCTGTTACCCTTGTGAAAATAAAAAAATGGGTCTAAATTTAATTTTTTGTGAAAAAAAGTTAAAGGTTAATCTTTTTCTTCCTCATTGCGTCAGTTCCTGTGAAGCACCTGAAGTGTTAATAAACTTCTTGAATGTGGTTTTGAGCACCTTGAGGGGTGCAGTTTTTGGAATGGTGTCACTTTTGGGTATTTTCTGTCATATAGACACCTCAAAGTCACTTCAAATGTGATGTGGTCCCTAAAAAAAATGGTTTTGTAAATTTTGTTGGAAAAATGAGAAATCGCTGGTCAACTGTTAACCCTTATGAGTTCCTGACAAAAATTTTTTTCCCAAAATTGCACTGATAAAAAGTAAACATGTGGGAAATGTTATTTATTAACTATTTTGCGTGACATATCTCTCTGATTTCAGGGCATGACAATTCAAAGTTTGAGAACTGCAAAATTTTCAAAATTCTCGCCAAATTTCCATTTTTTTTTAACAAATAAACGCAAGTGATATTGAAGAAATTTTACCACTATTGTGAAGTACAATATGTCATGAAAAAACGATCTCAGAATCAGCGGGATCCGTTGAAGCGTTCCAGAGTTATTACCTCATAAATTGACAATGGTCAGAATTGAAAAAATTGGCCCGGTCATTAACCTACAAAGTGGCTCGGTCCTTAAGGGGTTAATACAATTGTCAGCTCATCATGCAAAAAACAAGGCCTCACATAACTGTATCGACTGAAAAACGGAAAGATGACAGGTCTCGAAAAATGGTGACACAAACAAAAAAATGTTTTATTTTTTGTACAAATTTCTGAATTTTTGTTTTCACCACTAAAATAATAACAAAAAAACTGCGGAAGTTTGATATTGCTGTAATCATACTGACGTGGATCGTAAGATTATTTTTACTGCAACATGAAAGCTGTAAAAACTAAACCTTAAAAACAATGTTGGAATTGTGTAGGTTTATGTTTGCATTTTCATTGCATTTAGGATTTTTTTTATTTTTTATTGGTTTCCAATACATTGTATGGTCAAATGATTGATGTCATTCCCATAAGAAAAATCCTGCAAAAAAACAAGCCCTCATACGGCTATGTGGATTGAAAAAAAATAAAAAAATGATGGCTCTTGGATGAAAGGGAGGAAAAAAACACAAAAAAGGAAAATGGTTGTATCAGGAATGGGATTACAAGGGATTTCTAGCGTGATTAGAAAAGCCTGCACTTGTCACTTTGTGTGTGAACACAGACTGGCGACTAGCGACAATGTGCAATGCGCACACTGTCACCATTCTCCTGTATTGCCAGCACCAGAGGGTGGACACCTGACCACCATTTCTATACTTCTCTCATGTCCCCACTACATTCTCTGGGGCTTTTCTCAATGCTTTCTTTATTGTTCTGCTCAGAAAATCCCCTTAATAAGAAGATAGTTGCAAAGTTGTTTTTTTCACAAACACTTTGCAATTTATCCATAAAAGAATTAGTGAATAACATTTTAATGGATGAATTAGAACAACCAGTGAGTCAGTTCTTAGGGGGATGTGTCTATACCTCCGCACTGTCTGCCAATATTATATCAGCATACTGCTGTAGGAAGCCATTATGGCAGCACTCAGAGCTGAGAGGACAGCCCCCCTCACACGTGTCACTGTACAGTATCCGCCCCCCTGTAATACAGCCTGGAGCTGTGAGGGGGTCGTCATAACTACAGCAACGACGAGCAAGCAACCTGGAGGACAGACTGAAGGTTTCCCCTCACAACTGCTCGCCATGTCTGGACGCCTGCTGACAGGAGCCTTCATGAGCTGGTGAGGAGCGGGAATGTGCGGGATATGGCTGACTAGTAGCTGGTTACACTGCAGCGCGGGGTAGAGGCTGTTCCTGTAATTGGTTCTGCTCTCCTATTACTGCTGTGGGTGTATTAGAAAGGTTTTATTATGGCAGGAGTGAGACCTGCTCAGCAGAAGTCTGTTATGTCAGTGATTAGGACTTTATGTCGGTGATTAGGACTGCGCAGGAGACAGCCGTCATGTCCGGGATGAGAACAGCGAGCGGAGTCCCACTGCAGCTGCCGGGACTACATACACTGCGGGGACTTTCGGCGGGAAACCACGAGGCTCCGCCCACTCACATAAAATGGCGGGAAGAGCGCAAGCTAAATGGCGCCACTGCGCCTCATCATTTATTCTATAAAGAAATGAGCTGCAAATCCGATATATTATGGAAATAGCTACGTGCTACTAATGTTCAGTACTTTTATGATTGATGGCTGGCTTTATATATTGCACTTATACATATAAGGTGGAAATGAATGTGCAATGCTGTTGACACATAGTGCATGCTAAATGTAGTCAGCTTAGTAGAACCGTTACTGTAATAAATAAGAGTTAGGCCATGTATTTGTTTAGCCCATGTCATGCTGTGTTCTGTGTAATAGAATGAGAGTCGCCCCATTGGTAAAATCTAATGTATCCTGTGTGAATAAACCATGTCAGAAGTCAGTCAGTTTGGCCCAAGTGCAGATTAGCAGGGTTCCTTCTCTGCCTCCTTGTCTCTCAGAGGTCGCTGTGCGGCTGGAAATGGTGGCATTTCCCTCACTTTTACCTGACAGGATTTTGCTCATTAGTGTTTAGATCTAGCATGTAACTCCCTTTCCAGACCTGGTGATTATTTGTTTGCGCTTTTGCTTTTTCCTTCTCTTCCAAGAGTCATATTTTTTAAAATGTTCAAGTAATTTGAAAAAAATACAATTCTGCCATTGTTTTTAAAATTTTGTTTTTAGAGCATTTAGTGTGATAAAAAATACCTGGAACATGATTCTCCAGATCTGAACGATTACTGCAATAACCATTTTGTAATTTTATTTTTTATGCATTGGTATGTAAGGCGTTTGACAGAGGCATGTTCTGTTAGATTGCCTGACATTGTAAGGCTGCGTGCCCACTATGCGTTTTTCAAGCGTTTTTGCTGCGGAATTTCTGCAGCGAAAACGCTTGGTAAGGCTATGTGCCCACGATGCAGAAATGCTCAGGATTTTTTCCTGAGCGTTTTTGCATCTCCCTGGCAGCAGAGAACGCATGCAGATTGTACATGCAGATTGTACATGCAGATTGTACATGCAGATTGTACATGCAGATTGTACATGCGGATTGTACATGCGTTTTCCTGCCAGGGACATGCGGAAATGGAGCGTTATCACTGATATTTCCGCATGCAGATTGACAAGCGCTTTCCAAGCGATTAGCATCACTGCATGGATTTATATAGTGTGACCCGAGAGAGTGGTACCCCTTAAGGACCAGAGCATTTTCCGTTTTTGCGTTTTCGTTTTTTTGCTCCCCTTGTTCCCAGAGCCATAGCGTTTTTTTTGGGGGTCAATATGGCCGTGTGAGGGCTTATTTTTTGCGGGATGAGTTGTACTTTTCAACGCCATTACTAGTTTTACCATATCGTGTACGGGAAAACGGGAAAAAAATTCCAAGTGCGGTGAAGGTGCAAAAAAAGTGCAATACCACAGTTGTTTTTTATTTATCACGTTCACTGAATGCTAAAACTGACCTGCCATTCTTATTCTCCAGGTCATTACGAGTTCGTAGACACCAAACATGTATAGGTTATTTTATATTTAAGTAGTGAAAAAAAATTCCAAAATTTGTTTAAAAAAAAAAAAATAGCGCCAATTTCTAAGACCTGTAGCGTCTCCATTTTTCGGGATCTGGGGCTGGGCGAGGGCTTATTTTTTGCGCGCCGGGCTGACGTTTTTATTGATAACATTTTGGGGTAGATCCGATGTTTTGATCGCCCGTTATTGCATTTTATTGCAATTTTGCGGCGACCAAAAAACGTAATTCTGGCGTTTAGAATTTTTTTCTCGTTACGCCGTTTACCGTTTGGATTAATTCTTTTTTTATATTGATAGATCGGGCGATTCTGAACGCGGCGATACCAAATATGTCTATGTAGTTTTTTTTTTTAATATTTTATTTTCAATGGGGCGAAAGGGGGGTGATTTAAACTTTTATATTTTTTAATTTTTTTTATAATTTTAAGAATGTTTTTTTTTTCACTTTTTGCATGCATCTATAGTCTCCATAGGAGACTAGAAGCAGCAACTATCCGATCGCCTCTGCTTCATACAGGGGATCAGCAGATCCCCTGCATATAGCAGAATTGGTCCTGTGCTATGAGCGCCGACCACTAGGTGGCGCTCATAGCGACCAGCTCATGACAACCACAGGCGTCTGCTGCAGACCCTGGGTTGTCATGCCCACCCATCGGTGACCCCCGATTACGTGACGGGGTCGCCAATGGGTGGGGCTTAGGACGCGCCTCCCGGATGCGCGCGTTAAATGCCGCTGTCGGAGATTGACAGCGGCATTTAACATATTAACAGCCGCGGGTGGATCGCGATTCCACCCGCGGCTGTTGCGGGCACATGTCAGCTGTAAGAATCAGCTGACATGTGCTCGGTTCAGTGCGGGCTCAGTGCCGCAGCCCTCACTGAACCGGGGGAGGAGTCCTATGACGTACTAAGACGTCATGGGTTGCAAAGGGGTTAAAAATAAAAAAATAAATATATACTTACCCTCCGATGGCCTGCGCTGGCTTGCTTCGCTCGGTGCCGGCAGCGGTGGATTGAAAGACCTGCCGACGTCAGCGTCGCGTGACCCGTCACATGACTGACGTCCGCGCAGGTCCTTCAATCCACTGCAAAGTGCCGGGAAGCAAGTAGGAGCGCAGCGCGGGCCGCCAGAAGGTAAGTATATATTTATTTTTTATTTTATTTTTTTTTTACAGCTTTTTTTAATGGTACCTGGGTGTGGATGAGAGTCTCCATCCGCACATTAGAACGCGCCAATTACGCAAGTACAGATGCAGTCTTGCGGAATTGGCGCGTTCTAATGCAAGTCAATGGCGGTGAAAACGCAACATTTCCACAAAATAATTGGTAGTGCTGCGTTTTTTTCCGCAATGATAATCCGCAGCAAAAATTTCCGCAGCATGTGCACAGCACATGCGGATTATCATTGGGGAACATTGCTGCCCTTCTACCATGCGTTTTTAATGCGATTCCGCAGCTGCAAAAACACATTAAAAACGCATCGTGGGCACACAGCCTAATACGTGCCCCATGGTCCCCAATGATAATCCGCATGTGCTGTGCACATGCTGCGGAAATTTACGCTGCGTTTTATCATTGCGGAAAAATACGCAGGATGTCCACTAATTTTGCGGACACGCAGCTTAATTGCCACCATTGACTTGCATTGAAACACTTGATATCCTCATCACTACATGTGCACACGCGGATATTAAGCGATTCAATGTGCGGATGGTACCCAGATCTGGAGAAGAGGAGACTCTCATCCAGACCCGGGTACCATAGTACCTGTAAAAAAAAAAAGAATTTAAAATAAAAAATAAAGATTATACTTGCCTTCCGATGGCCCCCGGTCTCCTCAACAATGCGTCTGGTGTGTTGGGCGGCTCGCGGTGATGTGAGGACCTGACATGATGTCATTTAGTCATGTGACAGGTCACGCGACCACTGACGTCGGCGGTCGCGTGACCTGTCACATGACTCAATGGCGTCATGGCAGGTCCTTTTACACAACCGCGAGACACCGGGGAGATCGGACGCATCGGAGAAGGAGTCCGAGGGCCATTGGAAGGTAAGTGTAATGTTTATTTTTTATTTTTTACCATTCTTATTCTTTTTTTAACTATTACTTGGTCACACTATATAAATCTATGCCGGTTGCATGGATTTATATAGTGTGACCAAGTTGTCAAGCACTTTCCAAGTGATGCTAAAATCGCTTGGAAAAGCGCTTGATAACCCGCATGCAGAAATGCATGCAAAAACTCTTGACAAACGCTTCTACCTGGCAGGAAAAACGCATGTAATATCCGCATGCGTTTTCCCTGCCAGGAAGAAATGGAAAAAATATGCAGCATTTCTGCATCGTGGGCACTTAGCCTAAGACTGGGGCTAGTTACACTGTGACTTTGGTCGAGACCCAGGTCAGACGGCCAGAGATCACTATGTGCCGTTACTACGGTACGTCACAGCGTAATGCAGGTGAATGGGATTGCATTGCAACGCCTAGGATACCACAAGGAGCAAGTCACACAAAGGATAACTGAGGGTGTGTGCAGACGATCCAGATCCGCTGCGGGTTTGACGCTGCGGACTTATGCAACGTCAAACCCGCAGCGGCCAGCTGTTACAGCATAGTGGATGAGATTTGTACAAATCCCATGTCCACTATGCGTCTCTGTGCACCCGCGGAAACTGACATGCAGCACGTCTTTCCAGACCGCAGCATGTCAATTTCTCATGCGGGTCCACATGCGGACTTTCCCCATAGACCTAATCTCTATGAGGAAAGTCCGTAGGTAAAAAAAAAAGAAAAAAAAAAAGCAGAGCTCATTTGCATATCAGCTCCTCCGTAGCATTGGGGCCGCAGGCTGGGAGATACTTCTGCACATACCCTTAGACTTCTGCTTGTCGCGGTACTCAATGTCACTGCATTTTGCTGCTATGTTGCAGTGGCACAAAGCCATATTTGGGAGTGTAACCTACAGTGCCAGTCAAAATTTGGGGCTCACCTGTTCTTGAGACTCACAGATAATACACATAAAACTTATAATTTATTAGTATCAATTAAAAATATGAAAGACAAAAAAATCCCTCAAAAAGCAAAAGTCAGTATATAACCAAAACTGGATAATACAAGTGGATGGGGGGGAGTTGGATACCTTACACTGGTCTATCCCTACCTGTCAGCGGAGGTTGGCACCCTCTTGAGCGCAAATGGCGCCCCCGCTTCTCGACGGCTCTCGCCAAAGGGTACCATTAGGCCCTGAGCAGATGGAAGCTGATGGGATTCCGTACAGAGGTGAGAGGGGCAGAAAAAAAGTAGCCAAACAGCTGATTCTGGACACCGCAACCAACTCACCACTGTACCTACAGCATGCAGATGTGGTGAAAAATATCCAGGAAAGTCTGTGTGATATCCTGAGAACACTATTACCTCTTGTATATTCTATATTAGACAATAGTCCTACAACATACAGCACATAGTTGTTGTGCATGTAGTAAATACTCATAAACGGACCACAAAAAAGCCGGGTGGGGTCTAGTGCTTTTTACTGCCATTTGGTGATATCTGCACCATTATTTGAACATTTGATCCAGAGGATGCATGAGGCACTTTATTAATAACACCACTGGTACACTGCGAAGGAGCATGCACAAGGCACTTTTATCAAGAATGCCATTACAATCACCAAAAGCTAAATCGTCTTTTGATTCTACATCTTGCATCTTAGGAATTTATATGGTTTGTGACTCCTGATGAGGCGATTTGCAGGAGAAACGCGTAGAGCAGGGGACAGGAACCTTTTTGGCTGAAAGAGCCATGAACGCTACATATTTTAAAATGTAGTTCCGTGAGAGCCATACAATATTTTTAAAACTAAATACAAGTAAGGCTATGTGCCCACTATGCAGAAATGCTCCAGATTTTTCCGGAGCGTTTCTGCATCTCCCTGGCAGAAAAAACGCATGCGGATTTTACATGCGTTTTTCCTGCCAGGGACCAGCGGAAGTGAAGCGTTCTTCACATGCATTTCCTCATGCGGGTTGTCAAGCGCTATCCAAGCGATTTTAGCATCACTTGGAAAATGCTCGACAACTTGGTCACAGTATATAAATCCATGCAACCGGCATGGATTTATATAGTGTGACCGTAAAAGAATGGTAAAAAATAAATATTATACTTACCTTCTGATGGCCCCCTGTGTCCTTATCCGATCCGTACTGGCTTGCCGGCAACTCGCGATGGTCTAAAAGATCTGCCATGACGTCATTTAGTCATGTGATGGGTCACCCGACCACTGACGGCGGTTACGTGACCTGTCATGGCAGGTCCTTTAAGCCCATCGCGAGCTGCTGGCAAGCTAGGACGGATCGGATAAGAACGCCGGGGGCCATCAGAAGGTAAGTATAATGTATATTTTTTATTTTATTCTTTTTTTTTACAGGTACTATGGTACCCGAGTCTGGAGGAGTCTCCTCTTCTCCAAACCCGGGTACCATCCACACATTGAACCGCATGATATCCGCATGTGCATATGTAGTGATGCGGATGTGATGCGGTCCAATGCAAGTCAATGGCAGCGAAAACACCGCGATTCTGCAAAATAATTGGTAGTGCTGCGGATTTTTCCGCAATGATAATACGCAGCGGAAATTTCCGCAGCATGTGCACAGCACATGCGGATTATCATTGGGGAACATGGCAGACCTTCTACCAAGAGTTTTTTAAGCGTTTCTGCAGCAGAATTGCCGCTGCGGAAATGCTTAAAAAACGCATAGTGGGCACAGTGCCTAAATGTGTGCATTTTATGCAAGACCAACACTTTAGAAGTACAATAAGTACCTGCTCTCTCCACAAAGGTGAATTCTTCTGTCCATTCCTGCTGAAAAGTACGATACTCATTTTTTTTCTTTTAGCCATCTTCTTCAATAAAAGGGTTTCTGCAATTAGCTAGCTGACTACTTGATTAAAAGGAGGGAAGTTTACTTCCATATGCTGGAGGTGTCCCTGGCTAATTCCATGTGGGGAACAGAGATGGCGTCTTTGCTCTTAAGGGGAAGGGCAAACTGTACTCCCGAAGTACTGTGTATATACAGTACAGACCAAAAGTTTGGACACACCTCATTTAAAGATTTTTCTGTATTTTCATGACTATGAAAATTGTACATTCACACTGAAAGCATCAAAACTATGAATTAACACATGTGGAATTATATACTTAACAAAAAAGTGTGAAACAACTGAAAATATGTCTTATATTCTAGCTTCTTCAAAGTAGCCACCTTTTGCTTTGATGACTGCTTTTCACACTCTTGGCATTCTCTTGATGAGCTTCAAGGGGTAGTCACCGGAAATGGTCTTCTAACAATCTTGAAGGAGTTCCCAGAGATGCTTAGCACTTGTTGGCCCTTTTGCCTTCACTCTGCGGTCCAGCTCACCCCCAACCATCTCGATTGGGTTCAGGTCTGGTGACTGTGGAGGCGTAGCACCCCATCACTCTCCTTCTTGGTCAAATAGCTCTTACACAGCCTGGAGGTGTGTTTGGGGTCATTGTCCTGTTGAAAAATAAATGATGGTCCAACTAAACGCAAACCGGATGGAATAGCATGCCGCTGCAAGATGCTGTGGTAGCCATGCTGGTTCAGTATGCCTTCAATTTTGAATAAATCCCCAATAGGGTCACCAGCAAAGCACCCCCACAGCATCATACCTCCTCCTCCATGCTTCACGGTGGGAACCATGCGTGTTGAGTCCATCCGTTCACCTTTTCTGCGTCGCACAAAGACACGGTGGTTGGAACCAAAGATCTCAAATTTGGACTCAACAGACCAAAGCACAGATTTCCACTGGTCTAATGTCCATTCCTTGTGTTCTTTAGGCCAAACAAGTCTCTTCTGCTTGTTGCCTGTCCTTAGCAGTGGTTTCCTAGCAGCTATTTTACCACGAAGGCCTGCTGCGCAAAGGCTCCTCTTTACAGTTGTTAAACCTACAAAAGACAAAAAATATATCTCATACCCTACGATCATTATATATAAATGTAAAGCAAAGTTGCATATTAAATATAGGGTACTTAGTGAACTATTTTTGATCAAAAAAAGTATACAAGCCGTTCCACCAGCGACAAGGTGACCCTAAATTGGGACGGTACCTATACTGTCTATATTAAAAACCTTACTGTATATCAAAGTTGAAGTAATGCATATAAAAGGGTAGACAAATAGGACCGGGTCCCAACTCCAGACCACCTAGGCCCGTGGTAAGCTACATATATACTAACCAGCTCAACAAAGGGGATGCCACACCCTTAATTTGCACAGAATGCAAACAAGACAAAAAACCAAGCAATGTGAACTGAGGTCTAAGATGGTACACATGCAAGAAATAGGAGCATGTTCACACTAGCAAAAAGAAGCAAAACCTACAAAAGACAAAAAATATATCTCATACCCTACGATCATTATATATAAATGTAAAGCAAAGTTGCATATTAAATATAGGGTACTTAGTGAACTATTTTTGATCAAAAAAAGTATACAAGCCGTCCTACCAGCGACAAGGTGACCCCAAATTGGGACGGTACCTACACTGTCTATATTAAAAACCCAATTTGGGGTCACCTTGTCGCTGGTGGGATGGCTTGTATACTTTTTTTGATCAAAAATAGTTCACTAAGTACCCTATATTTAATATGCAACTTTGCTTTACATTTATATATAATGATCATAGGGTATGAGATATATTTTTTGTCTTTTGTAGGTTTTGCTTCTTTTTGCTAGTGTGAACATGCTCCTATTTCTTGCATGTGTACCATCTTAGACCTCAGTTCACATTGCTTGGTTTCTTTACAGTTGTTGTAGAGATGTGTCTGCTGCTAGAACTCTGTGTGGCATTGACCTGGTCTCTAATCTGAGCTGCTGTTAACTTGCGATTTCTGAGGCTGGTGACTCGGATAAACTTATCCTCAGAAGCAGAGGTGACTCTTGGTCTTCCTTTCCTGGGGCGGTCCTCATGTGAGCCAGTTTCTTTGTAGCGCTTGATGGTATTTGCAACTGCACTTGGGGACACTTTCAAAGTTTGCCCAATTTTTCGAACTGACTGACCTTCATTTCTTAAAGTAATGATGGCCACTCTTTTTTCTTTACTTAGAAATTGTAATATGGCAAGAAAAAAGCAGATAACAGTCTATTCAGTAGGACTGTCAGCTGTGTTTCCACCAGACTTCTGCACAACACAACTGATGGTCCCAACCCCATTTATAGGGCAAGAAATCCCACTTATTAAACCTGACAGGGCACACCTGTGAAGTGAAAACCATTTCCAGTGACTACCTCTTGAAGCTCATCAAGAGAATGCCAAGAGTGTGCAAAGCAGTCATCAAAGCAAAAGGCGGCTACTTTGAAGAACCTAGAATATAAGACATATTTTCAGTTGTTTCACACTTTTTTAAGTATATAATTCCACATGTGTTAATTCATAGTTTTGATGCCTTTAGTGTGAATGTACAATTTTCATAGCCATGAAAATACAGAAAAATGTTTAAATGAGAAGGTGTGTCCAAACTTTTGGTCTGTACTGTAGGTAACTGACGTCCCCCTAATTGACTAGTGGTATGAAGTAAGAGCGTTACCTGTATTCAGGCGCTCACTGAGTGATGCGGCTGCTGATTCTTGCCAGTGGAGTTTAAAATGGCACCGCCGCTTCTGATCCACACCACAGGAAGCCATCACTCCTATAAGGCGCCCGCTGTCCTGACAGCTAAAGCGGCGCTTGAGCGAGCGGAGCTCAGTTGCTGCTACGCTGGGGTGAGGAGAACGATGGCTGACAGCGCGGGAACTCCCTATACCTGCTGGTGAGCTCGCCTCCGGTCTGCGCTTAATGATGACTCACCCCAGCGTAGCCGCAGCTGAGCTCTGAGCTAGGCAAAAAAGCATGCGGAAACACACAAAGAATGGGCTTGCATCGTTTTTTTCTGCACATGAAATCTGGTCAGGAAAATTTCTGATCATGTGCACGGAACTTGCAAAATGTCATAGTATAAGGTATGCAATGCGTTTTTGGCCCATTTCCGCTCTGAAAAAAATAAAAAACGCACAAAAAACACACTGTGCACATAGCCCAAATCATTTATTTAACTGAATAATGTTATACAGGGCTGGTTAGGCAGGGAATTTACTCATACATAGGTGAATGCTGCTGAGTTGGATTGGGGGGGTGTGACCTGTCACCAATATTAGGCTACATTCACACATTTAGGATTTGGTCAGTACTTTACATCAATATTTGTAAGCCAATGAGGAGTGAAACAATCAGAGGAAAAGTAAAATAGAAACATGTGCTCCACTTCTGCATTTCTCACCCAACCCCTTGGTTTTGGCTTACAATATGGATGTAAAATACTGACCAAAAACTGAACGTGGCCTTAACGTTCCGATGTAGGGTCAATCTGTAGGTTAATAGCTTTACTAATCTGCCCGGTGCGCGCACTTAGCCGAACGCTATGGTGAGAAAATTAACTATTCTCCCCGCAGCGTTCCGGTTTCAGTCACGAGGGGTGGTGCCAGCAGTGACTTGGATCACTTGTATGAAATAAAATGCAGTCACTTTTTTTTTTTTACTTTTTATACTGTTTGTGGAGTGGAATCTTATTTGTCCACCCATCAACAGGAGTGCTGCGCATCCTTTTTAAGACTGCACAGATGCGCTACATTGTGAGCTTTCCATCAAAGTAACAGGGCGTGCTTGGAATCTCAGATCACTGTTAATTAAGCGGTGACATTCTTCCATTCCGAACACGCCTTTATGACTCAAAGTCGGCGGCTTCTGGGAGAAATACAATTAATTTCATTCCAGTAATTGCACCTTCAGTGCGGCAGCTTTATAGCATTGTAACTATTAAAAGGAACCTGTCACATGCAAAAATAAGCTATTTAACTGCAGATCCAGGGTTAATCTGCAGATTAATAGCATTCTGAACCTGCTCGGCGCCCACACTTTGAGCCTCATTTCCAGGATGAAATGAGCTTTATTCCACTCCCCCCCACCAGCGTTTGTTGTTCTATCATAGGGGTGGCTCAGGCACGGTTTCAATCAGTGCTTTATGTATAGAGATTGGCAGCTATGACCGAGCCCCCCGCACTGACTGACAGCTGACCCTAATGTGGATCCTGTTGTCAGTCAGTTCCGAGGGTGTTGTTACAGCCGCTGCTCTCTATACACTGAGCGGTGACTGAAACTGCGCCAGCTCCACCCCTGTGACTGAAACCCAAATGCTTCCGTGGAAAAAAAGTTAATTTCCTCCCGGCATCGGGACTTTGAGTGCGGGCGCTACGCAGGTACAGAACGAGATTTACCCCATGTCTTCAGGTTAATAGCATTTTTTCACGTGTTCCCTTCAACAGGCAGAATAAGAGCATGGACACACAGCCGTTTAATACGTGCGATGATCGCATCGCACTGAATGGACTGGCCGGCACCTCTCCTGACCTGAGTATGACAGCGTGATGGATTTCTATACAGCTGTCAAGCTCAGGTCAGGATAGGTGCTGGCCAGTAGGAGGTTTACCATGCGATACTCGCAGGAGAAATACGTCAGTGTGTCCCTGCTTAACCCCTTTAAAGCCCATGACGTACTAATACGCGTCTGTGCCCTGGGCTTTAAGAGCCTGACCCGTATTAGTACGTCATAGCGATCGCGCGCGCACACAGGATGTGCGGGCACGATCGCCGCCGGGTGTCAGCTGATTCTCACAGCTGACACCCGGTACAATGTGCAGGGAGCAGTCCCGCACCGCTCCCAGCACATTAACCCCCGCAATGCTGCGATCGAAGTCGATCGCAGCATTGCGGTGGCAAGGGGAGGTGATCGGTATACTCACCTCCTCTTCCGGCCTCCAGCGCTGTCTACCGCGGCTTCCCAGGTGTTGCCATGACGACCCGATGTCGTCATGACAACATCCGGGTCACCAGACAGCAGTAAGATTGTTTGGACATGCGCAGTGCATCTCCAAACTATCTTCTCCCTGTCCAGCGCTAACTGCTTGCATGGCACAGGGATGGTGCTGCATTCCTGTGCCATGCAGGCGATCAGAATAAAAAAAGTGAAAGTCCCATAGTGGGACAAAGTAAAAAAACTCCCAGAAAGTGAAAAAAAATATCTAAAAAAAAAATTGTAAAAATATATATAAAAAAATAATCCACTAAAAATATAAATATAATGTACCCATCAATAAATATTATTATGAAAAACAAACAAACAAACAAAAGTACACATATTTGGTATCGCCGCTTCCGTAACGACCTGGCCTATAAAACTGTTCCACTAGTTAACCCCTTCAGTGAACACGGTAAAAAACAAAACAAAGCAAAAAACAATGCTTTATCATCATACCGCCAAACAAAAAATGGAATAACACGCGATCAAAAAGACGAATGTAAATAAAAATGGTATCGCTGAAAACTTCATCTCGTCCCGCAAAAAACAAGCTGCAATACAGCTCCATCATCCGAAAAATCAAAAAGTTACAGCTCTCGGAATAAAGCGATCCAAAAAAATAATTTTTTTAATAAAATAGCTTTTATTGTGTAAAAGCGCCAAAACATAAAAAACTATATAAATGTGTTACCGCTGTAAACGTACTGACCCGAAGAATAAAGCTACCTTATCAATTTTACCACACCCAGAGCAGAATAAAAAAATGTAAAAAAACACAATTCCTGAATTGTTGGTTTTTGTTTATTCTGCCTCCAAAAAGCTGGAATAGAAAGCGATCAAAAAATGTCACATGCCTGAAAATGGCACCAATAAAAACGTCAACTCATCCCGCAAAAAACAAGCCGTCACATGACTCTGTCGGCCAAAATATGGCGATGCAAAAACTAGATTTTACAAAATAGTGTGTGACAGATGTCAATCATAAAAACCCGATATGATTCTGGTATCACTGTAATCGCACCGACCCGAAGAATAAAGTAATCTCATCACTTATACCGCACGAGGAACGGCGTAAAAATTAAACGCTGGGGTTGGGGTTGTGCTAATGTTAGGGTTGGGTTTTTTTTTTCAAAAGTAAAAAAAAAAAAAAAGATGCCAATATGGCAACTAGTGTTGAACGCTACTTGAGTTTGCATCGGGTGCTCGGGTATGCACTGAGGCACCCAAGGCACCTATCTAGATGCATAGTGAGCACTTGGAACCCCCAGGTGCTTCACAAATTGATTCGTAAAAATGAAAAAGTGTTTTTTTCCCACTTTTTCATTTTTACGAATCAATTTGTGAAGCACCTGGGGGTTCCAAGTTCTCA
This sequence comes from Phyllobates terribilis, assembly GCF_046119375.1. NCBI lineage: Eukaryota > Metazoa > Chordata > Amphibia > Anura > Dendrobatidae > Phyllobates > Phyllobates terribilis. Next base: position 79,223 of record NW_027362984.1, on the reverse strand, counting down.
CTATGCATCTAGATAGGTGCCTTGGGGGGTCTAGTTTCCAAAATGGGGTCACTTGTGGGGGGTTTCCACTGTTTAGGCACATCAGGGGCTCTCCAAACGCAACATGGCGTCCACTAATTATTCAAGCAAATTTTACAATCAAAAAGTCAAATGGCGCTCCTTCCCTTCCGAGCCCTGCCGTGCGCCCAAACAGTGTTTTTTCCCCACATATGGGGTATCTGCGTGCCCAGGGGAAATTGCACAACAAATTTTGGGGTCCATTTTTTCTTGTTACCCCTGCGAAAATAAAAAAAATTGGGTCTAAAATAACATTTTTGTGAAAAAAGTTAAATGTTCATTTTTTTCTTCCACATTCCAAAAATTCCTGTGAAGCACCTGAAGGGTTAATAAAGTTCTTGAATGTGGTTTTGAGCACCTTGAGGGGTGCAGTTTTTAGAATGGTGTCACTTTTGGGTATTTTCTGTCATAAAGACCTCTCAAAGTGACTTCAAATGTGATGTGGTCCCTAAAAAAATGGTTTTGTAAATTTTGTTGGAAAAATGAGAAATCGCTAGTCAACTTTTAACCCTTATAGCTCCCTAACAAAAAAAAATGTTGGTTCCAAAATTGTGCTGATGTAAAGTAGACATGTGGGAAATGTTATTTATTAACTCTTTTGTGTGACATATCTCTCTGATTTAAGGGCATAAAAATTCAAATTTTGAAAATTGCTAAATTTTCAAAATTTTCGCCAAATTTCCGTTTTTTTCTCAAATAGACGCTAGTGATATCGAAGAAATTTTACCACAATCATGAAGTACAATATGTCACGAAAAAACAGTCTCAGAATCAGGGGGATCCGTTGAAGCGTTCCAGAGTAATTACCTCATAAAGTGACAGTGGTCAGAATTGTAAAAATTGGCCTGGTCATTAACGTGCAAACCACCCTCGGGGGTAAAGAGGTTAAAGGGAAGGTGCCTTTAAAAAAAAATGTTTTTTAAACAATTGAAAAAAATTACCTCCTCCATTTGCAACAAAAAATCCTAATTTGATCTCCTTGACTTATCAGTAGGAGTCATCACCCCTTACACCTCATGAACAAGTGTTTGCTGTAACATCTCTCAAATGTTGTGCCTTGTATCTTTTGAATTCATTTGTAATATTGCCTGACAAAGGAGCCTCTGTGCTCTGAAAGCTTGCATATATATTTTTTTTCTGGTTAGCCAATAAAGGTATCACTCTGAGAATACTTTTGTCAGTTTTGGGCATAAAAGTATTTACATCAATTAAAAAAAAAATAGTTTTTATTAACACCTTTCTGGCGCAAGTCGTACTAATACATATCTGCTCCCTGGCCCTTATGGGTCTGATACGTATTAGTACGCCTCGGCATGCGGGCGCGATCGCCGCAGGGTGTCCCGCACCGCACATTATCCCCCGAAATGCTGCGATTGAAATCGATCGCAGCATTGCGGTGGCAAGGGGAGGTGATCGCGATACTCACTTTTCCTGCCGGTGTCCAGCGCTATCTGCCGCGGCTTCCCGGATGGGAGGAGGTAAGCGCAGATACTTACCTCCTCTCCGGCGTCCTGCGCCGTCTGAGTCCGGTCCCGGATGTTGTCATGGTGACCCGATGTCATCATGACAACATCCGGGTCGCCAGGAGGCAGGAAGTTACTTTGGTTCAAAATAACTTCTCCCAGTGCAGCACTGACAGGCTGCATAGCACAGGGATGGTGCTGCTTTCCTGTGCTATACAGCTGATCAGGCTGCAAAAAGTGAAAGTCTCATAGTGGAGCAAAGTGTAAAAGTAAGAAAAATGTCAGAAAGTGAAAGAAAAAAATTGTAAAGATATAAAAAAAAATTGTAAAAATACCCCCCCCCAAAAAAAAAAATTTTGTACCCACAAATAAATAATAATAATAATAATAATAAAAAAAAACAATAAAAGTACACATATTTGGTATCGCCGCGCCCGGAACGACCTGACCTATAAAACTGACACACTAGTTAACCCCTTTACTGAACACTGTAAAAAATAAAAAACGAAGCAAAAAACTATGCTTTATCATCATACTACCAAACAAAACATGGAATAAAATGCGATCAAAAAGACGAATGTAAATAAAAATGGTACCGCTGAAAACGTCTCACAATAAACAAGTTGTCATACAGCTCCAACGGCCAAAAAATAAAAGTTATAGCTCTCAGAATAAAGCGATGCAAAAAACAATTCTTTATTCTATAAAATAGTTTTTATTGTGTAAAAGCGCCAAAGCATTAAAAAAAACAATATAAGGCTATGTGCCCATGATGCAGAAATGCTCCGGATTTTTTCCTGAGCGTTTCTGCATTTCTCTGGCAGAAAAAAACGCATGCGGATTGTACATGCGTTTTTTCTGCCAGGGACAAGCGGATGGGAAGCGTTCTTCACATGCATATCCGCATGCGGCTTGTCAAGCGCTTTCCAAGCGATTTTAGCATCACTTGGAAAATGCTTGACAACTTGGTCACACTGTATAAATCCATGCAAACGGCATGGATTTATATAGTGTGACCGAAAGAATGGTAAAAAATAAATATCATACTTACCTTCTGATGGCCCCCGGTATCTTTATCCGATGCGTCCTGGCTTGCTGGCAGCTCGCGGTAGACTAAAGTACCTGCCGACGTCATTGCCAAGTCCACCGCGAGCTGCGGTCAAGCCCAGGACGCATCGGATAAAGACACCGGGGGCCATCAGAATTTAAGTATAATGTATATTTTTTATTTTATTATTCTATTTTTTACAGGTACTATGGTATCCGGGTCCGGAGGAGAGTCTCCTCTTCTCCAGACCCGGGTACCATCCACACATTGAAACACATGGAATCTGCATGTACAGATGCAGTGATGCGGATTTCATGCGTTCCAATGCAAGTCAATGGCGGCGAAAACGCTGCGCTTATGCAAAATAATTGGTAGTGCTGCGTATTTTTCCGCAATGATAATCCGCAGCGGAAATTTCCGCAGCATGTGCACAGCACATGCGGATTATTTGTTTATTCTGCCTCCCAAAAATCAGAATAGAAAGCGATCAAAAAATGTCACGAGCCTGAAAATGGTACCAATAAAAACGTCAACTTGTCCCGCAAAAAACATGACTGTCAGCCGAAATATGGAAAAATTATAGCTCTCAAAATATGGCAATGTAAAAACTAGTCTTTGCAAAAAAAACAGGGTTTTTTAGTGTGTGACAGCTGTCAATCATAAAAAACCGATATGAATCTGGTATCACTGTAATCGCACCAACCCGAAGAATAAAGTCATCTAATCACTTATACCGCACGAGGAACGGCGTAAGAAATAAACTCTAGGGTTAGGGTTGTGCTAGGGTTAGGCTGCGTACGCACGATGCGGATTTAATGCGTTTCCGTGGCGCTTTTCCGCCGCAAAAACGCATTAAAAATGCATGTTAAGTTGTCTGCCATGTTTCCGAATAATAATCCGCATGTGCTGTGCACATGCTGCGGAAATTTCCGCTGCGGATTATCATTACGATAAAATCTGCAGCACGACCATTAATTTTGCAGAATCCCGGCGAAATTGCAGCCATTGACTTGCATTGGACCGCATAACATGCGATTCAATGTGCGGATGGTACCCGGGTTTGGAGAAGAGGAGACTCTCCTCCAGACCTGGGTACCATAGTACCTGTAGTTAAAAAAAAATTAAAATAAAAAACAAACAAACATATACTTACCTTCTGATGGCCCCCTGTCTGCTCCCGGCGGTGCTGCTGGCTCTTCGGCTGCTCGCGGTGGTAAAAGGACCTTCTATGACGTCATTTAGACATGTGACAGGTCACGCGACCGTCATGACTAAATGACGTCATGGAAGGTCCTTTTTAGAGCACCGCGAGCCGCCGAAGAGCCAGTGGCACAGGAGAAGGAGATCGGGGGCCATCGGAAGGTGAGTATAATTTTTTTTGTTGTTTTTTTTCAACATTTTTATTCTTTTTTTTACTATTGATGCTGCATTTGCAGCATCGTAACTTGGTCACACAACATAAATCCATGCCGGTTGCATGGATTTATATAGTGTGACCAAGTTGTCAAATACTTTTCCAAGTGATGCTAAAATCGCTTGGAAAAGCTCTTGACAACCCGCATGCGAAATCGCATGTTCAAAACGCTTCACAAACTCTTCTACCTGGCAGAAAAAACGCATGTAAAATCCGCATGCGTTTTTTCTGCCAGGGAGATGCAGAAATACTCCGCAGCATTTCTGCATCGTGGGCACTTAGGGTTAGGGTTGTGCTAGGGTTAGGGTTGGGGTTGTATTAGAGTTGGGGTTGTATTAGAGTTGGGGTTAGGATTTTTTCAGAAGTAAAGAAAAAAAATGATGATGATGTGGCGACTGGTGTTGAGCGCAAGTGCTCAGGTATGCACCGAGTATAGCGGGTACTCGAGTGACTTGCTTGAGTCTCTGTCCCATATGTTTTGCAGCTGTTATACAGCCAAAGAAACCTTGTGGGGATTGCCTGCCATGGACGAGTGATCCCCGCATGTTTTTTTTTGAGTGTTTAATAACCATGAAACATGCGGGCGGGGACTCGAGCACGTCACTTGAGCACCCGCGATACTTGGTGCATACCAGAGTACCCGATGCAAACTCTAGTAGTGACACTTGCACTCAAGACCAGGGGTCGACAAAGTTGTTCAGAATCTAGGAGCCAGCCAAAAAATTTAGGAGCCAGAATTTTTTTTGTTGACAAACTGTACATATAGACCCCCTCACACACGGCGTCTCCCCGGGGAGCACGGCCTTTGTATGTACTTACACAGGTAGCGGGAGATGAGAACGGGCCCCCGGCCACAGCGATCCTTCCCCCCAGGGCCGGCTCCAGGTTTTTCTGGGCCCCGGGCGAAAGAGTCTCAGTGGGCCCTTTTAACACATACACGATTCATGATGCACAGATACGGCGGAGAAATAAATATATAAATATATATATATATATATATATTTATTTATTTATTTATTACACATGGCCCAGCCTGCCCCCTCATCCTTCACATACGCAGACATATGCGCGCGCACACACGGTACGCAGACATATGCGTGCGCAAACACGGTACGCAGACATATGCGTGCGCAAACACGGTACGCAGACATATGCACGCACACACGGTACGCAGACATATGCACGCACACACGGTACGCAGACATATGCGTGCGCACACACGGTACGCAGACATATGCGTGCGCACACGGTACGCAGACATATGCGCGCGCACACACGGTACGCAGACATATGTACACATACAGACATACACATAGATAAAACAGACAAATATATATACACAGTCATATACACTGACATTCACATACATGCACTCACACAGACCCATTACTAATATTTTTAATATGGGGATTGGGGAAGCCTCACTCACCTGTCCCCGGTCCAGTGTCCTGTCCAGCAGCTCCTCGGGTATGGGGCAGTGCAGGGCCCCCGGCGTGTCACAGACTTCATGGCCCTGGAACATCAGAGGGGCCCACTTGCGGTCGGGTCCGGGCCCCTCCCGCCCATCTGTGCAGGACCTCCGCTCCGACGGTGTTTGATTGCCGGCACTCCCCCAGACATGGCCGCGCGCTGTGCAGCTGTGTCTGCTAGTAATGACGCGGCAGGAGCGACACACAAGCACAATTAAAGGTGCAGTGCCGTCGACCCTGCCGTGTCATTACTAGCAGACACAGCCGGACAGCGCGCGGCCATGTCTGGGGGAAGTGCCGGCAATCAAGCAGCGCCTGCGTCCCAGAACAGGTGCCGAGGAAGCGGCCAGGGCCCCGACAGTGAGTGGGCGGGTGGGTGTGTGGGCCCGGCCCCGACAGTGAGTGGGCGGGTGGGTGTGTGGGCCCGGGCCCCGACAGTGAGTGGGCGGGTGGGTGTGTGGGCCCGGGCCCCGACAGTGAGTGGGCGGCTGGGCCCCTCTGATTTTCCAGGGCCCCGGCACTTGCCCGGGTACGCCGGGTGCTGACGCCGGCCCTGCTTCCCCCGTAACCCAACTCTCCCTGTCCAGTCCCGGAGCATAAGGGGGGGCGGAGCAAAGTGGAGAAGGCGGTCTGAGCGATACTGTCCCTGCTTCCTCCGATTGGATGACTCCGTGCAGGAGGTGGGATTGGATTGAGAGTATTTTTTTTTCTTCTCAACTCAACTCCTCAAGCACCAGGCAACATTTTCTAGGCGCCAGACAACATTTTCTAGGCGCCAGACAACATTTTCTAGGCGCCACTGGCGACCAGGCGCCTGGGTTTGTCGAGCCCTGCTCAAGACTAATGACAACTTATTCAATATGATGACCTAATGTTATCAAATTCTGTGTCGTACCTCTGGGTTCAAATTGTTCACTATACCCCTTGATAAAATCCTTGAGGGGTGTAGTTTCCAAAATGGAGTCACTTGTGGGGGGTTTCCATTGTTTAGGCGCATCAGGGTGTCTCCAAACTTAACATGGCATCCGCTAATTATTCAAGCAAATTTTATATTCAAAAAGTCAAATAGCACTCCTTCCCTTTCGAACCCTGCCGTGCGCCCAAACAGTGTATTTTCCCCACATATGGGGTATCGGCTTACTTAAGGAGAAATTGCACAAGAAATTGCATGGTGCAATTTCTCCTGTTACTCTTATGAAAATGCAAAATTGGAGGCTGAAAAACATTTTTGTTGGAAAAATGTGAAAATTTTATTTTTACGGCTCAATGTTATAAACTTATGTGAAAGGGTGCTCACCACACATCTAGATAAATTCCTTCCCTTTCCGAACCCTGCCGTGCGCCCAAACAGTGGTTTTCCCCCACATACGGGGTATCAGCATGCTCAAGAGGAATTGCACAACAAATTTTGGGTCCATTTTTTAATGATACCCTTGCGGAAATAAAAAAAAATTGGGGTCTAAAGTAACATTTTTGTGAAAAAAATAAATGTTCATTTTTTTTCTTCCACGTGCCAAAAATTCCTGTGAAGCACCTGAAGGGTTAATAAACTTATTGAATGTGGTTTTGATCACCTTGAGGGGTGCAGTTTTTAGAATGGTTTCACTTTTGGGTATTTTCTGTCGTAAAGGCCCATCAAAGTCACTTCACATATGATGTGGTCCCTAAAAAAAATGGTGTTATAAAAATGAAAAATCGTTGGTCAATTTTTAACCCTAAAAGCTCCATAACAAAAATAAATTTTGGTTCCAAAATTGTGCTGATGTAAAGTCTCCTTATCCGATGCGTCCGGTCTTCCCGGTGTCTCGCTGTTGTGTAAAAGCACCTGCCATGACGTCATTTAGATATGTGACGGGTCACGCGACGGCTGACGTCGGTGGTCGCGTGACCCGTCACATATCTAAATGATGTCAAGGCAGGTCCTTTTAGACCATCGCGAGCTGCCGGAAAGCCAGGACGCATCGCTGAGGAGACTGGGGGCCATCATAAGGTAAGTATAATGTTTTTATTTTTATTTTAATTCTTTTTTTTTTATGGGTACTATGGTACCCGGGTCTGGAGGAGAGTCTTCTCTTCTCCAAACCCGGGTACCATCCGCACAGTGAATCGCTTAATATCCGCATGTGCACATGTAGTCATGTGGATATTATGCGATTCAATGCAAGTCAAAGGCGGCGAAAACGCTGCGATTACGCAAAATAATTGGTAGTGCTGCTGATTTTTCTGCAATGATAATCCGCAGCGGAAATTTCCGCAGCATGTGCACAGCACATGTGGAACTGCCGCTGCGGAAACGCTTAAAAAACGCATAGTGGGCATACAGCCTGAAATTTTTTTTTTTTTTCAAATATTATCATTTGTTTTTAAATAAGTAAAATATTAAACATAATTTTAAAAGTTTTTATATTTTCTCTTTTAGGCTGGGTGCCCACGTAGCGTTTTTCAAGCGTTTATGCTGCGGAATTTCCGCAGCGTAAACGCTTGTGAAACGCTAGGTAATCCGCACCCCATGGTCCCCAAGGGGATTCTGCATGTTCTATGCACAGCGTTTATGCTGCGTACAAAAATCCGCAGCATGTCATTTAATTTTGCGGAAATGCAGCGGAATGGCCGCCATTGACTTGCATTGAGACGCATAGAATGCGCGTCTGTACATTTCTACAAGCGAATGCTATGCGTCTCTATGTGCGGATGGTACCCAGTTCTGGAGGAGAGAAGACTCTCATCCAGACCTGGGTACCATTGTACCTGTAAAAAAAAGAATAAAATAATAAAGTTTTTCACCTTTCCGAAGGCTTCTCTGCATGCCGGCATCGCTGAAGGACCTTCGGTGACGTCACAGTCATGTGACCGCAGGCCCTTCACCGCTCTGTCTCGCGATATGCCGGCAGCCAGGAAGCAGTGCTGCAGCCACGCCGGGGCATCGGGGGTAAGTATAGCTTTATTTTATTTTTACGGTTCACACTGTATAAATCCATGCTGTTTGCATGGATTTATACAGTGTGACCTAGTTTTCAAGCACTTTCCAAGTGATGCTATCGCCTGGAAAGCGCTTGTCAATCTGCATGCGGAAACGCATGTGGATCCGCATGTATTCTGCAGGAAAAACGCATGCACAATCTGCATGCGTTTTTTCTCCCAGGGAGATGCAGAAATGCTGCAGAAATTTTCTGCTTCATTTCTGCATCGTGGGCCTTAAACACTAGGGAGAGCAGCTGCTGAAATTTGCCATAAAAACCTAGTAGTGCCAGTTCACATTACAACTGCAGTGAATGTGGGCTGGATCTGCACACATGTGTGGGATGTCACCCCTCCTCCTATTCTGAGTGTTTGGAAAAGGATAAGAAAGGATGAAGTTTAGGATCACAGTGTGGAGCCATTTTGTTAGTGACTGCAAAGTGTTACTGACAAGTACAGTGTCACAGAGGACAGCTGGCAGCATTGATTCTGTTAGTTGTTGCTTCTTTCTGTATCATAAGTTAAAGTTGTTAGATAGTTGTTAGTGTATCGTGCTGCGATTAGATACGCTTAGAGTAACGCTGGAATTAGATACAGGGACAAGTGTAGTGTATCACCTGATGGGATTAGACATTGAGCTCAGCGGAGTGTATCACACAGGATAGGATTAAATACACAGTATCTATTCTAATGTATATATTGTGTCTCCCCGCACAGTCCACTTCTATGGGAGAAGTGGTGTAATCAGCGACACCGCTCCATCCACTTCTATGCGAGGAGTGGTGTAATATGGGGTTATGCATTACACCACTGCTCCCATAGAATTATACAGAGCTGGGTTACACATTAATTGCAACCACCCCCACTACCCCAAAAATAATAATATTCAGCGGGGTCACAGAAGAGCATATCTCATAACTTTGCAGCCCTTACAAAGTAATTTTCATTCTAGATTCCCATATATTTAAAAAAAAACAACAACATAAATACAATTTAATAAAGCATAGGTTAAAACAACATTCCCTTTAATGTTGTGCTTTGCTGTTGCAGGGAACCCAGGAACTACTCTTCATCTGGAAGCTACAGGCAGCAAGGTACGGATGAGCTTTCCTCATATCTCAGCATTTGGCTCATGTACTGAGTCATTAGGGTCAGTTCACATGCGACAGTTTTATTGCAAAAATATTGGCACCTTTCCCATTTATCTGATTTGGATTGTGTGGAAATCCATGGATCTGCATAAAAATAACCTCAGTCACATGTGTTTAATGGGTTTTTAAGTTGGAGAATTTATCATTAAGGGGATGTTTGTTTTGTTTGTAACCATTTTGCCGTAATTTACACCAGATTATTGAAGTGTTGCACAAAGTTAGATGATGAATTTTTTTGCATCTTTAGATGACTGTTTAGAGCCGATTTTCTACTTTTTACTTCATCCCCCTTTCTGGAGTGAGAATTAATGAAGTTGTCCGACCACAAAATCCAAATTTGTTTTTTAAGGTAATCTGTGCTGTATTGTAATATACAATACCCCTATAAATTTTTGTTTTTGTTTCTGCCTTTTGTTCCTCCTGAATTTCAATTCATTCCCTCACCTACTTTGTTTAGCAGTGGCTCTACCAAACTTGACAGCTCCCTGTGCTGTATTAGCTAACCTCATAGCCAGAACTGGCCTCAGTGTCCAGCCCTGCCCCCTGCCGGCCCACTGCACACTCATGCCTGCCAGTATTGTCCCCAGCATCATCACTCCAGAATTGGAAATAACAGAGCAGTGTCCTCATCTAAGGAAGGCATGACAATCACTGCACTCCACACCACTTCTCCACATCACCTCTGGCATATGAGTACTGTGAAGTGAAAAGTCTATAGTGATGTGTGTGTGTGCAAGAATGCAAGTATACAGCTCTGGCAAAAATTAAGAGACCACTGAACAGTTTTCTATTGGAAAGCATGCCAAGACGCATGAAAACTGTGATTAAAAATCATGGTTAGTCCACCAAATATTGATTTCTGAACTGTCCCTGAGTTAAGACATAAATAAATTTGAGGTCTGAAAGCACTGTTTCTTTTTTAGTATTTTGACGCTTTATCATTTGCTGTAAATAAATACAATATTTTTAGCTTTGAATTTTGGAGACATGTTGTCAGTAGTTTATAAACTAAAACAACAATGTACATTTTACTCAAAAATATACCTAGAAAGAGAAAAATCAGAGAAACTAAAAATTTTGCAGTGGTCTCTTCATTTTTGCCAGAGCTGTATGTGTATATCTACATATATACAGCTGCTGCAGAACCTCGTAATATACACAGCAGGTGCTTTAGAACCTCATAATATGCCACAGCTGATGCTGAACCTCATACTGCACACCTCAGCTGCAGAACCTCATAATACTCCTTGGAGGCTGCAGAACGTCATAATACACACCTCAGCTGCAGATCCTCATAATACACTTTGGTAGCTGCAGAACCTCATAATACACCTTGGCGGCTGCAGAACCTCATAATACACACCTCAGCTGCAGATCCTCATAATACACTTTGGTAGCTGCAGAACCTCATAATACACCTTGGCGGCTGCAGAACCTCATAATACGCACCTCAGCTGCAGAACCTCATAATACACCTTGGAGGCTGCAGAACCTGATAATACACACCTCAGCTGCAGATCCTCATAATACACACCTCAGCTGCAGAACCTCATAATACACCTTGGCGGCTGCAGAACCTCAATACACCTTGGCGGCTGCAGAACCTCATTTGCTGCAGAACCTTATAATACACCTCGGCCGCTGCAGAACCTCATAATGCACCTCGGCAGATGCAGAACCTCATAATATATCTCGGCTACTGCATAACCTCAGTCTATAGTGATGTGTGTGTGTGTGCATGAGTGTAAGTATGTGTGTATACACATAAATATACCTCATAATAACCTTATAATACACCTCAGCTGCTGCAGAACCTCGCAATACATCTTAGGCCTCCTTCACATGTACGCGTGAAAATGTGGCCTGGTCCATTTTTACCATCTATGTGTACATGTGTGCCGTCCGTGTGACACATACTGGAATAAAATGCATTCAAGAAATTACAGATTTTTATGTGTTAAAGAGAACCTCCCACTAGAAACAACGCTATTAGGCCTCTTCCACACGTCCGGATATTTCCGGTACTGGAAAAAACAGTACCGGAGATATCTATGTACGTGTGTCCATGTGTATGATACGTGTGGCATACGTGTTGCAACCGTGTGCCGCCCGTGTGATGCATCAGTATGGTTATGTGCCCACGATGCAGAAATGCTCCGTATTTTTTCCTGAGCGTTTCTGCATCTCCCTGGCAGAAAAAACACATGCGGATTGTACATGCGTTTTTTCTGCCAGGGACCAGTGGAAGTGAAGCGTTCTTCACATGCATTTCCGCATGCGGGTTGTCAAGCGCTTTCCAAGCGATTTTAGCATCACTTGGGAAGTGCTTGACAACTTGGTCACACTATATAAATCCATGCAAACGGCATGGATTTATATAGTGTGACCGTAAAGAATGGTAAAAAAAAATTAAATCTATACTTACCTTCCGATGGCCCCCGGAGTCTTTATCTGATTCGTCTCGGCTTGCCGGCAGCTCGCGGTGGACTAAAGGACCTGCCGACGTCACCGGTCGCGTGACTCGTCACATGACTAAATTTCTTCACGGCAGGTCCTTTTCAGACCATCGCGAGTTGCCGGCAAGCCAGGACGCATCGCTATGGAGAGCAGGGGCCATCAGAAGGTAAGTATAATATTTATTTTTTATTTTATTCTTTTTTTTACAGGTTCTCGGTACCCGTGTCTGGAGGAGAGTCTCCTCTTCTCCAGACCCGGGTACCATCCACACATTGAAACGCTTGGATTCTGCAGATGCAGTGATGCAGATTCCATGCGGTCCAATGCAAGTCAATGGCGGCGAAAACTCCGCATTTACTCAAAATAATTGGTAGTGCTGCGGATTTTTCCGCAATTATAATCCGCAGCGGAAGTTTCCGCAGCATGTGCATAGCACATGCGGATTTATCATTGGGGAACATGGCAGACCTTCTAACAATTTTTTTTTTGTGTTTCTGCAGCAGAATTGCCGTTGCGGAAACGCTTAAAATACGCATAGTGGGCACACTGCCTATCACACGTACCGTTTCCTGCGAATCAGCCGTACAGTTTGCACTGTTCTCAAATGTCGGGTGCTGAACGCTTCCCTCATCATTGTCCCCTGCTAGCACTGTGTTCAGCGTCAGCAGGGGACAATGTTGAGAGTAGTATTCTGCTCCTGCTGTGTCCAACAAATGTAAAAATAAGAATAAAATAAAAAAATCCTTATTCTCATCTCTGCTCCCTCTGTGTCTTACAAGTGTATAAATAAGAATGGTGCTGGTTAATCTGCAAGTTAATAGAATTACTAACCTGCCCGGTGCCCGCACTTAGCCAAACACTGCGAGGAGATAATGAACTTTATTTTCCCCGCAGAGTACCTGTTTCAGTCATGGGGGCGGTGCCGGTTCATTTATGGCTCTGAGAATACAGAGTGGCGGCTGTAACTGCGCCCCCGCACTAACTGACACTCGCTCTGCATTGGGGCCGACTGTCAGTCAGGGCCGGAGATTCTGCATATACAGAACGGTGACTGACCTTTGCCAACACTGCCCCTATGACTGAAACCAGAATGCTGCGGGGGGAATAAAGTTCATTTTATAAATTAAATAAAGTTTATGCTGTTGGCTGCGTGCAGGCTCTGGGCAGCATAATAACGATATTAACTTGCAGATTAACCACATATCTGCAGGTTATTACCGTTATTTCTGGTGATAGGTTCCTTTTAAGATGTGCAACGATAATAGATATCCGGCAGATATATTACTTCACAACGATAAAAAGCCCAGGATGGGTTTTCCGGTGGTAAGTTAAAAGGTCAGAGAATGCACCCCGGTGGCAGGCTGAAAGGGCCAAGTTGGGTGCCTCAGTGGTTGGCAAAAAAGCCATAGAGTGCACCTCCGTCGTAGGCTAAAAAGCCCATGATGGGCGGCCCTGGTGGTAAGCAAAAAGGCAAAAGAAAAGGCACCCCGGTTGTAGGCTAAAAAGCCCATGATGGGGGGCCCCGGTGGTAAGCAAAAAGGTCAAAGAATGCACCCCGGTTGTAGGCTAAAAAGCCCATGATGGACGGCCCCGGTGGTAAGGAAAAAGGCAAAAGAAAAGGCACCCTGGTTGTAGGCTAAGAAGCCCATGATGGGCGGCCCTGGTGGTAAACAAAAAGGCAAAAAAATGCACCCCGGTTGTAGGCTAAAAAGCCCATGATGGGCGACCCCGGTGGTAAACAAAAAGGCCAAAAAAATGCACCCCGGTTGTAGGTAGGCTAAAAAGCCCATAATGGGCGGCCCCGGTGGTAACAAAAAGGCACCCCGGTTGTAGGCTAAAAAGCCCATGATGGGGGGCCCCGGTAAGCCAAAAGACAAAAAAAATGCACCCTGGTTGTAGGCTAAAAAGCCCATGACGGGCGGCCTCGGTGGTAAGCAAAAAGGCCAAAAAAATGCACCCCGGTTGTAGGCTAAAAAGCCCATGATGGGCGGCCCCAGTGGTAAACAAAAAGGCACCCTGGTTGTAGGCTAAGAAGCCCATGATGGGCGGCCCTGGTGGTAAGCCAAAAGGCAAAAAAATGCACCCTGGTTGTAGGCTAAAAAGCCCATGATTGGGCGGCCCCGGTGGTAAGCAAAAAGGCCAAAAAAATGCACCCCGGTTGTAGGCTAAAAAGCCCATGATGGGCGGCCCCGGTGGTAAGCAAAAAGGCAAAAGAAAAGGCACCCCTGTTGTAGGCTAAAAAGCCCATGATTGGGCGGCCCCGGTGGTAAATAAAAAGGCCAAAAAAATGCACCCCGGTTGTAGGGTAAAAAGCCCATGATGGGCGGCCCCGGTGGTAACAAAAAGGCACCCCGGTTGTAGGCTAAAAAGCCCATAATGGGCGGCCCCGGTGGTAAGCCAAAAGGCCAAAAAAATGCACCCTGGTTGTAGGCTAAGAAGCCCATGATGGGCGGCCCTGGTGGTAAGCCAAAAGGCAAAAAAATGCACCCTGGTTATAGGCTAAAAAGCCCATGATGGGCGGCCCCGGTGGTAAGCCAAAAGGCCAAAAAAATGCACCCCGGTTGTAGGCTAAAAAGCCCATGATGGGCGGCCTCGGTGGTAAGCAAAAAGGCCAAAAAAATGCACCCCGGTTGTAGGCTAAAAATCCCATGATGGGTGGCCCCGGTGGTAAACAAAAAGGCAAAAGAAAAGGCACCCTGGTTGTAGGCTAAGAAGCCCATGATGGGCGGCCCTGGTGGTAAGACAAAAGGCAAAAAAATGCTCCCTGGTTGTAGGCTAAAAAGCCATGATGGGCGGCCCCGGTGGTAAGCAAAAAGGCCAAAAAAATGCACCCCGGTTGTAGGCTAAAAAGCCCATGATGGGCGGCCCCGGTGGTAACAAAAAGGCACCCCGGTTGTAGGCTAAAAAGCCCATGATGGGCGGCCCCGGTGGTAAGCCAAAAGGCCAAAAAAATGCACCCCGGTTGTAGGATAAAAAGCCCATGATGGGCGGCCTTGGTGGTAAGCAAAAAGGCAAAAAAAAAAAGGAACCCCGGTTGTAGGCTAAAAAGCCCATGATGGGCGGCCCCGATGGTAAACAAAAAGGCCAAAAAAATGCACCCCGGTTGTAGGCTAAAAAGCCCATGATGGGCGGCCCCGGTGGTAACAAAAAGGCACCCCGGTTGTAGGCTAAAAAGCCCATGATGGGCGGCCCCAGTGGTAAGCCAAAAGGCCAAAAAAATGCACCCCGGTTGTAGGCTAAAAAGCCCATGATGGGCGGCCTCGGTGGTGAGCAAAAAGGCCAAAAAATGCACCCCGGTTGTAGGCTAAAAAGCCCATGATGGGCGGCCCCGGTGGTAAGCAAAAAGTCACCCCGGTTGTAGGCTAAAAAGCCCATGATGGACGGCCCCGGTGGTAAGGAAAAAGGCAAAAGAAAAGGCACCCTGGTTGTAGGCTAAGAAGCCCATGATGGGCGGCCCTGGTGGTAAACAAAAAGGCAAAAAAATGCACCCCGGTTGTAGGCTAAAAAGCCCATGATGGGCGACCCCGGTGGTAAACAAAAAGGCCAAAAAAATGCACCCCGGTTGTAGGTAGGCTAAAAAGCCCATAATGGGCGGCCCCGGTGGTAACAAAAAGGCACCCCGGTTGTAGGCTAAAAAGCCCATGATGGGGGGCCCCGGTAAGCCAAAAGACAAAAAAAATGCACCCTGGTTGTAGGCTAAAAAGCCCATGACGGGCGGCCTCGGTGGTAAGCAAAAAGGCCAAAAAAATGCACCCCGGTTGTAGGCTAAAAAGCCCATGATGGGCGGCCCCAGTGGTAAACAAAAAGGCACCCTGGTTGTAGGCTAAGAAGCCCATGATGGGCGGCCCTGGTGGTAAGCCAAAAGGCAAAAAAATGCACCCTGGTTGTAGGCTAAAAAGCCCATGATTGGGCGGCCCCGGTGGTAAGCAAAAAGGCCAAAAAAATGCACCCCGGTTGTAGGCTAAAAAGCCCATGATGGGCGGCCCCGGTGGTAAGCAAAAAGGCAAAAGAAAAGGCACCCCTGTTGTAGGCTAAAAAGCCCATGATTGGGCGGCCCCGGTGGTAAATAAAAAGGCCAAAAAAATGCACCCCGGTTGTAGGGTAAAAAGCCCATGATGGGCGGCCCCGGTGGTAACAAAAAGGCACCCCGGTTGTAGGCTAAAAAGCCCATAATGGGCGGCCCCGGTGGTAAGCCAAAAGGCCAAAAAAATGCACCCTGGTTGTAGGCTAAGAAGCCCATGATGGGCGGCCCTGGTGGTAAGCCAAAAGGCAAAAAAATGCACCCTGGTTATAGGCTAAAAAGCCCATGATGGGCGGCCCCGGTGGTAAGCCAAAAGGCCAAAAAAATGCACCCCGGTTGTAGGCTAAAAAGCCCATGATGGGCGGCCTCGGTGGTAAGCAAAAAGGCCAAAAAAATGCACCCCGGTTGTAGGCTAAAAATCCCATGATGGGTGGCCCCGGTGGTAAACAAAAAGGCAAAAGAAAAGGCACCCTGGTTGTAGGCTAAGAAGCCCATGATGGGCGGCCCTGGTGGTAAGACAAAAGGCAAAAAAATGCTCCCTGGTTGTAGGCTAAAAAGCCATGATGGGCGGCCCCGGTGGTAAGCAAAAAGGCCAAAAAAATGCACCCCGGTTGTAGGCTAAAAAGCCCATGATGGGCGGCCCCGGTGGTAACAAAAAGGCACCCCGGTTGTAGGCTAAAAAGCCCATGATGGGCGGCCCCGGTGGTAAGCCAAAAGGCCAAAAAAATGCACCCCGGTTGTAGGATAAAAAGCCCATGATGGGCGGCCTTGGTGGTAAGCAAAAAGGCAAAAAAAAAAAGGAACCCCGGTTGTAGGCTAAAAAGCCCATGATGGGCGGCCCCGATGGTAAACAAAAAGGCCAAAAAAATGCACCCCGGTTGTAGGCTAAAAAGCCCATGATGGGCGGCCCCGGTGGTAACAAAAAGGCACCCCGGTTGTAGGCTAAAAAGCCCATGATGGGCGGCCCCAGTGGTAAGCCAAAAGGCCAAAAAAATGCACCCCGGTTGTAGGCTAAAAAGCCCATGATGGGCGGCCTCGGTGGTGAGCAAAAAGGCCAAAAAATGCACCCCGGTTGTAGGCTAAAAAGCCCATGATGGGCGGCCCCGGTGGTAAGCAAAAAGTCACCCCGGTTGTAGGCTAAAAAGCCCATGATGGACGGCCCCGGTGGTAAGGAAAAAGGCAAAAGAAAAGGCACCCTGGTTGTAGGCTAAGAAGCCCATGATGGGCGGCCCTGGTGGTAAACAAAAAGGCAAAAAAATGCACCCCGGTTGTAGGCTAAAAAGCCCATGATGGGCGACCCCGGTGGTAAACAAAAAGGCCAAAAAAATGCACCCCGGTTGTAGGTAGGCTAAAAAGCCCATAATGGGCGGCCCCGGTGGTAACAAAAAGGCACCCCGGTTGTAGGCTAAAAAGCCCATGATGGGGGGCCCCGGTAAGCCAAAAGACAAAAAAAATGCACCCTGGTTGTAGGCTAAAAAGCCCATGACGGGCGGCCTCGGTGGTAAGCAAAAAGGCCAAAAAAATGCACCCCGGTTGTAGGCTAAAAAGCCCATGATGGGCGGCCCCAGTGGTAAACAAAAAGGCACCCTGGTTGTAGGCTAAGAAGCCCATGATGGGCGGCCCTGGTGGTAAGCCAAAAGGCAAAAAAATGCACCCTGGTTGTAGGCTAAAAAGCCCATGATTGGGCGGCCCCGGTGGTAAGCAAAAAGGCCAAAAAAATGCACCCCAGTTGTAGGCTAAAAAGCCCATGATGGGCGGCCCCGGTGGTAAGCAAAAAGGCAAAAGAAAAGGCACCCCTGTTGTAGGCTAAAAAGCCCATGATTGGGCGGCCCCGGTGGTAAATAAAAAGGCCAAAAAAATGCACCCCGGTTGTAGGGTAAAAAGCCCATGATGGGCGGCCCCGGTGGTAACAAAAAGGCACCCCGGTTGTAGGCTAAAAAGCCCATAATGGGCGGCCCCGGTGGTAAGCCAAAAGGCCAAAAAAATGCACCCTGGTTGTAGGCTAAGAAGCCCATGATGGGCGGCCCTGGTGGTAAGCCAAAAGGCAAAAAAATGCACCCTGGTTGTAGGATAAAAAGCCCATGATGGGCGGCCCCGGTGGTAAGCCAAAAGGCCAAAAAAATGCACCCCGGTTGTAGGCTAAAAAGCCCATGATGGGCGGCCTCGGTGGTAAGCAAAAAGGCCAAAAAAATGCACCCCGGTTGTAGGCTAAAAATCCCATGATGGGTGGCCCCGGTGGTAAACAAAAAGGCAAAAGAAAAGGCACCCTGGTTGTAGGCTAAGAAGCCCATGATGGGCGGCCCTGGTGGTAAGACAAAAGGCAAAAAAATGCTCCCTGGTTGTAGGCTAAAAAGCCATGATGGGCGGCCCCGGTGGTAAGCAAAAAGGCCAAAAAAATGCACCCCGGTTGTAGGCTAAAAAGCCCATGATGGGCGGCCCCGGTGGTAACAAAAAGGCACCCCGGTTGTAGGCTAAAAAGCCCATGATGGGCGGCCCCGATGGTAAACAAAAAGGCCAAAAAAATGCACCCCGGTTGTAGGCTAAAAAGCCCATGATGGGCGGCCCCGGTGGTAACAAAAAGGCACCCCGGTTGTAGGCTAAAAAGCCCATGATGGGCGGCCCCAGTGGTAAGCCAAAAGGCCAAAAAAATGCACCCCGGTTGTAGGCTAAAAAGCCCATGATGGGCGGCCTCGGTGGTGAGCAAAAAGGCCAAAAAATGCACCCCGGTTGTAGGCTAAAAAGCCCATGATGGGCGGCCCCGGTGGTAAGCAAAAAGTCACCCCGGTTGTAGGCTAAAAAGCCCATGATGGGCGGCCCCGGTGGTAAGCAAAAAGGCAAAAGAAATGGCACCCCTGTTGTAGGCTAAAAAGCCCATGATGGGCGGCCCCGGTGGTAACAAAAAGGCACCCCGGTTGTAGGCTAAAAAGCCCATGATGGGCGGCCCCGGTGGTAAGCAAAAAGGCAAAAGAAATGGCACCCCTGTTGTAGGCTAAAAAGCCCATGATGGGCGGCCCCGGTGGTAAGCAAAAAGGCCAAAAAAATGCACCCCGGTTGTAGGCTAAAAAGCCCATGATGGGCGGCCCCGGTGGTAACAAAAAGGCACCCCGGTTGTAGGCTAAAAAGCCCGTGATGGGTGGCCCCGGTGGTAAGCCAAAAGGCCATAAAAATGCACCCCGGTTGTAGGCTAAAAAGCCCATGATGGGCGGCCCCGGTGGTTAACAAAGAGGCAAATGAAAAGGCACCCTGGTTGTAGGCTAAGAAGCCCATGATGGGCAGCCTTGGTGGTAAGCCAAAAGGCAAAAAAATGCACCCCGGTTGTAGGCTAAAAAGCCCATGATGGGCGGCCCCGGTGGTAACAAAAAGGCACCCCGGTTGTAGGCTAAAAAGCCCATGATGGGCGGCCCTGGTGGTAAACCAAAAGGCAAAAAAATGCACCCTGGTTGTAGGCTAAAAAGCCCATGATTGGGCGGCCCCGGTGGTAAGCAAAAAGGCCCAAAAAATGCACCCCGGTTGTAGGCTAAAAAGCCCATGATGGGCGGCCCAGGTGGTAAGCAAAAAGGCAAAAGAAAAGGCACCCCTGTTGTAGGCTAAAAAGCCCATGATGGGCGGCCCCGGTGGTAAATAAAAAGGCCAAAAAATGCACCCCGGTTGTAGGCTAAAAAGCCCATGATGGGCGGTCCCGGTGGTAGCAAAAAGGCACCCCGGTTGTAGGCTAAAAAGCCCATAATGGGCGGCCCCGGTGGTAAGCCAAAAGGCCAAAAAAATGCACCCCGGTTGTAGGATAAAAAGCCCATGATGGGCGGCCTTGGTGGTAAGCAAAAAGGCAAAAGAAAAGGCACCCCGGTTGTAGGCTAAAAAGCCCATGATGGGCGGCCCCGATGGTAAACAAAAAGGCCAAATAAATGCGCCCTGGTTGTAGGCTAAAAAGCCCATGATGGGCGGCCCCGGTGGTAATAAAAAGGTACCCCGGTTGTAGGCTAAAAAGCCCATGATGGGCGGCCCCGGTGGTAAGCCAAAAGGCCAAAAAAATGCACCCCGGTTGTAGACTGAAAAGCCCATGATGGCCGGCCTCCGAGGTAAGCAAAAAGGCCAAAAAAATGCACCCTGGTTGTAGGCTAAAAAGCCCATGATGGGCGGCCCCAGTGGTAAACAAAAAGGCAAAAGAAAAGGCACCCTGGTTGTAGGCTAAGAAGCCCATGATGGGCGGCCCTGGTGGTAAGCCAAAAGGCAAAAAAATGCACCCTGGTTGTAGGCTAAAAAGCCCATGATGGGCGGCCTCTGTGGTAAGTAAAAAGGCCAAAAAAATGCACCCCGGTTGTAGGCTAAAAAGCCCATGATGGGCGGCCCCGGTGGTAAGCAAAAAGGCAAAAGAAAAGGCACCCCTGTTGTAGGCTAAAAAGCCCATGATGGGCGGCCCCGGTGGTAAACAAAATGGCCAAAAAAAATGCACCCCGGTTGTAGGCTAAAAAGCCCATGATGGGCGGCCCTGGTGGTAACAAAAAGGCACCCCGGTTGTAGGCTAAAAAGCCCATTATGGGCGGCCCCGGTGGTAAGCCAAAAGGCCAAAAAAATGCGCCCCGGTTGTAGGCTAAAAAGCCCATGATGGGCGGCCCCGATGGTAAACAAAAAGGCCAAAAAAATGCACCCCGGTTGTAGGCTAAAAAGCCCATGATGGGCGGCCCCGGTGGTAACAAAAAGGCACCCCGGTTGTAGGCTAAAATGCCCGTGATGGGCGGCCCCGGTGGTAAGCCAAAAGGCCAAAAAAATGCACCCCGGTTGTAGGCTAAAAAGTCCTTGATGGGCGGCCCCGGTGGTTAACAAAAAGGCAAAAGAAAAGGCACCCTGGTTGTAGGCTAAGAAGCCCATGATGGGCAGCCCTGGTGGTAAGCCAAAAGGCAAAAAAATGCTCCCTGGTTGTAGGCTAAAAAGCCCATGATGGGCGGCCCCGGTGGTAAGCAAAAAGGACAAAAAAATGCACCCCGGTTGTAGGCTAAAAAGCCCATGATGGGCGGCCCCGGTGGTAAGCAAAAAGGCAAAAGAAAAGGCACCCCTGTTGTAGGCTAAAAAGCCCATGATGGGCGGCCCCGGTGGTAAGCAAAAAGGCCAAAAAAATGCACCCCGGTTGTAGGCTAAAAAGCCCATGATGGGCGGCCCCGGTGGTAAGCAAAAAGGCAAAAGAAAAGTCACCCCTGTTGTAGGCTAAAAAGCCCATGATGGGCGGCCCCGGTGGTAAGCAAAAAGGCCAAAAAAATGCACCCCGGTTGTAGGCTAAAAAGCTCATGATGGGCGGCCCCGGTGGTAACAAAAAGGCACCCCGGTTGTAGGCTGAAAAGCCCATGATGGGCGGCCCCGGTGGTAAGCCAAAAGGCCAAAAAAATGCACCCCGGTTGTAGGATAAAAAGCCCATGATGGGCGGCCTTGGTGGTAAGCAAAAAGGCAAAAGAAAAGGCACCCCGGTTGTAGGCTAAAAAGCCCATGATGGGCGGCCCCGATGGTAAACAAAAAGGCCAAAAAAATGCACCCCTGTTGTAGGCTAAAAGGCCCATGATGGGCGGCCCCGGTGGTAACAAAAAGGCACCCCGGTTGTAGGCTAAAAAGCCCATGATGGGCGGCCCCGGTGGTAAGCCAAAAGGCCAAAAAAATGCACCCCGGTTGTAGGCTAAAAAGCCCATGATGGTCGGCCTCGGTGGTAAGCAAAAAGGCCAAAAAATGCACCCCGGTTGTAGGCTAAAAAGCCCATGATGGGCGGCCCCGGTGGTAAGCAAAAAGGCACCCCGTTTGTAGGCTAAAAAGCCCATGATGGGCCGCCCAGGTGGTAAACAAAATGGCCAAAAAAATGCACCCCGGTTGTAGGCTAAAAAGCCCATGATGGGCGGCCCCGGTGGTAACAAAAAGGCACCCCGGTTGTAGGCTAAAAAGCCCATGATGGGCGGCCCCGGTGTTAAGCCAAAAGGCCAAATAAAATGCACCCCGGTTGTAGGCTAAAAAGCCCATGATGGGCGGCCCCGGTGGTAAGCAAAGAGGCCAAAAAATGCACCCAGTCATAGGCTAAATAGCCCATGATGGGGGTGGTAAGCTAAAAAGCCCCAAAAAATGCACCCCGGTCGTAGGCTCAAAAGCCCATGATGGGCGGCCCCGGTGGTAACCAAAATGACCAAAAAATGCACCCCGGTTGTAGGCTAAAAAGCCCATGATGGGCGGCTCTGGTAGTAAGCAAAAAGGCAAAAGAAAAGGCACCCCGGTTGTAGGCTAAAAAGCCCATGATGGGCGGCCCCGGTGGTAAGCAAAAAGGCCAAAAAATGCACCCCGGTTGTAGGCTAAAAAGCCCTTGATGGGCGGCCCCGGTGGTAAGCAAAAAGGCAAAAGAAAAGGCACCCTGGTTGTAGGCTAAAAAGCCCATGATGGACGGCCCTGGTGGTAAGCCAAAAGGCAAAAAAATGCACCCTGGTTGTAGGCTAAAAAGCCCTTGATGGGCGGCCCCGGTGGTAAGCAAAAAGGTCAAAAAAATACACCCTGGTTGTAGGCTAAAAAGCCCATGATGGGCAGCCCCGGTGGTAAGCAAAAAGGCAAAAGAAAAGGCACCCCCGGTTGTAGGCTAAAAAGCCCATGATGTGCGGCCCCGGTGGTAAACAAAAAGGCCAAAAAAATGCACCCCGGTTGTAGGTGAAAAAGCCCATGATGGGCGGCCCCGGTGGTAACAAAAAGGCACCCCGGTTGTAGGCTAAAAAGCCCATGATGGGCGGCCCCGGTGGTAAGTCAAAAGGCCAAAAATATGCACCCCGGTTGTAGGATAAAAAGCCCATGATGGGCGGCCTTGGTGGTAAGCAAAAAGGCAAAAGAAAAGGCACCCCAGTTGTAGGCTAAAAAGCCCATGATGGACGGCCCCGATGGTAAATAAAAAGGCCAAAAAAATGCACCCCGGTTGTAGGCTAAAAAGCCCAGGATGGGCGGCCCCGGTGGTAACAAAAAGGCACCCCGGTTGTAGGCTAAAAAGCCCATGATGGGCGGCCCCGGTGGTAAGCCAAAAGGCCAATAAAATTCACCCCGGTTGTAGGCTAAAAAGCCCATGATGGGCGGCCTCGGTGGTAAGCAAAAAGGCCAAAAAAATGCACCCCGGTTGTTGGCTAAAAAGCCCATGATTGGCAGCCCCGGTGGTAAGCAAAAAGGCAAAAGAAAAGGTACCCCGGTTGTAGGCTAAAAAGCCCATGATGGGCGGCCCCGGTGGTAACAAAAAGGCACCCCGGTTGTAGGCTAAAAAGCCCATGATGGGCGGCCCCGGTGGTAAGCCAAAAGGCCAAAAAAAATGCACCCCGGTTGTAGGCTAAAAAGCCCATGATGGGCGGCCTCGGTGGTAAGCAAAAAGGCAAAAGAAAACGCACCCCGGTTGTAGGCTAAAAAGCCCATGATGGGCGGCCCCGGTGGTAAACAAAAAGGCCAAAAAAAATGCACCCCAGTTGTAGGCTAAAAAGCCCATGATGGGCCGCCCTGGTGGTAAGCAAAAAGGCCAAAAAATGCACCCCGGTTGTAGGCTAAAATGCCCGTGATGGGTGGCCCCGGTGGTAAGCAAAAAGGCCAAAAAAATGCACCCCGGTTGTAGGCTAAAAAGCCCATGATGGGCGGCCCCGGTGGTAAGCAAAAAGGCCAAATGATGCACCCCGGTAGCAAGATAAAAAGCCCAAAAGTGGTGCACCGGTGGTAAAACGGGAATGGATGTGCTCCGGTGGCATACCAACGGGTAAGGGTGTGCTCCGGTGGCACTCCCCACGGGAAAGTGTGTGCTCCGGTATCACTCCCAACGGGAAAGGGTGTGCTCCGGTGGCACTCCCAACGGGAAAGTGTGTGCTCCGGTGGCACTGCCAACGGGAAAGGGTGTGCTCCGGTGGCACTCCCAACGGGAAAGGTGGACTCCGGTGGCACTCCCAACGGGAAGGGGTGTGCTCCAGTGGCACTCTCAATGGGAAAGGGTGTGCTCCGGTGGCACTCCCAACGGGAAAGGGTGAGCTCCGGTGGCACTCCCAACGGGAAAGAGTGTGCTTCGGTGGCATTCTCAACGGGAAAGGGTGTGCTCCGGTAGCACGCCAACGGGAAAGGCTGTTCTCTGGTGGGGCGCCAACGGGTAAGGGTGTGCTCCGGTGGCGCGCCAACGGGAAAGAGTGCGCTCCAGTGGCACGTCAATGGGAAAGAGTGTGTTCGAGTGGCACGTCAACGGGAAAGGGGGTGCTCCGATGGCACTGCAATGACAAAGGGAAGACTGTAGCCTTTTATATGGAGGGCTATTTGGGACCCCTTATATTGAATGGAGAGCTATGTGGGTGCCAATAAATTATAAGAAAATCTATGTGGGTCCTATTATATTAAATGGAGGGGTAGGTAGGACCCATTATATTATATATAAAGCTATGTGGTGCCCAATACATTTATTAATTGAAGGGCTATGTGGAACCGACTATTAAATTGAGGGCAATGTGGTTCTCAATACATTAAATAGAGGACTATGTGGCGCCCATTACAGTATATTAAATGATAGGGTATACGGGCCATTATTAAATTTAGTGCCATGTGGGGCCCTTGATTTTAAATGGAAGGCTATGTTTTTCCCGTGATATTATATGAATAGCTATATGGCGCCAATTATATTAAATGGAAGACTGGGGTCCATTATTTTTAATGGAGGGTTATGTGGGGTCCACTATATTAAATGGAGTGCTATACAGATCCCATTATAATAAATAGAATGCTATACAGATCCCATTATATTAAGTGGAGTTCTTTGTGGGACCCATTACATTAATGGCAGGACTACGTGGGGCCCATTGTATTACATGAAGGGTTTTGTGGGTCACAATACATTTAATGGAAGGCTATGTAGGGCACATTATAATAAATGGCGGGCTATATGTAACCCCTTATATTGAATAGAGGACTATGTGGGTCCCAATATATTATAAAACCAATGTTCGTGCCCATAACATTAAATGGAAGGTTATATTTGGCCCATTATTTTATATGTAAAGCTATGTGGTGCCCATTACATTAATTGAAGGGCTATGTCGGATCCATTATATTAGTTTGAGGGATATGTGATACCCATTACATTAAATGGAGGTCTATGTGGGTCTCATTATATTAAACTAAAGGGTATATGGGGCCATTATATTAAATTTAGTGCCATGTGGGACCTTTTATATTAAATGGAGAGCTATGTGGTACCCATTATATTATGTGGAGGGCTATATATGTGACCCCTTATATTAAATGGAGGGCTATGTTGGACTCAGTATATTAAATGGAGGGCTGTATGAGGCCCATTATATTAAATAGAGGGCTATGTGGGGCCTATATAATAAGTTGAGGGCTATGTGGGGCCATTACAATAAATTGAGAGCTATGTGGGGCACATTATATTAAATGGAGGGTTTTGTGGGGCCCATATTATATGTAAAGCTATGTGGTGCCCATTACAATAAATAGAAAGTTATATAGGTCCTATGGAGTTCTTTGTGGGACCCATTATAGTACTTGCAAGGCTACATGGGGCCCACTGTATTAAATGGAGGGTTTTGAAGGGCCCTTTATATTATATGTAAAGCTATGTGGGGCCCATTTTATTAAATAGAGGTCTGTGTGGGGCCCATTATATTAAAGGAAGGGTTTTGTGGGTTCCATTATATTAAAGGGAAGGCTATATAGGGCATATTCTAATTAATGGAGGGCTGTATATGATCCTTTATATTGAATGGAGGGTTAGGTGAAAAAACGGTAAAGGGTGTGCTCCCGTGGCACTCCAACGGGAAAGGGTGTTCTCCGGTGGCACTCCAGCGAGAAAGGGTGTGTTGCGGTGGCACGCCAGCGAGAAAGGGTGTGCTCCAATTGGGACGCCAACAGGAAAGGGTGTGCTTCGGTGGCACGCCAACGGGAAAAAATGTGCTCCGATGGCACGCCAATGGGAAAAGGTGTGCTCCGGTGGCACGCCAACAGGAAAGGTGCTCTGGGTGGCACTCCAATGGGAGAGGGTGTCCTGCAGTGTCACGTCATTGGGAAAGGGTATGCTCCGATGGCACGCCAGTGGGAAAGGGTATTCTTCGGTGGCACTGCAATGACCAAAGGGAAGGCGATGTGTGGCCTCTTATATGGAATACCATGTGGGCTCATATTAAATGGATGGCGATGCGGTGCCCATTATAATAATTGCAAGGCTACGTGGGGCCCATTGTATTAAATGAAGGGTTTTGTGGGTCACATTTTATTAAATGGAAGGCTATGTATGGCATATTATAATAAATGGAAGGCTATATGGAACCCCTTATTTTGAATGGAGGGCTAGGTGGGTCCCAATATATTATAATAAAATCCATGTGGAGCCCATAACATTAAATGGAGGGTTATATTTGGCCCATTATTTTATATGTAAAGCTATGTGATGCCCATTCCATTAATTGAAGGGCTATGTCGGATCCATTATATTAATTTGAGGGCTATGTGGTACCCATTACGTTAAATGGAGGGCTATGTGGGGCCCATTATATTAAATGAAAGGGTATATGGGGCAGTTATATTAAATTTAGTGCCATGTGGGGCCCTTTATATTAAATGAAGAGCTATGTGGCATCCATTATATTATGTGGATGGCTATATGTGACCCCTTATATTAAATAGAGGGCTATGTTGGACTCCGTAAATTAAATGGAGGGCTGTATGGATCCCATTATATTAACTGGAGGGCTATGTGGGGCCCATATAATAAATTGAGGGCTATGTGGGGCCCATTACAGTAAACTGAGAGCTATGTAGTGCACATATTAATTGGAGGGTTTTGTGGGGCCCATATTATATGTAAAGCTATGTGGTGCCCATTCTAATAAATAGAAAGCTATATAGGTCCTATTATAATAAATGGAGTTCTTTGTGGGACCCATTTTATTACTTGCAGGGCTACATGGGGCCCACTGTATTAAATGGAGGGTTTTGAAGGGCCCTTTATATTATATGTCAAGCTGTGCGGGGCCCATTATATTAAATATTGGGCTATATGGGACCCATTTTATTAAATTAAGGGTTACGTGGGGCCCATTATATTAAAGGAAGGTTTCTGTGGGTTCCATTATATTAAATGGAAGGCTATGTAGGGCACATTATAATAAATGGAAGGCTATATGGAACCCCTTATTTTGAATGGATGGCTATGTGGATCCCAATATATTATAATAAAATCTATGTAGAGGCCATAACATTAAATGGAGGGTTATATTTGGCCCATTATTTTATATGTAAAGCTATGTGATGCCCATTACATTAATTGAAGGGCTATGTCGGATCCATTATATTAATTGGAGGGCTATGTGGTACCCATTACGTTAAATGGAGGGCTATGTGGGGCCCATTATATTAAATGAAAGGGTATATGGGGCAGTTATATTATATTTAGTGCCATGTGGGGCCCTTTATATTTAATGAAGAGCTATGTGGCATCCATTATATTATGTGGATGGCTATATGTGACCCCTTATATTAAATGGAGGGCTATGTTGGACTCAGTATATTAAATGGAGGGTTGTATGGGTCCCATTATATTAATTGGAGGGCTACATGGGGCCCACTGTATTAAATGGAGGGTTTTGAAGGGCCCTTTATATTATATGTTAAGCTATGTGGGGCCCATTATATTAAGTATTGGGCTATATGGGACCCATTTTATTAAATAGAGGGCTTCGTGGGGCCCATTATATTAAAGGAAGGGTTTTGTGGGTTCCATTATATTAAATGGAAGGCTATGTATGACACATTATAATAAACTAGATGGTGGCCCGATTCTAACGCATCGGGTATTCTAGAATATGTATGCGGCCGACCGGGCGCGACTAATCAGCGAAGCAGTGTTTAAATGGGTTGTGCACTACTTTAAAATTAACCCCCCAATGTATCCCTCCGGGGCCCCTCCCGATGGCAAGTGTGAAGGGAGGACCGGGGAGCGAGGTCGCCGGTCGGGGTACTTCTGCTGTGTCGCTGATCTCCTGACGGTGGCCTGCGTGTTTCAAATCCGGTGCCAATCAGAGCAGCAGTGTTTTAAATTTGGCGCCAATATCTCTGATTGGTCGCGGCCGGGTGGCCGTGACCAATCAGCAGAGCGGTGTTTAAATTTGGCGCCAATATCGCTGATTGGTCGCGGCCGGGCGGCTGTGACCAGTCAGCAGAGCGGTGTTTAAATTTGGCGCCAATATCGCTGATTGGTCGCGGCCGTGACCAATCAGCAGAGCGGTGTTTAAATTTGGCGCCAATATCGCTGATTGGTCACGGTCGGTGGCCGCGACCAATCAGCGAACTGCGTTAGTAAGGATGGTGGAGCGGCGCTGCCTGTGCTGGTACTTCCGCTGCGAGCAGCCGGGAGATGACCGGCCTCCCGGCTGCATCGCCGCTGACCTCCATGCGGCTACCATCGGGAGATCAGCAGCTAGGGCCGCTGATCTCCCGACGGCAAGTGTGAAGGGAGGACCGGGGAGCGGCGCCGCCTAGTCCGCCGGTCGGGGTACTTCTGCTGCGAGCAGCTGGGAGATCTCCCAGCTGCATCGCCGCTGACCTCCGTGTGGCAGATGAGCCGCTAACTGCCGCCATCTTGTTCTGAAATCCCGCGTCGCTGATTGGCCGCGGCTGGACCAATCAGCGTTGCTTGATTTCCTGGACGGACAGACAGACGGGATAAGCCGATTATATAGTAGATGGAAGGCTATATGGAACCCCTAATTTTGAATGGAGGGCTATGTGGGTCCCAATATATTATATGAAAATCCATGTGGGGCCCATAGCATTAAATGGAAGGTTATGTTTGGCCCATTATTTTCTATGTAAAGCTATGTGGTGCCCATTCCATTAATTAAAGGGCTATGCCGGATCCATTATATTAATTTGAGGGCGATGTGGTACCCATAAAGTTAAGTGCTGTGGCACGCCAATGGGAAAAGGGTGTGCTCTGGTGGCACACCAGCGGGAGAGGGTGTGCTCCGGTGGCAAGCCAACGAGAAAGGGTGTGCTCCAGTGGCACGTCAACGGGAAATGGTGTGCTCCAATGGCACGCCAACGGGAAAGCGTGTGCTCCGGTGGCTCTGCAATGACAAAGGAGAATGCTATGTGTGGCCTTTTATATGAAATGGCATGTGGGGCTCATATTAAATGGAGGGCTATGCAAGGCAGGGCTACGTGGGGCACATTGTATTAAATAGAGGATTGCGTAGGGGTCTTTATAATATAGGTAGATCTATGTGGGGTCCATTATATTGAATGTTGTTCCATGTGGGGCCGATTATATTAAATTAAGGGTTTTGTTGTTCCAGTTATATTAAATGGAATCCTATGTGGGGCACATCCCTTATATTGAATGGAGGGCTATGTGGGTGCCATTATATCATAAGTAAATCTATGTGGGGCCCATTATATTAAATGGAGGGGTAGGTAGAATCCATTATATTATAAGTAAAACTATGTGGTACCCAATACATTAATTGAAGGGCTATGTGGGACCTACTATATTAAATTGAGGGCTATGTGGCGCTCAATACATTGAATGGAGGGCTATGAGGGGCCCATAACTGTATTTTTCGGACTATAAAGCGCACTCTTCTCCAAAAATTTGGAGGAAAGTGGGGGTGTGCGTCTTATAGTCCGAATGTGGTGTGTGTGCTTGTGTGGTGTGTGTATATATATATATATATATATATATATATACATATACACACTGTGGGGGGAGCGGCGGAGTAGCTGGCACAGTAGGCAGGGGCCGGCTGCTGCAGCTCCTGCTTGTGCCTGCTGCTAAAGAAAATGAATATTCACTGCTCCCCACGCCCATGGGAGTGGGGAGTACTGAATATTCATTCTCCTTACTAGCGGGCACACAGTGTAGCTGCAGCGTGGCTCCTGCTGCTGCCAGGTGATCGCGTGTGCCTGCTATTAAAGAGCATTAATATTCACCCCTCTCCACGCCCATGGGCGTGGAAAGGGGTGAATATACGTGCTCTTTGATAGCGGTTACACGCGATCGCTCGGCAGCAGGAGCCACACTGCGGCTACACTGTGTGCTGGCTATTAAGGAGTATGAAGTCACTGCTCTCCACGCACACAGTCCCAGCGTGTGGAGCAGTGACTTCCGACAGCTGATCTCACTTTGTGAGGGCGCGTGGAAGTGACGCCATGCCTGTCTCGCACGGTGAGACCAGTGCTTGGCAGTAGAGCAGGACCCAACGCTGGAGGAGAGAGAGGTGAGTATAATTGTTTATTTTTTTGTGTGCAGTTTCATAGGGATTGGGGGGGGGTGCATGCATACCAGGAAGAAGGATGGGGGGGCATGCATACCAGGAAGAGGGATGGAGGGAGCCATGCATACCACGAAGATGGATGAGGGGAGCCATACATACCAGGATTAGGGATGAGGGGTGCTATGCATACAGGGATGAGGGGTGCTATGCATATGAGGGGTGCGATGCATACAAGGATGAGGGGTGCCATGCATACCAGGAAGAGGGATGAGGGATGCCTTGCATACCAGGATAGGGATGAGGGATGCCTTGCATACCAGGATAGGTATGAGGGGGGCCGTGCATACCAGGATGAGGTATGTCTTGCATACCAGGATGGGGATCAGGGTTGCCATGCATACCAGGATAGGGATCAGTGGTGCCATGCATACAGGGATGATGGGGGCCATGCATACCAGGAAGAAGGATGAGGGGGTTACCATACATACCAGGATGAGGGTTGGCAAGCATACCGGGAAGAGGGATGGAGGGAGCCATGCATGCCAGGAAGATGGATGAGGGGAGTCATACATACCAGGATTAGGGATGAGGGGTGCTATGCATACAGGGATGAGTGGTGCAATGCATATGAGGGGTGCCATGCATACAAGGATGAGGGGTGCCATGCATACCAGGAAGAGGGATGAAGGGGCCATGCATACTAGGAAAAGGGATGAGGGGTGCCATCCATACCAGGATAGGGATGAGGGATGCCTTGCATACCAGGATAGGTATGAGGGGGGCCGTGCATACCAGGATGAAGTATGTCTTGCATACCAGGATGGGGATCAGGGTTGCCATGCATACCAGGATAGGGATCAGGGGTGCCATGCATACAGGGATGATGGGGGCCATGCATACCAGGAAGAAGGATGAGGGGGTTACCATACATACCAGGATGAGGGTTGGCACGCATACCAGGAAGAGGGATGAGGGGTGCCATGCATACATGGATGAGGGGTGCCATGCATGCCGGGATGGGGATCAGAGGTGCCACGTATACCAGGATGAGGACTACGTATAATAGGAAGAGCGGGGCCATATAGACCTGGATGGGGGGATATTAAGATAATTGGGGTACATTTCCCCTATAACAGTGTCAGAAGCAGACCCCCTCCCCCTTAACAGTGCATCATGACCACATTTTTTGCTTCAATTTTTTTTCTATTTTCCTCCTCTATAACTTGGGTGTGTCTCATGGTCCGATGCGTCTTATAGTTTGAAAAATACTGTATATTTTATGATAGGGTATACTGGCCGGTATTAAATTTAGTGCTATGTGGGGCCCATTATGTTACTTGGAGACCTATATATCTCCCCTTACAGTCATATGAAAAAGTTTGGGCACCCCTATTAATCTTAAGCTTAATGTTTTATAAAAATTGGTGTTTTTGCAACAGCTATTTCAATTTGATATATGTAATAACTGTTGGACACAGTAATGTTTCTGCCTTGAAATGAGGTTTATTGTGCTAACAGAAAATGTGCAATCTGCATTCAAACAAAATTTGACCGGTGCATAAGTATGGGCACCCTTATCATTTTCTTGTTTTAAATACTCCTGCCTACTTTTTACTGACTTACTAAAGCACTTTTTTTGGTTTTGTAACCTCATTGAGCTTTGAACTTTATAGCCAGGTGTATGCAATCATGAGAAAAGCTACTTAAAGTGCCCACTTGCAAGTTGTTCTCCTGTTTGAATCTCCTGTGAAGAGTGGCATTATGGGCTCCTCAAAACAACTGTCAAATGATCTGAAAACAAAGATTATTCAACATAGTTGTTCAGGGGAAGGATACAAAAAGCTGTCTCAGAGATTTAACCTGTCAGTTTCCACTGTGAGGAACATAGTAAGGAAATGGAAGAACATAGGGACAGTTCTTGTTAAGGCCAGAAGTGTCAGGACAAGAAAAACAACAGAAAGGCAGAGAAGAAGAATGGTGAGATAAGTCAAGGACAATCCTCAGACCACCTCCAGAGAGCTGCAGCATCAACTTGCTGCAGATGGTGTCACTGTGCATCGGTCAACTATACAACGCACTTTGCACAAGGAGAAGCTGTATGGGAGAGTGATGCGAAAGAAGCCGTTTCTGCAAGTACGCACAAACAGAGTCGGCTGAGGTATGCAAAAGCACATTTGAAGAAGCCTATTTCTTTTTGGAAGAAGGTCCTGTGGACTGATGAAACCAAGATTGAGTTGTTTGGTCATACAAAAAGGCGTTATGCATGGTGGCAAAAAACCACAGCATTCCAAGAAAAACACTTGCTACCCACAGTAAAATTTGGTGGAGGTTCCATCATGCTTTGGGGCTGTGTGGTCAATGCCGGCACTGGGAATCTTGTTAAAGTTGAGGGACGCATGGATTCCACTCAGTATCAGCAGATTCTTGGCAATAGTGTTCAAGAATCAGTGATAAAGTTGAAGTTACGCAGTGGATGGATCTTTCAGCAAGACAATGATCCAAAACACCGCTCCAAATCTACTCAGGCATTCATGCAGAGGAACAATAACAATGTTCTGGAATGGCCATCCCAGTCCCCAGACCTGAATATCATTGAACATCTGTGGGATCATTTGAAGAGGGCTGTCCATGCTCGGCGACCATCAAACTTAACTGAACTGGAATTGTTTTGTAAAGAGGAATGGTCAAAAATACCTTCATCCAGGATCCAGGAACTCATTAAAAGCTACAGGAAGCGACTAGAGGCTGTTATTTTTGCAAAAGGAGGATCTACTAAAAATTAATGTCACTTTTCTGGTGAGGTGCCCATACTTATGCACCTGTCAAATTTTGTTTGAATGCAGATTGCACATTTTCTGTTAGTACAATAAACCTCATTTCAAGGCAGAAACATTACTGTATCCAACAGTTATTACATATATCAAACTGAAATAGCTGTTGCAAAAACACCAATTTTTATAAAACATTAAGCTTAAGATTAATAGGGGTGCCCAAACTTTTTCATATGACTGTATATTAAGTGGAAAACTATGTGGGCCCCATGATATTATATGAATGGCTTATACTAAATGGAAGACTATGTGGGGTCTACTATATTAAATGGAGGGCTATGTGGGTCTCATTATAATAAATAGAATGCTATGCAGATCCCATTATATTAAATAGGGTTTTTTGTGGGACCCATTATATTAATTTTAGGGCTACGTGGGGCCCATTGTATTAAATGAAGGGTTTTGTGGGTCACATTATATTAAATGGAAGGCTATGTATGGCACATTATAATAAATGGAGGGCTATATTGGACCTCTTATTGAAAGGAGGGCTATGTGGGTCCATATATATTATATGAAAATCCATGTGGGGCCCATAACATTAAATGGAGGGTTATATTTGGCCCATTATTTTATATGTAAAGCTATGTTGTGCCCATTCCAATAATTGAAGGGCTATGTCGGATCCATTATATTAATTTGAGGGCTATGTGGTACCCATTACATTAAATGAAGGGCTATGTGGGGCCCATCATATTAAATGAAAGAGTATATGAGGTAGTTGAAAAACATACAAAAAAGTTAATGTCTGCTCACCACCTCCTGGAGCGCACGGATCCTGCTGTGCGGCAAGTTTTCAGAACTTAGAAAGGAATAAGTCCAGCGCTATTAGTCCATTAAAAATCCATTCTTCATTTATTTCATAGCTTCAAATGGTATAAAATCCAGTAAGTCACAGTCCAGAAATTAAAAACATACGTGTTTCGACGCAAAGCAGTGCGTCTTAATCAATGATTATAATCAATGATTAAGACGCACTGCTTTGCGTTGAAAGGCGTTATATTAAATTTAATGCCATGTGGAGCCCTTTATATTAAATGGAGAGCTATGTGGTACCCATT
This sequence comes from Phyllobates terribilis, assembly GCF_046119375.1. Taxonomy (NCBI): domain Eukaryota; kingdom Metazoa; phylum Chordata; class Amphibia; order Anura; family Dendrobatidae; genus Phyllobates; species Phyllobates terribilis. Next base: position 45,050 of record NW_027362984.1, on the reverse strand, counting down.
ATATTATGTGGAGGGCTGTATGTGACCCCTTATATGGAGGGTTATGTTGTACGCAATATATTAAATGGAGGGCTGTATGGGACCCACAATATTAAATGGAGGGCTATGTGGGGCCCATTACATTAAATTGAGAGCTATATAGGTCCTATTATCAACTCTTTAAAAGCCCAAGACGTAATAATACGTACCTGCGCCCTGGGACTTTAGATCCAGGTAGGGAATAGTACGTCATGGCGATCGCGCCCGCACACAAGCTGTGCATGCGCGATTGCCACCGGGTGTCAGCTGATTGTCACAGCTGACACCCAGTGCTATGTGGAGGGAGCGGTATCGCACCGTTCCCGGCACATTAATCCCCGCAGTGCTGCGATCGAAGTCGATCACAGCATTGCAGTGGCAATGGGAGGTGATCGCGATGCTCATCTCTCCTGCCGGTGTCCAATGCTATCTGCCGCGGCTTCCCGGATGTTGCCTTGACGACCCGATGTCGTCATGACAACATCTGGGTCACCAGACGGCAGGAAGATACTTTGGTCATGCGCAGTGCATGACCAAAATATCTTCTGCATCTGCAGCGCTGACAGCCTGTATAGCACAGGGATGGTGCTCCATCCCTATGCTATACAGGCGATCAGAATAAAAAAAAGTGAAAGTCCCATAGTGGGACAAAGAATAAAAGTTAAAAAAAGTATTAAAAATTTAAAAAAAAAAATTGTAAAAATCTAAAAAAAAAATAAAAAAAAATAATCCACCAAAAATAAAAATATAATGTACCCATCAATAAATATTATGAAAAAAAAACCAAAACAATAAAAGTACACATATTTGGTATCGCCGCGTCCGGAATGACCTGACCTATAAAACTGTCCCACTACTTAACCCCTTTAGTGAACATGGTAAAAAAAAAAAAACGAAGCAAAAAACAATGCTTTTATCATACCGCCAATCAAAAAATGGAATAACACGCGATCAAAAAAACGAATATAAATAAATATGGTACCTCTGAAAATGTCATCTTGTCCCGCAAAAAACAAGCTGCCATACAGCTCCATCAGCCAAAAAATAAAAAAGTTAAAGCTCTCAGAATAAAGCGATGCAAAAAAATAATTTTTCTATAAAATTGCTTTTATTGTGTAAAAGCGCCAACACATCAAAAAACTATATAGACGTGGTACCGCTGTAAACGTACTGACCCGAAGAAAAAAGCTACCTTATCAATTTTACCACATGCGGAACAGAATAAAAAAACAAAAAAAAACAACAATTCCTGAATTGTTGGTTTTTGTTTATTCTGCCTCCCAAAAATCAGAATGGAAAGCAATCAAAAAATGGCACGTGCCTGAAAATGGCACCAATAAAATTGTCAACTCATCCCGCAGAAAACAAGCCATCACATGACTCTGTGGGCCGAAATATGGAAAAATTATAGCTCTCAAAATATGGCAATGCAAAAACTAGATTTTATAAAAAAATGCGTCTTTTAGTGTGTGACAGCTGTCAATCATAAAAACCCGATATTAATCTGTTATCGCTGTAATCGCACCGACCCGAAGAATAAAGTCGTCTAATCAATTTTACCGCATGAGGAACGGCGTAAAAAATAAACTCTAGGGTTGTGCTAGGGTTAGGGTTGGGCTAGAGTTAGGGTTGGGCTGGGGTTAGGGTTAGGGTTGGGCTAAAGTTGGGGTTGGGGTTAGGGTTGGGGCTAGGGTTAGGGTTGGGATTTTTTTAAAAGTAAAGAAAAAAAAAATGACTATATGGCGACTAGTGTTGAGCGCAAGTGCTCGCTACTTGAGTTTGCATCGGGTGCTTGGTTATGCACTGAGTATCGCGGGTGCTCAAGTGACATGCTCGAGTCTCCGCCCCATATGTTTCGCGGCCAAAAAAACCTTGCGGGGATTGCCTGCCCTGCACGAGCGATCCCCTCATGGTTTTTTTTTGGGGTGTCTAATAACCGTGAAACATGCCGGGCGGGGACTTGAGCATGTCACTTGAGCACGCGCGATACATGGTGCATGCCTGAGTACCCGATGCAAACTCAAGTAGCGAGCACTTGCGCTCAAGACTAATGACAACTTATTCAATATGATGACCTAATGTTATCAAATTCTGTGTCGTACCTCTGGGTTCAAAATGTTCACTATATCCCTTGATAAAATCCTTGAGGGGTGTAGTTTCCAAAATGGGATCACTTGTGGGGGGTTTCCACTATTTAGGCACATCATGGGCTCTCCAAACTCAACATGGCGTCCGCTCTCTATTCCAGACAATTTTGCGTTGAAACAGTCACACAGTGCTCCTTCCCTTCTGAACTCTGCCATGCGCCCAAACACTGTATTTTCCCCACATATGGGGTATTGGCGTACTCAGGAGAAATTGCACAATAGTTTTTGGGGCCCATTTTCTCCTCTTAACCTTGTGAAAAGAAAAAAAAATAGGGGCTAAAACATAATTTTTGTGGAAAAAGTTAGAATTTTTTTATTTTCACGGCTCCATGTTATAAACTTCTGTAAAGCACTTGGGGGTTCAGCATGCTCACCACACATCTAGATAAGTTCGCTGAGGGGGGTAGTTTCCAAAATGGTGTCACTTGTGGGGGGTTTCCACTGTTAAGGCACATCAGAGGCTCCTCAATCGTAACATGGCATCCAATAATTATTCAAGCAAATTTTACAATCAAAAAGTCAAATGGCGCTCCTTGCCTTCCGAACCCTGCCTTGCGCCCTTGCAGTGATTTTCCCTCACATATGGGGTATCGGCTTACTCAGGAGAGATTGCACAACAAGTTGCATGGTGCAATTTCTCCTGTTACCCTTATGAAAATGCAAAACTGGGGGCTGAAAAACATTTTTGTGGGAAAAATGTGAAAATTTTATTTTCACAGCACCATGTTATAAACTTCTGTGAAGCACCAGGGGGTTCAAGGTGCTTACCACACATCTAGATAAGTTCCCGGAGGGGCCTAGTTTCCAAAATGGTGTCATTTGGGGGTTTCCACTGTTTAGGCACATCAGGGGCTCTCCAAACGCAACATGGAGTCCGCTAATTATTTAAGCCAATTTTACATTCAAAAAGTCAAATGGCGCGCTTTCCCTTCTGAGCCCTGCCGTGAGCCCAAACAGTGTTTTTTCCTGACATATGGGGTATCTGCGCTCTCGGGAAAATGCACAACAAATTTTGGTGTCCATTTTTTCCTGTTACCCCTGCAAAAACAGAAAAAATTGGGTCTAAAGTAACATTTTTGTGAAAAAAGTTAAATGTTCATTTTTTTCTTCCCCATTCCAAAAATTCCTGTGAAGCACCTGAAGGGTTAATAAACTTCTTGAATGTGGTTTTGAGCATCTTGAGGGATGCAGTTTTTAGAATGGTGTCACTTTTGGATATTTTCTGTCATAAAGGCCCCCTCAAAGTCACTTCAAATGTGATGTGGTGCCTAAAAAAATGGTTTTGTAAATTTTGTTGTAAAAATGACACCGCTCCAAATCTACTCAGACATTCATGCAGAGGAACAATTACAATGTTCTGGAATGGCCATCCCAGTCCCCAGACCTGAATATCATTGAACATCTGTGGGATCATTTGAAGAGGGCTGTCCATGCTCGGCGACCATCAAACGTAACTGAACTGGAATTGTTTTGTAAAGAGGAATGGTCAAAAATACCTTCATCCAGGATATCATTAAAAGCTACAGGAAGCGACTAGAGGCTGTTATTTTTGCAAAAGGAGGATCTACTAAATATTAATGTCACCTTTCTGGTGAGGTGCCCATACTTATGCACCTGTCAAATTTTGTTTGAATGCAGATTGCACATTTCCTGTTAGTACAATAAACCTCATTTCAAGGCAGAAACATTACTGTGTCCAACAGTTATTACATATATCAAACTGAAATAGCTGTTGCAAAAACACCAATTTTTATAAAACATTAAGCTTAAGATTAATAGGGGTACCCAAATATAACTGTGTATGTATGTATGTATATATATATATATATATATATATACATATATACAGTCATATGAAAAAGTTTGGGCACCCCTATTAATCTTAAGCTTAATGTTTTATAAAAATTGGTGTTTTTGCAACAGCGATTTCAGTTTGATATATGTAATAACTGTTGGACACAGTAATGTTTCTGCCTTGAAATGAGGTTTATTGTGCTAACAGAAAATGTGCAATCTGCATTCAAACAAAATTTGACCGGTGCATAAGTATGGGCACCCTTATCATTTTCTTGTTTTAAATACTCCTGCCTACTTTTTACTGACTTACTAAAGCACTTTTTTTGGTTTTGTAACCTCATTGAGCTTTGAACTTTATAGCCAGGTGTATGCAATCATGAGAAAAGCTACTTAAAGTGGCCACTTGCAAGTTGTTCTCCTGTTTGAATCTCCTCTGAAGAGTGGCATCATGGGCTCCTCAACACAACTGTCAAATGATCTGAAAACAAAGATTATTCAACATAGTTGTTCAGGGGAAGGATACAAAAAGCTGTCTCAGAGATTTAACCAGTCAGTTTCCACTGTGAGGAACATAGTAAGGAAATGGAAGAACATAGGGACAGTTCTTGTTAAGGCCAGAAGTGTCAGGACAAGAAAAACATCAGAAAGGCAGAGAAGAAGAATGGTGAGATCAGTCAAGGACAATCCTCAGACCACCTCCAGAGAGCTACAGCATCAACTTGCTGCAGATGGTGTCACTGTGCATCGGTCAACTATACAACGCACTTTGCACAAGGAGAAGCTGTATGGGAGAGTGATGCGAAAGAAGCCGTTTCTGCAAGTACGCACAAACAGAGTCGGCTGAGGTATGCAAAAGCACATTTGAAGAAGCCTATTTCTTTTTGGAAGAAGGTCCTGTGGACTGATGAAACCAAGATTGAGTTGTTTGGTCATACAAAAAGGCGTTATGCATGGTGGCAAAAAAACACAGCATTCCAAGAAAAACACTTGCTACCCACAGTAAAATTTGGTGGAGGTTCCATCATGCTTTGGGGCTGTGTGGTCAATGCCGGCACTGGGAATCTTGTTAAAGTTGAGGGACGCATGGATTCCACTCAGTATCAGCAGATTCTTGGCAATAGTGTTCAAGAATCAGTGATAAAGTTGAAGTTACGCAGTGGATGGATCTTTCAGCAAGACAATGATCCAAAACACCGCTCCAAATCTACTCAGGCATTCATGCAGAGGAACAATTACAATGTTCTGGAATGGCCATCCCAGTCCCCAGACCTGAATATCATTGAACATCTGTGGGATCATTTGAAGAGGCTGTCCATGCTCGGCGACCATCAAACTTAACTGAACTGGAATTGTTTTGTAAAGAGGAATGGTCAAAAATACCTTCATCCAGGATCCAGGAACTCATTAAAAGCTACAGGAAGCGACTAGAGGCTGTTATTTTTGCAAAAGGAGGATCTACTAAATATTAATGTCACTTTTCTGGTGAGGTGCCCATACTTATGCACCTGTCAAATTTTGTTTGAATGCAGATTGCACATTTTCTGTTAGTACAATAAACCTCATTTCAAGGCAGAAACATTACTGTATCCAACAGTTATTACACATATCAAACTGAAATAGCTGTTGCAAAAACACCAATTTTTATAAAACATTAAGCTTAAGATTAATAGGGGTGCCCAAACTTTTTCATATGACTGTATATATATATATACACATATATACACACACACACACACATACATACACACTGTGGGGGGAGCGGCGGAGGAGCGGGCACAGGAGACAGAAGCCGGCTGCTGAAGCTCCTGTGTGTGCCTGCTGCTAATGAAAATGAATATTCACTGCATGGGAGCACTGAATATTCATTCTCCTTACTAGTGGGCACACAGTATAGATGCAGCGCGCCTTCTGCTGCTGCCAGGTGATCGTGTGTGCCTGCTATTCAAGAGCATGATTACTCACCCTTCTCCACGCCCATGGGAGTGGAGAGGGATGAATATTCATGCTCTTTGATAGCGGGCACACGCGATCGCCCGGCAGCAGGAGCCACGATACGGCTACACTGTGTGCTGGCTATTAAGGAGTATGAAGTCACTGCTCCGCACGCACACAATCCCGGCGTGGGTAGCAGTGACTATTCCGGCAGCTGATCTCACCTTGTAAGGGCACATGGAAGTTACGCCATGCATGGCTCGCACGGTGAGACCAGTGCTGGCAGCAGAGCAGGACACAGCACTGTAGTAGAGAGAGGAGGTGAGTATTAGGCTGTGTGCCCACGATGCGTTTTTTAAGCGTTTCCGCAGCGGCAAAAACGCTGCAGAAACACTTAAACGCATGGTAGAAGGCCTGCCATGTTCCCCAATGATAATCTGCATGTGCTGTGCTCATGCTGTGGAAATTTCCGCTGCGGATTATCATTGCGGAAAAAAACGCAGCACTACCAATTATTTTGCGGAAGTGCTGCGTTTTCGCCGCCATTGACTTGCATTAGACCGCATGGATTATGCATCACTACATACGTATGTAGATGCGCATTCCTTGCGTTCTAATATGCAGATGGTACCCAGGTCTAGAGGAGAGGAGACTCTCCTCCGGACCTGGGTACCATAGAAAACTGTAAAAAAAAGAATAAAATAAATATATACTTGCCTTTTGGCAGCCCGCGGTGCGCTCCTCCTCGCATGCCGACAGTTCGCGATGTACTGAAGGACCTGCGCTGACGTCATAGTCATGTGACGGGTCACGCGACGCTGACGCCAGAAGGTCCTTCAGTCTACCACAGCCGGGACAGTGAAGCGAGACAGCGCGGGCCATCGGAGGGTAAGTATAGATTTATTTTTTTATTTTTTGACATTCTGTCGGGTCACACTATATAAATAAATCCATGCTGTTTGCATGGATTTATATAGTGTGACCAAGTTGACAAGCACTTTCCAAGTGATGCTAAAATCGCTTGGAAAGCGCTTGTCAACCCGCATGCGGAAATGCATGTGAAGAACGCTTCACTTCCGCATGTCCCTGTCAGGAAAACGCATGTACAATCCGCATGCGTTTTTTTCTGCCAGGGAGATGCAGAAACGCTCAGGAAAAAATCCTGAGCATTTCTGCATCGTGGGCACATAGCCTAATTGTTTATTATTTTTGTGTGCAGCGTGATGGGGATTGGGGAGGGACCATGCATACCAGGAACAGGGATTGGGGGGGGGGGCATACATACCAGGATGAGGGGTGCCATGCATACCATGAAGAGGGATAAAGGGGCCATGCATACCAGGAAGAGGGATGAGGGGTGCTATCCATACAAGGAAGAGGGATGAGGGGTGCCTTGCATACCATGAAGAGGGATGAAGGGGCCATGCATACCAGGAAGAGGGATGAGGGGTGCCATGCATACCAGGATAGGGAAGAGAGGTGCCTTGCATACCAGGATAGAGATGAGGGGGGCCATGCATTGTAGGATAAGGATGAGGGGTGCCATGCATACCAGGATTAGGGGTGCCTTGCATACCAGGATGGGGATCAGGGGTGCCTTGCATACCAGGATGGGGATCGGGGAGGGGGCATTCATACCAGGAAGAGGGATGAGGGGGACCATACATTTTAGGATGAGGGGTGCCATGCATATCAGGAAGAGGGATGAAGCGTCCACGCATACTAGGAAGAGGGATGAGGGATGCCATGTATACAAGGATGAGGAGTGACATGCATACCAGGATGGGGATCAGCGGTGCCATGCATACCTGGATAGGGATGGGGACCACTTATAATAGGAAGAGCGGGGCCATATATTGCAGGATGGGGGATATTATTAGCAGAATTGAGGGACATTACCCTTATAAGTGTCAGCAAGAGACCCCCTCCCCTTTAACAGCGCATCATGACCACATTTTTTGCTTCAATTTTTTTTTCTATTTTCCTCCTCTAAAACCTAGGTGCGTATTTTGGTCCAGTGCATCTTATAGTCTGAAAAATACGGTATATTAAATGATAGGGTATATTTGACATTATTAATTTAATTTACTGCCATGTGGGGCCCATTATATTACGTGGAGGCCTATATGTGTCCCCTTATATTAAATGGAAGGCTATGTAGGTCCTGTGATATTATATGAATGGCTTAGTGGCGCTCATTATATTAAATGGAAGACTACGTGGGGACCATTATTTTAAATGGAGGGTTATGTGGGGTCCACTATATTAAATGGAGGGCTATGCAGGTCCCATTATAATAAACTAGCTATTGAGCCCGTTCTACGCCCGGGTGGCGAGCATTTTTATTGGTATATGGTCTCCCATCCTGGTATTTGTGCTGCCCCCATCCTGGTATTTGTGCTGCCCCCATCCTGGTATTTGTGCTGCCCCCATCCTGGTATTTGTGCTCCTCAATCCTGTTCCCCCATCCTGTTATGTGCTGCCCTCATCCCTATCCTGTTATGCATGGTACACCTCATCCCTATCCTGGTTTGCATGGCACCCCTCACCCCCCAATCCTGGTACGCATGGCACCCCTTACCCTCAATCCTGGTATGCTTGGCACCCCTCACCCTCAATCCTGGTAAGCATGGCACCCCTCACCCCCAATCCTGGTATGCATGGCACCTCTCACCACTAATCCTGGTATGCATGGCACCCCTCATCCCCCAATCCTGGTATGTGTGGCCTCCTCATCCCTCAATCCTGATATGCATGGTCCCCTCATCCCCCAATCCTGGTATGCATGGCACCCCTCATCCCTATCCTGGTATGCATGGCACGCCTCATCCCTATCCTGGTATGCATGGCACCCCTCACCTCCAATCCTGGTATGCATGGCACCCCTCATCCCCAGTCCTGGCATGCATGGCACCCGTCATCCCCAATCCTGGCATGCATGGCGCCCCTCATCCTGGTATGCATAGCTCCCTCATCCTGGTATGCATGGTACCCCTCATCCCTATCCTGGTATACATGGTACCCCTCATCCCTATCCTGGTATGCATGGCCCCTTATCCGAATCCTGGTATGCATGGCCCCCCCAGATCCCTATCCTGGTATGCATGGTAGCCCTCATCCCCCAATCCAGGTATGCATGGTACCCCTCATTCCCCTATCCTGGTATGCATGGTACCCCTCACCCCTCAATCCTGGTATGCATGGTACCCCTCGCCCCTCAATCCTGGCATGCATGACACCCCTATTCCCCCAATCCTGGTATGCATGGCACCCCTCTTCCCCCAATACTCGAATGCATGGCACCCCCCATCCCCTATCCTGGTATGCGTGGCACCCCCCATCTCCTATCCTGGTATGCATGGCACTCCTCATCCCCCAATCCGGGTATGCATGGTACCCCTCATCCCCCAATCCTGGTATGAATGGTACCCCTCACCCCCCAATCCTGGTATGTATGGTACTCTCATCCCCCAATTCTGGTATGCATGGTACCCCTCACCCACAATCCTGGTATGCATGGTACCCCTCATCCCCCAATCCTGGTATGCGTGGCCTCCTCATCCCCCAATCCTGGTATGCATGGTCCCCTCATCCCCCAATCCCGGTATGTGTGGCCCCCTCATCCCTCAATCCTGGTATGTATGGTACCCCTCATCCACCCAATCCTGGTATGTGTGGCCCCCTCATCCCCCAATCCTGGTATGTGTGGTCCCCTCATCCCCCATTCCTGGTATGTGTGGCCCCCTCATCCCCCAATCCTGGTATGCATGGCACCCCTCATCCCCCAATCCTGGTATATGTGGCCCCCCTCACCCCCCAATCCTGGTATGCATGGTACTCCTCTGCACACATACAAACAAAAAACACTTATACTCACCTTTCTTCCCTGTACTCCAGCGCTGCTGTGTCCTGTTCTTCCGGGGGAGGAATGCGGCGCCAGAGCAACGTGCTGTCCGGCGTCATTTTGCTGAAGACACAATGCAAATGTCTTCAGTAAAATGGCGCCAGATAGCGCTATGCGCATGCGCGATTCCGACGCCTTCACTCCGCCCCCGGTCTCTGGCCAGAAGAGAGGCGCCGCGGCAACGCTCCTCCCGGTCAGGTAAGTATGTAAGTATGACGCCGGAGATTGCGGTATGCGTTCAGTGTCTACGCATACCGCGATCTCCGGCGCCATACACTCCTCTTACCTGTAACGGCTCCATGCGTTCTTTTGTCTGGAGCCAGACTGCGCGTCGCGCATGCGCAGTCTATAGGCTTCAGACAGACGGACGCTCGGCCGGTTATATTATAGATAGAATGTTATGCAGATCACATTATATTAAATAGAGTTTTTTGTGTGACCCATTATATTAATTTCAGGGCTACGCGGGGCCCATTGTATTAAATGAAGGGTTTTTTTGGGGTCACATTATATTAAATGGAAGGCTATGTAGGGCACATTATAATAAATGGAGGGCTATATGGGACCACTTATTGAATGGAGGGCTATGTGGGTCCCAATATATTATAAGAAAATCCATGTGGGGCCCATAACATTAAATGGAGCGTTATATTTGGCCCATTATTTTATATGTAAAGCTATGTGGTGCCCATTCCATTAATTGAAGGGCTATGTCGGAACCATTATATTAATTTGAGGGCTATGTGGTACCCATTAAATTAAATGGAGGGCTATGTGGGGCCCATCATATTAAATTAGAGGGTATATGGGGTCATTATATTAAATTTAGTGCCATGTGGGGCCCTTTATATTAAATGGAGAGCTATTGGTACCCATTAATTTATGTGGAGGGCTATATGTGACCCCTTATATTAAATGGAGGGCTAAGTTGGACGCAGTATGTTAAATAGAGGGCTGTATGGGATCCATTATATTGGTTTGATTATATTAAAGGGAAGGCTATGTAGGGTGTATTCTAATAAATGGAAGGCTATATGGGATCCTTTATATTGAATGGAGGCATGCCAATGGGAAAAGGTGCGCTCTGGTGACAAGCCAATGGAAAAGGGTGTGCTCCGATAGCACGCCAACGGGAAAGGGTGTTCTCCGATGGCACTGCAATGGCAAAGGGAGGGTGTGGCCTGTTATACGGAATGCCATGTGGCGCTCATTATATTAAATGGAGGGCTATGCGAGGTCCAATATAATAATTACAGGGCTACGTGGGGCCGATTGTGTTAAATAGAGGGTTTTGTAGGGCTCTTTATATTATAGGTAGATCTATGTGGGGTCCATTATATTGAATGTTGGGCTATGTGGGGCCGATTATATTAAATGAAGGGTTTTGCGGTTCCAATTATATTAAATGGAATGTTATGTAGGGCACATTTTAATAAATGGAGGGCTAATTGGGACCCCTTATATTGAATGGAGTGCTATGTGGCTGCCAATATATTATTAGAAAATCTAAGTGGGGCCCATTACATTAAATGGAGGGGTAGGTAAGATCCATTATATTATATGTAAAGCTATGTGGTGCCCAATACATTAATTGTAGGGCTATGTGGGACCTACTATATTAAATTGAGTCAAACGGAGGCCCAGTATATTATACAAAAAGAGTCGCAAATACACCAGTTACCAGTGGACTGGTGTATCACGAAAACCTGCCGACTCAAGCCGTATGAGGACAAAGGAGAAAAGAGTGAGTAAAAAGAAGATGAATGAGGCATCCCTTTCAGAGATTGAAACTGAAATTGAGCAGCTTCAGATCCAGCTCAAGAGAGACATGACTGGTGACGATCTGAAGAAACTAAATGACGACATTGACGCTGAATCCCAAAAGTGGGTCAAAGAAATTTATTCAAGTAAGACCAAAAATTACAACGTGATATACGGGATAAACAGACGTCGAGTGTTTATAGATGGAGGTTTCCATCTGAGACGTCACACTCTCTCGTTTTAGGAACAGCAACTATTCCCGCTCACGTTCGGTATCAACAGCGTCATTGACGTCTACAGATGACCGTTTCCCTCTGGAACCATCAGGCTCTCAGTGCCAGACAACCCACCTACCCGCCACAAAGGGTCCAGACTAGACTCAATAACAGAAGGAAACAGACGACTCCATTCCAGGTTGGTGTATCCCAGGGGGGGGCTCCGTATCATTAACCTATCTACACATACTGTATACTATCTGCTGCACAGGTGGAAGTTCTTGGGAGAGGCCTATCATTTTCACCAACAAATGCCATTCTTTTTTTCACTGCTCTCAAGAGCCTCCACATGTTTGCCCGCAAACTGATTCTCCATAAACTCCATTCAAGGTCGCGTGGTGATGGAGACCCTATGAGCGCTGTGGAGGAAGAGGCCCTACAAAATTTAGAGGACTTCCTTTTGAAGCAGGGAACTCTTTCAACAGGTGGGTCATTACAATGCTTGTACCCTAAATCCACGTTTCCCACCCTTGTCCCTCAGTCCGGCTGTGGAGATATTTGTGCGATTCGTCACGGAGGACCTTAGACGTCTCTCCACACGCCGGAGATTTGATAATTTGACACACTTCCAACATGTAGCCATTCAGCAGTTGCAGTCTCTTCAAGACGTGTTCTTTAAACCGGCAGACAAGTGAGGGAACATAGTGTTATGGCCCTTTTCCAAATATGAAAAGGAGACACTTCGCCAATTACGGGGCTCAACATCTATACTAAATTATCTTTTAAACCAACAGCAACGTTCTCCGCGGTGCTCCAGGGGATCCTGGCTCATGCCTGTGAACAAGGAGTTATCAACAAGAAAACAGTGGAGGCTCTTACAATGCAGTTTCCAAAAACGGCTACCTTCTATCTCCTCCCCAAGATCCACAAGGACGCTGTCAGCCCCCCGGGACGTCCAATCGTGCCTGGTTTGGGAGGCCTATGCGAATTGATATGCAAATACATTGACAGACATCTCAGGCCCCTTGTTGAGTTTATCCACCATATATAAAGGACACAACGAACGTCCTTACTCGGGTTGATAGCATCCTTGTGGAGGACGGCACTCTGATGGTGACGGCCGATGTTGAGAGCCTGTACACTTGTATCAGCCATGATCTGGGCCTTAAGTGGTCCGCCTCTTCCTCGGAACCTCCGACCTGGACCGCCCATCGCTTGAATTTATCCTTGAGCTCCTTCACCTCGTCCTCTCACATAATTATTTTTTAATTAAAGATATGGTGTATCTCCAAAAGCGAGGCACAGCCATGAGGGCGGCCTGCGCGCCCTCGTACTCCAGCCTCTTCCTTGGGGCATGGGAGAGGGACCTCTTTGGTGATGAGGGCGCGGGGCGTGGACCAGGTTGAGTCTTTGCTGAGATACATCGATAACATTTTATTTTTTTGGCGGGGGACGGTGAAGGAGCTTGATAATTTTATGGTGCGACTCATTTCTAACTCACTTGGGATCAAACTCACTTATACACATCATGCTAAATGCGTTGATTTTCTTGACGTCACTCTGGAGGTGGATGCCCACTCCGCTATTCAGACTGACGTCTACAGCAAACCTATGGCAGTAAATGCTTTGAAACACTGAGTCCGCACATAATTCATCGAAGATTAGGGCCGTCCCGGTCGGACAGGATGAGGCGGATTTGCTCCACTGACTAAATTTGAGACACAAGCTGCAGATCTGGCTGATCGTTTTAGGAATCGTGGATATAGTAAGAGGAGCATCGACCGTGGCTATCGGATGGCACGGGGAACTCCCTGTAACCAGTTATTGTACCCAGCCTGTTCGGGGGAGGCGGTGAAAGAACAAGAAGGTACCCGCTATATTTCTACCTTCAATCACGAATGGGACTCTATTCGGACGATTTTGACTAAACATTGGGGTATGCTTGGCATGGAGCCCTCCCTGCGAAGCCACCTTGGTAATCCCCCACTGATGAAGGCTCGGCGGGCCAAAAACTTGGGAGATCTCTTGGTGTCCTCCAACTATGTTCCATCTCCATCAAACTCATTTCGGACCCACTGTGGTTTGCTTTCCCTGTGGCCACTGTCTTGCCTGCGCCAATTTCTTCCGAAGTGCATCCTTTGCATCATCTGACGGCTCTCTTGTATTTAGGATTACAAATTACATCTCGTGTGGTACCACCAATGTCGTCTATCATGCCACTTGTGGCTGCTTCCTGATATACATTAGACTGACTACGCAAGAGCTATGAGTCAGGGTGCAGGAGCACTCGCGGGACATTAGCACGGCCAAGACGGCAGATGATCCCGGGATCTCAACACATTACTACGCCACGTCCGGGCCGTACATAATTTGGACCCAAGGACATTGAAGGTGCATGGAATAGATGTGTTACATCTTGGCTCCCGGGGAGGCAATGCCGCAAAACTTCTGGCCCATAAAGAGGCCAGATGCATTCTTACTCTGGACTCCGCGGGGCCTAAATGAAGCTCTAAGCTTCGCACCCTTTTTATAAGCAAGGTCTCCTGAATGTATATACAGTACAGACCAAAAGTTTGGACACACCTCATTTATCGATTTTTCTGTATTTCCATGACTATGAAAAATGTACATTCACACTGAAGGCTTCAAAACTATGAATTAACACATGTAGAATTATATAGTTAACAAAAAAGTGTGAAACAACTGAAAATATGTCTTATATTCTAGGTTCTTCAAAGTAGCCACCTTTTGCTTTGATGACTGCTTTGCACACTCTTGGCAGTCTCTTGATGAGCTTCAAGAGGTAGTCACCGGAAATGGTCTTCCAACAATCTTGAAGGAGTTCCCAGAGATGCTTAGCACTTGTTGGCCCTTTTGCCTTCACTCTGCTGTCAAGCTCACCCCAAACCGTCTCGATTGGGTTCAGGTCTGGTGACTGTGGAGGCCAGGTCATCTGGCGTACCACCCCATCACTCTCCTTCTTGGTCAAATAGCCCTTGCACATTCTGGAGGTGTGTTTGGGGTCATTGTCCTTTTGAAAAATAAATGATGGTCCAACTAAACGCAAACCGGATGGAATAGCATGCCGCTTCAAGATGCTGTGGTAGCCATGCTGGTTCAGTATGCCTTCAATCTTGACTAAATCCCCAACAGTGTCACCAGCAAAGCACCCCCACATCATCACACCTCCTCCTCCATGCTCCACGGTGGGAACCAGGCATGTAGAGTCCATCCGCTCACCTTTTCTGCATCCCACAAAGACACGGTGGTTGGAACCAAAGATCTCAAATTTGGACTCATCAGACTAAATCACAGATTTCCACTGGTCTAATGTCCATTGCTTGTGTTCTTTAGGCCAAACAAGTAAGCCTGTCCTTAGCAGTGGTTTCCTAGCAGCTATTTTACCATGAAGGCCTGCTGCACAAAGTCTCCTCTTAACAGTTGTTGTAGAGATGTGTCTGCTGCTAGAACTCTGTGTGGCATTGACCTGGTCTCTAATCTGAGCTGCTGTTAACCTGCGATTTCTGAGGCTGGTGACTCGGATAGACTTATCCTCAGAAGCAGAGGTGACTCTTGGTCTTCCTTTCTTGGGGCGGTCCTCATGTGAGCCAGTTTCTTTGTAGCGCTTGATGGTTTTTGCAACTGCACTTGGGGACACTTTCAAAGTTTGCCCAATTTTTCAGACTGACTGACCTTCATTTCTTAAAGTAATGATGGCCACTCGTTTTTCTTTACTTAGCTGCTTTTTTCTTGCCATAATACAAATTCTAACAGTCTATTCAGTGGGACTATGAGCTGTGTATCCACCTGACTTCTGCACAACACAACTAATGGTCCCAACCCCATTTATAAGGCAAGAAATCCCACTTATTAAACCTTACAGGGCACACCTGTGAAGTGAAAACCATTTCCGGTGACTACCTTTTGAAGCTCATCAAGAGAATGCCAAGAGTGTGCAAAGCAGTCATCAAAGCAAAAGGTGGCTACTTTGAAGAACATATAATATAAGACATATTTTCTGTTGTTTCACACTTTTTTGCCTGGGCATGCTCCTGATGAGGTTGTGGATGGTCTCCTGTGAGATCTCCTCCCAGACCTGGACTAAAGCATCCGCCAACTCCTGGACAGTCTGTGGTGCAATGTGACGTTGGTGGATGGAGCGAGACATGATGTCCCAGATGTGCTCAATCGGATTCAGGTCTGGGGAACGGGCGGGCCAGTCCATAGCTTCAATGCCTTCATCTTGCAGGAACTGCTGGCACACTCCAGCCACATGAGGTCTGGCATTGTCCTGCATTAGGAGGAACCCAGGGCCAACCACACCAGCATATGGTCTCTCAAGGGGTCTGAGGATCTCATCTCAGTACCTAATGGCAGTCAGGCTACCTCTGGCGAGCACATGCAGGGCTGTGCGGCCCTCCAAAGAAATGCCACCCCACACCATTACTGACCCACTGCCAAACCGGTCATGCTTAAGGATGTTGCAGGTAGCAGATCGCTCTCCACGGCGTCTCCAGACTCTGTCACGTCTGTCACATGTGCTTAGTGTGAACCTGCTTTCATCTGTGAAGAGCACAGGGCTGTGGCAAATGCCAAGCGTCCTGCACGGTGTTTGGCTGTGAGCACAACCCCCATCTGTGGACGTCGGGCCCTCATACCCCCCTCATGGAGTCGGTTTCTAACCGTTTGTGCAGACACATGCATATTTGTGGCCTGCTGGAGGTCATTTTGCAGGGCTCCCCCTCCACGTCTCCTGGTGTACTGGCCTGTCTCCTGGTAGCGCCTCCAGCCTCTGGACACTACGCTGACAGACCTCAAACCTTCTTGCTACAGCTTGCATTGATGTGCCATCCTGGATGATCTGCACTACCTGAGCAACTTCTGTGGGTTGTAGAGTCCGTCTCATGCTTCCACGAGTGTGAAAGCACAACCAACATTCAAAAGTGACAAAAACATCAGCCAGAAAGCATTGGTACTGAGATGTGGTCTGTGGTCCCCACCTGCAGAACCACTACTTTATTGAGGGTGTCTTGATAATTGCCAATAATTTCCATCTATTGTCTATTCCATTTGCACAACAGCATGTGAAATTGATTGTCAATCAGTGCTGCTTCCTAAGTGGACAGTTTAATTTCACAGAAGTTTGATTTAGTTGGAGTTATATTCTGTTGTTTAAGTGTTCCCTTTATTTTTTGAGCAGTGTATATACATATGACGCGCCCCCTGGGCCATGTTGTTTGGGAATACCCGGAGCCGGATCAGATGGGGGTTGTAGTCTCCGAGTGGCGGTGACCCGGTCCGTGCCCAGGGTGTCAAACTCAGTGTGCGGCAGTCCTTGCAGATGTTGTTAGGTGTTCTTAGTGTCGACTACGCCACCCGTTGATTTGCGGTCAATAAGGCCGCCGCTGCAGAAGAGTCCGCTGAGGCTGGTGGTGTGTGTGCAGCTCTGGTAGTATAACCCCCAACGGGAGGGGTGTAGCCTCAGGGGGTCAGATGTAGAGGATGGTGGTTGTGGAGGTGCAGGAAGAAGACTCAGAGTCGGGCTGTGCAGTTCAGGGTTTTTACTTACTGCTGTTCTTTTGGTCACTCTGGCCTTGAGTGACCACCCGAGCCGTGCTGCGTCCACCAGGTCCTGGACTCGGCCAACTCCCAAGCAATTCTGGAGCGTGATCCTGAGCTCCCTTTCTGACTTTCCTTTCTACTGGCCGTTCCCACCAGGGATCCACTTATGTCCGGCTCCCTCGGGTCTCTTGTTGGTCAAACCTCTTCTCTGGGTTCCCTGACCCTATACTTGGTGTGCCTTTCTAGTGGATTTGGTGAGGGTCGTGACAGATCCTGCCCACGACCTCCGGTTCCTGGCTAAGGTGTGCTTTGGCCTCTGCCAGCTTGGGATCCGGTACCCTTGTTGCCAACCCTTCACCCTTCTGCTTGAATTCTGGGTTCTTGGGGTTCCTTCTTCTCCCCTCTCTGGGCCTTTCTTTTCTCCTCTCTCTCTCTCTCAGACTTGGCCTTGGAGCTGGCTGAGCTTCTCTGCTCTTCTCCTCTGCTCTACAAAAGACTGACTGTCTGACTGACCCTGTCCTAAGATGGTGCCCACCTTATATACTCCCTCTATGTGTGAGCTCAGGTGACCAGCACCCAATGAGCTCCTAACTTTACCCAGACTGCTCCCCCTATCTGCCCCTACACTACTGGGATGTTCCACCCCCCTCCCACTCCAGCCAGGGACAGACACTGTCGTACCTGCACATATATCTAGTGGGAGTACCATTGTTCTGTCCCTCGGAAATGGGATGTATGTAGTGTATGCAGCTATCTGAGCTCAGTTCCACACTCCATCCTTACCCGGGAGTGGAATACGACACCTCTGGCTTGAGGTGTAATACCCCTGTAGCAGCCGAGTCCTCAGGGTGCTACATTCCCCCCTGGTAAATCACAGCACGTCCTCGGGCTGTAAGAAAACAAAAACATCCACAAACATACACATTTTTTCATAAAACATCAACATATAAAACATATAAACAGCATATATATATTAGCAGCAAAAGACTTTTTCATAATAAACTTTCTTATTCCTCCGGCCACGGTGCAACTTGTGACCGGGTAAAGTGCGACAGTCTCTTGTAGTTTCCTATAAAACCAGTAGGGGGCGCCTTAGGAAGCGCAACTATGTACAAGGGGAAATGGCCGCTCTCAGTCCTCGGCCAGGTATAAGGGAAGGATGACCGCTCTCAGTCCTCGGTCAGTGGGAACAGGGACACACGGGTTTCAGTTTATACTTGTCCCAACGGGGAACATATTTAAATCAGCAACAGTTCTGATACCCCGACGGGTAACTATATACAGTCTCACGATACCGTACTTTAATGACGGCGTCCTCCTGCTCCTTCTCGCTGGTAAGCTTCAGACCCGTCCGGGTCCTCTTGCTCCTCCTCACACCGCAGCTCCTCCTCCGTCAGTCGGTGTACATGGAGGGCGTAGGGTCCTTTGGCACACTTGTGCCGGGTGAATGTGACCTCATCCCCTACGTATAGGTCACGACCTCTGTGTCCCTCCGGTAGGTGGGACTCAACGTCTCTTCTGGTCACGAAGACGTCGCCGGGGGTGTGGTGATCCCTGATGAAGCCCCACCCGTTCTGCAATTGGAATTTAATCACAGTCCCGGTGGCACGGGGACCATGAGCTGCACGGGGGTTCCTCCGGGTCCGGCTCTTCTGCTCTGCGCTCTGTACCTGCATCTGCTGCTCACGGACCCGCCTCTCTCTCCGTTCTCGTTCGAAGACCTCTAGCTGCTGGCGGCAGCACTCCGCTGCGGCCGCCCGAGTTTCTTGGGTGAACCCCATGAGGTCTTCTCCAGTGGGGTCCCACTCGAACTGTGCCTCCTCCAGCGGGAGCGGGGTCCTCTTGACGGGCTTCGGAGCCGGAATCAGGGGCTCGCTCAGGGGCCTTGCCTTTTGGAGTTCCAGTTGATAATACTCCGGTGGCCATATAAAGGGCTGCCCATCCGGGCACGTGTGCTGGGCAAATAAGTCTTCACCCAGGTGCGGCACTCTAGATGTTGATGGCGCGGTGGTGGCAGCGGCGCCTGGGTTCACCAGGCCTTGCGACCAGGCCTGGGGCACCCTAAACGTAAAGGGCACCGTTAGTACGGCGGCGCCCGGGGTTACTTGGCCCTGCGACCAGGCCGGTGGTTCGGTGGAGGTAGGGGGCGCTGTTGGAACTGCAGCGCCCGGGGGCACTAGACCTTGCGACCAGGCCGATGTTGTTTCCTGCTTGGCCGCCCTCAGGGTTGAGGCGCGTGACGTCACAGGGGTCGCGGCTTCTGCTTGGGGCCTAGTCGGGAGCGGTGACGATGCAGCGACGGGCACGGCAGGGGGAATTTCGGGCTCTGCGACGGGGAGCTGGGGCAGGCTCACGGTTTCTCGGCTCGGGGTAGTAACGTCCCCTTTACCTGCCTCTGTCTGTTCAGCTCCCTCCTCGGCGCCGTCTCCGGCCTTCACTCCTCCTGCACCATCCTCAGAGGCGGTCTGTCTCCTCGTCTCGAGTGGCGTGCTCCGCTGACGGGTTCCGGTCTGCTGGGCCATCTCTCGGCTCCACTCCGCCAGCGTTTCTCGCTGCACCTCGGCCATCCTCCGTGCGAGGCCCTCCAGCGCGGTCTGTGCATGCTCCCGGTCTCGGGGGAGCTGCGCCAGGATCTCCACCAGGCCTAGTGGGGTCGTGGCTTGCAGCAGGCTCCTGACCACTGGGTCGGTGCTGCCTGACTCTCCCTCCATCTCCGGGTGTGCTTTCTCCATACTCCTCTCCAGACTTCTCGCCTCCGGATGCGCTCTCTCCAGACTCCTCCAGGCGGCACCCATCTTCGCTCTTTTGTTCTGTCTCCGCCCACATTGAGGGTGGTCCCGGGGCAACTTAGTAATTGTCAGTTCCAGGGGCAGTTCCTTCACGCTGATGGACATCTCTAGCATCACAGTCTCTGTTAGTGGGGGCGGTTTCCGCTTTTGGCGCCATTTTTCGACCTGGCCCACGATGGGAGGTGGCCTCTTGCCACCCTCTGGCACGCCCATAATGGCGTCCGCTCTTCCAAGGCGGGAAATCTCCTCTGATGGCGGGAAACATCTCCCAGTGGCGGGAAACTCCGTGGATGGCGGGAAAAAGCTGCAAATGGCGGGCAACCGGCGGGAATCGACCTGTGATGGGGTCCGATGGCGGGGACCCTCCGGAACCGGCGGGAGACTTCGTTTTGAGGTAAATGTGAACTTTTCTTCAGGCACGCAGTACCCGGTTGTTGCGGGCACGTGATCCTGCCGACTACGCCAAAGTTGACGCGCCCCCTGAGCCATGTTGTTTGGGAATACCCGGAGCCGGATCAGATGGGGATTGTAGTCTCCGAGTGGCGGTGACCCGGTCCGTGCCCAGGGTGTCAAACTCAGGGTGCGGCAGTCCTTGCAGATGTTGTTAGGTGTTCTTAGTGTCGACTACGCCACCCGTTGATTTGCGGTCAATAAGGCCGCCGCTGCAGAAGGGTCCGCTGAGGCTGGTGGTGTGTGTGCAGCTCTGGTAGTATAACCCCCAACGGGAGGGGTATAGCCTCAGGGGGTCAGATGTAGAGGATGGTGGTTGTGGAGGTGCAGGAAGAAGACTCAGAGTCGGGCTGTGCAGTTCAGGGTTTTTACTTACTGCTGTTCTTTTGGTCACTCTGGCCTTGAGTGACCACCCGAGCCGTGCTGCGTCCGCCATGTCCTGGACTCGGCCAACTCCCAAGCAATTCTGGAGCGTGATCCTGAGCTCCCTTTCTGACTTTCCTTTCTACTGGCCGTTCCCACCAGGGATCCACTTATGTCCGGCTCCCTCGGGTCTCTTGTTGGTCAAACCTCTTCTCTGGGTTCCCTGACCCTATACTTGGTGTGCCTTTCTAGTGGATTTGGTGAGGGTCGTGACAGATCCTGCCCACGACCTCCGGTTCCTGGCTAAGGTGTGCTTTGGCCTCTGCCAGCTTGGGATCCGGTACCCTTGTTGCCAACCCTTCACCCTTCTGCTTGAATTCTGGGTTCTTGGGGTTCCTTCTTCTCCCCTCTCTGGGCCTTTCTTTTCTCCTCTCTCTCTCTCTCTCAGACTTGGCCTTGGAGCTGGCTGAGCTTCTCTGCTCTTCTCCTCTGCTCTACAAAAGACTAACTGTCTGACTGACCCTGTCCTAAGATGGTGCCCACCTTATATACTCCCTCTATGTGTGAGCTCAGGTGACCAGCACCCAATGAGCTCCTAACTTTACCCAGACTGCTCCCCCTATCTGCCCCTACACTACTGGGATGTTCCACCCCCCTCCCACTCCAGCCAGGGACAGACACTGTCGTACCTGCACATATATCTAGTGGGAGTACCATTGTTCTGTCCCTCGGAAATGGGATGTATGTAGTGTATGCAGCTATCTGAGCTCAGTTCCACACTCCATCCTTACCCGGGAGTGGAATACCACACCTCTGGCTTGAGGTGTAATACCCCTTTAGCAGCCGAGTCCTCAGGGTGCTACACATACATACATACACACAAACACTGTGGGGGAAGCGGCGCAGGAGCTGACACAGGAGGCAGGAGATGGCTGCTGCAACTCCTGCGTGTGCCTGTTGCTAAAGAAAATGAATATTCACTGCTCCCGACGCCCATGGGAGTGAGGAGCACTGAATATTCATTCTCCTTACTAGCGGGCACACAGAGAAAAGAGTGGCGCCGCAGCAACGCTCCTCCCGATCAGGTAAGTATGGCGCCAAAGATCGGGGTATGCATTCATTGTCTACGCATGCCGCGATCTCCGGCTCCATACACACTCCTCTTAGCTGTAACACCTACATGCGTTCTTCTGTCTGGAGCCAGACTGCACAAAGGTGTCATGCTTGCGCAGTCTATAAAAGCTTGAGACAGAGGTAAGCATCTCTAGTTATATTATAGATGGAGTTTTTTGTGGGACCCATTATATTAATTACAGGGCTACATGGGGCCCATTGTATTAAATGAAGGGTTTTGTGGGTCACATTATATTAAATGGAAGGCTATGTAGGTAGGGCACATTATAATAAATGGAGGGCTATATGGGACCCCTTATATTGAATGGAGGGCTATGTGGGTTCCAATATATTATAAGAAAATCCATGTGGGGCTCATAACATTAAATGGAGGGTTATATTTGGCCCATTATTTTATTTGTAAAGCTATGTGATGCCCATTACATTAATTGAAGGGGTATGTCAGATCCATTATATTAATTTGAGGACTATGTGGTATCCATTACATTAAATGGAGGGCTATGTGAGGCCCATTATATTAAACTAGCTATTGAACCCGTTCTACGCCTGTGTGGCAAGCATTTTTATTGGTATATGGTCTCCCATGCTGGTATGTGCTACCCCCCTCCTGGTATTTGTGCTGCCCCCATCCTGTCCTGGTATGCATGGCACCCCTCACCCCTATCCTGGTATGCATGGCACCCCTCACCCCTATCCTGGTATGCATGACACCCCTCACCCCTAACCTGGTATGCATGGCACCCCTCACCTCCAATCCTGGTATGCATGGCACCCCTCACCCCCAATCCTGGTATGCATGGCACCCTTCACCCCCAATCCTGGTATGCATGGCACTCCTCACCCCCAATCCTGGTATGCATGGCACCCTTCACCCCCAATCCTGGTATGCATGGCACCCCTCACCCCCCAATCCTGGTATGCGTGGCCCCCTCATCCCAATCCTGGTGTGTGTGGTACTCCTCATCCCTATCCAGGTATGTGTGGTACTCCTCATCCTATCCTGGTATGTATGGTACCCCATCCCTCATCCCTATCCTGGTATGTATGGTGTCCCTCATCCTGGTATGCATGGCACCCCTCATCCCCAATCCCGGTATGCATGGCACCCCTCACCCCCAATCCCGGTATGCATGGCACCCCTCATCCCCAATCCCGGTATGCATGGCACCCCTCATCCCCAATCCCGGTATGCATGTCCCCCCTCATCCCCAATCCCGGTATGCATGGCCCCCCTCATCCCCAATCCCGGTATGCATGGCTCCTTCATCCCCAATCCCGGTATGCATGGCACCCCTCATCCCCAATCCCGGTATGCATGGCACCCCTCATCCCCAATCCCGGTATGCATGGCACCCCTCATCCCCAATCCCGGTATGCATGGCACCCCTCATCCCCAATCCCGGTATGCATGGCCCCCTCATCCCCAATCCCGGTATGCATGGCACCCCTCATCCCCAATCCGGGTGTGCATGGCACCCCTCATCCCCAATCCTGGTATGCATGCCTCCCTTATCCCCAATCCTGGTCCTGGTATGCATGGCTCCCTCATCCCCAATCCTGGTATGCATGGCACCCCTCATCCCCAATCCTGGTATGCATGGCACCCCTCATCCCCAATCCTGGTATGCATGGCACCCCTCATCCCCAATCCTGCTATGCATGGCACCCCTCATCCCCAATCCTGGTATGCATTGCACCCCTCATCCCCAACCCTGGTATGCATGGCTCTCTCATCCCCAACCCTGGTATGCATGGCTCTCCTCATCCCCAATCCTGGTATACATGGCACTCCACATCCCCATCCTGGTATACATGGTACCTCTCATCCCTATCCTGGTATGTATGATACCCCTCATCCTTGTATGCATGGCACCCCATCCCTCATCCTGGTATGCATGGCACCCCTTATCCCTATTCTGGTATGCATGGCACCCCTCACCCCCCAATCCTGGTATGCATGGCACCACTCTCCCCCCAATCCTGGTATGCATGGTCCCCTCACCCCCCAATCCTGGTATGCATGGTCCCCTCACCCCCCAATCCTGGTATGCATGGTCCCCTCACCCCCCAATCCTGGTATGCATGGTACCCCTCATCCTGGTATGCATGGTCCTCTCATCCCCCAATCCTGATATGCATGGTCCCCTCACCCCCCAATCCTGATATGCATGGTCCTCTCACCCCCCCAATACTGATATGCATGGTCCCGTCACCCCCCAATCCTGGTATGCATGGCACCCCATCATCCCCTAATCCTGGTATGCATGGTCCCCTCACCTCCCAATCCTGGTATGCATGGTCCCCTCACCCCCCAATCCTGGTATGCATGGTCCCCTCACCCCCCAATCCTGGTATACATGGTACCCCTCATCCTGGTATGCGTGGTCCCCCCAGATCCCTATCCTGGTATGCATGGTCCCCTCACCCCTCAATCCTGGTATGCATGGTCCCCTCACCCCCTCAATCCTGGTATGCATGGTCCCCTCATCCTGGTATGCATGGTCCCCCCAGATCCCTATCCTGGTATGCATGGTCCCCTCACCCCCCAATCCTGGTATGCATGGTCTCCTCATCCCACAATCCTGGTATGTGTGGCCCCCTCATGCCTTTCATGCTGTACACGCATACAAAAAAATAAACACTTTATACTCACCTTTCTTCCCTGTGCTACAGCGCTGCGGTGTCCTGTTCTGTCGGATGCCGGGGAAGGAGTGCGGCGCCGGAGCACCACACTGTCCGGTGCCATTTTGCTGAAGACGTAAAATGGCGCCGGATAGCACTATGCGCATGTGCCGATCCGATGCCTTCACTCCGCCCCCGGTCTCCGGCAAAGAGAGACGCCGCGGAAACGCTCCTCCCGGTCAGGTAAGTATGTAAGTATGGCGCCGGAGATCGTGGTATGCGCTCAGTGTCTACGCATACCGCGAACTCCGGCGCCATACACTCCTCTTACCTGTAACGGATGGATGCCTACTTCTGTCTGGAGCCAGACTGCGCGTCGCGCATGCGCAGTCTATAAAGGCTTCAGACAGAGACACACATCCCCGGTTATATTATAGATGAAAGGGTATATGGGGCCGTTATATTAAATTTAGTGCCATGTGGGGCCCTTTTTATTAAATGGAGAGCTATGTGGTACCCATTATATTATGTGGAGGGCTATATGTGACCCCTTATATTAAACGGAGGGCTATGTTGGATTCAGTATATTAAATGGAGGGCTATATGGGGCCCATTATATTAAATGGAGGGCTATATGGGGTCCATATAATAAATTGAGAGCTATGTGGTGCACATTATATTAAATGAAGGGTTTTGTGGGGCCCATGTTATATGTAAAGCTATGTGGTGCCCATTATAATAAGTAGAAAGCTATAAAGGTCATATTATATTAAATGGAGTTCTTTGTGGGACCCATTATATTACTTGCATGGCTACATGGGGCCCACTGTATTAAATGGAGGGTTTTGAAGATCTCTTTATATTATATGTAAAGCTATGAGGGGCCTATTATATTGAATGTTTGGCTATGTGGGACCTATTTTATTAAATTGAGGGCTATGTGCGCCTCCATCCTGTTATATGCTACCTCCATCCTGCGACTTGATCAGTTAACAGCTTTGACGTATACATTTTTGCCAGAACTCTACTTTTCAAAAAATTGTTTCATAATGAAGATATACAGAAGCATTTTCCAATGCCAGAGGAACAGGAGGCTTTGAGAGTTTTGGAGGGATTGGCGGCTGAACACAATATACCTTCTTTAGGTAAGGTTCCAATATCCATACGACCAAAATCAAAAATTTTTCCACCATTGTCACTATGCCCCAACGTTGACATCTTTGTTCAGCTGGTTTCTGAGGATTTATATAGCGGTATCAATATACACAATGATAACCTTAGAATGTCTGAACACATCGGTTTGAAACGTCTTAAAGCAATAAAAGACGTTATATTCAAACCAGCTGACACGAGTGGCAACGTTGTGGTGTGGCCAACTAAAATGTATGAGGCAGAGGCAAATAAAATGCTTAAAGACCATCAGTGTTACAAAAAACTGACGTTCAATCTCTTATTATCTTTCAAAGATCAACTCAACAAAATCCTTTTAGCTGGGATAGAGAGAGGCATTATCACCAGGGAATTGTATGACACATTATTGGTGAAGGATCCATCTGTTTCAACGCTGTACTTGTTACGGAAGGTCCATAAAGATATGAAGACCACTCTGGGTAGACCCATAATTGATGGTATTGGAGGACTCACACAGAGATCAGTAAGTATGTGGATTATTTCTTAAACCTTTGGTGGAAACAATTCCCTCCTATCTACGTGATACATCTGATCTACAAAAAATTGACTCCACTCACATTGACAAGGATATGCTTCTGGTTACTTGTGATGTGTAGTCATTAAATACGAGTATCCGCCATGGTGATGGACTGAGAGCCGTTGCCCATTTCCTTTCCATGTCTCAATTTACCTTTGATGAGAGAGACTTCATTCTAACACTGTTGAAGTTTGTACTCACCAAAAACTTTTTTGTCTTCAATGGGTCCTTCTTCCTGCAGCTCCAGTGAACAGCAATGGGGGCAGCCTGTGCGCCCTCTTATGCTAACTTGTTCCTGGGGCTGTGGGAGAGGGAGCTCTTCTCATCACATTGATGCTCATCAATGGACCGGGTCATTTTTTGGACCCGGTACATTGATGATGTATTTTTGATCTGGCGAGGTACATCTGTAGAACTACTCAGTTTTTTTCAAGAACTGAATTCTAATGAACTTATTATCAGACTGACGTATAAATTCGATTATCAAAAGATTGATTTCTTGGATGTGACTATTAAAAGGGGTGAATCTGGCATTTTACAGTCTGATGTCTATCGGAAAGAGACAGCCGTCAGTGCTGTCTTGCACACCTCTTCTTCACATCCAAGACATGTGGTTAGATCAGTTCCAATTAGTCAGTTTCTTAGAATCAGACAGATTTGTTCTACCATTGAAGACTTTGAAATGAGAGCAGAGGAAATGAAAGGGAGGTTTTTGGATAGAGAGTACAGTAAGAGAAGCATTAAGTATGCCTACAATCGAGCGAAAAATGCTACTCGTCAACAATTAATCTATCCTAAGAGACAATCGGTGCAAGCCAATCCTGTGAGAATGGTGACTCAATACCATTCTCAATGGCAGAGGATGTATGACATTTTTAAAAAACATTGGCTCATCCTATTGGCTGATCGCACCCTTAAACAATACCTCCCTACAAATCCATCTATCACTGCACGTAGATCTTTAAATTTACAGGACCATTTGGTTCGGAGCTATTATACACCGACTAATCAGTCACGGATTACTGACATCAAACCAACCGATAAGAAGAGGAATTGGGGCTTCACTCCATGCGGCTCCTGTATAACTTGCCTTAATATTGAAAAGACTAAGAAGTTTCTCTCTTCGACTAGAAAGGAGTTTGATATCACATACCCTATTACCTGTACAACACATAGCGTAATATATCTTGCTACATGGCCCTGCTCCTTAATATATATAGGCATGACAACTAGGATGCTCAAAATTTGAGCGAGAGAACTTGTCCAGGACATCATGGCAGCTGCTACAGAAGACAATTTGGATCTATTAACGACAATACCTAAACATTTTAAGCTCCATAACGCTTGTGATCCTTCGGGTTAAGGAGATAGACCACATATATTTGAACCTGCGTGGTGGTAATACCAGCCGACTCCTGGCCCAAAAAGAATCAAGATGGATCTGGACTTTGAAAACGTTACATCCCCATGGCCTTAATGAGGCCTTGACTTTTACTCCATTTCTCTAATCTCCCTCCCCTTTTTCCCCTCCAGCCGTATTTTTGGCATCATGTTTTTATAATGTTTTAAACTAAAATTATTTTTAATTGTGTTTGTTGCTACAATCCTAATAATGTCCCATTTATCATCTTTTAGTATATACTTACCGTACCTTGATATTGGCTCTTGCTTCTATCCATGTTGAAGAGGATGTGGATGCCTCCTGGCATCATTTTGAAGGGGAGAAATAAGAGAATAGGATGAGAAGGCACCGCTACACAAGATGCGGACAATTAGGCTTTAACAGCCTATATCTACTACATCTGGACATCAGTTTGTTTCATGTGGATATATACTATGTTCTTATTATATGCATATAACCAATGTTATTGACTTGTCCAACTTCATTTTTTAAATGACCTGCAGGTTCATTTTTCTATATGTCTTTCAGCTTTATCCATACTCTTAATAGCTTTTGGATCCGGGTATTTGCTACAATGTCTTTTTCTCTTTCTGGGGCATTTTCCTTGTTTATCCTTATTGGGGTTTCCTCCATGACATCAGGGCATGGCTCATACCACTGGCATCATTGGTACCATGTTGCCACCTGTGTTGAATTCATGTCCTTGATGCCCCAGGGGGCCCCCAATCTCCAACTTGGGTTTTCCTTCCCTTTTTTGTTTCTTTCTTATCTGGTTCTCCCTGACCTATATCTTAAGATAGTATAAATTGTATATGTTAAGATTGCATAAAACCTTTTTTGTTGATTCTTTACCATACAGGTCGTCATTTGACATATATGCTTCTTTTTTATATCCAGGCTTTAAACCCCTTCTGTCATACCTAGATATGTTTGGTAAAAGTTAATACTATATATTCTCCATGTCTGGTAAAAGTTAATACTAATTAGTACCCTGTTGTGCTATATGTCTGGGTTTACCTCTCACTGAGCTGTTCTCTATTTTGACCTTTTGTGACAGGTTTTCTTATATCTAACTGTGACTTTCCATCTATGCGCGTGCCTTCCTCCCGTTCTCCCCCTACATCACTATTTGCGATTAAGGGTGGCGTGCTTCTGAGTGACTGCTCCTCCGCTCATGTGACTTTTAGTGGGCGTGACTTTAGGCTTCACACTCATTTAGTCTTTCTTTCCGTTTATGTGACCCTCCGTGGGCGTGGCTTTTGGCTGCACGTTTACCCTTACTTTCTCTCCGCTCATGTGACCTCAGTGGGCGTGGTGTTGGGTTGCACGTCTATTCTGATACACTAGGGAGGCGGCGTTCTTGCAATGACATCGGCACAGGTCTGTCCTATCCTTACCGCCGACTCGTTCCTCATGAATACTCTTTATTTTATGGTTGCTGCTATTGGTACCTTATGTTTATTTATGGGACACACTGCTTATGATGCTGCACACCCGGAAGAAGGCACACACCGAAACGCACGTTGGGGCTGGCACTACTATTTGGCACTCGCTAGTAAGTACTCTTGCTGTACCACTACTTTTGGTTCATCAATCTCTTTAGCGGGGACCATATATGGCTAATACTTTATGGACAATTTGATTGTTTACATGCACGATGTACTTTAATTCCTTTGGTAAATATGTTAGCTATTTTTGTATGGTTACTGCACCTGTATGCAGTTGTGCTCAAAAGTTTACATACCCCGGCAGAATTTTTCCTTTTTTGGCCTTGTTTCCGAGAATATGAATGATAACAAAAAATGTTTTTCTTCACTCATGGTTATTGGTTGGGTGAAGCCATTTATTGTCAAACTACTGTGTTTTCTCTTTTTAAATCTTAATGACAACCAAAAACATCCAAATGACCCTGATCAAAAGTTCACATACCCCAGTTCTTAATACCGTGTATTGCTCCCTCTAACTACAATGACAGCTTAAAGTCTTTTGTGGTAGATGTGGATGAGGTTCTTTATTTTCTCAGATGGTAAAGCTGCCCATTCTTCTTGGCAAAAAGCCTCTAGTTCCTGTAAATTCCTGGGCTGTCTAGTGTGAACTGCGCGCTTGAGATCTCCCCAGATTTTCTCAATGATATTCAGGTCAGGAGACAGAGATGGCCTCTCCAGAATCTTCACTTTGTTCTGCTGTAGCCAATGGCAGATCGACTTGGCCTTGTGTTTTGGATCATTGTCATGTTAGAATGTCCAAGTATGTCCCATGCGCAGCTTCCGGGCTGATGAGTTCAAATTTGCCTCCAGTATTTGCTGATAACGTGCTGCATTCATCTTTCCTTCAACTTCTACCAAGTTTCCTGTGCTTTTGTAGCTCACACATCCCCAAAACATCAGCGATCCACCTCCGCGCTTTACTTTAGGAATGGTGTTCCTTTCATCGTAGGCCTTGTTGACCTCTCTCCAAATGTAACGTTTATGGTTGTGGCCAAAAAGTTCAATTTTGGTCTCATCACTCCAAATGACCTTGTTCCAGAAGTTTTGAGGCTTGTCTCTGTACTGTTTGACGTATTGTAGGCGAGATACTTTGTGGCATTTGCGCAGTAATCACTTTCTGCTGGCGACTCGACCATGCAGCCCATTTTTCTTCAAGTGCCTCCTTATTTTGCATCTTGAAACAGCCACACTGCTAGTTTTCAGAGAGTCCTGAATTTCAGCTGATGTTATTTGTGGGTTTTTCTTTGCATCCCGAACTATTTTCCTGGCAATTGTGGCCGAAATTTTTGTTGGTCTTCCTGACTGTGGTTTGGTTTTTACAGAGCCCCTGATTTTCCATTTGTTAATCACAGTTTGAACGCTGCTGACTGGCATTATCAATTCCTTTGATATTTGTTTGTATCCCTTTCCTGTGCTATATAGTTCAACTGCTTTTTCCCGTAGATCCGTTGACAATTTTTTTGCTTTCCCCATGACTCACAATTTAGAAATGTCAGTGGCTGGATGAGAGATGCAAGAGTCTGTCTAGATCCCAGAAACTCACTCAGCTTTTATGCACACACTCTGATTACAAGCAAACAGGTAACAGGTGAGGATGTTACCTTTAGTAGCCATTCAAACCCATTTGTGTCAAATTGTGTGCATGTGGCCAAATCACCAGGGTATGTGAACTTTTGATCAGGGTCATTTGGATGTTTTTGGTTGTCATTAAGATTTAAAAAGAGAAAACACAGTAGTTTGACAATAAATGGCTTCACCCAACCAATAACCATGAGTGGAGAAAAAGTTTTTTTGTTATCATTCATATTCTCTGAAACAAGGCCAAGAAAGCAAAAATTCTGCCGGGGTGTGTACACTTTTAAACACAACTGTAGCCTTCTATTTATTATAATGGGCACCACATAGCTTTACATATATTATGGGCCCAACAAAACCCTTCATTTAATATAATGTGCCCCACATAGCTCTCAATTTAATGTATTGGGCCCCACATTTAATGTAGTGAGTCCAACATAACCCTCCATTTAATATAATGGGCCCAATAACATAGCCATCTATATAATATCACGGGACCCACATTGCCCTGCATTTAATATAAGCGGTCACATATAGCCCTCCACATAATTTAATGGGTACCACATAGCTCTCCATTTAATATAAAGGGCCTCACATGGCAGTAAATTTAATGTAACAGCCCCATATACCCTTTAATTTAATATAATGGGCCCCACAAAGCCCTCCATTTAATGTAATGGGCACCACATAGCCCTCAATTTAATATAATGGGTCCCACATAGCCCTTCAATTAATGTAATGGGCACCACATAGCTTTATATATAATGTAATGGTCCCCATGTAACCCTCTATTTAATATTATGGGCTCCACAAAGATTTTCTCATAATATATTAGGACCCACATATCCTTCCATTCAACATAAGGGGTCCATATAGCCATATATAGGTGAAAAAATGGGAAAGGGGTGCTCCAGTGGCACGTCAACTGGAAAGGGTGTGCTCCAGTGGCACTCCAATGGGAAAGGGTATCTCTGGTGGCACGCCAACGGGAGAAGTTGTGCTCCGGTGGCACGCCAATAGGAAAGGGTGTTCTCCGGTGTCACTGCAATGACAAAGGGAAGGCTATTTGTAGCCTATTACATGAAATGCCATGTGAGGCTCATTATATTAAATGGAGGGCTATGCAGGGCCCATTATAATAATTGCAGGGCTACGTGGGGCCCATTGTTTTAAATGGAGGGTTTTGTAGGGCTTTTTATATTATAGCTAAATCTATGTGGGGTCCATTATATTGAATGTTGGGATATGTGGGGCCGATTATATTAAATTAAGGGTATTGTCGTTCCAAATATATATTAACCCTAGAATGCGTGACGTCTGAAATATACACTTTCACATAACCCGGGCCTTTTAGGCTCTTGTACAAATCATATGGAGGAACTCAAATAAATAACTTTTACACGTTTATTTCAAAATTGCAAAGTAAGATATGAAAAATGCACAACATCTAATATATATAATCGTCTTATCCCGTCTGTCTGTCTGTCCAGGAAATCCCGCGTCGCTGATTGGTGCGGCCGCGGCCAATCAGCGACGCGGGATTTCAGAGAAAGATGGTGGCCGTTAGCGGCTCATCTGCGGGACTGAAGTCAGTGGCGAAGCTGCCGCTCATCTCCCCTGCTGCTGGCAGCACAAGTACCCCGACGGGTGGCGCCGCTGACCTCCATGCGGCTACCGTTGGGAGATCAGCTGCTTGGGCCGCTGATCTCCTGACGGCAAGTGTGAAGGGAGGGACGGTTCGCTGATTGGTTGCGGCCGGCCGCGACCAATCAGCGAGATTGGCGCCAAATTTAAACAACACTGCTGATTGGTCGCGGTCGCCGGCCGCGACCAATCAGCGATATTGGCGCCAAATTGAAACACCCCTTTGCTGATTGGTCGCGGTTGCCGGCCGCGACCAATCAGCGGTATTGGCGCCAAATTAAACACCCCTCTGCTGATTGGTCGCGACCGCCAGCCGCGACCAATCAGCGATATTGGCGCCAAATTTAAACACCGTTTTGCTGATTGGTCGCGGTTGCCGGCCGCGACCAATCAGCGATTTTGACGCCAAATTTAAACAACGCTCTGCTGATTGCGCCCGGTATTCTAGAATACCCGATGCGTTAGAATCGGGCCACCATCTAGTTGTAATTATAATTGTTTGCAGAAAACACCAAAAAAGTAAGTACATGGGCCTAAAAGACCCGGGTTACGCATTCTATGTGATTAATCCTTTTTATCATTTTAACGATTTTTTTTTCAAATTTCAAACAAAGACATGAAAAACACACAAACAAGGGTATATAAATGTTGCACTAAACTAGCTGCAGCTACATTTATTTTCCAACCTTTCCTTTTCAATTTTATTGATCTTCCACACAAGTTACATGTTATCTTTTGTGAAGAATGTTCTTTACAGATATTTTCTGCACAAATGATACAGTAACACTCAAGTTTTCCTGTCTTTGTTTGTTGGAGAAATAAAACCACGCTTTTGTTTTCTTTCTCCTGGCTCTGGAATTACCTGAAAATGGAATATACCACACCATTTGATAGCTTTTCTAGTTTGCTTTGGCAAGCATTTTATGTTGCTTCGCTGCATCATGTGAAGCATTACAAGTTCATGGCAAAGGAACTTGAAGAATAGGCGTCTACTGTCCTTCCTACTAGGAATTAAGGGTTGATACATCAAGCATATTTGAAAAAATTACTACAGACCAACATTTTGTTTGCCTCTGTCATGAATATTTTCCAACCATTTCATCCATTTTGTCCACACCTCCTTTAGTTTTATTACAGTGCAGGATGATTTGTGGTTTCTGTTTCCTGACAATACTGGAACCATGATGCATGGTGCTGAGTAATATAAAGGATTTTTCCTTATTCACTTTGTACTACACAATTGTTGCTTTGTTGCTGAAACCAAAGACACATGTCTTGTAAATCTTTATCACTTCTCCACAGAATAGGTGATTGGTCTGAAATCACTCGGGGTGTAAAGAGACTCTGTCATCACAGAATAACTAATCAAACCAATCGCAGCCCCTCAGTATATCATGGCACCCTGTATTTTGATTGGCAGCTGTAGCTTTATAGACTCGAGTGGGGGTCTCAAACATTTGGCCACAGAGGCTGCTTCATGCAGGCCGCAGGCACCATACACCTTGAGGATTGTGGCACGTCAGCACTTTTTCAGTGGAACATATTGCAGGCGCCGTGCACAGACAAGCTCTTTGCTCAGCTATACCAATGCCAACTGTGGGTCAATCACAGGCCAGCAGCTAATGTCTGCAGGGGACCAGGATGGGAACAGTACTAGAAGATGAGGATCAGGATCTTAACATTACTGCAAAGAGACATTACTACAAAAAGGGGACCAGAAAGGGACACGTTACTGTGAGATAGGGAGCCGAATGGTGAGATTGCTACAAAAAGGGGACCAGGTAAGAGGATATTTCTACAAGATGGCCATGATGGGAGACAATAAAACAATATGCGGACCATGATGGGGGACATAAGCACAATATAGGAACCATGATGGGGACATTACTACAAGATGTTGGCCAAAACTACTATATGGCGCTAATAGTAAGATTGTATTACAAAAAGGGGCTAAAATGTAAAAGAAAACAAAAAAAATATAGATTGGAGTTGCTGCAGGGTGTTTTATTATTTCTTGGCAGACATTATACAAGATTACAGCCACAATTCATGAAGAAACAAATTTTGCATGCCAGTATTTAATAAAAGGTGAGAGGTAGAAAGCTTTTTTTTGTTAAATTAAAAAAGTGTTTTTTTTTTATATTATCACTTTTCATAGTTTAAAAACTTACACAAAGCTCTGATTGTTCATGTTTGACAAAATTTTACTTTTCTTGTCTGTCCACCAGTCCTGGTCAGCACCTGTATTTTGAAGAGCGGGTGGACATTATCATAATTTACATCACAAATGTGGCAGAAATGATCACATAAATGTTGTCTAGCTCCGCCCACTCTTCAGAAATGTCGCTGCTGTGGCTGGGACTGGTGGAAATACAGTAAAAGTCAAATTTGGGCAAAACTGAACAATCAGTGCTGTGTGTAATTATGTATGTCACAAAAAGTGACAATATATACATACATTTATAATTCCTATGCCACGAGATTGGAATCTATGAGGAGCTCCTGGAATTAACTCCATTCTGGAGGTTTCAGTCATGAGCGTCTAGATTGGATTTGATTCTATGAGGACATCGCTCCAGCAACTCCATTCTAGTCAGGTCAGCAATGAACTGTACAGAATAGAGGCTACAGGGAGATCATCTAAAAATCCACTCCGATCTAGACTGCTCACTAGTGAATCAGATAGAATGGAGTTGCTCAAATGAGGTCCTCAAAAATCCACTCCGATCTATACGGCTCACTAGTGAATCAGCTAGAATGGAGTTGCTCAAATGAGGTCCTCAAAAATCCACTCCGATCTATACGGCTCACTAGTGAATCAGCTAGAATGGAGTTGCTAAAATGAGGTCCTCAAAAAATCCACTCCAATACAATGCTGTAAATTATGAGGACTCTGTTGCTGCGATCTGTTATGTTTCTCCCTGCGAAGCTCCGCTCACTCTTTGAAAAACTCGATTCCAGTCACCTCAGCACCAAATAGTACAGTTTGGAGGCTACAGGGAGATCCTCAAAATACCCACTCCGATCTAGATGGCTCACTAGTGAATCAGCTAGAATGGAGTTACTAAAATGAGGTCCTCAAAAAATCCACTCCGATCTATACGGCTCACTAGTGAATCAGCTAGAATGGAGTTGCTCAAATGAGGTCCTCAAAAAATCCACTCCAATACAATGTTGTAAATTATGAGGACTGTGTTGCTGCGCTTTGTTACGTTACTCCCCGCGAGCCTGCGCTCACTCTTTGAGAAAACTCGATTCCAGTCACCTCAGCACCAAACTGTACAGAGTGAAGGCTATAGGAAGATCCTCAACATACCCACTCCGATCTAGACGGCTCACTAGTGAATCAGCTAGAATGGAGTTACTAAAATGAGGTCCTCAAAAAATCCACTCCAATACAATGTTGTAAATTATGAGGACTCTCTCGCTGCGCTTTGTTACGTTTTTCCCCACGTAAAACTGAACGATCAGCGCTGTGTGTGATTACTTATATTACAAAAAGCGATAATAAAATGCAAGTTTGATTAATCATGAAAAAAATAAAATTTTGCCCTTTGGAAATACGTAAAAAATATAACAGTTTGAGCAAGTACTTAAAAAATAAAAACATGAAATCATTAGAATTATAAGGCTGATATATATCTACAATGTGTGTACATTCCAATTCCACTACATTGCAGGCTATGAGGATCCGGGAATCTGCTCCATTCTGGACATTGGAGGTGATTTTTTGAGGAACTTCAGTGTAGAAACTGAACTGTCTAGAATGGAGAAGCTGCAGAGAGATCATCAAAAGATCAACTCCGATCCAGTCACCTCACCAGTGAATCAGCTAGAGTGGAGATGCTGGAATGAGGACCACAAAATATCCCCCCGATCCAGTCACTTCAGTACTGAGCCGCCTAGAGTGGAGCTGATAAAATGAGGCCTCAAAAAATCAACTCCAAACTAGACGGCTCAATGGTGAATCAGCTAGAATGGAGTTGATTGTTTGAGGACCACAAATAATCAACTCCAAACTAGATGCAACCATCTCTCTTGCACGCCCCATGCGCTCCAAGCACAACCGGATATCCGTGGTCACCGGAAACACGTGACAGGAAGCACGTAACCGGAGAGTCAGTATGCGTTCCACACGCCGGAACCACCTGGCCGCCATTCTCCCAGTCAGAGCATGTGACCAGCACCGGGATCATGTGATCATGGACACAGTGAAGCCGCCTCCCCGCTGTCACCTAGATTTCAATGCACAGTCAATCCTGGAACTTTACAGCTGAGTGTGTTCCATGACATATCATACAATCTATATGCCTATTGCAAACATTGTCATTCTGATAAGGGCATACTATACTCATAAGGCTTCTCAAATAAATAGTACAAGCGACACTCAAATATATTGGGCATGGGAGTTCACAATAGGCTATAATTGCATAGAGAAGACCCTTAGTGGGCCAATTTCATGTACTAATGCTATACCATGCAGATTTACATACTTGACCTGCAAATGATTCTTCTAGTTCTTCTGCAGCCTAAACATAAAACAATCTAGTGAGCGACAGATGTGGCATCTTCTTTGGTGCATGGGTCGGCGTCAACTAATCAATGAGCATTAACATTTTTTTTACACTGCCACATTGATATTAAGTGAAATTAACACCGAAATTTGAACCTTACTTGCTCACATATAAATTTTTCACTGCACCCCTTAAATATCTAAGCGCGTATATTAAAGGGGGCGGCCATTTACACTTATTAGTGCAGCTTTCCTCACACACTGAGCAGCATTCTGTCCATACAATGGCCGCTGGTGGAGGAGCAGTGACCAGACCTGTCCTCAGCCTCCAATACTAAAACTCTTCACATAGGAGAGCTGCTTGTCTGTTGCAGGAGGCTGATACGATAGGCTGATCTGGTCACATGATCCTCCCCCAGCGGCCATTTTATGGACATAAGTGCTGCTCAGTGTGTGAGGAGAGCACGTGGAGTAATCTAGTCTCCTCTATCAGTAACAGAGAGGAGACAATGTTTTCACCTAGTTTGACAAATTAAAAAAAATAGATTTGCAGCAACTCAGATCTCCTCAAATTGCAAATACTTGAAGAAAATCTAAATTTATTGCTATCAATAATGGTGTCCTCTTTTTCCTTATAATAATACTTATATTCACTGGGCTACGTTATAATAATAATGTCCCCTGTACTGACTAATAATAATAATGTCTCATGACAGTGGTGCCCTGTGTATCCTTATAATGCCCCCCGGGCCTTCTTATGTAATAATTGTGTCCTGGGAAACCAGAAACATATGCTAATACTTATCACCCCCTCTCTCCCACGCTGAGGGGTGATATTCTCCTCCTCACTACAGTCTAGGTGCAGCAGATGTTGAAGTGAGGTCATTGCATCACCTGATGTCCCTCAAGTGGTGCTGACCTCTTTGAGTACATAAGACATAAGCAGTCTACGGCTTTTCTGAGCAAGTGGCAGAGCAGGGAGTCCATGGCTCTCTGCTCCGCCTCAGTTGTTAATGGTTAATGATATCCACATCCTCAGAAAGTGGATACTGTCAACAAGTGTCCACACCGGCCCATCTGGTATTTGTTGGAACTTCCAGATGGACAGTCAGGCCCTGCGGGGACCCTTGCAGTTTAGCTCAGTTGGTATAATAGAGTCATATCTAGAATATTATTTAAGCTTAACTTTGAAGGGCCCATGTTAGTGACCCTCATACATAGCGTTTTTCTGTGTTTTTTACTGCAACAATAAAAACTTGTCTTGGCAGTAAAAACACTGTGTTCAAAACCCCTGGTTCCTCATGTTCCCTGCATTTTTGTCACTTTTTTGTAGCCTTTTTTTGGGTGTGGATTACATATGAGCTTTGTCTACAGTACATGTTTAATCCCCTACAACTAGAATGCACAACAGACAATAATAAAAAATCAAACAAGCTTTATTGAGTAAAATCGAGAAACAAATAAGGAATAATACAGAATCCGACAGGTGATGTTATACGGGATAAAGTGCCGAAACAGAAAATAGATAGATAGATGTACAAAATCATGGGAACATGTATAATATATTATGAGTAGCAAATGATGCTAAAGACTTGAGTAAACCCAAGAAAATGTATAAAGATAATTATCTAATATCTGGTGGGTACATGCGGACACAATCACAAGATGTATGATATAAATATCAACAGCTCAAAAAGTGGAATTGTGAATAAGAGAAAAAAAGGGTGACTCTTCAAAATTTGCATACATCACAAAATTGTAAAAATAAATGATTGTGATATTTCCCATAGTAGTAATGGAATAAAGTGACAGTGCTAGTAATAGTGCAAATATGCAAGAATAAATAAAGGGAAAGTAATTCAACAATTAAGGTATAGTATCCACAATTAGAGCAATCAATCCCTCATATAATAAGGAGGGGAGCAGAAGCAAAAAGCAGTAAAATAGGCATTCTTACCACCAGTGTGTAGGCACTGAACCCCGCGTATCTCGACGAGCATTTCGCCTTGCTGGCTTTAACGAGGGAAAGCCAGCAAGGCGAAACGCGCGTTTGCACTATTACTAGCACTGTCACTTTATTCCATTACTACTATGGGAAATATCACAATCATTTATTTTTACAATTTTGTGATGTATGCAAATTTTGAAGAGTCCCCCTTTTTTTCTCTTATTCACAATTCCACTTTTTGAGCTGTTGATATTTATATCATACATCTTGTGATTGTGTCCGCACGTACCCACCAGATATTAGATAATTATCTTTTTACATTTTCTTGGGTTTACTCAAGTCTTTAGCATCATTTGCTACTCATAATATATTATACATGTTCCCATGATTTTGTACATCTATCTATCTATATTCTGTTTTGGCACTTTATCTCGTATAACATCACCTGTCGGATTCTGTATTATTCCTTATTTGTTTGTCGATTTTACTCAATAAAGCTTGTTTGATTTTTTATTATTGTCTGTTGTGCATTCTAGTTGTAGGGGATTATTATTTTGTGTTTGCACAGCTATATTTTGCTGATTAATATTTTTGTTAATACAGTACATTTTTAATAAAGTTAGTTTTATTCACCACAACCGCTGCCAAAACGCTGTGAAAAAACTTGCATTTTTTACAGTATTTTTTCACCCTTTCATTTCTTTGTAAAAAAAAAAGCTACAAAAACACTGAGAGAATTGACACGCTGTGGATTTTAAAAACGCTGCATTTGTCAAATTCAGTCAGGAAAAAAAATAAAGCATATGAGTGAAATTTCTAAAATCGCATATCTTTTGCTGATACTGTAAAACGCAGCTTGATCTGAGGTAAAAATGTCAGACATGTCAGGTGCTCAGGTACTAGAAGTACAGGAGTCTGTACAGAACAATAGGCAGGGCCGACGTCAGCACCCGGGCAAGTGCCAGGGCCCTGAGCAGGCGAGGGGGCCCTCTTGCGGTCGGGCACCCCGCCGGGCTATGGGCGAAGGAGAGCGGTGCCAGCGCCCGCCCTTCTCCCCCACTTGCTCAGGGCCCCGGCAGCCGGATACTTACCTCTCCCCATGCCTCCGCAGCTCCGCTGTCTTCCCGCTCTGCGTTCCCTGTGACATCTCAGGTCAGAGGGCGTGGTGACGTCTTTCCACCGCACCCTCCCCTGAACCATCACAGGCAGCGCAGAGCGGGAAGACGCCAGCAATGCTGGAGTCCGGACCTGAGCAGCGGCAGCAGGTGAGGAGGAGTGAGGTGAGGGTGAGTATTTGATTTTTTTTTAATGTATGGAGGCATGGGGCATTATATGGGGGGGGGGGTGACATCCTGCATGGGGCATTATATGGGGGGGTGACATCCTGCATGGGGCATTATAAAGAGGGGGGTGACATCCTGCATGGGGCATTATATAGGGGGGGAGACATCCTGCTTGGGGCATTATAAAGAGGTGGGGAGACATCCTGCATGGGGCATTATATAGGGGGGGAGACATCCTGCATGGGGCATTATAAAGAGGGGGGGAGACATCCTGCATGGGGCATTATATAGGGAGGGAGACATCCTGCATGGGGCATTATAAAGAGGGGAGATAACATCCTGCATGGGGCATTATATGGTGGGGAAGAGGGATATCCTGCATGGGGCATTATATGGGGGGAAAGGGACATCCTGCATGGGGCATTATATGGGGGGAAAGGGACATCCTGCATGGGGCATTATATGGGCCAGAGAGGAGACATCCTGCATGGGGCATTATATGGTGGGGGAGAGGGACATCCTGCATGGGGCATTATATGGGAGGGGGGAAGGGACATCCTGCATGGGGCATTATATGGGGGAAAGGGACATCCTGCATGGGGCATTATATGGGGGGGAAAGGGACATCCTGCATGGGGCATTATATTGGGGGAAAGGGACATCCTGCATGGGGCATTATAAGGGGAGAACAGCCTGCATAGGGCATTATAAGGGGAGAACAGCCTGCATAGGGCATTATGTGGGGGGGGACAGCCTGCATGGAGCATTATATGGGGGCCAGTATCCTGTATAGAGCGTTATAAGGGGGCCAGTATCCTGTACAGAGCGTTATAAGGGGACCAGTATCCTGTACGGACCGTTATATGGGGGCCAATATCCTGTATGGAGCGGTATATGGGGGCCAGTGTTCTGTATGGATTGTTATGTGGGGGCCAGTATTCCATATGGAGCGTTATATGGGGGTCAGTATTCCGTATGCAGCTTTATATGGGGGCCAGTATTCTGTATGGAGCATTTTATGGGGGCCAGTATCCTGTGTGGAGCAATTCTCCGTTTTTTGAGCTTTTGTAGAATTTACAATAGATATATCTCATGTAATGTAAGAAGTGAAATCTTTGCATTGTACTATATATATATATATATATATATATATATATATATATATATATGAATCGTGGTATGTGTTAAGGGGGCCCACTGAGACTCTTTTGCCCAGGGCACAGAAAAACCTGGAGCCGGCCCTGACAATAGGGATATGTTTTCTGAGATCCCAGATCATAGAAACGTAATAAAATATTTTAGTTTTTCTGCAGAGCATAGACCCGGACGTCAGCTGGCCAATACAGGTGCCCTGT
Source organism: Phyllobates terribilis (assembly GCF_046119375.1). Classification (NCBI taxonomy): domain Eukaryota; kingdom Metazoa; phylum Chordata; class Amphibia; order Anura; family Dendrobatidae; genus Phyllobates; species Phyllobates terribilis. The sequence continues at coordinate 3,441 of NW_027362984.1, read as the reverse complement.
CCAGGGTCCTAGTTTTGGTTTAATGATTTAAGAGCTAAGAATATTCCGGCGCTGAGGTAGAAACAGATGGGAGGATATGTAACATGAGCGGGGGAAACGTGTGGTGTGTGCATGTCACCTTCGATCCGCTCATGTGAACAGTGTATTTTCTGGCTAATCACCTGCAATGTTCAGGTCTGATATAATAGGGCTGAGAGTCCACAAGAAGAGGCTCTGTCTGCTCCTGGGAAAACTGCTGTGAGTAAAGCAATTGTTTGGGTTAAGAGCTGTGAACGAGGCCGAGCTCTGGTGAGTCAGGACTTTGTAAAATTGGTTGTAACCAGTAGTACCAAACCTGCCTGGTGTGAATTGTGCCTTGGAATACCTGAAGCACATGTCTGGTCCAGGGGACAGTGATCGCTTGAACTTATTCTCTAATCCTGTCACAATATATAAATAGTTACATATATATAGATTTTTATATTTACTTATATAAATAAAATATGCAAGTGTGTATGTGTGTGTATATTATATATATACAGTCATATGAAAAAGTTTGGGCACCCCTATTAATCTTAAGCTTAATGTTTTATAAAAATTGGTGTTTTTGCAACAGCTATTTCAGTTTGATATATGTAATAACTGTTGGATACAGTAATGTTTCTGCCTTGAAATGAGGTTTATTGTACTAACAGAAAATGTGCAATCTGCATTCAAACAAAATTTGACAGGTGCATAAGTATGGGCACCTCACCAGAAAAGTGACATTAATATTTAGTAGATCCTCCTTTTGCAAAAATAACAGTCTCTAGTCGCTTCCTGTAGCTTTTAATGAGTTCCTGGATCCTGGATGAAGGTATTTTTGACCATTCCTCTTTACAAAACAATTCCAGTTCAGTTAAGTTTGATGGTCGCCGAGCATGGACAGCCTCTTCAAATGATCCCACAGATGTTCAATGATATTCAGGTCTGGGGACTGGGATGGCCATTCCAGAACATTGTAATTGTTCCTCTGCATGAATGCCTGAGTAGATTTGGAGCGGTGTTTTGGATCATTGTCTTGCTGAAAGATCCATCCACTGCGTAACTTCAACTTTATCACTGATTCTTGAACACTATTGCCAAGAATCTGCTGATACTGAGTGGAATCCATGCGTCCCTCAACTTTAACAAGATTCCCAGTGCCGGCATTGACCACACAGCCCCAAAGCATGATGGAACCTCCACCAAATTTTACTGTGGGTAGCAAGTGTTTTTCTTGGAATGCTGTGTTTTTTTGCCACCATGCATAACGCCTTTTTGTATGACCAAACAACTCAATCTTGGTTTCATCAGTCCACAGGACCTTCTTCGAAAAAGAAATAGGCTTCTTCAAATGTACTTTTGCATACCTCAGCCGACTCTGTTTGTGCGTACTTGCAGAAACGGCTTCTTTCGCATCACTCTCCCATACAGCTTCTCCTTGTGCAAAGTGCGTTGTATAGTTGACCGATGCACAGTGACACCATCTGCAGCAAGTTGATGCTGCAGCTCTCTGGAGGTGGTCTGAGGATTGTCCTTGACTGATCTCACCATTCTTCTTCTCTGCCTTTCTGATGTTTTTCTTGTCCTGACACTTCTGGCCTTAACAAGAACTGTCCCTATGTTCTTCCATTTCCTTACTATGTTCCTCACAGTGGAAACTGACAGGTTAAATCTCTGAGACAGCTTTTTGTATCCTTCCCCTGAACAACTATGTTGAATAATCTTTGTTTTCAGATCATTTGACAGTTGTTTTGAGGAGCCCATGATGCCACTCTTCAGAGGAGATTCAAACAGGAGAACAACTTGCAAGTGGCCACTTTAAGTAGCTTTTCTCATGATTGCATACACCTGGCTATAAAGTTCAAAGCTCAATGAGGTTACAAAACCAAAAAAAGTGCTTTAGTAAGTCAGTAAAAAGTAGGCAGGAGTATTTAAAACAAGAAAATGATAAGGGTGCCCATACTTATGCACCGGTCAAATTTTGCTTGAATGCAGATTGCACATTTTCTGTTAGCACAATAAACCTCATTTCAAGGCAGAAACATTACTATGTCCAACAGTTATTACATATATCAAACTGAAATAGCTGTTGCAAAAACACCAATTTTTATAAAACATTAAGCTTAAGATTAATAGGGGTGCCCAAACTTTTTCATATGACTGTATATATATATATATATATATATATATATATATATACAGTACAGACCAAAAGTTTGGACACACCTCATTTAAAGATTTTTAAATCTAGACAACCTCTTGAAGCTCATCAAGAGAATGCCAAGAGTGTGCAAAGCAGTCATCAAAGCAAAAGGTGGCTACTTTGAAGAACCTAGAATATAAGACATATTTTCAGTTGTTTGACACTTTTTTGTTAAGTATATAATTCCACATGTGTTTATTCATAGTTTTGATGCCTTCAGTGTGAATGTACAATTTTCAAAGTCATGAAAATACAGAAAAATCTTTAAATGAGAAGGTGTGTCCAAACTTTTGGTCTGTACTATGTATATATATATATATATGTATATATATATATATATATATATATATATATATGAAAAGACAGCACCATTTAATCATTACTCACTAGTAGGTGCCAGGCCTCCAAACAGTCTGTCCAAACGGTTGCATATCAATGGAAAGTATATCAAAAGGCAGCACTCCAAAAATTCTTTAGAAAAAATGGACTTTAATGAGCCCAAGAAGCAACGTTTCGGTTCACAGAACCTTTTTCAAGCAGAGTTCAAATGCATATGGTGCAATCTATATAGTTACAAACAGTGATTCCATAATTACAATTAATTTATACAAAACCATGATTTCACAAAGAAAATGCAAAAGTGCGTATCTCAAAATAATATTAAAATTACATACATAGTGATAAATTTTAAACAGATACATTATTATCATCAATATCATGATCCATAACTCTCATAAAGTGACAAGTGCTTTGATTGATAATTATTAGTGCCAGGTGTACATTGTAAATAATACATATGAGGGTGCGACTCACCCCGCAGCAATCATGCATAAACATACTTCCTACTTCCTCCACGCTGTTCTCGGCGTCTCAGAATCCAATCTGCGCATGTCTCCCATGGGACCCACATTGTTTTGTCACATGACCAGGGCAAACCTAGTCCGCCCATATCGTGACATCACCGGGCAAGCGCTTTACACTTCTAACACTACGGTCGCTATCTTTTTAATTGGCAAACTCCACCAGAAGATTATTTTCAAATATAAACAAAATGTGCACTCAAATAATTAATCCTATCCTCTATTAACTGCAAGAACGTGCCCACTTTTCATTATCAGGGACACCATCCTATTCATAATTTCTCAATTTATTTATATTATAATAACAGTATCCATACGGTAATTCCTATGTCCATAAATGAACGGAGAGATAAGATATTAATGCATAACCCAAAC